>NW_021604658.1:1322158-1398930 GCF_004785775.1 Grammomys surdaster | reverse complement strand
GAGAGAGAGAGAGAGAGAGAGAGAGAGAGAGAGAGAGAGAGAGAGAGAGCACTCTCTGGGGTTTCTTTAGAAGTCCAAGCTGTGAGTTAATCCTGTAAAACTGGAAATGGCTTAGATGACCTGGGACACTAGGGTTACAGCCAGGGGACAGTTGAGTTATTTTAAGTCAGTAAGTACACACCACCTGTTTTGGTTTGACCTCCCACTCTCACGATGAGACCAACACGAGGACAATGAATCTAGAGAACGATCTAGAAGTGTGGGGTGGCAGATCCAGTGGCAGTGGAGTGACACACAGCAGGTCACAGCACAGCAAAAGCAGTGATGACATCCGAGTCTTGGGTGGACACTTAGCATACAAGCCAAGGACTGGGGCAGAGGTGAGCTCACCTTTGCATCCTCCAGAGCCCCGAGAGGCCTAATTATTCCATTTTTCAGATAGAAAGACCAAGACTGGAATACAAGATCACCAGTACCGCTCATATGTATAAAGCATAGATACAAGGCTGGAGAGACAGCTCGTGGTTAAGACCACACACTGCTCTTACAGAGGATCTGTATTCCTTCCCCAGCATCCACGTTAGGCATCACACAAGCACCTGCAACTCCAGCTCCAGGGGATTTGACATGTCTGGTCTCCACGGGCGCTGCACTCATGTGCACATACCTCCACATAGACATGCATAATTTGAAATAATAAAGATAAATATTTAAAATATTAAACACACTGTAAATTAAACACAATGTATCAAGGTCCTTGGCCTAAGAACGTGGGTCTGTGGTCATGCTAAGAGGAAAATGGCTGGAAGTAGGAACAGTGCAGGGTTTCCAAGGACAGAGCTCTAGGGGAGGAACAGAGGGTCTTTTGGAAGGCCAAAGAGGGAAGCTGTGTCTCTCCTCTTCCTCCTCCTTTCTCCTCCTCTTCCCCTCCCCCTCCTTTTCCTCCTCTTCCTTCTCTCCTTCTCTCTTTTCCTCCTCCTCCTCCTCCTCCTCCTCCTCCTCCTCCTCTTCTTCCTCCTCCTCTTCCTCCTCCTCCTCTTCCTCCTCTTCCTCTTCCTCCTCTGGTTCTTCTCTTTTTTGTCTCCTCCCCTTCCCCTTCCTGTTCCCCTTCCCCTTCTTCTTCCGCCTCCTCTTCCTCTGCCTCCTTTAGTTTTTGAGACAGGGTCTCACTGTGTAGCACTGAAACTCACTATGTAGACCACTCTGAGAGCTTTAATCAAAGGCATGTGCCACCATGCTTGGCCTTTTTGTTTGCTCGTTTTGTTAAGACAGTCTTCCTATGTACCCTAGACTGGCCCTGAAGTCATGATCAGGACCCCTGCCTTAGCTTTTCTGAATGCTGGGACTACTTTCTCTTTATTCTGCATGTGACACAGTACATCTAATAGAAGCCTTTCCAGGGGCACTAGTTACTTTCATTGCCACTGTGACAAAATGGCATGACCAATGCAACCTAGGGAAGGAAGAACTTATTTTGACTTATGAGAGTGTTGTCTGGAGATCCTGGTGGCAGGCATTGCATCCACAGGCAGGAAGCAGCAGGTGACGAATGTTACCACTCAGCTCCTTTCTCCTTTTTGTCCACAGAATGGTGACACCCACAGTTAAGGTGAATCTTCCCTCTTCAATTTACCTACACTAGACAAAATTTCTCACAAGCAGCTGAGCTGTGATGGCCCATGCTTTTAATCCCAGCACTTGGGAGGCAGAGGCAGCTGTGTAGGTATGAGGCCAGCCAGTTCTACAGAGTGAGTTCTTGGACTATACTGAGACAGCCTGTCTTGGAAAACCAAAAAAAAAAGGAGGAGGAGGAGGAGGAGGAGGAGGAGGAGGAGGAGGAGGAAGAGGAAGAGGAGAAGGAAGAGGAGGAGGAAGAGGAAGAAGCAGAGGAAGATGAAAATGAAGAACAATTTGTTTTCTTTGATTAGTCTGTTAATGTTGCATTAAATGAGCAATATGTGCACATGACTCATAATTCATAAAATTCAATACTAGACTTTATAGAAACCTTCCACCATCTCTATTCCCAGGACCCCAATTCACCTCTCTAGAAGCATATTTATACTATAGGATTCTGCTTACTCTCAAGAGAGATTTGAAGGTCAGATAAGCACATGAATCTATTAGAAGGGTTTTGACAGGTATAGATAAAAGGAAGGGCAAGAAGGATTCAATAGTCATAGAAGAGACTCATACCTGTACATTTTAAGTTTCTTTATTTTAGGATGATTCTTACAAGCTGCACATAATTTGAGTTTTGATTTAATTTTAAGTCTTTGTTTTTTAATAAAGAAATTTTACCCATTTACATTTTTTGTTTAACTGACTTGGTCTTCTTACAGAGACAAACCACTGTTTTCAGTTTTAATCTATAGCAAACTCTTCTTTCTGTCACAGACCCTGTTCTCTAATCTTCAGTGTCTCTTCAGTGCTCAGGAAGAAATTTTCATTCCATACTGACTAACTTAATTTTCAAAAAATTCCTTATATTGTAACCATTCTTCGTTTTTATTTTGAGATCTTTGAGCAATAAATAATAATATAAGTAACACTCATATTCCTACCATCCATGATTAATGTGCCAATAATCAATTTACTGTCCCATAGCTTCAAATTCATCTACACTATTGGTCTTAAAGTTATCTGGTTTTGCCATACCAAACTCACCCCCAACCTGTAAATGCATCTCCTTTACCTTCTGTGCTAGGCTTTGAAGATGGAGGACACTAGAGGAATACTGCCTTGCTTCCAGACTGTCTCTGACTGCAGCACATGGAAGAGCCCCTGGTGTTGTCTCTACAGCAGCTTACACTGGCTCCCCTGATCCCACCCTCTTACTGCCACAGAAACATCTGTGGTGAAGAAGTCACACCCCACTGAGATCTGAGTGTTACTTTTCAGATGGGGGTTTCATCTAAGTAAGTGTTCTTAGCTCTGGAAGTAGTAACTGTTCCCCAATCTTATTCCCTGTCTCTCTTCCTTCCACCCCTCTTTTCTTTCCTATGAAGGTCTCCATACCTTGCTTAACCACTTTTATTAGCTACCCCACCCCCCACCCCATACACCCATACTGATACCCACATAGTGAAGGGTATTTAGCCCAGGGTTCTATACACGCAAGGGAAGAATTCTGCCATTGAGAAACACTGGTAGCCCCTACTTAACTTCTTGTGTGTGTTAAATTTTTTTTAAGTTTTGTTTTGTTTTTGAGACAGGGTTTCTTTGTGTAGCCTTGCTTGGTAGACCAGGCTGTCCTTGAATTTACAGAGATCTACCTGCTTCTGCCTCCCAACTGCTGGGATTAAAGGAGTATGCCACCACAGCTTTTTTTTTTCCAGATTTTTTTTCCTCTTGATTGGATCCTGGACAATAAATTTATTAAAGTTTGTTTTTCTGCAGGACATGGTGCAGAAATTCCCCTGGAGGAATTAAAAGGTGGCTTGCTTATGGTATATTTTGCCTTTGATAAGACACAATTTTAGGGGCTGGAGAGAAGACTCAGCAGTTAAGAGCACTGACTGCTCTTCCAGAGGTCCAGAGTTCAATTCTCAACAGCCACATTGGTGGCTCACAACCATCTGCAATGGGGTCTGATGCCCACTTCTGGTGTGTCTGAAGAGAATGACAGTGTACTCTCATACATAACGTACATATATAATTTTAGTAACGTTAAATCTATTTTTTCTTTTAAAGGGTCTTACTATATTTTTCTTTTCAATATGAAATAATCACCTTGGGCTGTGAGCAACCCTTTCCAATATTTCTTTTAATTGTTTTTTATGCGGAAGACACTAACACATCTGTATTTTATTTCTGTGACTGATGTGTCATGGCTCTATTATTAAGTGGCATTTCTTTCCCCCAGTGATTAGTGGCGGCATCTCTAACGTATGCTGTGGTCTATATAAATATGAATGTGTTCCTGGGCTCTCGGTTCTTTTGGTGTATTCATCTGCGCCCGTATGAATTAGTATTGAAAATTTCCAACAAGAGTTTCAACATTCTTGTGAGTTAAAAACAAAAGCTTATGTTTATGCCCATAACTTCTGAGGCAAGCTCTCCCCCATGGAAGTATTCAAGGAGTCATGTCTCTTCCATCCTCAGCTCAATCATCCCTTGAAACCCACACACTGACACATTTGAGTTCAGACCGCTGGGAGAGAAAGGAACGAGGTCTGAAGATGGCAATCCTGCTGCTTTAAGGATGTAACTCAGAAGGGAGACTTCTCACATTTGCTCAGATTCTATTAGCGAGAATATATTCTCATAGCTTCACCTCCCCCCAGAAATGTCTTGGAAGTGCAGTGCCCGGCTAGGCTGTTGTGCACTGAACCATCGCTGTATTCCAAGGAGGAGACACTAGATTTAGGTAGATGGGTGGTACCTTCTCGATGCACCGTGGCTAATGTCACACTGTTACAACGATTATTTCCACTTACCAGCTAGCTCCCCCACCCAGCAAAGGGCTCCAATAGCTCAAGTTTCTTGCCTTACATAGCTTTAGTTATCCATTGCTGACTTATAAACCACCCCAGTAATGTCTTAAACAATGAGCAAAGATAGCGGAAGCCAAAGATGACAACATCATTAAGTCCAAGTTACTATGCAAATGACTCCAACTTTGGCAACGTGGAGCTCCGACAGTTGGCTTCCACAGCTCTCAAACTCCTTTTATATTTGTGCACTTGTAATTTTGGGTACCACAGGATACTCCAGACTCTGTTTTCCCAGCTTTGTTCTAGGATCCGTCATTTCTCCACAGACCTTTTAGAGTTCTCTTAGGGGAGGAGTGGTATTAAAAACAGAGCTGGAAGCGCTAGCTGGTGAAGTTGCTGCTGGAATTCACTGCTTTTAAGGACCAATATTCACATCCCTACGTAAACATCTGCGCATTAAAGTATATCTCCAATTCAAACTCATCACCACATAATCAATTACCCTGCCTACGTGTAGCTTAGTGCTACAGTGAAGACCTTGGCTCCCATCCCATAATGCATATGTCCAACCACAGTAGACATTTTCATGATTGTTACTACTTAGGTCAGAATACAAAGTAGTGGATGGCACTGTGACATCTGCATGTGTATTTGTCACACTTTGCTTTTATTTGTCCCACTGGCCGTACTGTCACCACCTCCCTCCCTCCAGCTGCTTCCCTTCCCTCCTCCAGTTAGTTCTCCTTCTGCTCTCTGTTCCATGTGTTCCCTTGTTCTCTACTTTTTCCACCTCCTTCAAGATCTCTCCCCCCACTCACCATCCTCCTTCCAGCTTCCTGACCTATAAGGGTAATACACACGTAAGACACGTACACACACGGACACAGCAATTTAAACCTAAGCTTCACATAGGAGAGGAACCATGCAGTTTTAATCTTCCTGAGTCCAGCTTATTTCACTTAACATAGTGAGTTCCTGTTGTATGCATTTATGTGGAAACACGCTTTAGTTTTCCTTTGTGGCTACATAAAATTACACTGTGCATACGTGGCACATTTTCTTTACCTGTCTAGCGGATCTAGGCTGGTTCGATTTCCTAGCAGTGGCAACTAAAGCAGATGTGCAAGTCCCTCCATGGTATGTCAACTTACAGTTCTTTGGGTAAATACCCAAGAGTGCTATAGCTGGGCCATTTACCCTTTCACGCAATTCTAAATATTTAATTAATTATCACTGATTTACTCATTAACCATGAATTATTTAGAAATCTGATTTTTAATTTTAAGCCATGGAGAGGTTTACTAGCGTGCTTTCTCTCTCTCTCTCTCTCTCTCTCTCTCTCTCTCTCTCTCTCTCTCTCTCTCTCTTGCATTATAATCTGAGAACATGTTCTGTCTAAGCCTGGATATGGTAGTGCACACTTGTGATCCCAGTACTTAGAAAGCCAGGGCAGAAGGATCCTGAGTTCTAAGCTAGCCAGTTCTAGGTTACAGAGCAAGACTGTCAAAACCAACAGGAGCTGGAGAGGTGGTTTAGTGGTTAAGAGCTCTGGCTGTTCTTGAAGAGAACCAGGGTTTGATTCCCAGTGACCATATGGTGGTCACAACCCTCTGTAACTCTATAGTCCCAGAAAATTCCTCATCCTCTTCTGGCCTACATGAATGTGGCATGTAGATACACATGCTAGCAAGATACCCATATACCTAAAATCAAATACTATTTTTTAATGCACATTTGTATTTTGCCTGTACTTGTGTCTGTGTGAGGGTGTTGGATCTTCTGGAACTGGAGTTTCAGTTGTGAGCTGTCATGTGGGTGCTGGCAATTGAACCTAGGTTCTTTGGAAGAACAGCTAGTACTCTGAACCACTGAACCATCCAGTCCCCATGTAAATAAAATAATAATAATAATAGTAATAACAATAACAACAACAACAACAATAAAACCAACCAATGACTTGTCCAGTGTCCTGTGTGCTTTCTCTGGGACACTTTGGGGTTTCTTCTATGTCTAATATGAAGATATATTTCTTGCAAGCATTCCATATGGAGAAATTATAAATTTAGGTACAACAATGGTTCATCATTAAAAATCACTCTGAAAATGTGCAAAGTATTCAAATCTTTGGGGCAACACAGAATGAAGAAAACATTAAATTCATGCTATTCTTCTGCAATGTAAACTCCTCAGACATAAAAAAATAAATAAAGACTGTAAAAGAATAAACAAAAATGAAAACAAATATTGACTATCGGTAGTAGGAAAGTAGGTGATTTTTTTTCTTCTTCTCAAAATGGTGCATAGGGGCCAGAGAGATGTCTTATTGGTTAAGAGCACTTGCCGCTCTTCCAGAGGGTCCAGGTTCAGTACCCAGCACCCACATCAGGTGGCTCACAACTGGATGCATCTTCAGTTCCAGGGAATCCAGGCCTTCTGCTAGTTTCTGCAGGAACAAGGCACACATGCAGTGCACATACACATAAAATAAAAAAGAAACAAAAATCTTAAAATAGTATGCAATGTTCCTTTAATTTATAAAACAGCAACAAAAGATCCTGGAAGGATTGGTTTGATAGATCAACAATGGATCAAAATCTTTAACTCAACAGACAGTCTGGGAACTCCTGTCATGGCTGGGAGTGTGCAAGGATCTGTGGATCCAAGGTTGAGAAATCACAGTCACTTTCTCCACAGTCTGGCTCCTCACTAGGAGGGGCAGGGCAAGCACAGGAACCTTACAGCGCAGTAGGTTGAGAAGGGCTCATGAATGTCCATGTACGTACAGTAAGGCTAGAGGACTTGAGCGGGGACAATCCATTCAAACTTAGCAAGGGAATGGTTGTGCAAGGCTCCTGGATGGACCTGGAGAAGACCTCTAGTAGGAGGCTCAAGGAAGAAGAATGCCAGATGTTCATAATTTTATAATCCACAGATCTTTCAGTGTACAATCTCATTGCTGTTTACCCATGTCCACTGTAATGAAGATATTACTACCTTCATACCCACATTTAGGAGGCAGGAACGAGGACTCCTGAGATGGCTCAGTAGATAAAGGTGTTGGCCCCACAGGTGAGTTTAATCCCCAGAACCCACGTAAAGGTAGAGGACGGCAACTCCACAAAGTTTTCTTATGACCTCTGTAGGTGTGGACCACTCATGTGGTATGCATAAATACATACAGATGAAAACCTCATACACGGAAAATAAGATAAATCCTTTTAAAAATGTCGTTGTGCGTCTATAGCATATGTTCTTTATCCCTGCATCTGTTGGTTGACATCTAGGTTAATTTCTCTTCCTTGCTATTACGAATAAGCAGCAGTGAACATGGACGTGCAAATACCTCAATAGCTACAGAGCCCTTTGGGCAGCTCCACACTGATTTTCACAGTGTTGGCCCCAGTTTCCACTGTACCCGTTGTGAATAAGTATTCTTCCCCACCCCCACATTATCACCAGCATGTGCTGTCTTTTGTTGTTGCTGTTTGTGATAGCTCTTCTGACTAGGGTGTAATAGACTCTCAAAACAGGTTCAATTTGCATTTCCGTGATAGCTAAGGATGTTGAGTTTTGTAAAAAAAAAAATATATATATTCATCAGCCATTTGTGTTATTCCTGTTCAGAAATGCCTGCTGTGTTTCTTAGCCCATTTGTTAGTTGGAAGTTTGGGGGTTTTATTTAATTCTTGCAGAAAAGAATTCTTTTTAAATGCAATCAGAAAGAGTCACGAAATGGCTCAGTGGGGTTGTCTAATGCACCGAGAAGGATATTATAAGTTATAAGTGTCCCTTCAAAGAGGAATGAGGAACTGGGGTATATATGGCTCAGCAAGTGAGCAAGCAAGCGACATTCTTGTCACAGGTCACAGTGACTGAGGAGCATGGAGTAACCCAGAAGTTAAGCTAGAGGGACAGCTAAGACCCTAAAACCTGACTGGGCTTTCATGGAACTGATCTCTAGTGCCTTACTGACCACAGAACAAGCCCATCCAGCTATCCCAGGTAGCAGCAGAGCTCAGCACTGGGGGTTCAGGGCCACCACAGTCTGTGCTGGCATACAGCTCATAGGTCTTTCTTTTAGAGTTCATCAGATTTGCAGAATGAATTTATGAACATATTTCTGCCTCTTACCTATATCTACTTACCACAAAAACCCTGATCTCCATTCTCAAGGTCCGAGCCCAGACATCTCTCCTCCAGCACCTGCAGGATACCCACCGCATCGGCCTGACTTCTCACTCCTTCTTCCTGCCAGGCGAATCTATGAGTCTGGCCCTGAGAAGGACAGAGGCCATTGAGCTCCCAACCCCGTGTGTTGCTACCCCATTCCACAGTCAGTCCATACAGACTCTCCCTCAGCTTGCTCATCTCTCTGCTAAGCTGCCTTTTAACTGGCATGCTGTCTGCACCACAGGCCATCTCAAATCCATCCTGAAAGACGATTGGAAGGAACTGGAGAGGTTGCTCATCAATTTAGAGTACTTGTTGCTCATGGTGTCTCACAACCACCTGTACCTTCAGTTCTGGGGAACCCAATGCTCTCTTTTGGCTTCCATGGGCACCCGGCTCATACCTGATTTACATACATACAAGCAGATGAAATACTCACACAAATAAAATAAATAATTGTTTTTTAAAAAGAAAGAGGGTCGGATGTGACTTCATCAATGATGTAACTGCTGTCTCAACAATTAGTTACAGAGCCCTTCTAACACGGTGTGCCGAGTGTTGTGTCAGGAGCTGGAAATACAAAGGATAATGGAGACAGCTCCCAGTTCCTGTCCTTATGTGGTATATGTTGGGCAGATACTAAGAAGTATACCCAGGGCTGGGGAAGCTACTCAGCAGAAGAGCTCTTGTCTAGCACACTCAGGGACCTGTGTTCCATCCCCAACACTGTATTTTAAAAGTATAGAAAGTATACGTGTGTCTGTGTGTGTGCGCGAGCAAGCAAGCGCGTGCACAAACACACACATGATAAGTGCATTGAAAGAAGAGAACAGAATACTGGGGGCCGACTCTAGTTCTGCACAGAAGGCAGAATAGGAACATTTGGCGAACAGTTCTAAGGGTGCTGACACCCAGCCCAGACTATAAATTTCCCCTTAACCTCTGCTTTATCCACATCTCACCAACTCCAATATGAAGCACATTCGTTGCCATTCAGCCCCAAACAGCCAATAATTTGTTCATTTTCTTTTAACCCACAGAGAGTGCAGAAGTGAAGTTCCCCAGTTCAAAGCATGTGGGCCTTTGTTAGCTCTCTTCCTGCGGCTGATTCCTAATTTTATTGCTCTGTGATCTGAACACATGTTCTGTGCAACGGCAATTCCCTGGAATGTTTTTAAGACTTCCCTTGTGACCTAGTAAGTGTTTACACTGGGTTGCTCTAATTGTCTAATTGAAAGAAAATACACCACATTTTGGGGTATATCAATGCCATTAAAAGGATTATGGAAAAGATCATGAGACTTGAGATATGGAAAGGTTGCCCAGAAGAGCATTAGAAGCCAAGGAAAGAAACACATGAAGGCCTTCGGCAGAAAGGAGCTGTGGGTTTGGAGGATGTGAGAGCCCACAGCTAGCATCAAAGCATCGCTGGAGAGAGCTAGAAGGCAGGCAGTGATGGCAGAGGTTGCAAGACAGACTATAAGTAAATGAAATGCAAAGTAAAATAAATAAACAGTAGCCAAACAGCTTTGTAAGACCCAGTTACAGCGCAGACACACACACACACACACACACACACACAAACGCACACAAGCGCACACAAGCGCACGCACACACCAACCCTGCTAGTGTCCAGCCAGAACTACCTGGGAGCTGGGAGTTTGAGTGTCAGAAAGGCAATTCCAGAGGCCAGAGCATCCTGAATGTTTGATTCCTAGCTGTGGGAAACCTTTGGTTTTCTGCTTTCCCTTGGCCCAGGCTCCTGAGGATAATATCAACTTCTCACAGAGATGCTGAGCTTCAGCAGGGATTGGGGGACAGACAGCACAGGTGCATTTGGATCCTTTGTAGTCGATTTCCCCCACCCTGTATGTGTAGGTTGAATGTGGAGGTGAATTGCTCCAGCTACAGTGCACTGAGGGCCCACGCTTAGGGTAGTTGTCCAGAGTCAGCTGAGACTTTGGACGGCTCCGTTTCCGCACCAGTAAAAATGGGCACAATAACTCGACCCACCGCCTGTTAGAGGAAGGGTTGGATGAGACAATAATTCACTTTAAGCACCTGGCCCGGAGCCTGGCACACGAGAGAGCGCTCAATAAGCGTGAGTGTTATACGGTGCCGGGATCCAGCCCCCCATCTCCATCTCCGTCCCACTACCATTGCTGGCGAAATGGTCGCCAGGACCGGGACAGCATAGGAGATGGCCGCTGGCTAGGGGCCCGAGCGGGCCGATCCGCCCTCCCCGCCTCGCGCTTCATCGCTCCTGCCCGGCCAAGGGCAGCGCCAAGGGCGACCGCGGAGGGCGCAGCTGCCCAGGGCGGGCGCAGCGCTGCCCCCACCCCAGCCCGGCGCGGATGCTCCGGACCATCCAACTTCATTTCCACTTCAATTTTATCAGCGACTGGGGAGCCAGGCTGGAGATAGGAGACCGGCCCTGACACGAATTAGCCCGCAGATTGCCCGATACGGCCGGGCCGGGCTCCGGCGCGCGCCGCCCTCGTCTCTCCTTTGTGTCCGCCTGGCCTCGCAGCCTTAGCTTCCCGCGGCGCTCGCCCGGCAGGCGAGATATTTTGCTTCTAGCGTTTCCATCAAACTGAGACCAGGCGTGCTCCCCGGGCTGGCACCCCAGCAAGGACGGGCGGGGGGGGGGCCAGACCCCCTGCCACCCGGGGGGGGCCGCCGGGGGGGGGGGGGGAGGGGGGTGTCTCACTGCTCCCTCCCCGCAGCACTTCTGGCTGCCCAAGGACAGGCTGCTACCAATTGGGAAGAGTATCCCAGGAGAAGTCTAACTGGGCTTTTACACGCCATCCTTCTTAATCCTCGCAAGAACCCTGGGAAACGAGATAGTCAAAGAAGGGAACTGTGGAGGTTCCAAGGCAAGGTCACAATGCGCCTGAGCCTAGGTGATCAGTCAGGATCCGGGGCTGAACTCTCTTCACTCCCCAGAACCTTGGTGGAGATGGAATTTACGCAATTGGTGTGTCACTCTCTTCCCTACTACAAGAGTTGGGCAACTGATTATTCCTTAAATTTGTTGCAACAGCCGAGGCATGTATAGTGAAGGCAATGGAGGTTCTAGGACTTCAAAAAAGAGGGAATCAACTTCTTTCCCTCCCGTGTGCCTTCCACCACAACACCCTTCGCCCAAGTCCTCCCCACTTCCCCCTGTATCCACACCCTCTCTCCAGATTTGATTCAAAGCAAGGGACCTTTATCTGTCCCTGCTAGACTAGCTAGACTGATGGAGGAGGCTCAGGCCCCCTGGCTGTGATTCTGGGATGGGGTGAGAAGGTGTTTGCGTCCCAGGCCCATCCCAGAGCCTGCAGTGGGAACAGTAGCCTGCTGGCTTCTTACCTCTATTTCTGGGGTGCTGCTGGGGGGAAATTTATGTCCCTCTCAGGTTTGGGAACCAATCCCACACTAAAAAGAAAGAAGAAAGAGAAAAAGAAATGATTTTAATTTTTTCTTAGGTCCAGAAATGAAGCAGAAGTGAGTAAATTTTAATGAAACGGTGCAAAAATGACATCATTTACTCAGAAATCATTAATTTGTCAGCATTAATATTTCAGCTACAACATTGCCTGTCATTTTGTGCCTGCAATGACTGATAAATCTATAAAAGCGTGCTGCTAATTTACTGAATATTTATGTGCAGTGTCATTGGCAGAGTAAGAATGGAATTTATTTCATGCCGAGTTCTGCGGGAGAACATTCCCCACAAACCTTGATCCTGGTGGGTGGGGGAGAACCGGGGGAGCCTCCAGACTTCCTGGAAAACTGATGACGGGGTATAGAGAGAGGGTCCCAGGCTTGGCTCCCAGAGCCCACAGGAGGGACCACTCCCTTTTGGCTCTTGTGGCACAAAGATATCCCTCCAGAAATCTCAACAAAGGTTTCCACCCTCAGGAGTCCTGAGTTCTATGTTCATCACACCATCATCATGAAAGTGGAGAGCAGGTCCCAAGTGGCCAAAGGAAAAGATCTAGGAAGATATCTCAATGTTCCCTGTCTGGATCACAGGACACTCACAGTCTCTGCCCAAGTGACTGAGCAAACAAGCAAGCAAGCAAAGCAAGCAAAGCACAGAGAGGAATGCAGGAGATCTTAGGTTGATGCTACTTGCCTGTTGAAGTTGTCAGGGGCCACACTTCCTGATGACTCCCTAGCCCTAGCAATAGCTTGTGGTGGGCGTGGGGAATGACTGTTCTTTGAAATGCTGCCACTTTACAGAAAGCAAAGTCAAGGATCTGGGTTGGGTACCAGCTGCCCACTGAGCCCTTGCTAGCTCTTCCCCATCCCCCAGCTCAACAAAGGACAAATCGGCAGCCTCGGAGTTTTGTACAATTTTGCTCAATTTCCTGCCTGAATGGCATGGGTCTGACCCTCTGCAGGTGCTCAGGAAATGTTCTTGGAATCAATAAAGGATGCTAAATCTCCCATCTCCTGCAAGTTCTGTGTCTGCCCTTCCTGCCTCCCCACACTCCATTGGAGCTGCCTCAGTGGCCTCCTGTCATTCTCCAGACGCCTCTCCTGTGTCTCTTTTCTCTTCCACTTGCTCTGGGGAGATTCTCCAGAACCACTGCAGTAGCATGCTCCTACTCAGAGTCTTTCTTGCTCACACAGTGATAGCTCAGTCCTTTAACCCTAGTGCTTGGGAGGCGGAGGCAGGCAGACCTCTATGAGTTCAAGGACAGCCTGGTCTACAGAATGAGTTCAAGGACATCCTGGGCTCCACAGAGAAACCATGTCTCAAACACAACAATAACAGCAACAATCAAAAACAAACAAACAAACAACAAAAAATTCCCGAGTCTTCCTGCTTCAGTTTCTCTCCTCTAATACAACCGAGCTGCCAGACTTTGGGAGCTCACTCCCTGGCTCAGGAAGCTCCAGAGACCCTTTGAGCTCATCAGCCAGCCTTACCCTTGTCTCTCACAAACTCACACTATTTGACACTCACACACCATCTCCAAGCCTCTGCTCTCCCATCCACCTGGTGTTCCCTACCCTCCATGCTACACAGTGAGATCCCCTCTGCCCTTCCAGCCTATTAAGCTCCCCTAACCCTTTTTCTTGGCAGGGCCATTTGTCAAGGAGTCACCTATTCTTCCATCCAGTGCTTGGTAGGAGAGCCTGACAACACGAGGAAGGCAGGGGTGCCCATTGTCTTCACCTTCAGGACTACCCTAGCTAGGGATCAGCACCGCATAGCCTTGATCCGTCCCTGTCCATGAAAAGGCCTGGTGCAGGTCTGTCCAGGTCTGTCCTGTGCATATTTGGATGACATCACCAGCTGTACAGGAGCTGCTCAGTAAATAGTCATCAGATGACTGAGCTCGAACGGTCTGCTTCACGCCAAGGTTCTGAGGTTCTATAATTTGGGGTTGTTTATAAAGAGTTTGGGGGCCCACGAGATGCTGCTGGGGTTTGGCGAACTGCTTTGCCACCTACATGGAGAAGGGACACATGGGTTGGACTCCCCTATCTGTGGTTAATATCTGAGGAAGGTGAAGCTAAGATGTTGAATGACTTTAAGTTCATATCCAGGCTCTCCTCTCTAAATCCAGGGCTCTCTGGCTGTGACCCAATGCATTAACATAAACCCCAAGCCAGTGGCCTGCAAGGACCTGTGGGATTAAGATCTTCAGTCCCTCCCAAATTCAGTGCCCCAAAATCAAAGCCACATGCCTTCTGACTGTCCCTTCAACACTCTAAACTTCCTGCCACTTCTTTATTCTCCCTGAGTACTACAGGTTGAGCCTAAGCCCTTCCCTCATGCTAAGCAAGGGCTCTACCATAATGATACATCCACAACTCTTTTTCATTTCTTTTTTAAAATTTGAGAAAGGGTTACATTAGGTTACCCAGGTTGGCCTCAAACTCACTATATGGTCCTAGTTGGCCTGGAATCTGACAGCCTCCTGCCTAAGCCTCCTGGGTAGCTGGAATTACAGGCCTGTACCACCTCCATTCCCACTTCTTGACTCAACTTGTTCCCTGTAAGTAGCCTCAGAATTCTTCCTTCTCAGATAGATTTTCCTTGTCCATCAAAGCTAAAATAGAGGTATTTTGTGTCCCACATATATCACCTCTCATGGTTTTATACAGCATTGGCCTGTTTCTTGCCTGTGCCCTACATCATGAGGGTGGAGGTATTTCTGTCCTGCTTGCCTGTGCCCTACATCATGAGGGTGGAGATATCTCTGCCCTGCTTGCCTGTGTCAGGCCTCTGGAACAGTACAGAGCAGCTGTTGGTCAGATGGATCTGGACCCTACTGCTCTGCCTAGACATCAGAAAGCGAAAAGACCAACTCCCCACTCTCCAGAGGACATGGTCCTCCTGGCATTGGTGAGGAGGCAAGAGTAGTCGGGAACGGGGCACCAAGAATTGAAGGGGCTACAGACTTGGGGGGGGGCTGAATCCAAGAGTGGCCAAGCTGGAAGTCACTGCCCATCCTTTGCCCTCGCTCCCGCCCCACCCCCTGCAGACTCACACTCATTTCCTTCCCCCAGCCTTCTCATTTACTTTCCCTAAAAGCCGCTGGAGGAGCCAATATGTACGTGATGAATATTTCATCTCCTGCGTGTGGGTTGGCGGGAGAGCTGTGATCACCCGGGGAGGGAGCGCTGCCCAGCCATGCCTGGGAAGGAGGGGCTGAGAAGGACACTGGCAATTGGATCTCAGAGAAGGTTCCTGCACTCACCCTCCTACTGACCTTGGTATGGGAGACTTGGGGAGGGTCAGGTTGGGTACCAATCCCTCCTCCACCTTAGGACCTTTAATCTTTCTCTGGGTTTCAGCAGCAGCTGAGGGAGGACTCTGCCTTGGGATCAGGGGTTCTGGCTGTGGACATCAAAGATGCACCCAGCACAGGTGTAAGCAGGTCCTGGTCCTCATCTGTAGTGGCTCAAACTAGGAATTCTGTGAGCTGTCACCCAGGGACTCTGGTGGGGTGCTACAATCTGGGGAAGAAAAGGAAGAACAGCTAGGGCCTTCAGAAGGAGAGAAGGTGAGGAGTGTGCCAATTCTTCATGCTAGCAATGGCCAAAGGACTGTCCAGCTCTGGCAGCGCCTTCAATAGTGGAGCAACAGTTAAACTGCCTTAAGCCCTAGTTTCCCTTCCTGGAAACATATGGGTCACATTACCTGTTGAGGTCATTCTGAGGGAACAGCATGATGCCTAACAAGTCAGGTGGCCAGGATCCAATCACGGGTTTGAGTGTACCACCACACACATACACACTCTACCTTCACCTTAACCGGTGCAATTACTACCACCACCGCCACCGCCACCGCCACCACCACCATCATCACCACCACCATCATCACCACCACCACCACCATCACCACCACCACCATCACCACGAACCACTGTTACAGTTCATCCACCTCTGGTTAGAGAACTGAGATCTACAGTCACCTCCTCCCCCAGGACCACACTCCTCCCTCTACCTGTCATACTCTCGCCTGTCAACACCTACACCTATCTTACACCTTACCCTTGCAGCTCTGCTCCCTGATGAATGGGGTGGAGGAGAGGTTCCTCCTGGGCCTCAGCCTGAGGGGAAAAAAAAACCCCCGCTCTTGCGTCCCCTTCACCCCTAGCCCTCTGCAGCCAGATCCTGCCCTTCCCCCACTGGTCAGGAGCAATCCCCTCTTCTGTCTCCACCCACCACATTACCCTCTGAATACTCTCATTATACCATTACTAATTAGGGCTGCTCAGCAAATTGGCGGCTGCATTAGAGGGAGACAGTGTGCGGGAGCATATGGCATAATATCGTATTAATGAACACTCTAAATTCAAACCCGGGTCAGCTGCTCGCCTCTTGCCAGTGTCATCCACACTGCAGGGAAGGAGGGGGCAGAAAAAGCAGTCAACCTTTCCCTGGCTTTCCTTGCCTGTTTCCAAAGGTGCATTCCCCAGTGTGGGCTGGGTAGGCCTGGCAGGGTGGAGAGTGGCCATTTCTAGCATATAGGGGCAGAAACTGGAGTCTGAGCCTAAGTGCAGGCTGCAGGAGGGCCTTCCCTCACTGTAGACAGTGGATATATATAATTATAACTAATAATAATAATAACCCGGGGCCCATGACCACGCTGGCCACCTAGATCACCTTGATGTCCCACAATGTACCTGCCGAGGGAGCTTGGCACAGGAGGCAGAATAAAGGACACAGAAGTCAGGGTGCTTTCTCAAGGTCATGGTGGCTAAGCTGGAACCCCAAAGCCTTGCTTTTCCTGCTCTGTTCAACCCCGTAGGTGGAGAGTGATGTTGACAGTGATCACAATATACCAGGAGTGACAACAGTCTTCCTCCCCTTTCCCCTGATGCACAGTGAACAAGCAGTGTGCCAAATTTAGGGAACAGTTTACGTATCCTGGGGGAGATGTGCAGTGTGGGTCAGTCGGACCACACTGGGTAGAGATGTACCCCAAGTGAGATTCCTTCAAAGAATGGAAATAGCTGAGGCAAAGATGATATCTGTCTCTTTTCTCCCAGGTCAAGTAGAACAGTGTCCACCAAACATCTGGATGCCCAGGACTGTACCTGTCTGAGGTGTCCTGATTGCTGGTCCTGAGCAAGTGTGGGATGTTCCTGGGAGAACCTCCTCTCCCATCTGTCTTACTGTCTGCAGACTTATATCAGTGACCTTCTGACAGGATGACTGGTCCTCATTTTACTTCAAGGCTAAGAGTTGGCTGTTCCATTGCCTACTAAGTAAGCCCAGAGAGTGAGGAACTGGTCCTTTCCACTGCTTCTATCTCTGTCCAGACTCATCTTTACTCTGCACAAAGCCCCCCTCAATACAGTCTCCCTAGGACACCTTTCCTTGCCGACTACAGAGTTTTTAGCGTCTGAGAATGTCTTAGAGACCCCTTTTTCTAAGGTGTTCCCACCTTGGAGACTGGGTCTGCCTATCAAAGGGAGGTGTGGAAGAGCTTGGACATATTTACCCCCAATCAACCCAAATAGAACTTCCCCTCCTCTGTCTATCCAGCCTTACCCCCAGGTTCTGGGAGCCAGACTTCCAGGATGAGGAATCTTTGAGATAACTCAAGTATGTGTGTGTAGGGATTGCTCTGGCCTAAGACTCAAGGTAGAGTAGATTTCCAGATGAGCCACTGGGTGGAGATGAGCCAACCCCTCCTCCCACTGCTGTCCCTGTCTTCTATAGGGGATTATGAAGATCTGTAGGGCTCTGGGGCCCTGAAAGGCCGGCTCCCTGTCAGAGCACTGGAGTCTCCAGGATTGCTCCTCTCTCAGGTCTGACAGGGACATGGAATTGTGGCCTGCCTTGGGAGGGGCGTGTGATGCAGACACGATGTGGGCAGGAATAAGAGTGGTGTCAAAACAGCAGAGATTTGATCTCCACAGTCTACCTTGTGGTCCGCAAAGTCGCTATGTCTGTGTTACCTTAGTCAGGATTGTGGAGTACTTTTGTGAAAGACCCACTGGTTGGGGATCACTGACCACCTATAGTCCCTAGCCTGCTCTGGGGTTTGACACCCTTTCCTTCTCCAAAATCCCCTGCTGGACCCTCTGAGGTAACAGAGGAAGCAGGGATGGGAGGCAGGGTGAAATTCCAGGGCCCTCTCTCGGATCCTTAGTCTCAGTTGAGGTGATCAAGCTTACCTACACATGGGGGGGAGCAGTTAGGGCTGGAGGATCCTGAATATGAGGCTCCATCTGTCTTCTAGTGCCTTGGTTGGCTTCTGAATCCCTAGCTCTCTGTTGGCCACCACTCACCCCACTGTCATAGGATCATTTTCCTTTGTCACCAGGACCTGCAGATCATTGCTTTGCGCCCTACAGGTCTCGCAGCAGGGAAGCCCAGGAGAAGTAAATAATTGTCACCCTTCCCAGCCTGGACCAGCAGGGCAGAAGGTAGGGTGACATCAACCCGTGGATGCCAATTACTTCGTCTGCCTCTACCAAGCCAACCCTCTCCGCTTCCCACAGCTGGAGCTCCCACCTCCTGACAGGGGAGTAAACAGGCCAGAGAGGTGTTGGCTGAGCTCTGGAGTTTAGATGTCCAGGCTTGTCCATGGGGTGGGATGCCCACCCCCACTCCATCTCCTGGAGGCAATGTTGCAGCTTTGCCTTGACACACTAGGTGGAGTGTGAGTGTGTGTGTGTGTGTGTGTGTGTGTGTGAGAGAGAGAGAGAGAGAGAGAGAGAGAGAGGGGCCAGGCTGTGGCTAAGCTAGCAGGGAGGTGAGCCTGGGGCTCAATAAGGAAGTTAAGTTTCTCAGGTGTCAAGACCAGCTTAGCAGAGCTCCAGATCTGCTCACCTGTCTTTTCCATATGATTTTCCATCCCCTCCAATGGCTACAACACAATTCAAGGATACATTGATACCAGAACCCAAATTAACATTTTGTACGTACATCTCACTGACTGGGTGTGAACCGCATGGGACCAGCCACATAATTTGCAATTCCCAGTGCAAACCAGAAGTGTAGGGTCCTTTGTACAGAAAGTATTATAAGAAGAGCATTAAAGCATTAGACCTTCTAAGCTTCGGGCTCTGGGCACAGTTCACCAGTCTGAGAATCCAGCCCTGGTTATGGGGTCATGTCTTCTTCCTCAGCAGCCAGAAAACCTCACATACACTCTAGAAGTCTCCCTGCCTTGAGTCAAGAGATCACTGTCACAGACATTCCCTCTACATCCCCTGCTAAAAGCAGTCAGAACTTCTCCAGCTTGGAGAAGGAAAACTAGCTTGGTATCCTATGCAGAGGCTCCCCCCAGGATCAGTGGGGAGCTGCAGGGATCCAATTGGAGATGGATAGATAGATAGATAGATAGATAGATAGATAGATAGATAGATAGATAGATGTTCTTTATTGTTGTTTGCAGGGGCAGTAAACACAGGCTCTGGCATCCAAGGAAGAAGCTGCCCAGAGGCTTTTGCCTTTCTCTCTGTCTCTGTCTCTGTCTCTGTCTCTGTCTCTCTCTCTCTCTCCCTCTCCCCTTCCCTCCCTCCCTCTCTTCCTCTTTCCCTCCCCCCCCCTCTGATTTTTTTGAGGCCAAGTCTTACGTTGTAGTCCAAGTTGACCTAAAATTCACCACATTGCCCAGACTGGCCTCAAGTCCTCCCTTCTCCTGCCTCAGCCTCCCGAGGGATGGAATGACAGGCACATGCCACCCGCCATGCCCAGCTAGTTCTGTGGGTTTCAGAATAAACCAGGATCCAGGCTTTCCTGGGTGCTGTATTTGCACAGAGCTTCCAGGAAGAAGGCTCTTCCTGCTCACTCTAGTGGTTTGCAACGCTGTGTGTGCAGGGAGCCCTGTGGCGAGTGTTTCTGTGTTCACAGCTGCACATACACATGTGTTCAGTCAGAGCCCAAGTGCACAGTGGGAAGGCTTACCCACCTCACACCAGCACTGCCCTGGCCTTCAAGATGGAGGGCATGTTCCTATCCTCAGGCATCTGCATTGGAATTCAGGCCCTTGCCAACCTGTTCCCTGCTCACTAACTATAAACTATCTGATTTATATTCATTAACCAGTACTAGACAGCAGCAGGCACGGCAAACTTCAGTGGGGGACATGCCTCCATCGACAGCCGACTACATTCAGTTAATTAAGGGGCTGTAATTGTTGTACAGGACAAGGGTCCCCAGGGCACAGGCTTTGTAAATAACTACCCTCTCCTGCCCCCATCCCTCACCCCTCCCTCCCTCCCAACTCTCCTTCCCAGATCTTAAAAACCAGGTAAAGAAGCTGAGGTTATATAGTCTATGGGAAGTGGCGGTGGAGGCTTAGGGTGTGGTGAGAATGTATATGCTGCTCACACTGACCAAGGCCAGGTAGGAGAGTCTACCTCATGTGTACACTGGTGCATGAGTCACACATGCACTCGTAACTTACACAAGCTAGGTGGCTCATGCTATTGGCTTGCATGTCTACCCTCTGAGCTCAGCCTAGTCGGGTGGGGATCAGGCAGAGAACTGAATAAAGAGTCATCTCACTAACTCAAAAATGAGAAGGACTTACTTGACTTGTATATGCCTCTGATAAAGGGCCAGGCATGGTGAAGCACACTTGCAACCCCAGCCTCTTAGGCCAGCCTAGGCAACTAAATGAGACCCTATCTCAAAAGTTAAAATAAGAATAAAAAAGGGGTCTGAGGATATAACTAACTCTGTGACCAAGTTCTTACCTAATGGATTCAAGGCCATGAGTTCAGCTTAGGGGGCGGGAGAGGGGGATGCCTCCATCCACAGGCAGACTACATTCAGTTAATTATGGGACTGTAATTGTTGTCCAAGACAAGGGTCCCCAGAGTACAGGCTTTGTAAATAACTACCCTCTACTGTCCCCCTCTACAGCATGGGGAGGGGGGTTTGAAAAGAAGGAAGAGACAGAGGGAGGAAGTGGTTGTAATGAGCAAGGTTCATCTCTTTTGGAACTACTTCTTGGACTACTAGGTAACTTCCAGTTCATCAGTGGAGGGGTAGGTCCTTCCATCTGAACTTAGAGGGGGACAGGATGTGGTCTGGGAAGACTGATGAGGGACGTGTACACATAGAAAACAGTGACAAACAGATACTACACAAGGTAGTAACGAGCCCATAAAAGAGCCACAGACATCGTACTGAAAGAGACAGGTGGGGCTGGGGACCAGACCTTTGACTCAAGGGATAATCCAACCTCAGGAGTAAATGAATTTGACTGGAGCCTGCACCTATTTGTCCAAGTGCTTATGTGTGTCAGGGACAGAATTGCTGGTGGGAGTAGAGGCCGGATATGGATGTAGTTCAGATGTAGGTGCACTTGTCTCAAATGTACAAGGCCTTTTGTTGGATTCCCAGCACCCTACCCAGAAAAAGAAAGAAAAAGAGAAAGAAAGAGAGAAGAAAGAATGAAAGAATGAAAGAAAGAAAGAAAGAAAGAAAGAAAGAAAGGAAGAAAGAAAGAGAGAGAGAGAGAAAGGAAGGAGAGAAATTACTGTGGTCCTTGTCTCTCAGAAAACAAAATGAAATAATGTGCTTAAGTGTATACTGTGTGTTTGTGTGTGTGTGTGTGAGAAAGAGACAGAGTCAGAGAAAGAGAGAGAGAGAGAGAGAGAAGGAGGGGAGAGAGAGAGAGTGTGTCATAGCTGTGCATACTGTGCACTCTTGACACATGCATATTCTCCAAGTATCTGGTGAGTGAATTTTACATTTCAAACACTCCCTGAGCATAAAATAAAGCCACAAATGTGATAGAAAGGGTTTTTGGCCTCACAGGATTTACAGAAACCAGTCTGTACATGTGGGTATATGTGCACATGGTACATGTCTATGCCCTGTGTCCACATGTGTGTGTCTAAACCCTGTGGTCCTTGCCTCTCAGAAAACAAAATGAAATAATGTGCTTGAGTGTATACTGTGTGTGTGTGTGTGTGTGTGTGTGTGAAAGAGACAGAGTCAGAGAGAGAGAGAGAGAGAGAGAGAGAGAGAGAGAGAGAGAGAGAGAGAGAGAGAGAGTGTGTGTCCTTCATTCTGTCCAGGGTGGAGAGAGGCATGACTCCCTCTTGGAGCTGGTAACTGGCATACTCCCAACCTCAGCCTCATGCTATGGGAACAGGGAACTTAACATGGGTTTTCTTATCAGCCTAAAAGGGGATCAGCTGCCCTCTGGTTCCTGAAGCCAAATCCTTCACCTAGATGGCAAGGCTGGAATCATCTGCGTGGCTCCTCCAGCTTACACCCCACTCCACTCAGGTCAGCTACAACCCTCCAAGTGGCTTTTAACAAGATGTCCCAGAAGTGGGTCTTTCACTGGAATCTATCTGATGGAGACTAGCAAAGGAGAGAAAATAAGTTTCTCTGTCCTCCCAGCCGTCTACCCCCATTCCCACCTATCAGCCCTTATCTGAAAGAAAAATTAGAGCGTTATTAGGAGTTTCATTAGAGGTGAGCAGGTGGAGAATGAAATTACATCTCGGCTCCTTCTCAGCCCCTGTAAGTATTAAGTGGTTTGATCAATGGTGTTCACACAATTAATTCTGCCTGATTGCAGAGTGGCTTTATCGACAGTTAGGTTTCCCCAACTTTGACTAGCATCTGAACGTGCCTTCAGGATGCGTGGAGAGTGAGCTGAGGCTGGCGGTGAAGCCCTTTGCTGAATGCCATATTCAGCTAGCACATCTTTAGGAAATGAAGGTATCATGACAAGATGAAATGGATAGTTCCAGACTGGAGGAGGCAAGCCAGTCCACCTCCTGCCTCCTGTTTACCCACATGACCAGCGTTCCCACAGAGCAGAACTAGCCTCCTTGGGGTGGTCAGGCATTATCTCCACCTGGCCTCTCTTGTGTATTGTCCTAGGTAACACCTTGTAGCTCATTCAAATCCCAGCTGCTTTTGTTTAATCCAGTGAACTTTGACTGGGTCTCTGAGGCACAGTGCTTTGTGAAATACACTTTGTTTTAGAGTCAGCTAGCCTCAAACTCATAGATAACATTCAACTCCCCTTCCTCTCCCTCTACCACTGAGTTACATTCCTAGCTCCCCAACTTTTAATTTATTTAAGTAGTGAGGGTTTTTTTTTCGTTTGTTTGTTTGGTTTGTTATTTGTGTGTGTGTGTGTGTGTGTGTGTGTTGTTTTTGTAGACAAATGGCCTCAAACTCATTATATCAAAAGATTTTGTTGCTGTTTTGTTTTGAGGCAAGGTTTCTCTATTATGTAGCTTTGGCTGTCCTGGAACTCTCTAAGTAGACCAGGCTGGCCTTGAAAGCCACCTGCCTCTGCCTCCCTAGTGTTAAGATTAGAGGCATATGACACTACCTCCAGATCAAAGCTTTTTTCTTACAGAAAAGGTCTCCTATAGCTAAGGCTAGCCCTTGCCAGTTCAGAGAGGGATGGCAGACCTTACCTCCAAGCCCTGAAGTGCAGCAAAACCCGCAGGAGGAAAAGGACTCTAGGCTTTGCTGCCCAAAATGTGTGGTTAGAGGGGAGGCCATTAGGTTGGGGTCTTGTTGATTCTGACTATACCTGGGCCAAGGAGATGTCTCTTCATCTAAAACAGATGAAAGAAGATGGTTATTGAGCTGTGTAAATCTTTATTTCCAGCCCCCAGTGCAGCTACCATAATAATCAACAACAAGGAATAGTCCATGAGTTTCCTATGTTTATCTGGTAGACTATTATTTAGCCACCAAGAATATAACAGTATTGGGTTGTAATAATTATTTAAGGGGAAAATTGGGATGAAAAAGCTACACAAATCCAGTTTGGTCCGGGGGTGTGTGTGTGTGTGTGTGTGTGTGTGTGTATCAGGCCTGTGCTGAGTAGGATCTGAAAACCACCTTGTTAGCTTCTCATCGTGAGCTGTGGAGTGAGAATATCGTTGCTCTTTGCTTATGAGTGGGGCTCAGAGCACTTAGTACACTCAAGGCCACACAGCTGGTACGTGGTAAGGCTGGGATTCTGCTCGACACCACCGCTCCGACACCTGGGCTTTAAATTGTTGCTTTAGTTGTTTTCATCCTTAATTTTTGCTGCACTAGAGATTGAACATAGGGATTCACACTTTGAGACAAGCCCTCTACTACTTAGCTCTATTCTCAGCCTGTATGTAAGTGTGTTTATGTGGGTATGTGTGTGTATGTGTCCATGTGTATGAGTGTGCATATGACGACCAAAGTTAAATCTTGGGTGTTGATCTGTAGGACTTGTCCACCTTGCTTTTTATTTATTTATTTTTAAAACATTTGTTTGTTTGTTTGTTTGTTTGGGGTGAGATATTCATCCACATGTGGAAGTCAGAGAGTAGCCTGTGGGAATCTGTTCTCTCCATCTACTATGTGGGTCCTGGGAATTGAACTCACACAGGTCCTGAGGCTTGGCAACAAGTACCTTTACACCCTGAGCTATCTTGCCAGCTCTCACTTTGTTCTTTGAGATAGTTTCTCTCCCTGAGAACTGCAACTTGTCATGTGGCCCAGGTTACCCTGGATCGTATGTATGTATATATTTATGTATGTATGTATGTATGTATGTATGTATGTATGTATGTATGTATGTATTTTGAATAGGGTCTTCCTAAGTTGCCCAAGCTAGCCTTGAACATGAGATCTTCCTCCCTCAGCCTCCTGAGCAGCTGGCATTATAGGCATATGTTATCAGGCCCAGTTTATACATTGTCCTATAACAGTGTCAAGACAGACCCAGCAGAGACTCAGGAACATCAGAGCCTAGAGAAATGGTGGAAAAAGTCACTGGCTTCCTTTTGCCTGTTTACTCAAGTGGAAAGGCAGAAAAATCATTTTAAGCAGGTGCCTTGCATTTAAGAAAAATGCATGGAATTACGTTTTTACAAAGCTAGGAAAGCTGAACCAAAGCAGCATCGGGGCTTGAAATGAGATTTTATGTTCCCTCATTCTGGGCACGGGGCCATCAATGGTGCCACGTGCCAGGCTGCTAAGGGCCACTTGTTTGTTAGGGACATCAGGGGCTGGTGGCTGTCTGCCTAGGCTGGCCCAGCCTAGCCCTGCCCTGGTGAGTGCCAGCTGCTTGTGGTCCCTCAGAGGGCTGAGGCTCTGAAAGCCGCCATGCGGACATCTATCCTGCTCCTTGCTGCTTCAGATATGGCCCCTAGATGCTGGCCAGAGCAGCTCTGGGGGTTGTCAGGGGTGCAGAGGGTCCTGCCTACCCCGTGAGTGTGTGTGGGATCTAACCAAAGAAGGATACCTCCCTATGGCTTTCTTCCTCTGTTTTGGCCCCCAAGTCTGCATAGCCCCAGGGAGCCTGAGAGCTGAGGCTTGCCATGTGTGGTGGGCACAAGGAGCAGAGAGGAGGAAGCCCCAACTGATCGTGAGCAGCCTGCCAACCACAGCCAGAGAAGATGGGGGCAGGGAATTTTGTCTGTCACCAGATCTTTCTGGAAGGAGTGTCAAGGTGTCCCTAGCTCCCCACCCCCCTTCCCATGTAGGAACCAAATGTAAGAACGCTGTGTGCAGAATGCTAGGGCAGGTGGCCAAGGACATTGGGTTTACCTTCCCTAGAGGAAGAAGCCCCACCACTGCCCTGCTGGCCTCACACACCCAGAGCTGACCCAAAGGGCCAGAGTTGGGAGCTGTCTCTCGCCAGAACAGGTCCTCCCATCTTCCCACCTTAGGAGGCTTGCCTCCCGCTTCTGCTGAGACATCTGCTCCTCCTGGGCCTTCTCCTGGCCACCTGGTCCTTAGGACAAGTCCTGCCACAGTCAGACACTGACTTCTGGCCCTTTGTGACTCCCAGCACACCATCTCCTTAAAGAGACACCTGCTCAGTGTTTCCCCCACCCCCTGTATAGCTGCCTGGAGAACAAACTCAGGCTGCGGGCATTGTGGTGGCCAAGAGCTATGCCTGCCGTCTCCAGCCTTGGCTCATGAGAACTCGATAGCATCTGGTGTTAAGCCCTGCCACACTTTCATCAGCCAGGGAGCTTGCAGTAGACTGAGGCCTGGGCCCAGCCTGGGCCAGCTGAGGCAGAGCTTCCCGGTGAGAATAGGAGTGGAGAGAAGGCCTTAGTTCTTTTTTCTTTAAAAAACATAACAAAACAGAACAAAAACAAGTTCTCATGTAGTCTTGGCTGGCCTCAAACTCACTGTGTAGCCAATGATACACAGTGAAATTCTGATTCTCCTGTCTCTACCTCTTTATTGCTGGTGTTATAGGCATGTGTTGCAATGCCTGGTATATTTGGCACTGAAGGTCAAATCCAAGGTTACATACAAGCTAATAAGCACTCTACCTATGGAGCCTCCTCCCAAGCCTAAGGCATTACATTTCTTGTCTTTGCTTTTTTCGTTTTGGTTTGTTTTTGTTTTTGTTTTTTGAGACAGGTTTTCTCTGCACATCATTGGCTGTCCTGGAACTCACTCTGTAGACTAGGCTGGCTCAAACTCAGAGGTCCCCTGCCTTTGCCTCCCAAGTGCTGGGATTAAAGGCATGCCCAGCTTAAGACAGTACTGTTGCTTAAAAACTAACTCACACCACAAACAAGGAAGCAGTGAAGCAATCTGTTCACCTCACTTTGCTGCCGAGGAGGTGTGATCTATGCAGTATATGATAAGGACATAGCTGTACCCCATGAGAAGTCCTTGCTAGAGGCCTCTAGTGGACCGAAAGCATAGACTTAGCCACCCAAAGGACCCTGGACATCTATAGATGCCTCCTCTCTTAGCTACTGGCTGCTGGTTAGGGGTGAGGTCGACAAACCCTAGTTAATGCAAACAGCACTGCCCTGCGAGGCTGTGTCACCTTGGGCAAGTTGCCCAATCTCCCTGATACTCAATTTTTTCACCTTTACATCAGGGGTGATGATGCCTAAATCACAGATTTGTGGAAGAATCTCTAATGGAGATAGAATGTTCAGTAGAATACTATTACATGGATGGGTGGGTGGGTGGATGGAATGACAGATGGAAGGAGAACTAGAGGGATAAGTAGATAGAAAGATGGATGGATGGATGGATGGATGGATGGATGGATGGATGGACAGGCAGATGGGTGGACAAACACTTGAGCTGTTTCCAGGAAAGGATATGGGTTGCTCCACTTGGAAGTCTGAACACCTACAAACCAGTCCTAAAAGAGTTTTGTTCATCTAAGGTTCCAGGCCTGAAGGAAGGGGTGGAGGCAAGGAAGACTCTTTTCCTGTCAGAGTCTATCCACACAGATGAAGCCCAGGCTTTCAGTCGTGGTGTGACTAACTTGACAGAAGAATAAGCATTTCATCTGTCTTGCTGTCCTGATGCAGCGACCCTGATTTCACAGAGGGAGGAGCTGGGACACTCATCTTCCTTTTCCCCCACCTTTCCTTCACTGGGGCCAACCATGGTACCTGTTGGGTCACAGAGATGTTGGCATGGCCAGAGTGAGTCTGTCCAGCAGTGGAAGTAGAAGGTGAGAGGAAGTTTCTTCATGGCTCCTGCAGGCTTCAGTGGGTCTCCTCTCTCATCTGCCTAGCCAATTTCCTGGTTCCTAGCCCTCTACCTTCTCAGCCACAGGGCTTCCCCTTCCATTAGAGCTGGACTTCCTGGCTGTCCTTCCCTGTCATTCTCACCCATCTCTGTCCCCTCACTCCACTGTGCTCTGCTACAGATGAGACTGAGGAGGATGGTTCCAGTTGCCTCTGCCATCCCTGTTCTGACAAGACAAGACTCCCCCTGAGGCAGACTCCAAACCCACAGTCTGGGAGTAAGGAGGGACAGGGAATGTCCCTTGGGCTCTGAGCTGCCATCCTGGGGCAGGAGGGGTACTGGCTGGCTGGATTGAGCAGGTACAAAAGAAGCCACATGAACACAGTCTGCCTTTGAAGCTTGCCTTTGAAACCTGCACTCCTGGGTCAATGCCAAATACAACCCCTATCCTCCCTACCCCCCAGTCAGCCTCTGGAAAGCTGGGGCACCACTTGAGATCAAAGGGTCCTAGCCCCTCCTCTCATAAAATCTTTCTAAGTCCCCAAGTTACAATGACTCTCAGACCCAGGCCTCAGTACCAAGGGTCCTCAGCAGGGTGGGTGCAAGCCAAGACCTCAGGAAAAAAAAAAGTGATAGGCAGGCTCCTAAATCTGCATTGGGTTTCTATTAAATCACCAGCTATATTCTCCCATGCAGATGCCTCTCTTCCCAGGCATTAATGTATCCAGACTCCCACTTTATAGGCGATGAAACTGAGACTCAGAGAAATAAAATAAAACTGGAAAATAAAAAGCCTACTGGTCCCCAGGGATAAGAGGTCATTTCTAAAAGCTGGACCTGATGGTGCAGCTCTGGAATTCCAAGTATTTAGGGAGCTGAGGCAGGAGAATAGGAGGTTTGAGGCTAGCCTGAGCTAAAGAGAGAATTCAATGCTAATTGAGCAACTAATAGGGATTTGGATATAGCTCAGTGGTAGAGTTTGCCTAACATATAGGAGGGAGGCCTTAGGTTTTACCCCCAATACACACACACACACACACACACACACACACACAGTGGATATGTTTTACTACTTTGTAAGGGACTTCCATTTTCTTCTTTCAAGTGCCCTAATGACCTTGGGCCCCTCTCCCCCCTCTTCTGCGTACCCCCTGCAGGATGGAGAGGCAGCCAGGGATCTCCCAGGACCCAGCGTTGTAAGGGCTGGAGAGCTGATGGCATGGGACAGGAATAAAGCTATCTTACACTGAACTCCTTCAGATGATGGAGGTAGGCGAGCACCCTGCTAGGACAAACTCAGCTCCTCCCCTCCCCCACTCCCCTGCCTCTCACCTGACCCCTCACAGGCCCTCTGCTTCCTCTCTTCCTCCCACCACCTCACCTCATCTCCTGGCTGCTTACCTCGCTCCAAACTACCTGATCAAAGGCAAGAGTCTGGGAGCCATTAATGAGCCCCTTCCCCGCACTCCCTCCCCACCCATCCCTCTGCCCTCCCTGCCAGGCCATAAATAACTCTTTCCCCAGGGGGAGCCAGGATGGATGGGAGATGAAGGCCCTGCATCCGTTTCCTGAGGTTACAGGGCAAGCTAAGGTCCAGAGAGAGGGTTACAGTGGAGCTGGGGCACAGGCATTCCTTAGACCTCCACACCCCTAAACAGTGAAGAGATCTTACTTTCTCCCCCAGCATAAGTATCTGGAAATAGCAACAGATAAACCAGAACTCATGCAAATTAGCACTGTTCACTCGAACTTTTGGTAGATTGAACATGCTCTGTGTTGGAGCTGTCCAAAGTGGCGCCAGGAACTGTGGCTGCCAAGGTCCTGCACAAAGGTTATCATGATCTCGATCGACGAGATAAACTTTTGGTCCCATTTTAATCCATGCATCTGAGCATCTGTGTAGCCACACATGGTCAGAAGCTGCCCTGCTGCACAGCCCAGGGTCTCAGCTAAAGTAGCATAGCTTCTTTCTAATTTTTCCACGGTCAAATATCCTGTCAAGTTCCTTCAAACTGAGCTTCCTATATCCAAGATCCCATTTTACCTTTGTCTTTGATTTTATTTTAGGGGTGTCCTAGAGCATGGATCTGACTATTGTGTGAACTCACCCCACTTAGTGAGTGCTTGCTTGAGTCCGTAAGTAACAAATCACAGGAAGAGAATTCTGTGTGTTGTCGAGATAGGTTGCTTCTGGTATGAGTCTGGAAGGTTAACCAAGGGGGACTCTCATGGAGGGACATTGAGGGATTAATGAAGGACATCCCAGACAGTGTGAACAACACAGGCAGACACTCAGAGGAGATATTAGGCCTGATCAGGATCCAAATCTAGGGTGCTGAATCCATACAGGCACAGGGTACCCCAAGCCTGTGAGCACCCACCTCTTTCTCTTTGTCACACTCTGACTACTGTGTAGTTTTTACTGGGGGCACCATGTCCTCATTTGCTGGAGGACAAGGCCTGTCTGGACCAATGGGAAGAAACCAAGGCCTCTAAACCAGAAGAACTGAGCAGTGGTTGACAGCCCTAGGTCGCCCCATCAGCAACCTCTCTGACAAAGACACCTATAGGGCCAGACAAATACTGAGGCCACTTATTACCCAAACCCAAAGAAACTTAGTATCCCAAAGTCCCCATCAAAAGATGTGCCCAAGGCCTTCCCTCACAGCCCTCTGCCCCAGCAGCTGGTGAGGAAAAAGGTGTCTCCTCTGTGCCCACGTTAAACATTTAGGAACTAGGAAGCCAGAAAATACAAACATCTGCAGATTAATATGTTAAAGAAAAAAAAATTAATTTGAGGAGCTTGCAAGATGGCTCAGAAAGGCACTTGTCACTAAGCCTAGCAATGGAACCCAATCCCCAGGACCTACAGAGTGGAAAGAGTTGTCCTCTGGCCTCCACCTGTGTGCCTTGGCATATGCACACCCACACACATGTACACATAGTAATAAATGCAATAACAGGTGTTTTTAAAAGTGAGCAGTGGTGGCGCACACCTTAAATCCCAGCACTCAGAAGGCAGAGGCAGGCAATTTCTGAGTTCAAGGGCAGCCTGGTCTAAAGAGCGAGACCCAGGACAGCCAGGGCTACATGGAGAAACTCTGTCTTGAAAACAACAACAATAATAATATTTATTATATAATAATTAGGGGGTGGAGAGATGGCTCAGTGGTCTATGGTACTTGTTGCTCTGACAGCATGTCAGGGTTTAGTTCCCAGCATCCACACTTTGGCTTCCAACACTCTATAACCCCAGCTCCGTGGGGGATCCAATGCCCTCTTCTGACCTCTGTGCACATCAGATACATGTGGAACAAACACATACATACATGCAAGCAAAATACTCATACACATGAAACAAAGTAAATAAATCCAAGACAACTTCACACTTTAAAATAATAATAATAAAATACTACTACTACTGCTAATAATAATAATAATATTTTGACAAAAAGATGGATAGAAGGTAAGAACAGGTTGTTGGCAACAAAAGGAATTCCAGTGAATGATCAAAAAATAGGAAAAGATCATTAACCCTATTAGCAATCAAGATAACACAATTTAGACAAGAGGAGACCTCACTGCACATGTTAGATTGGCAGAAATTAAAATTCTGACTACAGCAATATATCAAAGGGGACCAGAACAACCCAACACTATTAAAATAATATCATTCACTGTCAGGGTGAGTATAAACTCAATTGATATGACTATTTATTTATTTATTTATTTATTTGTTTCCCTCTACTTAGGACTGACCATAAGCTGTCATGTACAGTAGGTAAGTACTCTACTATTGAGGACCATCCCTGGGCCTTCTTTATTTTTTGTTGTTTTGTTTAAAAATTTTGAGGCAGAGGCTCACAAAGTTAGCCAGGTAACCTTGAACTCCCTCTGTAGCCCAGGCTAGATTTCTTTTTTTTTTTTTTTTTTTGGTTTTTTCAAGACAGGGTTTCTCTGTGTAGCCCTGGCTGTCCTGGAACTCACTCTGTAGACCAGGCTGGCCTCGAACTCAGAAATCCACCTGCCTCTGCCTCCCAAGTGCTGGGATTAAAGGCATGTGCCACCACCGCCCAGCCAGGCTAGCTTTCAAGCTCTTCCTATCTCAGCTTCCTGAGTGTCAGAGACAACAGGCCTATGCCACCAAGCCCAGTTCAATGCTGATTTTTTGAAGGGGCCATTTTCCAGTGTCTCCTATAACTGTTGCCATTACAGACCGTTGTGGTAGACATTTCCTCTGGATGTGGCCATGGATCTTGCTTGGATTAATGGGTTATTAGCAAAAATGAAGCCAGAAGAGAGATTTGGTTTTTGGTTTGTTTGGGTTTTTTTGTTTACTTTTTATTTACATATTTATATGTGTGCATGTGAGTGTGTGTAAATGTATCCAAGTGTGCATGCAAAGTGTGGGACAGGGGTCAGTGATGAGTGTCTCCCTTCACTGCTCACCGCATTAGCTTTTCAGATACATCTCTCACTGAATCTGGCACTTGCCGACTTGACTCTGGCCAGCAAGCTCCAGGGACCTCCCTATCTCCACCATCCTGTTATTAAGGATTTTCTTTATCATACAGGGTGCTGCTGCTTTATAGCCCAGGCTAGCCTAAAATTTTTTGGTTTGCTTACTTTTTTAAGGACAGGGTTTTACATAGCCCAGACTAGCCTCACAAATTTGAGGCTACTGAACTGTAGGTAGCTGAGGTTGGCTTTGAGCTCCCAATCCTCCTGGCTCCTCTCCTAAATGCTGGGATTCTTCAATGTGTGCCACCTTGCTTACTGCAAAAGAGGTTTAATAGCCACTTGCGTAGAGCGACTTGCACCCTGGAGAACACGCTGTCTGTTAGAAGCTGTGAGGAAAGCCTGATCCAGCTCTGTGAGGAGGTCACGGCACAGAAACTGAAGAGAGCTCCGACGCACACATGTTAGCTACTAGGGACGCGCCTCAGACTTGCAGCAAAGCCACAAGCTGCCCCCACTGTGCCCTGCTTGATATCTATTTTTCTGAAATCATTGCATGTGTATGCTTGCATTTATGTGTGCACGAGTGTGTATGCATGTGCTCCTTATCTGTGCACATGCATGTGGAGGCCACAAGTTGATACTAGATAGATCTCTTCTTCAATCACTCCCTCTCTTATTTTCGGAGACAGAGTTAGTCTCTCACTGAATCTGGAACTCACTGATCTGACTATACCGGCTGGTCATCAGTCCCAGGATGCTCTTGTCTCTGCATCCCTGGCTCTGGGATCACAGGCAAGTGCTCACTGATGCACTTGGCTTTTTCTAACCTGGTTTCCAGGGATCCCAACTCACAGCCTCATGCTTACATGGCAAGCACTTTACCAGCTGAGCCATCTTCCCCAGCCTGCCTGCTTCCATTTTATTTTTTGGGTTTGGTTTGGTTTGGGTTTTGTTGTTGTTGTTTCAAGACAAGGTTTCCCTGTGTAGCCCTGGCTATCCTGGAACTTACTCTGTAGACCAGGCTGACTTCAAAATCAAAGAAATCTACCTGCCTCTGGCTCCTGAGTGCTAGGATTAAAGGTATGTGCCACAATCACCCAGCCCCCTTTCTATTTTTTTAAAGACGTATTTATTTTTGTTTTATATATATGGGTGTTTTGCTTGCATGTATGTCTGTGCACCATGTACTTGCCTGATGCCTCTGGAGGCCAGAAGAGGGTGTTAGATCCCCGTGGAACTGGAGTTGTTACCTGCCATGTGGATCCTGGGAATTGAATCTGGGCCCTCTCAGAGAGCAGCCCTGTGCTCTTAACCACAGAGCCATCTCTCTGGCCCTGAATTTCTAGCCCACAGAATTGTGAACAAACGAAACGAATGTTGTTTTAAGCTGCAGTTTTGGAGGTGGTTTATGACATTACAAAAGATAACAGATAGGCCTGTCAGCCAGCAATTCCATTCCAAGTTATATGCCCTGAAGAACCCTCGTATGTGTGCACAAGGAGAAATATATGGGGTGCTCGTAACAGTGAAGGATAAATGGAGGCGTATTTCTCCATTCAATGCATGTGGCACAGAACTCATTCAACAACACAGTGAGTCCCAAAACCATACTGACCAAAACACCTCAGGTGAAGAAGTTTGCATACAAGAAGTGTCATTGAGATGACTCTTACCTGCAAGCCCATGGAACACAGGAATCATGTGTTCGTAATTTGAAGTTTGCGTGGGAAGACAGGAGAGTGGTTACTCACAAGAAGGAGCGAGGAGGGTGCAGCTCTAAAGGAACAAAGTTTTCATTATGCCTCACATGTTGTTTCATTTCCTTAAAATATATGTATCTGAAGCAAATATGGCAAAATGTTCAGATTCAACAAAGCCAAGCGGAAGAGGTAGGGGTATTCATTATATTGTGGTTTATAGTCGTCTCTGTGTGTGAAATATTTCATAATAAAAAATCTAATTTAGAAAAATAAGAATGGGATGGGAGGCTATGAATGGCAAAGAGTAATTTAAGATAAGATAGATACAGAGAGAAGATTCTAACCCTCTGGGGCCTAGTCCCGGCATCCCCTTCCATGCTGGCTGTAGTCCGCATGAGCCCCTAACACCCTCCCTCTTGCCTAATTTCTGTCAGCTCAGGGAAAAGACTTTGTATCATGAGGTTGCTTCAGCCTGGTAGTGAGTGGACAGAGAAGTGGGTCATGGTGGCAAACATCTGATTGCAGAGCTCAGAAGACTGAGGCAGAAGGATCAGAAGTCTGAAGTGAGAGCCACCATTCCTGGTTTGAAACTGTTGGGTTCTGTTGTCATGTGGTTTTGATTTTCTAAGCCAGGACCTTATGGCATAGCCCAGGGCTTTAAGTTCCCAATCTTCCCACCTGGAAATGCTGGCATTGTGGGTGTATAGCAATATACCCAATTCCAGAGGCATTTGCTTGAGGGATTGGGTGCCACCCAAGAGCCATACAGTGCCACCACAGGCTGGAGGAAAGAACACCCTTGTGTCTGTGAGGCTAGAGAGAGCTTCACAGAGAGGAATTCATGGTTTCCCAATGTGCAGAATCCAGTGTGGGAGGAGCCAGAGATGTGGATGGGAGGTGGGTAGGGCAGGACAGTGTGAGCCTACAAATGCCATTGGTCATACTAACTCCCATTTACTGAGCACCCAGAGTTCTTGAGTTCTGAGGTTATCCTCAGCTACCTAGTGAGCTCAAGGCTAGCCTGGGCTACATCAGGCCCTATCTCAAAATCAACTATCAAAGGACTGGAGTGGTTAAGGCCATGTGCTGCTCCTGCAGGGGATCCAAGTTTGACCCACAAAAGGTAGCTCACAACCACCAGTGACTCCAGCTCCAGGAGAATCCAAAGCCCTCTTCTGGTCTCCTCAGTTACTGCACACTTGTGTACAAGCCCACACAATGACAATACACATATACACACAATGAAAATAAGGCTGGGTGTTATGGCACACACCTTTAATACCAGCACTCAGGAGGTAAAGGCAGGTGAGTTTTAGGCCAGCCTGGTCTACAAAGCAAGTTCCAGAACAGCCAGGGTGACACAGGGAAAGCCAATCATACAAACAAACTTAAAATAAAACTCTCAACAAATCAAATATTGTTTTATTTGCCTCTTGCAAATGTATAAGGAGAAAATTACTAGTACAAGTTTTTAGAGAAGAAAAGTGAGTTCAGAGAGAACTTGCCTAAATTCTTAAACCGGCTCTGAATCCACTGTCTTCTTTCTCTGTCACACAGCCTTTGGTACTGGCTGGTGGAAGAGCACAGTACTGTTTTGCCCTCCTGGACTTGCCTTCTAGCTGGAACATGCTGTAAAGATGTAAAAAAAAAAAAAAAAAAAAAAAAGGAGGGGCAACAGGATGGCTTAGTGAGTAAAAGTGTGTCTGGCTACTTTTCTCTTGTTGTCATAATTCTCCATGACCAAAGCAACTTATAGAAGGAAGAATTTATTGGTGGTTACAGCTTAAGGGGTGAGTCCATGACCATCACGGTGGGGAACATGGCAGTAGATAGGCACGGCACTGGACCGGGTAGCTGAGAACTTATATCTTGAGACAACCATGAAGGAGAGCAAGCTAACCAGGAAAGCTATGGACATTTGAAACTTTGAAGCCCAATCCCAGTGACATACCTCCTCCAACAATCCTTCCCAAACAGTTCCACCAACTGGGTACCAAGTATTCAAACATATGAGCTTATCGGAGGCCATTCTCATTCAAACCACCACAAGGTACTTGCCACCATGCATAGAGATCTGAGACCAATCGCTGGTACCCAAACTGGAAGGAAAAGCTGATGGTTTCCATGGGTTGTCTGTTGACTTCCCCATGCACAGCGTGATAGGCATGCACACAAGCATACAATAAACAAACAAACAAATAAATGATTATAGTTATTTCAAGTCATGACAAGTCACGATTAGGAAGATTATAAAAGCAAGCCATGTGGCTAAGGAACTTTCATTCTTCAGCAATAGGGCACTCTGCCAAAGACCTCCCCCCAACAGGAACCACCTATAAATGCTGAGGAAAATTGACAAACATCCCATATGGGCACAGCTAAGTGGGAAAAAAATTACAAAAAAAAAGAAAAAAGAAAAAGAAAAAAAAAAGTCCTAGGATCAAAACCAAAGAAAAGGAGCTGGAAGTGTAGCTCAGGTATGCACCTATCTTTGATGCTCAGCACCAAAACAAAAAAAACCAAATGCCCGGAAGTCTTCACAACCAGTCTCAGCAATGTGACTCTGAGTTGTAAAGGCCTCTGAGGGAGCAGAAGGAAAATGAGAAGAAGGCCAGACAAACAGACACATGCATGGCCAGACACACCGACGCATGCACACACTACAAAACCAGGGTCCTTGAAAGTTACTGCCTCTGTGAGAGGGAACAGAAAGAATGAACAGAACAAATCAGCAGAGAATTGGGCCTCTCCTATCTTCATCTGGGCTCTGAGAGGAAATGAAAAAGCCTTTAGGCCTCTTCACGAGAAAGCTAGAAACCCAGGGCTTCTTCATCTGAGGCTGGTCATCCATCCCACAGGGCTGGACAATGTGAAGCCGTCCACGAACATGGAACTGAGCCAGTACCAGCCTTACAGGTGAGCCAAACACAGCCTCTGCTAACTGGAGGCATACATCCAATCCAGCCCTCCCAGATCTTCATTGATAAAGCTCTTCAAGCATGAGCCCAAATTAACCCCCCCCACACACACACACACACAAGGCATGCCAGGAAACAAGCCACCAGGAAAGTCTGCAAAACCAAGCGTCCCAGACTGAGATCAAACAGAGCAAAGCAAATGTATCTGTTTAGCATGCTTAAAGAGGAAATGCTTGTGATTGGAGGTGACTGTACTTGTGATTGGATGGTCACCATGGGCAGAGCTTTCTAGGAAAAGGCTTTTGAGCAAGACTTGAATGAACTGGTCCTGCAAAATACAGGAGAGATGCTTCACACACAGCGGAAATAGCAGTGCATGAGCCTGGGGCAGGAAGAACTTATCCAAAGGAACAGAATGAGACATGTTTTTAAAGGCTAATCGAGGACAGTACAGGCCACAGAGAGATGGGAAAAGGGATTTTGTGGAACCCATGATGTCTGGCTTTTATTCTGTACACTAGGAGAAACCTGCCTGGTTTTCAGAAAGACCAGAAGACAATCTGATTTGCGTGTTTTTTTTTCCTGTGTCTGTAGTTTTTTGTTTTTATTGGTTTTGTTTGTTTGTTTTTGAGACAAGGTCTTTGTAGACAAGGTCTACATCGCCCCAGAACTTCCTATGTAGCCAGAATGTCTTTCAACTGTGAATTCTCTTGACTCCACCTCCTGAGAGCTGGGATTGCCAGCTTGTATGTCCATTCCCAGTTACATTCAGTGTTAGGGATCAAACCCAGGGTTTTCTGTGAGTTAGGCAAGCACTCTATCATGAGCTATAGTCCCAGTCCCTAATCTGCATGTGCCCTTTTGTTCAATGGATAAGAGCACTCTTGCAGATTACCTGTGTTTGGTTCTCAGCACCCACATGATGGCTCACAGTTCATAACTCCAGTTCAGAGGACTCAACATCCTCTTCTGGCCTCTGAAGGCTCCAGACACACGTGTGGTGCACATCCATAGATGCAAGTGAACACTCATATACCGAAATTAAAATAAACCACAGGGTGGTGGTAGCACACACCTTTAATCCCTTGGGAGGCAACGGCAAACGGATTTCTGAGTTCCAGGCCAGCCTGGTCTACAAAGTGAGTTCCAGGACAGCCAGGGCTACACAGAGAAACCTTGTCTTGAAAAACCAAAAAAAAAAAAAAAAAAAAAGAAGAAGAAGAAAAAGAGAAAAAAGAAAGAAAGAAAAGAAAAGAGAAGAGAAGAAAAGACCTAGCTGAGTTACACATATCTTTAATCCTGGCATTCAGGAGGCAGAGGCAGATAAACTGGAGGCTAGCCTGGTCTACAGAGTGAGAAAGGAAGCAGTGAAGGAAACAACTGTCCCCTCATCAACTTGCAAGACAGTTCTCATCTCTACTTGAACCTCCTGGTATGTGTCCTGTGTAAAATAAAGGAAGGATACAGTCTTGAAAAGATTTGGGGGAGATAGGTTGTATATTTCTCACCAAGAGCCTCAGCTGCAAGGGGATCATCCCTACAGTCCCCAGAGGAGGAATAAGAAGAGAAAGTAGCTTCTGAGAACAGCCAAGGCCTTTGATCTGTTTCAGGCCCAGTGAAGCCACTGTGGGCCTCTCCTCACAGGCCTCACAGAAAGTATGTGGCTAAGCCCGAATTGGAAGTCTTCAACTCCAATGCTCTTGAGAGGAACATCTGGATACAGCCTTCCTTCCTCCTTTGGAATTGGCCTCATCCTATCCCACTGGGCCTAGCTACACTCAACTTTCCACTAGGAACCTCAGGACAGAAATAGGGATAAGCCAAGGACCAGCCAGAACAGGGGACTCTAATCCATCAAAATCCTAAGCTGAGCACCCCAACATCTCCACAAGTTTCCTGGGCAGAGTCCCCTGGAATGGGGTGCCTGGGAGGAACTTTATAAAATCCTCCACAACCAGCCAAGTGGAACCCATTTTCCCTCACAATGCAATTAACAGCACCAACATTTACAAAATATGATTACAAGCACTTTGGTTAAGTAGAGGAAAGTATATTAGATAGCAGTGAGGGGTTGATCTTAATGTGCATTTTTTCGAGAGACTTGCATTTTCTTTGTGCAAATAAAGAGGCCCTAAATTCTCCATAGGCACTAAAATCAATGCACTGGAACCATGATAACAAACACAGGCTCCACTTTTTGCTACATCCCCCAATTAATTAAGCCTTTCACGGGCATGTAATTAGGAACATTAGCAAGTCATAAAATTGCCGTGAGTCTTTAAATTATGTGCTGGCCCTCAGCAATTTGTTTTTAATTCCTTCTGAAGACAATGGTACTGCGGGGCCCAATAGATCTTCATAGCAGCCTACTGTGCTCGGGTTTATGGTGCCCGCCCGCCTGCCAGGCCTCCTGCCAGCCTGGTGCCCACTGCAGCTCCCAGGGCTCAGGAGGTGCCACAGCTCTGGCTCCTCCCTTCTGCCTTCTCGTCTCTTCCTCCTCCTCTTCCTCTTTCTCCTCTTTCTCTTCTGCTCTTTTCTCTCCCTGTCCCACTCTCTTCTCGTTACTCTGTTTCCTCTGCTTCTCCCTGCTTTAGTCCCGGGTTTGCACTCATTCCCCTTACCCTTCTCTCCTTCCTTCCCAGTCACAAGCTCTTTCCATTCCTCATGCGCAGACAGGGTCACACACTGTAGCCCAGGCTGGCCTTGAACTCAAAGCAATCCTCCTGCCTCTGTCTCTAAGTGCTGGTATTACAGATGTACACCTCATCCTTGTCTTTGCATTTATTTTCTTCTTTTATTTCTCCTGTTCCCTCCTCTTTCTGGTCTCTTCTCTTTCTTCCTTTCTTCTTCTTTCCTTTCCTCTTTACTTCCCCTTCTCCTTCTCTATTACCCCTGCTGTTTTTCTTCCTCTTCTTCCTCTTCCTCCTCCTCTTCCTGTTTTCTTCTTTCTCCCCACTTCTGTTTTTTTTCCCCTGCTTTGCTTTTATCCTCCCCATTCCTAGGTTCTTCCTTCTTGCCCTTCCCATGACCCCTTAGGACTGAGCTATGCACATACCACTACCCCTCCTCCACCCTTCCACTGGCCCCAGCTCCTGGTTCCTCTGTTCCCCATCCATCCACCTTGTGAAGGACCATGGAGGCCATCTATCCTGACCTCTTTGATTTGTGGCATCAGTTACACTTACTGGGTGCCAGGCCCTGATCTAGCTCCCTCGAGGTGTCAGAGGGAATGAGGGGCAGGGGTTACGACCCTACCCTACTCCCACTCCCCAACCTCTTCCACAGGAAGGATAGTGGGGCAAAGCAAAAGGCTGTTGTGTTTGTCTAGCTGGCCAAACGTTCTGAAGTGATCTGTGATGGCCTTGTACGCATCTGCCAGGACACCCTGGAACCCAAGAGAGTTATCAGATCCTCCTCCATACCTAACACCACCCCAGTGGTTGTCCTTGCAACCCTCAAAACTTAGGAGAACTAGGTCTTTGAGTTCATCCCTCTACACCTAGCCCTCCCCTTGCATCTCTAAAACCTTTCCTCCCAGCCAGAAGTAATTTAATGATCTTTATTTTGTTTGTTTGTTTGTTTTTTGGTTTTTTGTTTTTTTTGTTTTTTTTTTGGTTTTTCAAGACAGGGTTTCTCTGTATAGCCCTGGCTGTCCTAGAACTCACTCTGTAGACCAGGCTGGCCTTGGACTCAGAAATCCGCCTGCCTCTGCCTCCCAAGTGCTGGGATTAAAGGCATGTGCCACCACCGCCAGGCTGTTTGTTTGTTTATAATACGTTTTTAACTTCTTGTTTTGGCCTGCAAGGCCGTCCGTCTGTGACCCAGCCCAGCCCTGCTCCCAACTCATTCCACATCTCTGAGTTTCTCCTCTCTGCTTTGTATATTAAGCATGTGCTGTTCCCTTCATCTAAGATGCTTTTCCACTCACCGCTCCTCCTCAGGAGACTTTACTGAATTTTAAAGTCTTAGGTCCAATGTAATATCCTCGGGTCAATCCTGACTTGCGCTCCTCATAGTACTAGGCATGAATGGCTTCCAGGATTCCCTATATTTGTCTTCTGGAGCTGGAATTACAGGAGGGCTTCCATGCTCACCTGGATCTTGTGTGGATTTCTGGGGCTCTGAATTCTGGTCCTAATGCTTGCACATCAAGAGCTCTAACTGCTTAGCAACCTCACTTCCCCCCAACCCCCGTGAGTGTGAATTCTAACACACACAGAACCAGGAGGCCCAGAACAGATGAAGCACAGCCACGAAAGATCTATGTCACCCACTCCCCAAGCATCTAGACAGCCTCTGTATAAAGTACCCAGGCAGCCAGGCATAGAGGCTCGTGCCTATAACCCCAGCACTTGAGAGGCAGAGGATCATGAATTCGAGGACAGCCTTGGAGACAAAATGAGGTCTTCTCTCAAAAAGAAATGGGGGGAAGCAAAGCAGGAGCTGTCAGGATGGCTCTGCTAGTAAAAGAGCTTGCCCTGCAGTCAGGCACCCATAAAACGCAGCTGGGGGTGGTAGCATGGGTAAGAAGCCCCTTGAAGCTTGAGGGCTAGCCTGGAGTACACAGCATGTCAGAAACATTTAGAACAACCCTGCCTCAAAACAAAATAAATTGGAAGACCTGGCTGCTAAGAAGTTGTCTTTTGACCTCCACAAGCACGGGTACCATGTCTGCACCCTACATACATACCGTACATACACATAATAATAATAATAATAATAATAATAATAATATAATATAATGATAATGATAATAATAATACAAAAAAGTAAAGCACCCAGACTAGTATGAGCCTTTCTGCAGGGATTCTGGACAAACAGGGTGACCCCCCACCCCGCCTCACTCCCACCCCACCCTGTAGGAGGGACATACTTTCCATCTTTACCCAGCATATGCAAGCCTTTCACTATTTGTAGTCTGCGGGCCCCTTAGACCTCCTGCCACAGTGGAGGCCCCTTGCTTGGCTTATTAACAGGGCACTAGGGCTTACTGGGCTCATTTTGAGGCAGCGCTATTCCCTCGGGACTGGGGGCTGTGACTGGGAGCCTGGAGAGCAAGCAGCCTAACCTTGAGTGAGTGTTTTCATGTCATCTGCAGAGCGCAAAGCCTGCAGAGACTACTTGGTGCAGACATACATTACACGTAGAGCTTTTTATCTCTCGCATGTGACCCTGCCCATCATGAGCTGCGCGTTTTATTCTCGCTGGTGGGACAAAAACCACCTCCCCCTGCAGCATATATCAAGGGAGGGATGCTGAACTTTCTTTGCATTAATATAAATAGCTGTTTAGGTCTCATTCTCCAGCCCGGGACCCTCTGTGCACCTGTCCTTCATCTACTCTGCTTGGCATCTGGTTCAAGTTTGGTTTATTTAGAGCCCAGGTTGGCGAGCTTTTCCATATTAAAGGTGCATTTTAAAAGAGCATTTTCTATTCTAATTTGGGGGAGCCAAGCTCTTCAGGGCTTTCGGGAGCGGTGTCCACCTGATTTACATTTCTCCCATTGGAGCAGGGCTACAGACGCCCATTAGGGTGTAAATAATAGTGATGGATACATGTATCTTTAAAGATCCATTTCCTCTCCATTTTTTCTCTCTTTGAGGGGAGGGGGCAGGACAGGACAGGGAGGAGATGGAGTATCCAGGCTGTGGGCAGAGGAAAGGGAGCAGAGGGAGGATGCGGCGGGCTACATGGGAAGAGCAGTTCAGTGGGGAAGAGGCACTTCACTTCTCCGAGCCTAAGCAAACCCAGCCATGGTGAGATCACAGTCATCCCACACAGAGCATAAACCAGTGTCACCTGCATGAAGCTGGGCACATGGCAGGTGACCAGCTCAGCACACATCAGCATTGTAAGTCTGGTCTTCCGTTCAAGCACCTGCTCACTGCACACAGACAGCTCTTTGTCAGTGTGTATTAGTTGGCTCTGTCTGTTCAATGCTCTGCTGTGTGCTGGAGAAAGACGATCCCTGAGGCATCTCTTCATCACTGCCTAACCACTGCTCCTATAAAGGCTCCTGAGAAACCCGTTCCTTGTGGCCTCTGTAGGTCGCGTAAGCCGTAAGTCAAAGCTCGCCCCTCTTCTTCACCTGAATCCATCCCACTGGATTCAGCACCTTCTCCTGACCCCAAGGTACACTTAACTGCCCTCCACCTACTGCTGACAGCCCATGTGGAAACTTGTGTCTCCATCTTTCCTACTGAGGTGCAGCCCCAGAACAAGAGGCATCGTCTCCATCTTAATCATCATTCTGATGCCCAGCCTGGCACACAGTAGGTGCTCAGTAGATATCTATGTAAACAAACTAACATGTGGTGCCCAGTAGGTGCACAACAAATGTTTGTGAAGTACAAGGATGCTGTCGATGCTTTCAATGGGTCCTGATCTAAGGGTGGAGCTTCAGATGAGGTATGGGGGTGCTGCCTGCTACTGTGTGTAAAAAAAAATGAGCTTTGCCAAGGCAGCTGGGGGAGGCAAGAGCCACCGCTTCCCAGAGGAAATGTCACTCAGTGGGAGCCTTGAAGATTGCAGTTGTCCCAGAGGAAGGGGGAGAGACATGGAAGGAGGCAGTAGCTAACAGAAACAGAAGGAGATGTCTCTCTTTTCTGGATCTTGGATGGAGATATTTGATGATGGAGAGGCGGGATGGGGACTCAGCTGGGACCTGTTTTTCAAATATGGGCACTAGGCAGTTAGGACCATAGAGAGTGAGGTGAGGGAGGGCAAGGTACAGAAGGCAGGGTATAGAAAGAATGTCCACCTCCCTCTTGTCAGGGTACCTGAAACCAGGCAGGGATGGAGCCTAGTTCTTGGACCCTGAAAGAGGTCAAGAGAACAAGTATGGAGAAGGAGGAGGAAGAGGAGGAAAAGGAAGAAGAGGAGGAGGAGATAAAGAAAGGCCCTTAGAACCTCAGTTTCTGAGTTAAGAAGGCTAGCAAGTGGGATAGCTTTGGAAGACCAAGGAGAAGGTCTTCTGCCCTTCTCAGAGTGAAGGGCATGGTGACAGTACAGAGTGAGAAAGACTGGAGAGGGGAAGAGGAAAGAGATCTTATTAGCAGAAACAAGAAATGAGGGGAGGGAGTGGGAGACGGGAGGTGGATCCTGAGGGCAGAGGTGCAGCAAGGCGGTGCAAAGAGTGTCAACAAGAGGCTGAGGGTTCTAGGCTGGTGCTGGGGCGCAGAGAAGGAGACAAAATGAGGATGTTCTTTCATCTTTCCAGACAGATGGGGCCTGATGTGGTAGGGAGAGTGACAGAAACTCTCATTGGAGCTGTTGGTTTGAAAGAATTTGTCCCTGGAACAAGCTTTTTATCAGTTAGCTTTGAAGACCTGGCTGTCTTAGAGGCTGCTTCATCTTCCTCTAAATTTCTCTCTCCTTTATCTATCTTGTCTCCCTGACTCCTTCTTTCTTAAACCAGGCTCTGTGTTTGTTTGTTTGTTTGTTTGTTTGTTTGTTTGAATCTAGGCCTGGAAGAGGCCTAGCAAGAGCTGGTGCAGAGGAAATGGGGGAATTGGGAAGCCAGGAAAGGCTGGTATTCATAGCAGTCTGGGTGTTTCTCCCAAGTCCACCAAGAACTGAGTCTGGTCTCCATGGTCCAGGCTGAACTGATGTCAGGAATAAGTCTGACTTGAAGGACACAAGTAAGTCTCCTCAGCCCAAATAAAAGGCTGAACTCCATGCCTTTTCTAGGAATCTCTCTTTAATGGTAGAGTCTCATGTTCCCCACATGAAGACAACTGGAACATCCTTACCTTGTGCCTGGCTCGGGTGACCAGCGGGAAGATGTTCACATTTATCACTACAGGAACAGCTGAAACTTCAGTAGTTTGTACTACTTGGAGGAGACATGGCTGGAGATAGCTTGGGATTAGAAGTTTCCTTGGAACCACTAATAGCTTTTTCTTCTCTCTAGTTCTGACTCTAAGCCAACGGTCCTGCCTAGGAGAGGCTGTATGTGACCTGCAGAGACAGTGGAGCTATTGGATGGCCTGAGTGTCACATCAGATGCTGCAAACTGGACCATCAATTCTAAACCATCTTTGCAGTACTTTATCTGTACCACACCCTTCAGAGTTTAGGGGCCACGCTTTGGGACACCTGGACCCCTTCTTCAAGTCCCAGCCTTGTTTTTCCCTGAGCATCTTGGGTAGGAGGGGCCATGCTCAGCAGGAGCAGGGAGCAGGGCCAGGCCATGTGTACAGAGAGGCCTCAATTTCACAGGGCTTGCTCCTGAGTGAGTTTCACATAAAAGGATTAAGGCAAGAGGAAGTGCAGAGGAAATGGGATGTTGGACACCTTGTTAAACGGGCTGTCAGGGCTCCCGGAGCGTGGGTGCTAACTCTATTCCCTGCCTCCACACGGAGCAGGCCAGACCATTACCTCAGTGATCAAAGATAGGACAGTAGTCAGGAGCCTTTTCATTCAAGCCCCAGAGGCCAAAGAGGCTAGAGAAGCAGCACAGGGCTGCGCTACCCCTCCCCCAGCCTCAGAGTGTTCCTGAGGGGTCCAGAAGGGGAAGTTGAGACTCCCAGCATCTGCTACCTGCACCTGGAGAGTTCTGAGTCCCCAGGATTAAATCTCAGCACGAGTTGGGTGTGGAGAGGGGCGTTTGACCTAATGATTTGAGATTATTGTTTCCTTCCTTATCAGAACACCGGGGACATTCTTTTTCCTGAGCTGGGAATTGGCTCCGTTTGTGAATGAGTCTGATGGGATCAGCGCTTTCCTGAAGAGATAAGGGGGTTATCAGTGGGGTGGGGGTGGGGAGACTTCCTCTGGGAAAAGCAGCTGGGAGAAAGGTTGTCTCAGGCCCCTGGTGGGGGATGTGTTAAAAGGGAGGGTCACAGTGGTCTGTAGCTAAAAGAACTTGCTCTCTCTCTCTCTCTCTCTCTCTCTCTCTCTCTCTCTCTCTCTCTCCCTCTCTCTCTCTCCTCTCTCTCTCTCTCTCTCTCTCTCTCTCTCACACACACACACACACACACACACACACATACACACACACACACACAGGGAGACGGGATGGGGGGAATTATGACTCTTCCTTTCCTGGCTCTGCCTGGACCACCTCCTGCTTATTACAAGGCCAATTCTGGCATATCTCTAAAGGTCTCATAGACAGTGGAGCACACAAATCACCCATCACCCAGAAACTTTGAAACTCTAAGGGCTAAGATCAGACGGGCAGGAGTTCAGAAAGCCTGTGGAGATTCTATAATTAGTGTCTAGCCTCCTTGTGCCTCCCCCAATACCAGGGCTATCTACACAGCCATGCCTCCTACAAGGCTTCCTCAATGTCTGTTGATCCTTCTGTCTGGACCTCCCAGTCCAGGCTGTGAATGCCTGGTGTGTAAAGGGCCAAGGGTCTTCATTATCTCCAAGGCTTAACCTTGCACCTACTGGGCTGCCCAGAGCCAGAGGGAAGGAGGGTGTGGACAGAAGCCAGGCTTAGTCATCCCTTCATTTCCATTACCTGGCTGACTGGAGTTGATGTTCCACAGATGTAATTAACATGTATGGAGTATATGCTGACAGCATCCCCCTCTGAGAGGTAAAGATAGGAAAAGAGTTAATACAAGGCCCCTTATATTCTCTAGTGTAGGATGACCTCTCCCAGGCCTGCCCATTCATTGCACTATCTATCTGTCTATCTATCTGTCTATCTATCTATCTATCTATCTATTTATCTATCTACCTATCTATCTATCTTATGTGTATGAGTGTCTTACTTACATGCATGTGTGTATAACATGCATGTCCTAGAACTGGAGCTATGGACAGTTTTGAGCTGACATGTAGGTGCTGGGATTTGAACCTAGGTCCTCTGTAAGAACAAGAAGTGCTTTTAAGGAGTGAGCTATATCCCCAGCCCCCCAGTGCTTTATTTTTGTTTTATTTTAACTATTTACTAGTAATAGTAAAATAGTAATTTTAACTAATTACTGTTAACATATTTACTAATTATGTAGGTAGCCTCAAACTCAAGATCTTCCTGCTTCAGCCTTCTGAGTGCTAGGTTACAAGTATGAACACCTATGCCCAGCTCAACCCAATGTTCAAGTTATTTTTATATTTATTTATTTTTATTGTATATGTATAAATATTTTGCTTGCATGTATAAAAGAATACCACATGGAGGTCAGAAGAGAGATATCAGACACCCTAGAAGTGGAGTTACAGATGGTTATGAGTCTCCATGTGGGAACTAGGAACTGAACCTGGGTCCTCCTCGAGAGCACTAGTGCTCGGCACTACTGAGGGATCCCTCCAGCCCCCACTGGCTTTTCAAAACACTTACAAATAAGGGAAACCGAGCATGGAACATGGCCAGCAAGCTTTTTCTATGCAAGGTCCAATGGCAAATATTTTAGATTTAGCAGGCCACTAGGTCTCCCTGCACTCCTCAGTCCCACAGCAAAACCTCAGGAGCGGCCAGAGAGGGGACCCCGAGTGAATGGCTAAGACTGCAACCCAGGGGCAGGTCAGGGGATCCCGAGTGAATGGCTAAGACCATATCCCAAGGGCAGGTCATTTGTACTTATGGATGTGGATATTTCCATGGTGTGCGGTTTTCACACCGGTTCTTACAACGTTTCTACTTTCTTTCCCCACCTTTTAGAAGAGTCATTCTTAGTTTGCGGCCAGACCAACAAACAGAGCCAAACAAGGGAATCACCCAGTAGGCTGTCCCTTGCATATTCCTGCTTTGGGTGCGATTAATGGGAGTTGGCCAGTTTCAAGCATTAGCACGGTGCTGTCCTCTGCCTCAGCACACTCCTAAGGTCCCCTGACCACACTGGCTTCCCTCTATTAGATGGAGGTATGTGGCGTGAGGGGACATGAGCATCGGAAGCCCTATTCCTGTCACTAAGGGGGCGGGAGCTGGACTCTGATCTGAGAGACGCCTGATAAGTAATGTGGTTTCACTTCAGGTCATTTCCTGAAAGTCAGATCCACTTTGCACATGGGGACAAGAGCAGGAGCTTCCCAATTCACTCCTGGGGCGCCAAATTAAAAGCCAAATAGGATGTAGCTTTTGCCCAGGCTGTGTCTTCATCTGTCAGGAAGGGTTATCTTCAGTGTCACTGCTGGGGCCTGTTCCTGTCACTCTCCCCAGCTGGCACCTGCACTGTGGCTTCTCTCCCACAGGTTCCATAGAGGAACTCTACTCCTCCCCACCTCCCCATCCACCCGTACCTCCATTCTCACCCCCCACCTCCAAACACAGGCCACCAGGATGTCCATGAGGGGCTCTCAGACAGGGAGGTGTAGGAATCCCCACTGAAAGAACTCACCCAGCAGGATATTCCCAGGAGCCTGGCAGCCCACTTGCAAAGACCTGTGCTGTAGACCTCTGCTTGACTCTCTTTAGGAAAGACAAAGGCCCAGCTACTTAAGAAGAAGGAAAACATTAATCCCAGCACTTGGGAGGCAGAGGCAGGCGGATTTCTGAGTTCGAGGCCAGCCTGGTCTACAGAGTGAGTTCCAGGACAGCCAGGGCTATACAGAGAAACCCTGTCTCGAAAAACCAATAAAAAAAAAAAATAAAAAAAAAAAAAGAAGAAGGAAAACAGAGTCTGATGTTCAGAAACAGCCAGCTCTAGTCCCAGGACAGAGAGGTGGGAAGGGAGTTAGGAGATCTGCCTGTTTCTGCCTCCTGAGTGCTGGGATTAAAGGTGTATATCACCACCACCCACCAAACAAACAAAAAATGTAAAAGGAAGAACATTTATCTGTTGATATATGAATGGATAAAGAAACAGTAAGGTGTATGTATATATGTATATAAAATGGAATATTAGCCTTTTTTTAAAAAAAAAAAAAAGGGAGAGGGGATTGAGATTCTGATGTTTGCAACAGCACAGATGAACTTGGAAGACATTGTGCTCTCCGACAGAAGCCAGGTAGAAGAAGCCGAAGGCTGGGTGACTTACATGTGGCAAACTCAGCCAGGAGGTGGTGGCTCACACCTTTAATCCCAGCTGGGGAGGCAGGGATAGGTAGATCCCTGTGAGTTGGAGGCAGCCAGCCTTGTCTATAGAGTGGGTTCCAGGACAGCCATAGTTATACAAAGAAACCTTGTCTCAAAAAGAAAAGAGAAAAGAAGAAAGAAAGAAAAATAAAGAAATCTCGAGGAAGGTTGGAGAGTCATGGAGGGAGGGGTTGGAGATGAGATCACCCAACAGATGAAAAGCGGGGGCCTGAGCCTGGCCCCACCAGTGGTGCCAGCAAGAGAGGCACATTACCCCCTGAGTCCCTTGACTGAGCTTCTGTGGGTAGAAGGAGCATATTGAGGGTATGGCAGGGGGATGGGGTGAGGGGATGGGAGGGAGTTGGGTGGAGGGGGTGGGTGTGGTGGGGGGAGCAAACCTCTGTGGTCCTGGAAACCTGTGGGAGAGAAGGCAGTGTAGCAGAGCCTATAGGGAAGCAAGAGTATGTGTTGGGGGTTGGTAGCTAAGAGCTCTCAAGTGGAACAGCCCACCAGCATGGATCTCAGCCAGGAGATCTGACTACAGACAGGTGACCCTTCAGTGCCTTTGAGACAGCTCTGGATGTCAGAGGAGGCTGTTCCCTCCCCTCCCCCAGGCCAGTCATTGCGACTCATCTGCTGTTCTCTTCCCATCTCTTGTCAGACTCCTTACTCTAGAGCAGTGGTTCACAACCTATGTGTGGCAACCCCTCTGGCAAGCCTCTCTTTCCAAAAAATATTTACATTATATTTCATAACAGTAGCAAAATTATAGTTATAAAGTAGCAACAAAGTAATTTTATGGTTGGGGCTCAGCACAACATGAGGAACTGTAGTAAAGGGTCACAGCATTAGGGAAGGTTGAGAACCACTGCTCTAGAGTCTCAGCAGAACCAGAGCCAAGGACCAGAGACTTCCAGAATGTCAGGGTATTCTACAGTGAGGCCATGATGCCTGCTGCCCTGACTCCTGCCAGGCAGTCCCGACCTTGTTCATTGCCAACGCCAGGTCCCAGGATGCAGAGACAAAACAGAGTCTGCCCCTGTGGACCGCATCAGAGCACAAACAGATTAGAACAGGGCTCTTAGAAAGACCTTAGTGGTGATACCGGCACTGGGTATCTGCAGAGACAGAAACAGTTTCCTTCACCTGTAGACAGACAGAAAAGGGAGGTACCCAGCAGGGCCTTGCTAGACAGACAGGAGTTTGCCAAACCAAGAAGTGGCTGGAGGGCATTCTCAGCGAGCGTGGACAAGGCGAACTGGGCAAGGAAAGCTGGGAGTCAGACACTCACTAAGGCCCTGTACTACGTTTCCATGCCAGCTCCACTTCCTAGCTGTGTGACTTTGGTTTTTTAGCATTTTTTTAGTTTAGTTTTTTTTTTTAAGTTTGTTTAATATTTCCGGGCTTTCTATTACCTCATCTATTTACAGGTGCTAATGGTAGTCGCAGTAGACATTAGTGCTGCTTGCTCAAAGTACAAAGAACCTTCCTGTCTAATGCCTGGGTTGACCTTGGAAACATTAAGTAGTTTTTTGGCTTTTGGTTGGTTGGTTGGTTGGTTGGTTGGTTGGTTGGTTGGTTGGTTTTGGGTTTTTCAAGACAGGGCTTCTCTGTCCTGGAACTCACTCTGTAGACCAAATGGGCCCCAAACTCAGAGATCCACCTGCCTCTGCCTCGCTGAGTGCTGAGATTAAAGGTGTGTGCCACTACCACCCGGCTACATTAAGATTAAATCGTTTTTAACAAATAGAATGATAGCATGCTTTACAGAATTCTTGCCAAGACCTGGCAAACAGCAGGCATTTAATAAATATTGAATGAATGAGAAGAAATTGAAGGACAAGAGACCAATCAGGAGATCATTTCAGTAACCCAGGTATCCCACGATGAAGGCAGTGGCCATGGCGCTTTGGGTGACAGGCAGGATCTGGCTTCCTGGTATCTCCTCTGTTGCCCCCTTTGCCTATCCCAGCTTCCCTGAGACTGCCCGCCGCGGGTACTGCTGCTGTTGCCGCGCGGACCGCCTCATAACTCACTGTGTTTATGATGAAGCGGAGCGCTTGTTTGGGAAGACAGCCACTCTGATACCCAACAGCCCCCAGGGCCCTTCCTGATGTTTCTCTGCCTAACCTCCGCTGCTTAACAAGCCAGCTCTCTCTCCCACACCCTGTTCTCCATACCCCCACCAGTAGCCCCAGTGTCTCCGCTCATGCGCACACCCCTCCACCAGCCTCTGCCTTGCTGTAGCCTGGAGGAAATTTATCGCAGGCCCAGACTGCTGTGGGCAAATACTAATAAAATGCTGTTTTGCTGCAATTTGTTTAATTGGCCACAGAAGAGATGTCTTGAGTAAGTGCGAGCTCTGCCTGCGCCTGAGCTGCCTGGATCACAAATGCTCACTCCTCCCTCTGCCCATCCTGTCCCCTTCTCTCCTTTGCTGCGCCCCTCTCCACAGCAGGATGATGGGAAGTCAATGGAGGTTGTTGGATTGCAGAGGCCAGGAATGGGGCCCACCGTCATTCGATTTCACGGAACTTTACTGAGCCCTTTCACCTGTGACCTTTGGAAACTTGTGACTAGCAAACTGCCTGTGTTCCAATCCCAGCACACCTTCTTAGCTGTGTGACTGTAGGCAAGTAAGCAGCTTCTCTGTGCCTCAGTTCCTCGTTTGTGTAAGACGGATGATGATAGTTACAGCATTGTAAGGATTATATGAACAAATTTATATAAAATTTATGAACAATACCTGGAAGCCCCCAAATTAGTCTTCCAGACTTGGACTACTTAGGTCCTGATTCCAGCTTTGCCACTTGGCAGCTGTGTGACTGGGAAAATTACCCAAGTACTGTGTGGCTCGTTTTCCCCATCTGTGAAATGAGTGTAACTGCACCACGCGTATAGAGCTGTATGAAGACTAAACAAGTTAACTGATGTAACACCATTAGAGCAGAGTCTGGCATATAGGACATGCTGTAGACTTGAGACGCTGAGGCAAAAGGATTGAGAGTTTTAGGCCAGCCTGGGCTATGGAGCAAGTCCCTGTCTCACAAAGCAAGGATGGGCGCTGGTAGAGGGCTTGCCCGGTGTGTATAAGGCTCCACAGTTCCTCTGCAGCAGCAAAAGAAAAGAGGAAAAGGATCAACTGCCATTGCTAAGCCAGCAATAGCAGGGTGTATGGGGGCCGGCATGTTGGCATGTTCTCTGGCTGTAAATAAATACCTGGGAAGCCTGTATTCTATCCCCTGGAGTCATTGTGGGATATGTTGAGTCTCCAGAAATGGCAACTCCCAATGGAAAAACAAAAAATGGAAGCAGCTTTTTGGGGTCTCAAGACCAGCCAGCATGGCTGGTAAAGATGGGAGACCCTTGCTATATTTCTCTGAGAACAGGGAGGGAGGAGGAGCACTCACCCGCTACAGCTCCCCAGATGGGGCTGGGCTGCTGCTTGTGGGGCCAACCCAGCCTCCCAACTGCTCCCCTCTTGGACCCTGGTAGCCACACCCTGGGGGTGGGCACCTTGCCACCCACCAGATGGCCCCAGCAGAGGCTGGGTTCTAGGGGCAGACTAGGGAAGGTAACACCGGGCTGCAAAATTACCCAAGTACTGTGTGGCACAGTAGTCTTGGGACAGATGGGAACAGGGTGCCTGGAGCCAGCTAGGGATGGCCCACAGGGCTCTTCAGAGCAGACTGGCTGGTGTAAGATGTGGCTTATATGAATGTACTCATATCATGCAGAAATGTCCTACATGGTCTGAACCAGGAAGCTTTGCACAGAAAGCTCCCCCTCCTGAAGATCCACCAGTGCAAGGGCGTGCCTAGGTCACAAGGGCCTCGGACACTTACACAGAGTCTCAGAGTCACAGGAAAATTTGCTAAAGCTCACCCAGTATACTTCCTTATCTTCGACCAACCATATTGAGAGCTGATTCCCCAAGGGAGGAAGAGACTCTAAAGCTAACTTCACGTTCTTCTAGAAACTTCCCTAGTGCTCTTGAGCAAATACCTTCACCTCTTTGTGCCTTACTTTCCTTACCCATAGTGGGAGTGATAATCGTAGGATAGGACACTGTGAGGATTAAACCTGAAGTTGGCACCTTGGGTTGGGTGTGTGGCTCAGTGGTAGGGTTTGCCTAGCACATCTGAGGCCCTGGGTCCATCCTGCAAAACCAGACACAAACAGACAAACAGCCAACACCTGTCAAGAACAGAAACAGGGGCAGACTGGCCTCATCCCTAGCCTCCAGAAGGCACTCAGTAAATGTGTATTGGCTTGATAGTCATGTGAGAAACCTTTCTTTAGAACACAACCTATACTCCAGCCCAGTTCTGAGACCCCCCAACCCTAAAGAAAAGTCCTTTATGTTGCAGCAATGGTGGTGGCCTGTGCTTCCCTCCCTTCTCCACTCCTCCACAGCCTGCTCTCCCCCGGCTCCCTCACTACCTCCCCTCTCCTACCCATTCAGAGAATTTGGTGTACATTATCCCCTAGCAGGGCTCTGGTCCTCCAGCCAGAAAATCCCCATAATGCTTGGGGCTTCTGGAAAGTGGACATGCCCTCTGGCCCTGTATAGGGATAGGAGGAGAGCCTTTGTGAAGCAGCCTCTGCCCCACTATTCAGAAGGGAACATCGAGGACACAGAAAGAAGACAGCGTATACCTAAAGCAAAGCCAGCCAGAGTACATGAATCCCATGGAGGAAGGGTGTGTGTGTGTGTGTGTGTGTGTGTGTGTGTCTGTGTGTGTGTGTGTGTGTCTGTGTCTGTGTCTGTGTGTTCTCATTCTCCCATCCTTCCTGGATCTGCTGAGGCCAAGGCAGCCAGCTATGGGAAGCAACAACAACATATATACCCTGGGATGCACAGTCTCATGCCCTCAGCTAGAGCCAAAGTCAGAGGGGACCAAGAAGCCAGAACCCAGGCATCTGCCCTCTGGGGCTGATGGGAGGGTGGTGAGGCTCTCAGGAGGGGCTAGTGGGAAGATGCTCTCGGCCAGCCCTGAAGCCCTCCCCAGCCCTGGAATCACACCCCAGAGACCTCTGACACAAATGTAACCAGTCATACCTGGATTCCTCATACCTGGATTCCACCAGACCTTGTGTAAATTGATGCTAGAGTTTCTGAGGGCTTATAAACAAGCTGCATACAGTGCGGTACGGAATGAGGGGAGGAATAGGCAGGGTAGCACAGGCCCTGGGAAAATGATGGAACACTCCCGAGATGCCAGAGGTAGGGCTGAGCTTGGTGCCTGCTGATTCCCGGTTGCCTGGGCTTCTCTGACCCAGTCTCTTTCAGGGGATAAAGAAGAGGAAATGAAATTCTGTCAGGAACCTGTTCCTCCTGAACACTCTGGGGACTTACTTATGGATGCCTTCCTCACTTTGCGGAACTTGGAGTCTAGTGGGAAAGACAAGCAGAAGATGGATTCCCAGGATCCCTGCCTGTGTTTTCAGGGCTGTAGCAGACAGACATGTGCCAAACAAAGCTTGCGGCATACGTGGGCCCCAAGCTCCGTGGGAGTCAAGGGAGCCTTCCCAGGGGGAGGACCGCTTAACTATGAGCTAGAGGATGATAAGACAGCACTGAAAGGGACGTTAATGGCAGCTGCCCATGTGAAGACTAGGCAGGTGAGGGGAATGCTCTAAGGAACCCAGAGGACGGAGGGCTCAGGAATATGGAGGTAAGGCTAAGAGATGGGCCAGGACCACCTCCCAGGGGAACTAAGACACTTAACTTCTATCTTGAAGACCTTGGGAGGTCTGCAAAAGGAAAGACAAGGTAGGATCAAGCTCTAGCTTGCATCTTAAGATCCCTCTATGGCTGAGGGACTCACCTTGGCAAAGTGCTTGTCATGCAAGCTTGATCCCTAGACCCATTGTGGGCTGGTGTGTGTGTGAAGCTTGGGGCAGTGGCATATGCTTGTGATCACAGAGTTAAGGAGATGGGAACAGGCAGATTCCTGAACTTTGCTGCTTAGCTAGTCTGGCCTAATTCTTGGCCAGTGAGAAATGCTGTCTCTGAAAGTAAAGTAGACGGTTACTGAGGAATGACACTGAGGTTGTCTTCTGGTCTCCACACACCTGTGCACACATGTGCATGCTCAAGATCCCTCTCGTTACAACTAGAAAGGAGTTTGGAGGCAAGGAGGCAGGTTTAGAGGCTATTGTCCTAGCTGTTACTAAATTCCTTCCTAGGGGGAAATGCCTACCCTAAAATCCCCGTGGCAACAGAGGCAGGGTTAGGATTTTGTCAAAGTTCGCTCTGGAGAATCAATGCATTTACTGGGCTTCCTTGTAGAACATAGGTAAGGGGTTATTTACAGTGGTGTGGGTGCTCTTCCCCCCAACAGGTCATGCTTAGAAAGTCTTTACCCAGCAGGGATGAGGGCTTCCCTGAAGCTGCATGAATGGAGCCACCTCCCTAGTCTGTTCCAGTGTCTAAATTCTAGCCCCTCTGAGAGGCCACAAGCAATTAAGGCAGAGTCTCAAAAACAGGTTCTATGGACCATCTGGACATGCAGGTGAGGGACTCAGGATTCTCTCCACCCCTCTATGAAGGGGTGTAAATAGTCAGCAAGTCCAGCCAGGATGTTTTGTAAGAGGTGTACATCTGAACTCCCCAAGACAGTGATTACTTAGCTCAGAAGAAGTCACAACCCTTCAGAGGCACGTAGGACTGGGTATAGGGAGAAACTAGTAATTACAAGGAAGAGCATCTGTTATCTGACTTCGATGTGCCACTTGCCTACATACAGATACCAGAGCATAAACCGTGTTGAGACACAAGGCTGAAGCAGAGTCTGGATTTCACTCTGGTCCTACACCGTGTAAGGAGCCAGTTCCTTTGGGTTTCCCTACCCCCACCCCCATGGCTCTTCCCTAGCTAGTGTTATAAGCACTAAGTCCAAGTTTGTGAATTCGTTCACCAAACACTCCCAGCATGTGAGCAGCGGAGGGGAGGACAGAGCTCTGCAGACACCTGGCTCTTGCCCTCCAGGCCCTTCCAGTCAGCAGGGGAGATGGGCCATGTGTGCAAACAGCAACAACACAAAGTCTGATGTGTCCAAGGCAGAACTTGATTGTTTTTGACCAAAGGCTGTTTGCAAGGGCAGTAAATGATTAAGGACCACATGAGTGGCACAGATGGTGATTGCCTTCGAGTTAGAAGCCAGGGAAAGCCCTCTTCACTGGGGGCCTTGGAGATGCACAGAGCAGGGCTGCTGGGAGCCAGGAACCAGGGAACTGGGTTCAAAGTCCCAGCTAGGCCATACGATCAGTAAGGTGACTGTACCTCTGAATCTTTATTTCCTCATGTTAAAAAAATAAGGAAAGGGGACTGGGGAGATGATTTAGTAGGTAAAGCGATGGCTGTGCAGACGGAGGACTTGAGTTTCAGTCCCTAGAATCCATGTAAAGACAAGCTTTCCCTAGGAACCAGTGTTCCTATGGCAAGATGGGAGGTAGAGGGAGGAGAATCTTCGATGGTCACGGGCCACCTAGCCTGACCCATGAGCAGTGAACAAAAGGACCCTCGGAAAAGGTAGGACTCAAGGATCCACACCTGTGGCTGACCTCCACATATACACCACAACACATACAAACCTGTATACACACACACACACACACACACACACACACACACACACACGCACGTGCGCGCGGGACTGAGGATATGACAGGTCTTGTAAAGCTTTGCCCTGAGTTTGATCCCTAGCCCTGCATAAGGTCTATAATCCCAGCACTTGAGAGGTAGAAGATTCAAAATGTCAAGTTTATCTTCAACCACGTGTCAAGTTGGAGGCTAACCTGAGCTACTTGAGACTCTACATTCATAAGGACAGAGAGAGAGAGAGAGAGACAGAGAGAGAGAGAGAGAGAGACAGAGAGAGAGACAGAGAGAGAGAGAGAGAGAGAGCTCTGTGGAGGCAGAAGGGAGCTGGAAAGATAAAGTGAATAGACTCTGTTCCTGAGAATGCTAGGGTATCCTTCCTTTATAGGGCTGGGGTGCACTCCAGTACACATCTTGCACTCAGTGTTTTGGAGACAGGAGACTCTGAGAGTTCCAATCTTGGAATGGTTTAGGAGACAGGGCATCTTTGGGCAGTGATACAATGTGTCTATGTAGGTCACAGCATCTGTAAAATAGGGTAGCCACTCCTATCCCCGTGTTTACTCTTTGGCAAGGGTTTCCAGAGCCGTATGCATTGCCATAGGAACCACTCATTCTTAACTAGGTAGTTCTTCATCACTAATCTTCCCGGTATAGGAGAGCCCATGTTGCCCAGTTCTTCTGCCATCTGAAGTGCCTCCCCCATGACTCTGCTCAGTGTGAGAGGGGACCCAAGTCCTAGCCCTCCCCTGTGGTCCAGATAACACCAGGCCAGTGGGGACCTGGCCTGGGGAAACGTCCCAGATAAACACCACCTGCCCCAGATAACCAAGGCATATCAGCTTGGCATCTTGTTCTCCAAACCACAGGCTCTGGTGATAAAGGGATTGGGGGGGGGGAGGGAGCTACTGCTGAAAGTTTCACAGGGTTTTGTTGCTGTGGCTGTTGTTTGCAACAAATGTTTGGCCCTTTCAGGAACAAACAAGTCCTCTGGTAGTCAGGACTTGCCAACTCCCCTTCCCCTCCCTCTCTCATTTGCATCTCGAATCAAAAGCCAGACAGCCATTTGTCCCCTTTGCTGCAGTTCTATAAGGAGGACATGAAGGCATCAGAGATGAGATTAGGAAGTGGCAGACAGGCAAATTCCACTTAAAAGATGCCTTTGTGTGTGTGTGTGTGTGTGTGTGTGTGTGTGTGTATAATTGTGTATATATGTGTGTGTGTGTATAAATGTGTATGCGTATGTGTGTGCATATGTGTATATGTGTGTATAATTGTGTATGTATATGAGTGTGTGTGTGTGTGTGTGAGTGAGGGTGGGGGTTTTCTTACTCAGGAACACGTAATAGCAACCAGTGTTTACTGAGTATTTGCTATGTATTTGATCTAATGCTGGCTCTTCTTCCGTTTTCCAGGTAAGGTAGCTGAGTCTGAAGATCAGAAGTCACAACTAGAGTCTAGGCATAAAGGTTCTAAACCCTGCTTACCTTTGCCCCCAAACCTGTTTCCATGTCTGGGTGTTCCTGGGGCCTGAAGAACAACAACTGCCCTCCCGGGTCCAAGGACATTTAAACCACTCCTGGAAGCTGTCATCCAGGCTATGGTTGGGATGGCTGTTTTCCTGGCTCACCAGCTCCCAGTTCTTTACATCCTTGGTGATCTAGAGCAACGGTCTCATAAGAGAGACAGAGACATGGAGGGCCAGAGTAGAGATGAACCATGTCCAGAATCCAGCAGCTAGTGAATGAGAATGTGAGCTAGAGGATGCTGGGGGAGAAAACTGGTACCCAGTTTTGACTCGCCAAAAGACCTCACTGCTAATTAAAGCAGTCAAACAAACAAACAAACAGACAAACAAACAAACCTAGGCCTCTTGGTTATTCTTATCACATTTACTGTGTGTGTGCATGTGTACAGAATGTGTAGGTCGGTCAGAAGACAACTTACAGGAGTCCATTCTTTCCTTCTGCCATGGGAGCCCCAGAGATTGAACCCAGGTAGTCAGGAGGCAAGCATTTCTGCCCACTGAGCCATCCTACCTATCCAAACCTAGACCTCTTTATTTGCAGTGTAGGGTCCTTCCCAGTCTCCCAGCTTGGGGACAGATGCTCAGACACACAGAGAAAGGTTAATGAGACGGGCACAAAACGTGCACATTTTCAAGTATACATTCACACTGACACTCCTGCAACACCACGTGGGACTGCTCTGTCCACCCCAGGCCATGTCAGGAAGCAGTCCCTGCCTGATTTGATTTGCTCCCCTCCCCTCTCTCCTCACCCAGGAGGTGGGGGTCCATCTGTAGAACAGCACCAAGCCACGGGGCTCCACGCTGTGCTTAAAAAGGCCACTTAATTTTTCATTCTTAAATGCTGAGATGCTCTTGTCTCCAGCTTCGCCCAGACCCCTTGGTGGAGATGGATGGGGGCACGGAACACAGTTATCAGAAAGATTAAGCCAGGACTTGTCATTTTTTTATATCACAGAGCAGTCAGCTCGACGAGTGATGTCCTCCACTCCGCCAGGATGAGTCCAGAACCTTTAGTGCCAGTAGTAAAAAAGACTATAAAAAACACCATTGGAGAAAGGGTAATGATGAAATTTAACTGCTCCCGATCACACACCTGGGGTCTGCTCACCATGGAACCAGGGGGTTCGGCCACATCATCCTTTACTGCTGTGTCCTTGTCTGTGAATCTAAGGTCCTTCCATTGAACCAGAACATCGTGTCCACTGCTGAGAGCCTGGGCTGCCTGCCCTGCTCCACCCCCACAGCAGGTGCTGAAGGAACAGGACTAACTCCATCTTTAGAGGCTGAAAAGGAGCCTTGGGGCACAAACTTCCAGGCACGCCCAGAGCTCAGGGCTATGCAGGGGCTACGGTCAGTGCTGCTACTGAAAACTGGGTGGGACCAGCCTGTTTACTGCTGGCTGCAATGTGATTTCCCTCCTCCAGTTTCCCTCCCTCCACTTTGCGTGTATGTGTTGGGTACTGTGCTATCTACACAAGTACAACCTGCTCTTTCATTGATCTTAGACATTTCCTTCTAGCTCACCCCCTCTTGACACTGGAGCCCATCCCATAATACTTCTGCATCTCTCCTAATGCTCCATTCTAGCCACAGGGAAATCCTTCAAGACTGTTAGCTGCCCCCCGCTCCTGGGCTCTTGCACACATCACTGTGCCCCCCTGCCTGGGACCCTTGGGTGGCTATCACCTTCCCATTGGCAGGTCAAAGGCACCTCCTCCAGGAAGCTCTCCTGGCCATCTCCTGGGCCTGATTCCTTCCCAACGCTTCCTGCATTTGCCCTGATGGGTGTGCTTCACCTAAGGGCTCAATACTGCTTATCGAATCCACTGGATGGAGGGCCCGAGTGGAGGACACACTTCTGGGTCTTGAGACTTAACTGTAAATCAGATGAACTCCCTGGTCTCCCAGCATGTTATGTTCTAGTAGAGGTAGGTGGACCAGGGTTGGCACCCTTGTATCAATAAAGGTGTGGTTGGATTTAAGCCTCACCTGTTAGGTAGGTGACATTATCCTGATCATGCCACCAAGGACCCTTGGTGCAAAACAGAGCTTCCAGACTAGACCTCATTCCACAATGGTGCCTCCTCTCTCCTGCACCTGTCTCTGGCTCACTGGCCTCTTGCTATGCCCAGTAAGACCATATGCTCTGTCACTGATTAAGACCAGGCCCACCTTCCTATCTTCGAGCCATTGCTCAAGTGCTGTTGTCTCAGTCCAGGTTTGTGCCACTGTATCTGCATACACACTGGTCTGCTACGCACCCACATTCTCTAGCTTATCCCATTTACCTTTGCCAGAGCTGTTTCCCTTCAAGAGCACAGATTTTGCTTTTCCCACTCATCGTCTCTCTGCAGGGTCTAGAAGCAGTGCTCAGTTCCAGGCTTCGTGAACACACATGAGAAACACAAGGCTGCACGGGGTTGGCTTCCTGGCTGTACGAACCTGTTAACCATGCAAAGTCTCTGTCTGTGGTGTGTGAGCGCTTCCATGTGTACAGGATGCTGCTCCAGTCAACAGGGGTGGACATGGCTTCCTGAGGGAGAAGTGTCTTCTGGTAGGAATAAACATTAGAAAGAATACCCCCAATAACACATGTCCCCTCCATACCTCATACATGACCCTTTCCCAAGCCTGGCCCTATCACTCAAATAGATCACACAGAGTGGATGCTGGGAGCCAGACATACAATGTTAGATCCTGGTCCAGCTAGCCATCTGTCCTCAATCAGAGAGTGACTCCAAGAAAGCTGGGGTAGAAACAGGGCAACATCAGCCTAGGAAGAGCCACAGGACAAGACCACAGTGTCTCTAAGTCCTGTTTTCCAGGACCCAACTATCACTCCAAGCCTCACTCACGGACTCTGAGCTAGTGACCCTGACTTCTCCCCATAAAATGAGAGCAGAGCTTCACAGATGGCTCGCAACCCTCTCAAGTATGAAGAGCCTTTGAAAATTTTTATTGCAGCATCCTGTACAATATGGAAGCGTGCACACACACACCACAGTCAGTGGCTCTTCATGGTTAACAGGTTCCTACAGCCAGCATCCTGATCAGGAGATAAACATCTCCGGTTCCCCGGAAGCTTCCTTGCAGTTCTTTCCCGTCTCTACCTCCTCTGAAGGTAAGGCTTATTCTGATTCTTAATACTATAGGTTTACTTTTTTTATTTATTGAGACAGGGTCACATGTATCTCAAGCTGGCCTCAAATTCAATATGGAGTCAAGGATGACCTTGGACTTCTGGGATTTGACTCAACACAAGGGATTGAACCAAGCCAGGGCTTTGCACATGCTGGGCAAGCACTCTAATTCTAGAGCTGTGTCCCCAGCACAGTGCCTCGGATTCTATTTGGTTTTGTTGTCTGGCTTGCTGGCTTTTGAAACTCAAGGAATCCTTTTAGCCTCTACAGAATGCTGTTCTGATTTTAGGATCGATGGCAGTCATGATGAGTTGCTGGTATTCGTAGCTCTGTTTCTCCCACAGGGAATCAGGTGGTCCCCATGACTAGTGAAGTATAGAAGAAGTGACTGTATGTCTTCTGAGGCAAGTGCACAAAGGATATGTGACTTCTAGCCTGTTCTTGGGTCACCAGCTTTCTGGGTGTAAGTCTTGATGTGACCCCACAAGAAGAGGAGATGTATACAAAGAACAGCCCTCCCATCCCAGCACACAGCCTCCCCTAAGACTCACCCTTTCTCTAAACATAGAGGCTCCCTGGACATGTGCAGACTGCCTCAGCTGGCCCCACAGTTGCCATGCTCACCTCCCATCAACATGTTGAGTGGGAGCATGCATCTCGGAAGCCCGAGTCAACAGCACACACCAGTGAAGTCCTGAGAGACCCGGAGTCAGAACCACCCATCCCAGCCATTCCTACACTCTTAACCCACGGAAACCATGAGGGATAATAAATGTTTATTATTGTTTTAAGCTGCTAACTTTTCGGATAATTTGTCACACAGTAATAGACAAGTAATACAGTATGCATTGATTGAGCAAATACTCAATGAGCCGAACCGCCTAGACATTGAGTAACCGTTAAAGGAATTCATTAAAAAAATTACACACGGGGCTGAAGGGATGGCTCAGCGGTTAAGAACACAGACTGCTCTTCCAGAGGTCCTGAGTTCAAATCCCAGCAACCACATGGTGGCTCACAACCATTCGTAATGAGATTGGATGCCCTCTTCTGGTGTGTCTGAAGACAGCTACAATGTACTCATCAATAAAATAAATAAATAAATATTTAAAAAAAAATTACACACACATACATATATACATACATAAATACATATACATATATATATATATATATATATATATATATATATATGGAGAGAGATGTAGTACGTATCTTTGCATATATGTATATACATGCATATGTATCCAAGTTGGTCTAAAATTTATGATCTTTATGTCTCAGCTGCTTAAGTGCTGGGATCGTTACTACACATGAATTACATGGATTCCTTAAAAAAAAAAATAAATCTTTCTTTTTGGTCCTGACAAGGACTCAGTCCAAGCTGAGGCTTAACAATGGCTTGAAGACCCTGTCTAGGTTCTGAAGTACCTGATTCCTGGTCAGGGTGCTGTATTCTCTGGCTCTTTCCATACTTGAATTCTGGAACCAGAGACTGCAACCTGTCTCTCAGCCACTGATCCTCATCACTAGACAATGGAGTTTAGCAAGGAGGGAGTCTAGTTTTGAGTCTGAGCAGGCCTGTGTTCAAATCCTGACTCTCTTCCAGATCTACTCTCAGTTCCAGACAAACAGCTGTACTTCTCTCCGTGCCAATTTTCTCCTCAAAGAAATAAGAGAACAGAGGTTGGGATCACAGGCTGTTGTGTGAGGAGGAAATTGCACGCAGCTCATAACTGGGACTCCAGAAATACTCGGGAGACCGGACAGCTATGATTATCACCCACGGGCTGTCTGGGCACTTTCAGGGTGTCAGGGGAACCCGTGCTCCTCTCTCACACAGGCCTCACTCGGTTCCCCCACATGCGCTGTGGCTCCTCCTCAGCACCCCAACAGCAGTTCTGGAGGGCCAGGTGAGCATATGGCCACATGAAAGCTCTTGGTGGGAGCCAGCCTGCTTCCTCTCCCTCGTTAGCGTCGCCTGGGGCTGCTCTCTCCTTAGCAAGGCCTGGATAACGAAGGCCACAGCCTATTAATTGCGGTGACAGTGATAAAGGAAGAGGGGGAGGCTGCTATTTGTCTTGCTCGTAACCTCTCGCATCATTCCAAGATGAATGAAAACTCATTTTCTGCTTTGATTCGGTCTAATTTCTCTGGCCCCCTGGGCCGCGTGGGGGGGAAGGGACTCACAGCCTCCCGTTGAGAAGGAACTGGGGGAAGAGAGGATGGGGTTAGAGGTCACGGAAGGAGGAGGCCTGCCCCACTATCGAACCAAGAACCTGTGGGGGAGCTGTTGGGACCTTCAGTTATTAATTGTGGAAGATACAGGGCTCATGCAGGAGCTGACTGGATTATGAACTAATTGTGCCAAGGAAAGACTCTCCACCCATTTCACAGATATGATAATGGAGGTAGAGAGGAAATAACTTGTTCAAAATCAGACAGCCAGTGAGGCCAAAGCCCAGCTTCAGAATGGAGGAAAATTGGTCCAGGATTGTCACTGGCTTTTTATCTGTCTCCCAAGACGTAGCCTCTTACCCAGATGAACGGACAAATGATTGAGCAGCACACAAGTTCCACGGAGAAGTGGCTGGAAGTCTCAACTACTGCTCATCCATCCCCTCCAAGGAATGGGAAAGGCAGATGGACAAAAGGTTGGGGGATGGAAGTGGGCTTTTCTTTCCATCACCCCATTCTGACCGGGGTGCACCTTGTTAGAGTGACCCATTTGTAAGATGGAGCCTTACGTCTCTGCCTTGCTGTCGACGTGGTGGATGGATGTGGGGTGAGACTGTGGAGAAGAGCTCCACATGTGGCATGGCTCCTGTTTGTAGAAATGGAGGGCAAGCCTGCAGCCCTAGCAATCTGAGCTTCTTGGTCCAAGATTCATCTTTGCCCCAATAAACTGATATCCAGAGTCATCTATTTGTGAGTTCCTACACAAACTCTGCCTGGCCATTTGCTGTAAATCTGTGTCCCTTCTGATAGACAGATGTCCCCTGAGGCCCAGGAAATCGAAAGGGCCTGGGTTTCATGACCTCTCTGTTAGGGTGACCTCAGAGCAGCTCGGTGGAACTGGAAGAGAGAAGCCGGCATCAGAGAGGCTTCGCACAGCATCCTTCGGGGCTTCCGGGTACAGGTGAGGAGGTGTTGACATTGGGAAGAGTTTGAGTGACGCTCTGATGCTCAGCATGAATAAAAATGTGTGCACTGAAGCCATACAGCATGATGTGTGCTGCCCCTCTGCCCTTGGCTGTGTGACCTTGAGCGAATAGCTTTGCCTCTCTGGGTCTCGCTTGTGTTTAAAGTGGGATGGCAATCGTGTCTCCTTCCTTATGTAAAGCGCAGAGAGTGTGCTCTAAGTGGGTTGTGCTCTGAGAGGCCAGGCACCAGGCTGGGAAGGGCTGCTCTAGGGTCAGGATGTCTGTGAGAAGTGAGACAGCTGACTCAACCGTGTCCCCCATTCCCCTCCCTATAAAGTTCTCCCATCTGCCCCATCTGAATTGCAAATGGCCTTCCCTTTCACTACAGCCCCAGCAGGAGACAGCTGAGGCCAGAGAGGCAGCTCTGCCCCAATAGGATGCCTGTGGCCTTGCTCTGTCTCCAAAGGTCTGCAGGAGGAGCCCTCAGACCAAGACCACAGTCTTGAATCTTGGGGAAGCAGAAGGAAATCTACTCAGAGCCATTCTGCCTGGCATCCCTGGCCTTCCCACCCTGGTTCTACCACCCCTTCCCACTCCTGACCCAACCCCTTCACCACAGGCACAGCCTAAGTCTTAGACTCATAAAAAAAAGGCAAGTAAACCTTGGTCGGTGCTCAGAATACTTACATGTGCCAGGCCCTGGGTGCTGTGCCCTGGCCCTCACCTCAGCTGCACTTTTTGCAGCCCTATCAGGTGCCTCTGTTCACAAGTACCTGCTGTTGACAGTCCCATTCCACAGCCAGAGCTTCAGAAGTCCAGAGCTCCCAAGTGACAGAGCCTCATCCTGCTCCCTCCAGATCTCAACACTGAAGCCTCACTGTCTTTTACCACAACAGCAGACCCTGCACACAATCCAGTGGGAAATTGGAGTAGAGGGGCATGAACAATGTGGGAGGCATAGAAGGAACTGAGGTGATATGTATAAAGCACCCACTATGTGCTACCCAAAGATAACAACAGATGATTAAAAATAACAGCATCCTAGAAAGTGACACTGTAGACACCTTTCCTGGCATCAGGCCAGGTGTCCTCGTGTGGCTCTCTAGCCCTCTCAGAAGCCCGGCAAGGTAGTTATTGTTATTGACACTCCATGGAGGCTCAACTGAAGCTAGAGCACTTGAGTGTCTAAAGCCACACAGACTTCAAGCACCCAAGTGAAGACCGCAACGACTCTCTCCAGCATTTATTGGCTACTTTTCTGTGGCCGGACTGGTAAGCGCTTAAATGACAAGGTGACCCAGCTGTCAGCTTCATTTCCATCCTACCAATAGGAAAGGAGAAGCTTGGAGGTCAAGTAAACCAAGAAAGGGGCCCTCGCCAGGAGTTGGGATCTGTTTCATATTTCTAATGATCTTATCTCCCTGAGAAACAGTCTAAACTCTTCAGGGATCATAAGGCCTTTCATAGTCTTGGTTCTGTGACCTTCCCAGGTACATCTCTCAACACTGTCCTCACCGATTGGAAGATAATCTGTCTAATAAATTTCATCAATGCCCAACACAGGTATTCTTCATACATATGTGTGTTCATACTTGTTGCATCTCTTTAAGAAACTCTCATTCACCCTTCAAGACCCATTTTTACATACCATTTCATTGAAGCCTTCCTTGACATACCGTAGGAGAGGAATCTGTGCCCAGAGACACCCTAACTATTGCATATAGCTAGTATACCATAAGTACTTGCTTCTGTCTACAATTCTCTGAACAGACCATGGACTCCAAAACAGGAAGATACTGGGGGCTTGCCTAAGAGTCTGTCTTGCCCAATCAATGAGCTCCGGGTTCATTGAGGGAACATGTCTCAAAACTCAAGGTGAAGAGCAATTGAAGAAGACACTGATGTCAACCTCTTATACCCACACACATGTACACGCCTGTAACACACACACACATATATATATCTTAAGTTAAAAAAAAAACACCAAGCCCAAACTAAATCCTGGTCCTACCACTCCCTGTGGGACTTGCTCAAGTCCTCTGAGTAAAGTGGAAGAACACACTTAGCACAAAGCATTGTGAAAGCTACAAACATTCTTACTGGGTCTCTATTTATGGCTCTCCCTGGTCCTGGGGATCAAGCCGGGCCTCACACACGCTAGGCAAACGCTCTCCCCTGAGTACACCTTCAGTCTAGGATTGACATATTCTAGCATGAAAGCAGAGCTTTTGGCAAGAGCCTGGCTCTCTTTCTTCCTCATCTCTTGGCTATCTCAGTGGGGACCCTGCCTCTCTAAGAATCTTGACTGCTTTTGCAATAAGTTCATACTGGGGAAAAAAAACAGTGTGTGTGTGTGTGTGTGTGTGTGTGTGTGTGTGTGTGTGTGTGTGTGTATTTTGTCACCAAGTTTTAGACACAGACATAGCAGAACCACTTGGGGTTTTAAATAAAGAGAGGATCTAGGGTCTGAAGAGATGGGAGAGAGAGCTGCAAAGAGAGGAAAACCCGAAGAGAGGAAACCAGACTAAAGCAGGGAGAAAAGAACCCACAGCCAGAAACCAAGCCATGAAGGGATACGAGAGAGACATAAAGCACCAAGACAGGGAAGGAGCAAGAGTGCAGCAGAAAGATGAAGGCCCCACCCAGCCCTCAGCTGAGCCTGACTTCAGTCCAACCTCAGAGCTCTGCTGCCGACAGAGAAAAGCCCCTTCTCCCACAGCCGGGTGAATTTGATATTCAATCAATGAAGATTAACTCGCCCAAGGTAAGGGGGCTTTCACATCCGTAAGGAAGTCAAATACGATTATGCAGATGAGAAAATTATCCTAAGATGAGGAGCTCTGCTCTATGATAATTATGAGAGAGAGTGGACTCCCACACTGATTAGCATATCTCTAAGACCAGACCGATGATGGGGGAGGCGGGGATGAGCAGAGGTGACAGGAATCCCACCCACAGAAGCTGGCCAGGGACATCTGGTCCCTGATGTCCTTGTGTAGAGGAGAGGACACTTCCCCTCAGTCAGTGAGGACCTAGTGAGAGCCCTGATCTGATGCACCCACGGTCACGCCCCGGACCAGCTGTCTCACCTCACCCAAGAGCGGTTCAGGACCCAGCTCTTTAGACCTAGGCATCTAGGTGAGGCAGAGGCTGCTGGACTCTGGCCTCCACTTAGAGGTCCCCTGAGAGGTTCTCAGCTCTCACGAACCTTAGAGTTCCTAGAGAGTATTCAAACTTACCTGGCATACCCCAGACCAACTAAGTCAGGATCTCCACAGAAGGGCCTGGATACTGTTTGTTTTTGTTTGTTTGTTTTTTGTTTGTAGCTCATTCTAGCTGGGCGTGATGGCTCACATCTGTAATTCCAGCACTGGTGGAAACTAAGGCAGGAGGATCCTGAATTAAAGGCCAGGCTTGACTATGTAGTTAGACCTTATCTTTAAAAGAGGCTTCTAGCCTTGTCTACATAGTGAGGCCAGCCAGGACTGTGAAGAAAACAACTTTGTTTTCTTTTGTTTTGTTTTGTTTTGTTTTGTTTTTTTAAAAAGTATACACATAAGAAGATAATTTTAGGACACAAGCAGTATCAGAAACTCTCTCCCCCAGCAATGCATAGGTATCCTAAGTGTGTGCCTCTATTGCAAGCCCTCAGAGACCCACAGGTCTAAAGCCTCAAAAAGCCACTCCCAGGTGGGAGTCTTGGAAGAGGTCAGAGCAGAACTGAGAGTGGAGAAAGAGTGACGCAAACTGGGGACAGCTCTTGTGTACTACATGTGCTGTGTTGCCCGCTCGCCTGTCCTTCAGCGGAGAGGTCATCTTCCTTTGACAGAAGAGGCAAATGGGCTCAGAGGCAAAGTGATTTGCCCAATGCTGCAGTCAAGACTTAAACTCAGCACAGGAGGTCCCCAAGCCGAAGCTCTCTTCACTTTTAGTCATTACTTCCTTGCCCATGGGGAGAGGGCCTGGGAGTTCTACAACCAAGAAAATTACAGGCTAGCTTGGGCTCTTCAGTCTGTCTGATTTAAGGATTTCGCTTTGTCTGCTATGTCTATAAACCACCACACGGTGTTAGAGAGAAAAGAGTAAAGGCTTGGAAGTCAAAGGACTGAGTGCAGTTCCTGCCTCCTCTTGAACAAGTCATTGCCCTCTTTGGCCAATAGGAAGAAGGAGACCAAGTTCCGCCAACAGATTGACACAAGGTCAGGGTCTGAAACATGATGTAGAGTTCAGACAATGCCTGTTTCTCTTCATTGAGAGCCTAGAGTTGACTGAACACAGTGAAGAATAAAGCCCTGGGCTGGGAAGGTGGCTCAGTCAGTGAAATACTTATCATGGAAGTTTGAGGACCTGTAATTACCAGTGCCAGTGCTAAAGACAGGAGAAGCCATGCATATCCATAGCCCCAATGCTGGGGTGGCTGAGACAGGCAGATCCCTGGGCTGTGGCCAGCCTAGTCTAATAGGTGAGCTCCAGTTTCAGTGAGAGAACATGTCTCAATGGCTCCTGAGGTTAACCTATGCCCTCCATATGTCCATGTGCACACATGGACACCTAAATAAAATAATAAAAAATCTTTGAAAAATAGGATCAAACCCTCCCTACCTTCCCTTTCTGTGAACACACAATCACTGTGAACCTCAACCCCACCCACACCCTTTATCTGCCAGTTACTTTAACAACCAGGAACCTGGACTCAGTGTGGCTGGGGACCTAGGGCGAGGAGTCCCTAGACCTTACTCTACTGATATCCCTATTTCAATATCACTTAGGAACTCCCTTGCACAGCCAATTGAGGATAAGAATGGGGAGACACAGAAAGTAAGGACAAGGGTCTACACTGGTAGAAGAAGGATGCCAACTTACATGCTCTGGAGTCTCTGTGAATGTCCACCCTGTGTCTGCAACTCTGACTTCTCTCTGCATCCCTCTGTGTGCTCTATATGTCTTGATACTGTATGTGTTCATAAGCATAATGCTGTGTCTCTGTACCTTTTGCAGAGTTGTGTGAATACCTGTGTGATGCACATATGGCCCTAAGTATATTGGTCGGCCAGGTACCATCTGTGTTCATGAATGTATAGAGAAGTGTGTCTTAGTGTGGAAGGATGTATAGATGGGGATGGAGCTGTGTGTGTTTGTGCTTAGTGTATCTGTGTTTAGATAGGCATGTATGTGTCTGTATACACCACTACGTGTATCTATGTAACATTCCAGTGGGTGGTATGTGAGGCTGTATGTGTGTGTGCGTTCTAGTATAATGTATAAGCGTGGAAGATAAGTACCCTATGTGAGACTGGGTAAGAATGTATTAACATGTGGGGTGCTTGTGTGTGTGTGTGTGTGTGTGTGTGTTGGATTATCAGTTTGAGGAGGGGGGGTGCTGTATGACTCTGTGGATCTGGATGAGTGTCTTTTACAAGTAAGGACCCTGTGTTTCTTAGGATCAGGCAGAGGGAACGAATCTCCAAGAGAGTATCTACCAGCATCTGTAAGATAGGGCATATGCCTGTGTGGGGTGTATCAGTGTATATGGGGTGTACCAGTGTGTGTGTGTGTGTGTGTACCAGTGTGTGTGTGTGTGTGTGCGTGTGTGTGTGTCCATGCGAGTGCATTTGCAGATCTGTGTGTCTGCGAGGGGCTGCACCTCTCTAGCTCGGCTGGGCCCTGGCACTGTAAATCCATCAACTCCACATGATTTTGTCAGTGCTGACAGCTAACTTCAACATGACGACAAATCTGGCCCCAGAGGATATTAAGCAAAGACACATGAGCCTATAATTTTCTGCTTCCACGTGTGAGATGCTATAATAATCAAAAGAAAATGAGTTTCTAACTACCCCAGCTCTTTGTGCTGCTGCCTTCATGCCGGCTGCGCTAATTGAATCACCCAGCACCACTGTATCAATGGTAACTTGGGTATTGGGGGGTAATCAGGCGTGCGGGGGGGACCAGCTTGGAGAGGTACAAGGGCTTTTGTGAAGGTCCCATCTGCCTCATGCACCAAAGCTGTGGGCCGCCGCCTGCCGTTGACTGGACAAGAGAGTGACTGAAGGGCAGGGGAGGGCCTAGGAGGGGACACTGGGGAAGAAGCACCTGGGTCCAGATGCTGCAGTCTGAGTCCTGGCTCCCACACACTGTGTGGAATCTGGACTTTGGAAGTAGGTCTACCTGGATTCATTCCTGGTCCATAACCCTTTTGCCATTCCACCTCTGGGATGTGCACAAAATTGCACAGCTATCCACCTCATGGGGCATCGAGGATCAGCGGCACACAGCAATTAAGCTACCCACACCCAGGTTGTGCTCCAGAGGGTAGACATGTAGAAGCTGTGATGATTTTTTTTTCCATTGTTGGCATCTTGTTTCATTCGATGGTCTCTACAGTTTGTGACAGGGCCCGTTATCCTTTTTCTATCTGAAGAAACTGAGGCACTGAGGGATTAAGGGATTTGGTCACTTGAGAGATACTATTGTCTATATATTCACTAATATAGAAGATGTTCAGAAAGGAGGAAAATGCCCCTGGTGACTTCTAGGGATTCTTCCAACAGTTCTGTGGTTCAATAAATATTAGTCATCCACACTGCATGCCATTTACCATGGAGCGGCCAGTAAACAGCTGTGTTGCTTTCAAAATAAGTTCATGAGGATTAGGTGCAATTATTTTACAAGCGAAGAATCTGAAGCCCAACGAGGTTAGGAAACTCATCCAAAATCATAGCAATAGTAAGTTGTATCCACACCCCCCATTTTAAATCCATGTTTATCTATTTTATCTGTTCTTAGAGATTCGGCTCTATCCTATGTCTCTCTTTGCCTCTGAAAAATCATCTAAACTAAACCCCTCATTTGTTTCTAGGAGAAAGCCTCTCTCCGCCTGGATCACGTCCTCTGAAATGAGGTTCCAGAGTAAGATGGAAATTCCTCCATTCCCAGCCCTCCTGTGTAAACCACACTAAGGTAGGAGACTGAAGAACTTGGTGGGCAGCCAGCCAAAACAGTGAGAGACCCTGTCTCACCAAACAAAGTGGACAATGGTAGAGAAAGATACTGACATCCTCATCTAGCCTTCTCATGGATGCTCACACCCTTGTGTGCATACAACACACACACACCATCTCCATGTATCTCTCTAGCTCAGGCCTCTGTTCAGACAGCAAGTCTTCCTGGAGCAGCTGTTGTATGCCTGGAACTGAGTGGTGAGCTGTAGGCTTCAAATAATAAATTACTTGTAATCTCTTGCCTTTGTATAGCAAATTTTGGAGCAGTACAGGGGACATACATAATAGGCTTTGGAGTCAGGAAGATCTGGGCTCTGATATTGATACTGTCGCTGACTAGCTGGGGACCCTTGAACTTATTGCTGAACAGCTCTGTGATGTTCAGTTTTCAACCCTGTGGAATGGGGTCACCTTTCCCTTAGAAAGAGGAAAAAAGCCAAGGGTACCTGCTCATACCACTCCTAGTCACCTTGTACCAGAGATCCTGTCAATTCAATAAGACAGGAAAAAGAAATAAAAGGTGTACATACTGAGAAAGAGTTTAAAAATTGGTATAGAAAGCATGATCCTCTTTATAAAATAAAAATAAATTTAGGACAAAGCAAAAAAAATTTGTTTAAAGATACCAGGGCTATTAAATTTAGCAATATTGCAGAGCCGGAGATCAATACACCAAAACTTTGGTATTAATTTCTACATGGTGACAATAAACAATTGGAAATTGAAATAGGAATAGGGGCATTGACCTCATTTTACAAGCTGGCTGAAGGGAGTAAAGGAAGTTGTATGTACCAAGAAGTTTCAGGCTTACATACTTGCTGCTCTGCTTTCCTGAGAGAAAAAGAAGGAAAGAGGCCAGGAGAGAGCCAACCTCCTACCTGCCTCAGCCATAGAAAGGGAGCCGTTCTGACAAGCCCTCCATATTTGTGCCGGTTACAGATCTTAAGAATTTACCCATGAATTTTGGAGATCAGAAGTAGGAAAGTAGATCATCAAAGCTGGAACTCCTTAGAGAATGTGTTGGCATGAACACATGAACACTGTGCACCTTGTGAGCCGCACAGGGATGGAGCTAAGCTGTGGCTGGTCTGAGCTCTGGTCTTCCCCTCTGCGCACCCTTGTCTTCATATCACTCTGCACTCCTGCAGACCTTAATCGGGTCACAACCTAGATCACATGGCAATGAGAAACCAAAACAGCTTCCAAAAGCACTGACTGATTGGCAATGGAGCCTTTACCCAACTCTTGAACAGGCCGCAAGATTGTACCCCACAAGAGCCAGTGAAACGAACACCCTCTTTAGGCTTTTACACATACCCTAAAATCTCAGAGCTCACTACGTCTCACAACTCCCTTTCCCCTCTCCCTTTATTTCTCCTAAAATTCCATCCCTGCCTTCTTGCCTCCACCACCAGACAGTTGTTCTGCTCCGAAGCTGGTCACTGACTTTGAGCGTTTCCTTGGTTGCAGCTTCAACTCTGCCTATGATCACCTGATGACGTGGGGGTGGGCAGATGCAAGAAGAAAGGCCTTCAACCTTCCCACCTTCGTGTTCCAGGTCCTGTCTTGTCAGCAGCCCTCAAGTTGCTCACAGCCTTGTAGGAGGGGAAAACAAATGCAGAGGCTACCTACACCACACCACAGTGACACTTCTCGAAGGTGCTCAGATGTAGCTGGGAAATGGGGAAGGGGTGATGGCACTGAACCAGGACCTGAAGCACCTGTAGGTAGCTTGCACCACCTGAAAGGGGGCATGGAGGAAGGAAAAGGAATGAGTACTTACTTGCGCTTTGCCTGTGGTTCACTATGTCCATTATGTCCTTACCAACCTCCACCCTAAAGTCTTGAGAGGTGGCTGTCCCTTAGTCTTATCATTTTGCTGAGTTGCAAGCAAACTGAGGCCCAAGAGGAAAATGAACTTGAAAAGCTCTCTCAAAGGGTGTTCCTCCCTCAGGGCCCCTCACATTCTCAGGAATCCTTTCTCACTTTCCCTTAAATCTACTTTCTCTTTGTCTGTGTCTCCTTATTCTTCCGTGTGAGATGAATCTGAAGCCACTGACTCAGGGTGGCTTTGCTGGCTATTGGTCACCTGGTACCCTGAGTTCGGCTCGGAGAGCATCAGAAAAAGTTCTGTTACACTCAGATCTGAGGGATAGCAGCCAAAAGCTTAAGCATGCTTCTCCTGTAACTCTGGCTGTCTCTCATGTTCCCTGAAACTCCCCGAGACCAACCACCACACGACTACTTGTGAGTCTCCATTGCTGCCTTTCTTAGACTCTAGCTCAAGAGGTTTTTTTTTTTCTCTCTCTCTCCTGTTCTTCTCCATCTCCCTCATCCGAGCAGCTTCTGGGAGTTTAAGCTTGCTTCCCCCGTTGTTTTTCTTTCAAACACTCATAAAATAGTCCTAAAGCCTCTCCCAGAGAGTAGTTAGCAAGGGCAGGATGTGATCACCTGCCTATCTGCTTTCAAAGCCCTTACTGGGGCAGAGGAATGGAAGGGGAGAGAGCTTCAAGTGGCCCCATTGGGAGGTGGATGGAATAGGAAAATCTGATTTGTGGGATATGTGAGTAAGATGTCAGGTACAGGGCTACGATGGTACATTTTATGGAAAAGGCAGGGTGCACTGTGTGCGTGTGGTGATTTTCACATGAAAGGCGTGAGTGACACTTTGGGTTGGTAGAGACATTTCACACTCCCTTTTCCACTTCTGGAAATTTCAGTCATGAAAGTGTGCTGCTCATTCATAAAGTAACCAAACTGTTCTAGGAAGAAAACACATAAATTGTAGACCATAACATTAAAACTCAGAATCAGTTCCCCGACTTGACTGTACACTTGACGTGATCTCAGGGCTCTAGGCTGAGGTCTGTCTTAAGGCTGGGATCTGTGGGAGATGGTCATATGGGGAAGTAGACCTAAGACAGCTTAAGCCCCCGGAGTCCATGGCCACATGCACCCGCCCTCTTTCCTCTGATGGCTCTGATGGGTGTGGGGCTGTTAGACAGAGGAGAGTGGCTTCAGGAGAGATGTCTGAGATGGGACAGGACATTTGGGCAGTTGGGGCCGATTTGTCACCATTTTCACGGACAGACTTGAGAATTAAGTGGCATGAAATTGAGCACAGACCAGGTCTCCCCCTCCCCGACCCCCCAGAGATGAGCCGCCCTGCCCAGAAGGGGAGAATGGGAAAGGGCAGGAGTGGGAGGGGTGGCCAGCCATGCTCAGCTGCTCCTGAGTGCAGATGGAGGAGAATAGAAGGGGGCTGGGCTCAGCCCCTCCTCCCAAACCTCTGCCCTCTGTTCTCAAACAAGCAGAGGCTCTGTCAGACCCCCAGCTCCTGTCAGAGTCAGGACTGGCTCCCTCAAGCCCAAGGGCCCTTAGAAGTCAAGGTTGGGGGTAGTGGCCAGACCCAAACCTCATTCAGGGAATCCCTTAGACCTTTATTCTTATCTCTGTATATCTGCTGCCACTTTTGCTGGGTACTCAGGAACAGGGAGAAAACAAGCTGAGGAACTGGCTCTGCTGGGTATAGGATTGGGGAAGGGGTAGAGATGTAGGCTTTCATGCCGGAGAAAGAGGAGTTAAAGCATGCATGGGGAAGAGTTGGAGCCTGGGGTCCAGCTTGGGTTCCAGTCTGGCCTTACCCTCTTTTGAACCCTCCGTCTGCTCATCTGTCATAATAATGATGACAGCCACCTGCTGGGCCGGTCTAAGCTCCCCGAGTTCTTTGCAGCAATCCGAGTGATTGGATGATGCCCTTTCGGAGAGTGCTGTTATCAGTTACATCCCATTTTGCAGATGAGGGAGCAAACCAAGCAGCCAGTGTGTGACCAGGTGAGACTCACTGTTTCACATTCTGCTGGCCTTAGGGAGCAGAGAGGAGTCACTGAGATATGGACATGTAAGCTTCTCACATAGTACACATGTGACCAATGTCACCTGCTGTCAGCACTGCTCAACTTGTTCTTTAAGGAGGGGACAGGAGGCTCAAATGCAAAAAGGTGTGAACTTGAAGGATCTGTCCAGAGACCTTAATGCACATTCTCACAGAGTTGCCAGAGATAGAAAACAAGCCCAGAAAGAAAAGGGATGTGTACAAGGCCAATTGCAAGTTTTTGTACAAGGATGCTTATGTGGGGCCAGGATTCAATGGTCTCCAGGCTCCTGAGGATACCCCCCTCCAGCTTTGGGGAGAGCATTTTACTTTACTCTTCCAGAAAGAAATTTACCCCTCCCCCAGCAGAAATGAGACTGAGCCCCAGGCTGGGTGGAGATGACAGGAGAAGACAGCCTCAATCTGCCATCCTGGACACCTCCTCCTGGGCAGAGCTTTGCCCTACAATTAGGAAGGATGTGTCTGCCTCAGCACCAGGCCTAACCAGCCTATGAAAGCTACGAAGAGCCCCGCAGGTGGCCAGGGGGAGGACAGGCCCCATGGTACTTAATAGGGCCTAATCTCTGCCGGTGTTGTCAGAAATGAAAATGAAAAACAGCCACGATTTTGTGGTTTAAAAATTAGCATGTGTGCCTACATCGCAAGCCCCTGGCCTACATTACCATACAGATTTATCCCTGGCCCAGCACGCAGCCAAAATATGTAATTACACACAGGCTCAGGGTGGGAAAGTTGCCCTTCTGTTTGCTATCTATATAATATGGGATTTTAAAAAGGAAGAGCTAGAGCAGGGACTTGGTGAGGGACCCACTTCACTCAGGATGCTGCTGGTGGACTCTGAGGGGTGGGTGTCTCAGCCTCATCTGCGGCAAGTGATGGGGAGATGCACATGCACTTTCTGTCTTACGAGCTGTCTCCTGAGATGGGGGACGGAGGACCAAGGATGGAAAGCCTTGTCATTGAATATTGTGTTCTCATATGTAGTCACACATCACTTAAGATACTACATATTCTGAGACATCTGCTCTTTGGCAACTTCATCGGCATGTGAACACTGTAAACTATCCTTACGTGAACCAAGTTTGATATATCACTAGATGGTGACATCTTGTAGGACCATCCCACAATATGTATTATTTATTGTATATGTTATTGTATATGGGAGCTGTTGTTGACTGAAACATTGTTAGGCTGTGTGTGGCTATATGCTGTCCTTCATTTAATTAATTAATTAATTAATTAAAAAGTTTTCATTATTTTATTTTATGTGTATGGGTGTTTTGTCTGCATGTATGTACACCACATTCATGCCTGGTACCTATGGAGGCCATAAGAAGCTGTCAGATCTCCTGGAGCTGGAGTTAGATTTGGTTGTGAACTGCCATGTGGGTGCTGAGTATCAAACCCAAGTCCTCTGGAAGAGCAGCCAGTGCTCTTAACTACTGAGCTCTGTTTTCAGCCCTTGTTATATTGTCTTTTGATTTGCAAGCTGAGAAGCAGTTGTCTAACCCCACTTGAAAAGCAAGGAAACTGAAGTCTGTAAGTGGTAGAGCTATGAATTCAAACTTAGGTCTTAAAAGTTTATCCCCTTACAAATATTTGTTTGATATGGCCCCAACCTCAGTAGGCCATCCTCATCCAACTCAGAGATCTCATTTGAAGTCATTGTGAGAGCAAAGTGGATGATGGGTAGAGAGATTGTGTATTAATATTTAAATATGAAAGCTGAAAGAAAAATCCATAGCCAAGTTTGGTGGCACATGGCTGTAATACTAGTACTACAGAGGCTGAGGCAAGAGGATCAACAGGTCATGGCCAGCCTGGACTATGTAGCAAAAAGCGCCTGAATCAAAGGAAGGAAGGAAGGAAGGAAGGAAGGAAGGAAGGAAGGAAGGAAGGAAGG
>NW_021604658.1:1294448-1322148 GCF_004785775.1 Grammomys surdaster | reverse complement strand
AGGAAGGAAGGAAGGAAGGAAGGAAGGAAGGAAGGAAGGAAGGAAGGGAGGGAGGTAGGGAGGAAGGGAGAAAGGGAAGGAGGAAAAGAGGAGCAGAAGCAAGAAAACACTCACATGGGAGTTAATAGTAGAGAGGTACAGACGAAAAGATGTTGCCAGGTGTGGTGGCACAGACTTTTAATCCTAGGACTCAGAAGCAAGCAGATCCCTGAGTCTGAGACCAGCCTGATCTATATAGCTAGTTCCAGGCTAATCAGAGCTATACAATAAGACCCTGTCTCAAAGGGAGGAGCAGGGAAGGAAGAACAAAGAAATTAAGAGAGAGAGATGCCAACTATCAGCACAGAAACTGATAGACGGGATACAGAGTAGCCATAACAAATAACGAATCAGTGGAATGAGTGGCCTAAAGCCCTAAAATAAAAACCCGTGTCTTCGTTCAGGGCCGAGTGGTAGATCATGTCCAGATTACTGAGAGAGATGAATAAATCAATGTCCCAATTCAGAATCAATGTCCCAATCCAGAGGTAGATGGAAAAGGAAGTGAACATTCCCCATATAGGAATCAATACCTCAATGAAGATCTGCTTGAGGCCATCAACATCCCACTTGGGGATCAATGTTCCAACACAGAGTGGGTTGAGAGGAATCAATGTCTTGCCATAAGAATGCGTAAGAATGCCAGCATCCCAGTGTGGAGATCAATGTCTGAATTCAGAGTTGGTTAAGGGAAATTGATGTCCCAGTGTGATGATCAATGCTCCAATATCAGGATCAATGATGATCAATGGTATATAAGGATGAATGCAAAGAGCCAGTGTCCCAGTGTGAAGTACGATAGCCCAAGTCTTGCCATGGCATGGATGAGTGTTCTTGGTCCACTGTGGACCCTAACTTACCAACATAGCAAACAATAGGACCCACTAGCCTACCTTTTGGGAATTTCTTTCTACTATTGTTCTAGAGGCATTGTTCCCAGACTTCCTGGCCCTTTTAGGTCCTTAGGTAAGTCTTCTACTACAGAGCATTTGGATGGAGCCAGTATCCTCAACCTGGTCATTTATAGTAGGTCCCTGTGGTGGACTCCTATTTTGTGGCCTGATTTAAGAATCTCTTCATAGGTAAATCCAGATGATGCCACCAGCCCAGAAGTGGCAAAAGATAAACAGTGCTTGGGTGCCTCCAGACTCAACGTAAAGCAGTGGCAGATGACAACTCCGTGTGTTCTTACCCCATCAACCTGATGTGTCTCCAGAGCCCAGATACCCATGTTATGTAACAGTGCCTCTGTGGTTGAAACAGTTTCTCCGCACATTTTACAGTTGAGGAGAGACTGAGCTAGAGGAGGGGCAGATGTAAAACAAGAAGCCTGATCCCCCTGCAGCATGGCTCAACCCACTCCAGCTGGCTCAGGTTGGCATGAAGATTTCACATAACCCCAGCCAACACCTCTCCCCACCCAACACACGTGGTTTTTTGGAAGTGTGTTATTGTCTAGGCAAAGGAGTTCAAAATGTCTTTCCTCCAAACTTTCCTTTTCTATTTATTGCTCCTCAAATGAAACTTAGAATTATATGAAGACCCCTATTGCTTTCCAGGGTTAGAGACGGGAGTTGGAGGGTGAGATGGGAGGGAAACCTCCAGCCTCAGCTGCCCCGGGGGGCTTAAGAGGAGGGTGTGATTTTTCTCTTGCTCAGACAAAGGCTGAGGCTGAGGCATCTGTCAGCCCACTCTTGTGTCTCACAGCTGCTCTGACAGTCAGACACAAGGCAGGTGCCAGTTTGGAGAGGGAGGGGAAACCGGGTTCGAGTGCTCATACTCCAATTCTTCCCCTCGCCCCTCCCACGCATGCGCATGCATGAGATGCCTCCTGTTGCCCAGCCCCGTGTCAGTAAGCTGTCCCTGTAATATCAGGACACCTCCCACCTCAACAAACATGGCCCACGGCTCCTCCTCATGTACTTGTCCCTCCAAGCCCTGCTGCCAAGCACCCTAGGACACCTTTACCCAGCCAAGGAGGAGTCGGAGGGGAGGAGCTGTCTTCAGTGTAGGAGGCCTTTGTGCCTGATGAGTTTCAGAGCTTCATATCTTGTCTCACTCAGAGCTTCTCTTCCTGGGGCCAAGGGCTCAGACTAACACACAGGCATGTTCCCATACATTTCCTTCTGTACTCCATGTATGCATACACCCCTCGGAGAGCCTCATGACAGGTTAGATGTACTTCCAGGCAGAATGGTTAGAACTCTGCACTCATCGTCCTTCCAAAAATACGTATCAGTGTATACATTTGTTTAACTCATACTAACACCCCGTTCCCCTGCTAAAAGGAGCATTTTTACCTCTGAGACTTCTCCATTAGGTGAGACATTGTAAAATCTACTACTGACCACATATTTTATAGTTAATTCTATAAGCAGGGGGAATACAGTCAAGAGTTGGGGGTGGGGCTCTGGTGGGCTTCCCTATTAGCAAGATGACGCAGGAGGAAAAAGAATAGTTCTGGGAAAGATGCTCAGTGGAGGGGGAGATGTATAAATTTCATACAAAGATGCTTCCAGGCCCCTCCCTGGTGCAGTCCTCTTGACCTCCTCCCCACTCCCAATCTCCCAGATGCCTCCTTCTTCTGCTCCCTGCCTGTCCCAGGCCTCCCCCATCCCTGCAACCCCCACCCCTCCCCAGGGCCCCCTCCTCAGATGCAATCCCCCTGCTGTAATTTCTAGGGGAATTGCTTCATCTCGGGTGCAGATATATTTGTGTCAAGGTGCAGCTGCACAGATAGCCTTCCTCTATGCATAGTAAGAGGGTTGCGGAGAGAGAGGTTGTGCCCAGAGCAAGCCCTTATCAGAGCAAGCTGCCTGCCATTTATCTGATTCCCCATCAAATAGGAAAACGGGCCTCAGGCTGCTGCTTCCACTTTCCTTGGGAAAGCCATGGGGGGAATAATAATTTACTCCAATCTTTTTGTTTCCAGCGCTCACCTTCAGCCTGACACAGCCCTGGATTTCTCCACTCTGCCCCCCCTCCTTGCTCCCAGCTATACTGGCCTAAGGGTACTGAGTTGATCTGTAGCCCCTAGGGCTCCACCTCAGGGACACCCCCCAGAAATGCCCTTGCTGGTTGAGTGGGCCTGCATAATGGATTGGCACAGGCTGGAGAAGATAGCCTTTGGCATCGGGGATAGTAGAAACGGGGTGGGGGGGGACAGAGACCGAGGAGGGAGTGGGGAACTTGGGCCTGGCTGCAGGGGGCCTGGTTTTCTTCCCAGCCCCCCACATGTACATCAGATCCCCCATGGACACACAGACACACACACACATGTGTTTGTCAGACTTGACCCTGTGGTCTCCTTGTATGTAGACTCATCAGAACCTTTTTATCTGTGGATGTCTGTCCATCTGTCTGTCTATCTGTGTCTGGAATGAAGATGAATGAAGCACAGGAGTGGTTTCTGTTTGATGTCACAGGCTTGGACCTCCCATCTCAGTTCACAATCCCAATAGCCAAGAACAAGCTCAAGACAAGATGACAGGGACAGGAGGGAGGGAGCAGTGGGTGAGGGAGCGGTCCCAGATGGGCCTGGCTGCCGGTTGGTGTCTTGCTTCAGTCTCCCTGGCAGCCCATCTGGTACAGGAGCTGCAAGAGGTGGGCCGTCAGGAGGGAGCTGATCCTTGCAGGCTTGCTGTAAATCACGGTTATGTGGCCTGAGGGCAAGGGGTGGGCAGAGGGCAGGAGACAGCCCCTGCTGCACACACACAGGGTAAGGCACAGGGGCCAGGGTCAGGTGCCGCTGTAAATCGTCACCTAAATGTTTCCAAGCAAAGGCTAATCAGGAGAAAGTGACAGAACACACCCAGGCCCAGCCTGCCTCCCGTGGGCACACAGCTGTGCAAGTACATACATGCCCACAAATACAAAAACACGCAGGAACGTGTTCTGCATGCAGAGCTGTTTGTACAAAGGTGTCACACCCATACCTGGATGCTCAAAGTCACACTTCCTTCGTACACACAGACTCCCAGAGCTTTTTAACCTCTCATGTTCCCTCAGACCCAGGGCACAAAGATCTACCAAATGAACCTCAGTGTTTGCACATGTTCACAGGCAGGTATGCAATTGTTGAACAGACAGAAGGACAAAGCCCCACCTGCTGCGTTCCTAAGATACAGACATGCTCAGTGGGCCTCTTCCCTCGACAGTTCTGAGTCCAGTACCTGTGTTCACCTTGAAGCCTTCATTCCACGGAATGGCTGTTTTCAGAAGTGAAGTGTTTGATCTCTACCTACATCCCTGCTGAAGTGGTGCTCATTCATTTGTTCATTTGCCCACAGTTAGGAGGGACCCACTGTGTGTCAGGCACTGCAATAGAGTCTAGTGAAAAGAATGCTCCATTAGAGTGTGACTTGGAGCATGAGTGCTCACAACTATAACCCCAGCACTTGGGAGACTGAGACAGGAAGATCATGGGTTCAAGGTTGGTCTGGACCATATAACAAAAGCAAAACGAAAAGAGTAAGAGTTATATCTCAGAGTGATAGCCGAGTATGCCAAAGCCCTGGGTTTGAAACTCCAACCTGGCATAAAGCTGGGTGTGGTGGCACGTGCCTGAAATCTCAGCACTCAGAAATGGGGACGAGGGGTCAGGAGTTTGAAGTCATCATTGGCTACGAATTCAAGGACAACCTGAGATACAAGAAACAGTTTCTAGTGCTCACTGGTGCTTAGCTGCTTGGTGTGCCAACAGTGTGACTGTCCTTCTTTACCTGAACCCCACAGGGCCCCCTGTTTGGCTTTCTTGAGGTCCTCCTGCCCCCCCCGCATGCTCCCCCCTCACTTTCCACACAACACAGCTGCTTGGTCAAGAAAAGATCTAGGCTTTCCAGCAGAGACCATTGCCAAGTTGTAAGCAGAATGAAGAGACCACAGGGGTCCCCACCCCAGCCCTCCACTCTCAAGCCTTCCAGGAACTCAGTAGGGTTCTCTGAGATTCAATGTCTCTGTGAGACATTTAGAACAGGCTCAATGTAGCTGGGTGAGTCTTGTGGGTTCCTCACTGAACTGACACGGTGAAAAGGGATTTGAAAATCAGGACTTGAACCCCACCCCACCCTACCCCAGGCCCCCATTCCATTCTATGTGCTTGCCCCGTGGATCTCAGCATTTCATTTGAACAAAGGGCTCCGAATAGGAACCATCAATCCAAAGTGCTTGGTTTTTGGAGCCCTGCCACCTCCCTGCTGTGAGCAGCCTGATGTCCTCTCTGCAGCTCTGACACTCCTGACCGCTCTCCTCCCTGCATCTCCATGCATCCCACATTTATTCCACCGCCCACCTCTACCCCACCCCTCTCCCCGGTCTCACCCTCATTCATCCTTGTTGGATTTTTCAACACTCCTCCCATGTCTACCACAGTAATGCGTGCCTTCCAGTCTCTTTACAGAAGTCTGGAAAGTGTAATCTTTTCAGGTAAAGAAACTGAGGCCCAAACAGCTTTGATGATCTGTTCATGGTTGCCATCACCTTGGCAAGGTCAAAGGAAAGCTCGTTCTAGATCCAAGTTGGTCTTCTAGGTCTTCCAGAATCTGTCCTCATCTGGAAGGGTCATGAACCTGCAGCATGGCTGCATAACTAGGGCTTCTCTCTCTCCACATTCTTACACCAAGGTGGGGGGATGGGCATGGGGGTAGGGATGTCCATTGGTAGCTAAAAGGAAAGGAAAAAGAAGAGAGCCTGTGCATTCTCAGAAGCAGAATGAGGGCAGAGAGGAGCTGTCTGAAGACCAGATAGTACCAGGACAAGAGTAGATTTGCAGAGCATATGATGGAGATCTGGCCTGGCAACCAGGACTGTTGGTATCTTTAGGTGCAGAGGGTCAACAGTACCTGAAGGAGGCAGAATAGGAAGGAAGTGAAACCTGGGGTCTCAAATGTGCCTTTGAAAAAGCCTCTATTTTCTTACCCCCCTGTGGAGGATTATAAGAGCATATATCCAGGACTCTGGAGACACTTAAGTGTCTGGACCAGCAGCCTTCAGGGCAGATTCTCTTGAATACTGGGATTCCTCCAACCTAGAGGCACAGAGCAGCCTCAGGGCCCCAGATATCATCCTGAAATGACCAGATCTTCATAAGGCTCTGTGCAGGACCTTGTGACTTTAGGTGGACAGAGAAGGTGGACACTGGCTCTGTTTCCCTAGTCACCCATTCCCTATCTCTCCAGCACTAGGAAAGGACCAGGCCTTTCAGAATTTAAGCAAGTCAAGAGAATGTTGCCAGGACGCTGGCTCTCCTGTTGAAGACCAGTCCCGTGCCCACCTCCAGCTCTACAAAGGCCTCAGGTTCCAGTACAGGTGCTGGAGGGCTGCATCTGACTCAGATGGACAGGGAGCAAGGGAAGTTGATGTAATTAGGAAGAAGGGCTGCCCCAGGCCCTACCCATCAGCTCCACTGCTAGCCAAGTGGCTAGTGAGCAACCACATCGGGGTTCAAGTCTCAGCCACAACTTCATCCCCTCCCAGGAACCCGAAGAATTGAGGGCTCCCAAAATGGAATCATGAAGAGAGAGGGTCAGGAAATCAAGGACAGGTAGGGGAGCACGCAGACAGACAGCTTGGCCTCCGCCCCAGCCAGCTCCACCCCCACGCCACCCCAGCACATCCAGTTTTCTTGGCACTGAGAAAATGGTCAACAGCTTGTCACAGCTCACTGACTCCACAGCTCTCTGGAAACCTCGTTGGATTTAAGTCCAAATGCAGAGACACCCATATGCACGCCGGTCACTCCTATCCGTGCCTTAAACAGTTATCACATAGCTGCATACACACCATGTGACTCGATTCAGTCCGAAAGCATTTATTGAGTGCTGATGTATTCTGGGCACCACCACGACAGACAGCTCCACAGCCTAAGATGAGACACAGATGTGGGGAATGGCCATCACAGAGCAGGGAAGTGGGTGTAACAACTGAAGACCAGCAAGGTATGGGAAGGAATAAGAACTGTGGGATCAAGCAGGGGACTTCTCAGAGAAAGCAGTATGTCAGCAAGGTTTCCAAGGATACATAGGAGTTTGCCAGGTAGACATGGTAACATTTAATCTTTTCTTTTTCTGTGCTAGAGGTCAAACCCAAGGCCTCATACATGCTTAGCAAGCACTCTATCACTGACCTGAATTCCCAGGCCGAAGCCATTTAATTTTAAGCTTGGTCTTTTTTGCTTGTTCATTTTTTTTATTTTTCAAGCTAGGGTTCTCTGTGTCACTTTGGATTTCTTGGAACTCACTCTGTAGACCAGGCTGGCCTCGAACTGGAACTGCATCTACTTTTAAACTTGGAATGAAAGAGCCCAGGCCTGAGTCTCAGCTCTGTCTTGCCGGTTCCCTCCTGCTCCCACTTTCCCATCTGTAAAATGGGCTGATTCAGCTGTGGAGTTTGCTGTACACCAGAAAGCAAAGGGACTGGGCAGACAGTGTTGGGGTAGTAGAGGCTCTCCAGAGATGCTCCCTCCTCTAGGGATGCTCCTTCCTGCTCTCTAATGGAGACAACCAGATGTTCTTAACAAACCCGAGGACTTGTGAGCAGAAGCAGCGTCTGGCTGACTCACAGGAAGGCCTGTGCCTGGGTCCTTGTGGCCTCACTGCTCTCTGCACTGGTGAGGGGAAGAAGAGAGGAGTTAATAGATTACAGGGCTGGGCAGGAAGAAGAGAGGATTTTTCATTTTAAAATGTTCTAGAATAATTCATGTTTGGTTTGCAGGATGGCATTGTGTGCTGTCAGCTCTGTAATAACTTCTAGACCTTTATTTATTGTTTAGCCTTAATGATTTCATGTTGCTCCAGTGTCGAGAATTCTCAGTGTCTTGTAACACATAACAACAGCAAAGGCCCAGGCTGGGGCAGACCCAGGGGAGGGAGTCCTGCTCCCCTAATAGACCCTGCCAGTCTCTGTGGAGGTGGCCAGAACCCAGAGCAAGGAGCCGAAGCACCCAAGCTGGGTGCAAAGTGAGGGCAATTCTCACATCACCCTCTGCAGCCAGTGTTACTGCCCTGACAGCCATGCACGCTAAGCCTTAGGGGAGACCACAGGCTTACACCTGATTTTGTGTGACCAAGCCAGGATTCCCACAGGGGCCAGTGGACTGCAGCCTTCAGTGACCCGGTGGCTCCTCCATTTTGGTAGCATAGGGGCTGATTAGGGCAAATCTTTAAGTACAGGTCCCCAGCACACAACTCTGGAGCATGACATTTTGTGGATTCAGAATGAGGTGAAGCTCTGTCTAATGGGCTATCCAGTGAGTCACAGTCACACAGGACAACTCATCTGTTGGCTGTGCCCTCACTAGAACACACTTGGGTGCACTCAGTTCCTCTGACCGAGGTTCTACCGTTGGAGCAGTCTCACAAATGTCTCGTTGGGTCCCCACCCCAGCCCCTACCTCTGTCACTCTATGTCCTAGTTCCCTGAGGGTTCTACTCCTAATTCCATATCGCCAACCCCTTCTGTGAAGCCAGGAAAGGAAGGGGAGAGGTGGGGAGCTTTCCCCGTTGCCATGGTGATTCTCTACCTTTCTGTCTGTGGGGTAGGGGACAGCTTCACTATGAGCCTCCCGCCAAGACTGGGGAGAAGCAAGCTGTCCTGGGCAGAGAGCGGTAGAGGACTGAGAAGGGCACGGGAGCCACAATACAGAGGGGAAAAAGGAAGGTGAGCAGGATCCAGAGAGGCTAGAGTAGAGAGCCAGCTCCCCCAGATGCTGAGTGGCCAGGTCTTTGGTCCAGGCACAGAAAGAACTGTGTGAAAGAGTGGGACAGTCTGGACCTGTGCTCTCTGCATCTGGAGCCGACAGAAGACCCAGAGACAAGACAGCTAGAGAGGCTGGTGGGGAACAGAGACCAAACCTTGGAACTAGGAGAGAGCTGAGCTCTGGAAAAGACGCATACAGCAAGGCCCATACTGTGGCCGTTCTCTGCCAGCGGTCCCAGCCTGCTTGGCTCCACCAGGTTGGGCAGGCAGACTGGCTAGTACAGGCTTCAGCAGGGGCAGATGGAGTGAGGAGGGGCCTGACCCCCAGCCCTCTAGGGAGGATTGTCTGCTCTTTGGAGTGTTCCCACTGCTGTGCCCCCAACCTCCAGCCTCTGGGATCACGGTGAGGGAAGCAGAAGAGGGGGAGGGGAAAAGTGACAAGCAAGTGTTCACAGCCCACATCTCCACCTCCCCCTGCTCCCGCTCCCCTTTGGCGGGAGTTCCCTGGCAGCAGCAGGGGCTCTCTGGGCCCAACTGTCTCTGGCAGAGACCAGGATATTGTTAACTGAGGAAGTGATGCAGGAGAGACACGGTGGGGGGGGGGGGGGAGGTGATGAAATGTGACATCTTAAAGGGAGTGCAGGAAAGCCGCCTCCGGAGGGAAACCTTTCTCTCTTACTTCAGCAATTACTTACTTCACAAGCATTAGCTCTATTCTCCCTCTGACGTCCTAATCTGTTATTCTGATCTCCACTTGGTAGGTGAGAAACTGAGGCAGAGGTGGATGAGGGAACTGCCAGAGAGGATTAAACCCAGGAGAGGGCTGGCTTTCGTGCTCCTGACAGCCAGTCTACACACATGACACCCCTTTGAGTCTTTAAATTTGTGCATTAGTGATACTGCCTTGCTATGTTAACTTAGGCTTACCTTGAACTTTTTTTTTTTTTTTTCAGAGCTGAGGACCGAACCCAGGGCCTTGCGCTTGCTAGGCAAGCGCTCTACCACTGAGCTAAATCCCCAACCCCTACCTTGAACTTCTGAACTCACATGATCCTCCAGCCTCAGCTTCCCAAGTAGCTAGGACTCCAGGCACAGGCGCCTTTGTATCTGGCTTCCTCTTTCGTTTCTTCTTCTGTTAACCCCCTGGCATTTCTCTAGCCAGTCTTTATTTCTTCAAGCAGTATGTTCCAATCCGCCCAGTCTCTCTGTAACAACGTTATCCGAGTGGCTATGTGCAAACACGTGCACACTTGCTTGCATGGCTCCAGAGAGTCCCCATGTGTGGGAACACACACACACACACACACACACACACACACGTGAGTCTATACACATCCATGCACATGGAAGCTATCACATCTGCCGACACCCAGGCAGGCCTTTGCTTTCACCAGCAGAGCATTAACTGTGGCATAGTAACCCCAAACAATGATCAAGCCAAAAAAAAAAAAAAGTTTGGCTTTGCAATCAAGTGCTGCTTGGCATATGTGGTTTTTGGCAATACATCTGCCTTCCTAGGTTAAGCTTGGGCTGATGTGGCTTCCCGCGTATCTGCAGCTTGGCAGCAGTGGCTTCCAAGGGGAACCAGCCTCTTGGTTCTCAGATGCCAGGCCCCCTGCAGGTCTTCCCAGAGCTCCTCCCCAACCTTGGCAGCCTCCACAGATCAGAAGAGATCCTGAAAGATCTCACAGGGACAGTGAGGATTTGAACCCTGGCTCACTGCATAGGAAGGGGACTGTAAAGCTTGAGTGAACGCAGGTGGGTCTTAACCAGACCTGTGACCTCCCAGGTGTGCCTCACCCGTCTGGAATGTGGCTGCCTCACCGTCTAGTCTCGTCAGACCCCTCTTCTGTGGCCAGGCTGGTGGGTGTGGATAAACTATAATGGGTGTGTGCTATGCTTCCCTCCAGAGGACCCTGCACAAGCCTGTGTTCAGTGAGGGGTGACAAAGTCTCTTCCCCAGTGAGGGGAACGTAGGTAAGTATGAAAAGCAATTTCCAACTGGAGACTTGGAGGAAACCCTCCTGGTTGAAGAAGTAGGACTTGGTGTGGCCTCCACAAAGGTGGAGATGTGCTTGGTTTTTCCAACCGGCACCCAGGGGAGACTATTACATCAGCAGGTACAGGAAGAGCAAGATGCTATTGTCTGTGGCAAGACTGTGAAGGGAGGGGTAGTGTTGGGATGTGACCTTCTGACTCACAACAAGGAATGTGGACTTTATGGAAGGTTAAAGATTGGAGGGTTGTTTTGCTTTGGATTTTTTTTTCTCTTGAGACAGAGTCTCTTGTAGCCCAGGGCAGCTTTAAGCTCACTATGTAACTGGGATGGGGGATGGGGGGGGGGCTTGAACTTGGATCTTCCTGCTTCTTCTCCACCAAGTGCTAAGGTCACAGGTGTGTGTGTCACTGCGCCTGGTTTATTCACTGGTGAGGGTTGAGCACAGGACTTCCTGAATGCTAGGCAAATGCTCTGCCAACTGACCTGCACCCCTCACTACATGGAGGATTTGTTGATCCCAGGAAGGTCTTGGGACCCTTTTCATTTAGAAAGTTTAGTCTCCAGGTATGAACAAGTTATATGGGAAACATGCATGCATGCACTTGGGCAGTCATGTATATCTTCAAAATATACACATACATGTGTACACAGAGGGATAGGCCCAAATTTTAGGCTTAATTTCTGGGCCTTTTAGTATTTGCATTATGTTTATTTATTTGACTAGGGGAACATATTCACATGATCTAAAGTTCAAACAATATAAGAGGAACGCATTGAAAGGTGAAGCCACTCGACCCTGGTCAGACCCTACAATTCACCTGTGTAAAAGTTAACCCCAGGGCCAGCAGGAAAGCTTCCTCCCAGTGTTGTTCTCTGCTTACACAAGCAAATAATCTGACTGATTGTTTGTTTTGTTTTTAAGACATGGCCCTACTTTGTGACCCTCGCTAAGCTCATGATCTTTCTTCCAAGCCCCCCAGTTACTGGGATGCTGAGCATGCACCACCAAGCCCACTTACGTTTTGTTACACATGTTCTTCCAGGCCTTGCTTTTCTCCTTTAATAGCGCATCTTACGTGCAGATGAGATGGTTCAGTAGGTAATACCCTTGCTGCCAAGCCCTGGACCCCACATGGTTAAAGAAGAAACCCGGTTCTTATATATTGCCCTCTGACTTAGTCGCAGTTTCTATAAACTGCTGTGATAAAAACTCTATGACTAAAAGCAACTTGGGGAGGAAAGGGTTTATTTCAGCCTGCGGTTCCACATCATAGTTCCTCAATAGAGGAAGTCCAGGCAGGAACTCAAGGTAGGAACCGAAGCACAGGCCACAGAGGACCGCTGCTTGCTGGCTTGCTCCTCATGGCTTACTCAGCCTGCTTTCTTATACAACTCAGGAACACCTGTACAGGTGAGCCGAGCCCTCCTACATCAATAATTAAATAAATAAAATGCCCCACAGGCTTGCCTAAAGATCTATCTTATGGAGGCATTTTCTAGAGACTTCTTCTCAGTTACATCTAGGTCTCTGTTATGTTCACAAAAACCAACCAGTACACCCACTATGTAGACCAAGCTGGCTTCGAACTTGCATAGATCTCCGTCTTTGCCTCTTGAGTGCTGGAGGTAAAAGAATGAGCCAGTATGCCCAGCCAATTTGTTTTATCATTTATCATTTTACATTTATATTTATTTTTGTGCTTTTGCATATTTACATTTATCATCATCTGCATTTATCTTTTTACATTCACTATTACGTAGTGTGCGCATATGTGCATGTGTGTATTGCCTTAGAGCAAGTATGAAGGTCAGAGGACAACTTTTTTTTTTTTTTAAAGATTCATTTATTTATTATATATGAATACACTGTAGCTGTCCTCAGACACACCAGAAGAGGGCATCAGATCTCATTACAGATGGTTGTGAGCCACCATGTGGTTGCTGGGATTTGAACTCAGGACCTCTGGAAGTGCAGTCAGTGCTCTTAACCACTGAGCCATCTCTCCAGCCCGAGAGGACAACTTTTTAAGAGTGCGTTCTCTCCTTCCACAATGTGAGTTTTGGGGATTGAACTTAAGGCTTGGTGGTAAGTGCCTTTAACTGGTAAGCTATCTGGTGAATCTTAATTTTTTTTTTAATTAAAACACACACACACACACACACACACACACACACACACACACACCTCTTGAAAGGGTGGAGATGAAGCTCAGGCATGGAGCACTTACCTAACATGAGGGAGATTCTGGGTTTGGTCTTCAGCATTGTTAATAATAATAACAACAACCTTGAAGATCTTAACATATCCGTAAGTAGAGTTGCACAGTTCCCAGCAGCAGTGTGTTATTTCCTTATAGCTCAACATTTACATTATTTCTGTTCTTTTTCTCTCATTAAAAATGTCAGGCCTGGAGAGATGGCTCACTTGTTGCTCTTACACATGACCCGGGTTTGACTCTCAGCAGCCACATGGTGGCTCACAGCCATCCTGACTCCAGTTGCTAGGGATCCATTGCCCTCTTCTGACCTGCACAGGCACCAGGCACGCACATGGTACACAGACACATAAAATTAAATTTAAAAAAAATTTAAAATCTGCAGTAAGTGCTATGTGTAGCAGGCTCCACTTTTAATCCCTCCCTCTTGGGAGGCAAAGACAGGTGGACCTCTGTGAGTCAACCCGGACTACGTAGTGAAACTGTAGCTCAAAAAAAGCAAACAAAAATGATGCAGCATATGGCCTAGTCCATGTCATTTGTATATTGACCCCTTCATCTATTTATGAATTTAACATGCTGCTTTAAAAAAAAAAAAAGGCAGAACCTTGCTATATATCCCAGACTAGACTGGAAGTCACAATCCTCCTGCCTCAGCCCTCTGATTGCTGGGGTTACAAGCATACACCCCTCTGTCCAGCCCAATGGCTCTTGTGTCTGTTGTGCAGCATTGCAGAAGTCTGAGCTGGAGCAGAGAGGATGTAGTAGGTGGAAGGCCCTTCCCTAGACAAAGGAACCTTCTCGTGTGCACATTGGAGCAAAGCTCTAGGATACACTCCTGGAGTGCAAAGGCAAAATCAAAGTATGTGCATTCTTAAAATTTGGTAGATAAACCTACAAACCCCCTGTATTGTACATGCCTGCATCATGCACTTCCTGAGAGATGATACCAAATGTCTTTATCTTTGCCCACACATTATATGAAAAATTGTGCTTTTCCTTCCTTCCTTCCTTCCTTCCTTTTCTTCTTCTTTTTCCTCCTCCTCCTCTTCTTCTCCTCCCCCCCGGTTTTTTTTTTTTTTTTTTTTTTCAAGACAGGATTTCCCTGTGTTACTGTGACTGTCCTGGAACTAACTCTGTGGTCCAGACTGGACTTGAACCCAGAAATCTGCCTGCCTCTGGCTCCCATGTGCTGGGATATGTTGTGCAATACCACATCTGGCCAATTGTGCTTTTGTTGTTGCTGCTGTTGTCCTGAAGCAGGGTCTCATGTAGTCAAGGCTAGAACTGGAACTCGCTATGTAGCTGCAGATGACTTTGAACTGTTTGTCTTGACTCTGCCTTCCAAATGCTGGGACTCTAGGAATGTATCACCGTGCCTGGCTCCGTCTGTATTTGTGTGCACTCCCACTTTGTGTTTGGGTGAATGCGCATTTGTTGTGGGTTTATACGTGTAGGTCTCTTGCTCTCCATCTTGTTTTTTGTTGTTGCTGTTTTGTTTGTTGCTGGCTGTTGCTGTTGTTTTTGAATCAGGGTCTCTTACTGAAACTGGGGCTCACTGGTTGGCTAGGCTGTCTGTCTCTCCAGTGACAGGATTACATTGAGTGCTAGGAATCCAATTCAGGTCCTCTTGTTTCACAGAAACACCTTACCCAACCCCAACTGTCCCTTCAATATGCATTTCTTTTATCATGAGTAAGGGTTAAGTATCTTTTCATAGATTTAAAAGCCAACTTGCTGGTGAGTATACATAATTCTGCTCAATTGTAAATCTTTTCCCTATTGATTTGTGGATGCTCTTTATATATTAAGGAAAATAACCCTTTGCCTGTGGTATGAGGACAAATGCTTTTTTCCTAGTTTGTGACCAGTTTTTGGTCCTTGCTTATGAGTTTTTAAAGTTTTCTGAAATGGCAAATAAAATATTAAAGGAGTTCTGATCTTCCTTGGCTTTGCTTCTAAATGGTGCTGAACTTAAAAGAGACATAAGTTGAAATCACGTGATCTTGAGTTGAATTAATAGAAGCACAAGTTCTGTGGGAAAGAAAATGATAGCCCTGCCCTGTTCTGTGTTCCCTCCAAGGAGATCTGTGGACAAAGAGCAGCAAGCACAGAGTGGGGTAACCACGTGGCAACTGAGCTTCACGTTATGTTCCACAAGTAATGCCAGTGAGCTAGTATCATTGAAGTTAAGTCAGCTCTCTCTGTGTGAACATCATCTTCGTCAGAGGATGGATCGTATGCCACAGAACCTGTGCCTGAGATGTGGTGTGTCAGAGAATGTGCCTCTTCAAAGCAGAGCTGCCTGAAGGCAGAGTGGCTTGCTTGGTAAGAAGTAAGCCTCTTATCATCAGATTGATACAAACCATAACTGGGTAGTTGCCTACCAGAGAAGCCAGTTGTGCAACCAGGCACTCTCAAGATTCCTTCTATCTGTGAGAGCCTGCCATGTTACAAGGCGACAAAGAACCTTTTGAATGAATAATCTTCATTTTGCAGGTGAAGAACAAGTTATGGGAAACTACTCACTGAGGCCCATGGGACCTGGTTAAAAAGATGGAGACCAGAGTGCTTGACTATTCACCTAAGTCTACACAGCAGACTCTAAATCTCAAATTCCTTCTGCTGAACCTCCTGCCTCTGTTGAGTGGTTAAATTGATTGTTGTCTGACTCTGAGCAGTCTTCCTGCAGTTGTAGGTCAATAACAGCAAGCTATTATAAAGCAGCGTGCAAAACACCATGGGAGCACAGGTGGTACAGTGGATTCTGCTAGATAGAGAAATCAGGAAAAACATCTCAGAGGATGTAGCTTGTATGCAAAGCCTCAAAGCAATGCAAAACAAAACAAAGAAAGACAAACAAACAAACAAAGAAACAAACAAAAAACCCAAAGCAGAAGAGGGTGACGCCTCTCCTTGGCCTCTGGATGTGCATTGAGCAGTTAGGGTCACATGGAAGAAAACAACTCATTACAGCCCAACAAAGGAGACAGAAGAGTCATTCATAGGTTGTCACAGAGTTTGAGAGCCACCATAGCCTATAAAACAGAAACAGCGTGCTCTCATACAGGAATAAGGTGGGTGTCTGAAGAAGCTTCCAGAGAAGTGCAGCCTGGAGTTCTCATTTTAATTGCTTTACTAATTGATGTTTGGATTTTCAAGACTAAGTTCTGTTTTTTGGTTTGTTTGGTTGGTTTTGGGTTTTTTTGTTTGTTTGTTTTGTTTTGTTTTTTTAGACAGGGTTTCTGTGTAGCCCTGGCTATCCTGGAACTCATTCTGTAGACCAGACTGGCCTTAAACTCACCAAGATTTCCCAGGTGCTGGGATTAAAGGCATGTTCATCATCACCACCCATCGAGAATAAGTTCTTTTTCTTTCTTTCTTTTTTTTTTTTTGTTTTGTTTTTTCGAGACAGGGTTTCTCTGTGTAGCCCTGGCTGTCCTGGAACTCACTCTGTAGACCAGGCTGGCCTCAAACTCAGAAATCTGCCTGCCTCTGCCTCCCAAGTGCTGGGATTAAAGGCGTGCGCCACCACCGCCTGGCTGAGAATAAGTTCTTATATTGGTAGATTTTTATTTTATTTATTTATTCTGTCTGGCCTAGAATTCTCAATGTAGATCAGGCTGGTCACAAACTCATAGAAACCCTCCTGCTTTTCTCATCTCAGTGCTGGGATTAAAGGCAAGTGCCACATACCCAGCTGGTAGATATTTCTGACATTTATTCATTTATCTACTTATTTTTTTCAGTGTGTGTGTATATGTGACATGGATGGGTAAGCATGCCACAGTGAATGTGTGTGTGTGTCGGGGTGGGGGTCATCAGATAACTTTCAGGCGTCAGGTCTTTCCTTCCACCATGTAGGTTCTGAAAACTAACCTGATGTCATCACATTTGGCTGCAAGTACCCTAACATGGTAAGCTTTCTCCAAAGCCTGATTTTTTCCCCCCTTGAGACAGTGTGTCATGCAGTCTGGCTGGTCTCAAACTTACTATGTAGCCAAGGATAACCTTGTACCCCATCCCTCTTCTTTTCCAGCACCAGAATAACAGGTGTGGGTCACTATGCCCCATTTATGTGGTGCTGAAGATTGAACCCAGAAATTTGTATGTGTTCTTGAAGTATACCACCATCTGAGTTCTGTCCCCAGCCCTGAGACAGGTTTCTTAGTACATAGCCCAGGCCCACCATAAACTTGCTGTGTAGCCTATGAATATGCCTTCCTGATTCAGCCTCCTCAGTGCCGAGATTACAGGTACATGCCACTATGCCTGGCTTAGCCTGGAAATTTCAGAAGAAAAATAAAAGACTTCCAGGTTGCCCATAAAGCAGTTGGGAAAGGAGGAAAGTGTTCTGAGCTAAGAGAATACTATGTGCAAAGTTTCTCAGCTGTGCATGGCCGCCCTGTCTTCAGACACCCACAGCAGATGTGAAGACTCCTGCGTGAAGTGTTGGGGGAGGGGCATCAGGCTGGAGAAGGAGGGACTGACAGGCTTTGGGGCAGGCCCTAGCAGGTTTCCAGACGGAGTGGGATCCAGCCTTGGTGTGCACTGGGACTTAGCAGGCTTGGCGACCTTCCCTTCAAAGCTGGGGCCCAGATTGAGAGCCGGAGGAGAGACTTGTGAGCCTTCAGCTGCCAGCTCTTCCCGCTGTGCACAGTGTGGGCTGCTGAGCTGGGAGTCTCCTGTGCTCTCTTGTCCATGGCTGCGACCCCAGCTAATCCAGCCTCCTGGCCCATCTGACACACACTTCCACTTAACATTTTGTTAGCGACTCTGTAAACGAGCTCTCCCTGACCTTCAATCCCTGGCTAATTGCTGGTTTCATGTACAAGACTAGCTTAATTTTACGTGATAATTACCTGAGAGGGGTGATACATATGGCATTGCATGTTGGAAATGTCAGGCCTGGAAACCTACCAAGTGGCCGCAGTCGGAGGCCATGTGGGGAGAGGAGAATGCCTCAAGCAGACCAAGTTCTGGAGGCTCAGAGTCCTCTGTGAGCACGGAACATCCAGGGATGCAGGCCAGAGGAGCAGTCCATGTGTTTCTCCACTACCCATGCACATCTTAAAGGGCCAGGTCAAAGGCATGGCTCCAATACATTCTTGGTCACTCCTTATGTCATCAAGTCTCCACTATGTGCGAGGCAATGTGCATACGCTCGTGCTGCTTGCAGACTCCACCGACTCAGGGAGTCTGAGCACATGTAGAGTGTTTTAGTTACAGTTGTTAAGGGGCATAAAGAAGAAAAGCCTGAACATTATGTGGCAAGCTACTGACAGCTGAGTCCATTTCAATCCTAAAGTACCGCTGAGGAGCTAGGAACATAGTTCAGTTGGTAGGATGCTTGCTTAGCATGCACAAAGCTCTGGTGTGGTGGTTTGAATCTGAACGCCCCCCCCCCGCCCCATTGGTTCATATGTATGAATATTTTGGTTCTCAGTTGGTGGAACTGTTTGGGAAGATTAGGAGGTGTGGCTTTGTTGCGGGAGGTTTGCTACTGGGGGCAAACTTTGAGGTTTCGAAAGACTCATGCCATTCCCTGTAGGCTCTCTGCCTCTTGTGGTTTGAGAAGTGAGCTCTCAGTCATTCCTACCATTATGCTATAATGGACTTTAAGCCTCTGGAACCATAAGCCCATTAAATGCTTCATTTTCTATGATGCCTTGTCATGGTGTTTTACCACAGCAATAGAAAAGTAACTATTCCACCTGGGTTTAATCCCCAGCACTTTGTAAACTAGGTTTAGTGGTGCATACCTATTATCCCAGAACTCAAGAGGATCAGAAATTTAAGGTTGGCCGGGCGGTGGTGGCGCATGCCTTTAATCCCAGCACTTGGGAGGCAGAGGCAGATGGATTTCTGAGTTCGAGGCCAGCCTGGTCTACAGAGTGAGTTCCAGGACAGCCAGGGCTACACAGAGAAACCCTGTCTTGAAAAACAAAACAAAAAAAAAAAAAGAAAGAAAGAAAGAAAGGAAGAAAGAAAGAAAGAAAGAAAGAAAGAAAGAGCTGGGCAGTGGTGGCGCACGCCTTTGATCCCAGCACTTGGGAGGCAGAGGCAGGTGGATTTCTGAGTTCGAGGCCAGCCTGGTCTACAGAGTGAGTTCCAGGACAGCCAGGGCTATACAGAGAAACCCTGTCTTGAAAAACAAAACAAAAAAAAAAAAAAGAAAGAAAGAAAGAAAGGAAGAAAGAAAGGAAGAAAGAAACTTAAGGTCATCCTTGACTAAATCGCTTATTCAAGGCTAGCCTGAGCTACATGAGATCCTGTCTCAAAAGAAGTATCACTGAGCACAGTGGCACATGCCTGTAATCCTGGCACTCAGAAGGCTGAGACAGGAGGATTAGAACTTCAAAACTGCCGGGCAGTGGTGGCACATGCCTTTAATCCCAGCACTTGGGAAGCAGAGGCAGGCGGATTTCTGAGTTCGAGGCCAGCCTGGTCTACAGAGTGAGTTCCAGGACAACCAGGGCTACACAGAGAAACCCTGTCTCAAAAAACCAAAAAAAAAAAAAAAAAAAAAAAAAACCAAAAAAAAAAAAAACCAAAAACTCAGAAACAAAACAAAAACAGAAAACAAAACAAAAAAGCACCACTTCAGAAATCAGACACAAAAGGACTAATTTTCTGTGCAGTCTGGAAGAGTCATGGAGACAAAAAGTTCATTGTACATAGAACAGAACAAGACAGGAAAGTCTTCATGGCACTAGAACAAGAGAGTTTCTGTTAAGGAAGCAGGGGATACCTGGCTGTGTAGAGGCCCATGTCATGGGATACCCATACACACACACTACTCTCTCTCTCTGTCTCTCTGTCTCTCTGTCTCTCTCTCTCTCTTTGTCTCTCTGTCTCTCTCTCTCTCTCTGCCTCTCTCTGTCCGTCTCTGTCTGTCTCTGTCTGTCTCTGTCTGTCTCTCTGTCTCTCTCTGTCTCTCTCTGTCTCTGTCTCTCTGTCTCTCTCTCTCTGTCTCTCTCTCTCTCTGTCTCTCTCTCTCTCTCATGCAAACTAACTACAAGATCTAGTAAGAAATACAGTCCTTAGACTAAATCAAGTTCCACAAGCCCACTTCGCCTCCTCACCCATAGAATTGTGGACTCTAGAGCTGTGTGGAGTAAATTACGGCTTAATAAGATTTCAATTAACAAAAACAAATTAAAATCACTTTGGTAATTAAACTGCTGTGAACCTCACCAGCAGCTCTCCCTCAGACCTCAAGTTTCCATGGGGAGGGGGATGGAGGACCCGGTGCAGGGCAGAAAGCTGTCTCTCAGGATTGTATCTCAGGAGCTAAGGAGAAGCTACCTAGAAGCCAGGGCTTCTGGGAGCTAAAGGGGTACACACAGGTGGGAGGTTGCAGTACATAGTCTGCAAAGCAGGCTCAGAACTCAAATTCAAAGACCAGCCCTGGTATTTGGCAGCTGTGTTAGTGAAAGCACACTTATTAACCTGCCTGAGCCTCGGAGACTCCATCTGTGAAATGGGGATAATGGTACCCATGTCATTGAAGTGCATGCATGCATAGGGCATGTTCTGAAGGATGCCTGTCGCGGTGCATCGGCTGTGCACATAGGGAACTTCCCAGAATCCTCAGTATTGAAGTTTTCAGTGTCCTGAATGAATCCTAAGCCTGGAGAACAAATCCCTGGATTCATAAGAATCCACATCCTCCCGCACACCTGGAAAGTTAAGGTGTGCCTGCTATGCTGGTTTTAGTCTACAAAGGAGATTTAGCTGGGGGTTCAGAAGACGCCTGGTGCTGGCAGCGGGACAGAGGTCTTGTTCTCGTGTTCACTGCTGACAGAACTGCTTCTGAAGGGCAGGTTGGCCAAACGCCGAAGCAAAGCTTTTCAATGACCTATTCCTTTTGCTCTGAGAACTCTCCCTCTGGGAACGACTCCCAAGGGATTGATCCAAGATGTACGCAAGGTTGTAAACGCCAGAATGTGCATCCCAGCATTATTTGCTATAACCACACACTGGAAACGATCTAGAGGTTAAACAGCCAGGTTAAGCACATCTGTGTTTGGGAACACTCTGGAGCCTGAGAAAGTATGCACTCAGCATGTTTGCAAGAAGAACTGCCAGTGTATTTACTGGATGCTCCTAGAGGCTTGATGCTGCTTGCAGCTTTGAAAACTTCAGAAGCACAAAGGCTACAAGCTGTTCAAAATGTCCTCTGATACTGGGCGTGGTGGATGCCTGTAATCTAGGCAAAGGCAGGCAGCGTTCTGTGAGTTCAAGTACTGTCTGGTCTACATAGCAAGTTCTAAACCAGCCGAAGCTACACTTATTTTTAAAAAGGAGGAGGAGGAGGAGGGAAGAAGAATCAGTAGCCACCATTTGGAGGTACCTATGGTGCCTCATGCTTCTAACCCCTACATTCAGGAGGTGGAGAAGGATCACAACCCCCAGGCCAGTCTATTCTATTCAGAGAGTTCCAGGCTTGCTAAGGCTAAATAGGGTGACTTTGTCTCAAAAACAAACCAACCAAACAACAACAAAATCTAACCACACTTACAGGGCTGGAGAGATGGCTCAGTGGTTAAGAGCATTTGTTGTTTTAGCAAAGGACCCAGGTTCTATTCCCAGCACTCATATGGTAGCTTACAACATCTTTAACTCCAGTTCTAGGGGATTTGACAGTGTCTTTTGACTTCCATGTGTACACACATAGTGCACACATATACATGCAGCCAAAACACCTATACACATAATTTTATGTATGTATTTATTTATTTATTTATTTATTTATTTATTTTATTTTTTGGTTTTTTGAGACAGGGTTTCTCTGTGTAGCCCTGGCTGTCCTGGAACTCACTCTGCAGACCAGGCTGGCTATACACATAAATTTTAAAGCGTTTTACACATAGTTATTTATCTTTCTTTTACATATTTTATCATGCGGGGTTTTTTTAATTATTATTTTTATTTTATGAGTAAGTATGGGTGTTTTACCTGCACGTATGTCTGTATACTATGAGCATGTCTGGTGCCTACGAGGTCCAGGAGAGAGCATAGAATCCTCTGGAACTGGAGTTATAGGTAGTTGTATGATCAAACCTGGGTCCTCTGGAAGAATAGGTAGTTATCTTGATCACTAATCCATCTCTCCAGCCCCATATCTTGTGAACTTTTAATAATAAAAATTTAAGGATTAGGAAGGCAGGGTGGTGGTAGCACACAACTTTAATCCCAGCACTCAGGAGGCAGAGGCAGGTGGATCTCTGTGAGTTTGAAGCCAGCCTGGTCTACAGAGGGAGTTCCAGGACAGCCAGGGCTACAGAGAGAAACCCTGTCTCAAAAAAAAAATTAGGAATTAGGTATGTAGCTCATCCCTAGGTGGAGTGCTTGCCTAAGATGTACAAAGCACTGGATTCAATGTCCTACACTGTCAAAACAAATCAAAAAACTAAAATTTTATTTTATTTTTCTCTTTTTTTCCCAGTGGTGAATATCCAGCTCAGAGCCTCACACCTGCAGCTGGACAGCTGCTCTACCTCAGACCTAGAAGCCCAGTGCAAGTTTCAATTTTTTTAAATATGTTACTTTTTTTTTTTTTGTTTTTTTTTGTTTTTCCAGACAGGGTTTCTCTGTGTAGCCCTGGCTGTCCTGGAACTCACTTGGTAGACCAGGCTGGCCTTGAACTCAGAGATCCGCCTGCCTCTGCCTCCCAAGTGCTGGGACTAAAGGCGTGCGCCACCACCGCCCGGCTGTTACTTTTATTTTTAATTATCTGTATGAGTGTATGAATGCAGGTGCCCTCCGAAGCTAGAAGACAGAGTTGGATTACCTAGCATTGCAATTCCAGACAGTTGTGAGCTACCCAGTATGGATGCTAGGAACCAAACTCAGGTCTTCTGCAAGAGTGGTGTGTGCATTTTTAACCTTGAAGCCATTTCTCCAGTTCCTTGAGTTTTAATTTTTGAATCTCTGTTTGCTGACTTTGTTAGAGAGACTGTCACAGGAACTCAAAGATTTAACATTTAAAATTCACAAAACTGTGTGTAAATTTAAATAAAGTTTTAAAATAATTCCCTTGCTTTTCAAGGGAATTATTTCAAGGGAATTCACTTAGACTCTTTAACTTATTAAAGTAAAAACATTAAGGCTCTTGAGACACCTTCAGATGAGAGCTATATGTGTTCTATAAGTTTTACCCATGTGTAAATAGGTAGCACTTGTGTTTACAAATAGCACAGACATGTACTTCCCCATAGTGCAAAAGATCTAGGTTTGTTTGTTTGTTTGTTTGTTTGTTTAAGGTACATTGGTGTTTCATGTTCCTGTGCAAACCTCTGGGACTGGAGTTACAGTCATGAGCTGACAGGTGGGTGCTGGGAATTCAACCTGCTCCTCTGGAAGAACAACTAGTGCTTTGCTGAGCTGTCTCTCCAGCCCTAAGATCAAACTGTTTTAAATCTCATATATGCTTTCATTTAGGAAACAAGTGCTTTTTGTGCCCATGGAAAGCTGAAATGAATAGACAGGTGGCCCCCTGCCTCAGGGAACTTGCTGCTGTATAAAGGTTCAAAGTGTGCTCCAGTACTGAAACAATCCTGACTGCTATAGAGGCAGGACCCCTGGACTGGGTGCCTGGAAGGCAATAGGGGAGGAAGGCAATAAACATTTATTTCTTTATAATTAGACCAAAACAAAACAATTTATGCATTTTTAAATTAATCTCAAGAGTCCCATGGTCGCTTAGTAACAGAAGCAAAAGTAACCCTAAAAGCCTGGCTTCTAGGTAAATGATTTTTCTTTTTAAATTTTTAATACTAGGGATAAACATAGGGCCTCCCACATGCTAGAAATATGCTGTATTTCTACCTAGCCCCTCAGCTCCAATTTTGTTTTAAAAACAATCTCACTACTTAGATGACCTGGAACTTGCTATGTAGACCAGGCTGGCCTCAAATTCACAAAGATCTGCATTCCTCTGCTGCCCAAGTGCTAGCATTAAAGGTGTGCACCACTACCACACCTAGCTAATTTTTCAATCCAACACCAATGCCCCAGGAAATCTGGATAGCATCTCAATCTCAAGTAACAATATATCCCCCAATGAGTATATCTGATGGGGAGCATCATATCACCTGTCTACCTGATGTTGCATAGAACTTCCCCCATTCCATGCATATCTGATGGAGGAGGTTTGGTATGTTCACACATGCATTCCTTCCCAGTTGGGACAAGATGATGGGAAACCTACCATCCACCACATCTGGAAGGGATGACCCTCCCCTGGCCACCCTCTTCCTGGAGTTTCAGGCTATGCCAGGATGACAGGAACCTCCCAATCTTCTCCCCCAGCTACCTGAACAGTGCTGATCTTGCGGGCAGAGGGGCGGGGTACTCCCAGCCTCTGCAGAGCTCTTTGCACCGGGCAGGGGAGGATAGGCAGGGCAGGATGCCACCGCTACACAGTCAGTTTGGATGAGAGCTGCTGGGGCTCTGTGCTTGTGTAGCTGGTGCCCCATGCGACACAATGTCCTTTCCTCCCCCAGACTCTATGTCTCATGTTTTGTGCTGACTTCAGACAACCCAGGGAGGAGGACACAGAGTTGTACTTTCCAAGTAGCTGGCAACCCTTAATCAATGTTAATTGGCTCTAATTAGCATATGTTAATTAATGATATTTGCTACAAATTAAAGGTATGAGTGCTCCCAGAGGGTTTCCTGTTCATCCAATTAGTGCCAATTAGTTGCAATTAACACGTGTAAATGAGATTCCATTGAACCCAAAACAAACAGTACAGAATCTCTGGATTCCCTCTCGCACCTTTTCTCTCTGCCAGGGGAGCTTCAGTGTGGAAGGCCAGGGATGACTGAGCAGGAGCAGAGAGGGCCGACCTTCTGAAGCAAGACTGGGATCCTCCAGACACAGGAGCAAAGAGCAAAAGATGGCCACACAACCCCCTGGCATATCTGGTGGCCTCTGGTCACCTAGAAGAAAGTCTCAAAAGCCCCAGCTTAGACATGCTCTTAAGATCTGAGGACCATCCCATAGGGATTTCTGGGCCTGGCAGTCCTGAATGCAGTGGATAGTCTACAGTAGGTGTACAGTAAAAATTGGGCTAAAAGCTGTTTTCTGAAGCTGGGGCTGTAACTCACAGGTAGAGCACCCACCTTGTGTATATGAAGTTCTGTTTCTAGCACCACAAGAAATGGCAGAGGGAGTCATGCAGTGTTCCTAGGTCATCCCAAGAGGTGGTCCAAAGAGCAAGATAATCTTTATGCCTATGCCATTCTTAAAAGTGTACTCGACTTTTATCACATTTCTTTCTTCCTTGTTTAATGGTGACTATGTTCCTCCTGTGTCGAGACTAGAGGTCAGAGAACAATGTACAGGAGTCAGTTCTCTCTTATTGTGTGGATCCTGGGGAATCGAACTGAGGTCAGACTTGGCAGCAAGCACCTTTACCCAGTTAGCCATCTCAATGGCCCCTTAAAAAATCATTTGACTATACTGTGTATATACCAACAAGGGCTCTACTTCATTGACAATTTTGCCATTTCCTTTCTTATCCCTCTGCTTTCCTCAGGGGCCTAAACCTCTACCATGGTGCTACCTGGAAAGGGAAACCAGCCAGAGCCAAGCATGGTAGTGCATGCCTGAAATCCCAGGGCTCCAAAGGCTGAGGCAGAGACTACACAGTGAGTCCCAGGCAGCCTGGGCTGCATAATGAGACCCTGTGTCAATAAAAGAAGAAAAGAAAAAGAAACAGCCAGATGGGATTGGCATGGATCACAAAGTGCTCCCTGATATACACAGTGTACAAAACCTCCTGTGTAACTGTGACAGAAGATCTGGGGCTGTGAGATGGCTCAATGATTGAAGACTGATCCCCAGACTCCCCAGAAAAAGAGAACTGACTCCCAAAGTCGTCATCTGACTCTACATGTATGCTATACAGCATTGTATGCCTGTGTGTGTGTGTGCGCGCACACACACACACACACACACACACAGAGAGAGAGAGAGAGAGAGAGAGAGAGAGAGAGAGCAGTTTTTAAGGGAAAACCAACCTTTAAAAGAAAAAAGAAGTGGATGAGGTGGTACTCTCCTTTAATCTCAGCACTTGGAAGGCAGATGCAGGCGAATCTCTGAGTTCAAGGCCAGCCTGGTCTACTACTGAGCTAGTTCTAGGACAGCAAGGGCTTCACAGAGAGACCCTATATCAAGATAGATAGATAGATAGATGGATGGATGGATGGATGGATGGATAGATAGACCTGTCTCAGAATAATAGATAGACCTTGTCTCAAAATAAATAAATAGATGATAGAGGGAAAGAAAAAGAGTATCTAGTTCCCAGACCCTTGTTTACTCCTTTTTTTTTTTTTGGTTTTTCAAGACAGGGTTTCTCTGTTTAGCCCTGGCTGTCCTGGAACTCACTCTGTAGACCAGGCTGGCCTCGAACTCAGAAATCCGCCTGCCTCTGCCTCCCAAGTGCTGGGATTAAAGGCGTGCGCCACCACTGCCCGGCTCCTTGTTTACTCCTAATTCACTTTTCTTCACCAAAATTCTCATTAATGTTGATATTTGTTATTTTGAAATGCTTACTGTTGGCTGAGTACCGGGGGCTGATTTAGGATTAGAGTTAGTGTATCTGTGTCCTTGTAGGGGTTCACATTCCAATGTGTATCTTACCATCCTGGATGGAATCTGTTCAGACAGAGAGACCTGGGTTCATACCCCAGTTCTGTGTCTCAACAACTGTCTTTCTGGACCTCAGTCTATTTATCTGTGAACTGAGTACAATACTCACTGTGTGTGTGTGTGTGTGTGTGTGTGTGTGTGTGTGTGTACATAAATGCAGGTATCTGCAGAGGCAAAAAGCATTTGATTTTCTAGAGCTAGAATTAACAGACTGGATTCTGGAAACCAAATTTAGGTCCTCTACAAGAGCAGGATATGCTTTTAATTGCTGAGCCATCTCTCCAGCCCCTGCACATTATCTATTAGGACAGTTTCTCACTTAACCTAGAGCTCACCAATTGGCTAGGCTGGTTAGACAACAAGCTCCTGAGACCAGCCTGGGTCTGTCCTCCAGTGTCCTCCCATATCTTGCTCTTATGTGGGCACTGGGGATCTGAACTCAGGTCCTCGTGCTTGTTACCTTACCAACTTGTTACCTTGCCAACTGAATGGTTCTGCAGCCCGTAAGTCACGCTATTGGAAAAACTAAGCTTCCTTCTAAGGGACAAAAATCTGGAGTCAGAACTGGGGATGCAGCTCAGTGTAGAGAGTGCTTGTCCTACATGCACAGACGCTGGGTTAGATCCCCAATACAAAGAACAAAAAGGAAAAAAAGAGAAACAGAGAGAAGAGTGGAAAGTAAAATTTAGCTATAAGAAAGATGGGAAGGAGGGACGCAAACACCAGAAGCTCAGCCTGGGCCCACAGATGAAGTCTGATCAAGTTGTCATTCTCACTATACCTGGTTCAGCTATCCAGGCTGACCACAGCAATCCTACCCATCTGGGCAGAATTTCACAGTTTTTGTTTGTTTGTTGGAACAGGGTCATGATATGCACATTAGGCTGCACAGCACCCTGTCTCCCTCAGCCTCCTGAGTGCAGGGAGTTTCTACAAAGTATCCATGCTGATAGCTTTGTGGCACATCTTCCTTCATTAGAATAGCTTCTTTCTTTCTTTCTTTCTTTCTTTCTTTCTTTCTTTCTTTCTTTCTTTCTTTCTTCCTTCCTTCCTTCCTTCCTTCCTTCCTTCCTTCCTTCCTTCCTT
>NW_021604658.1:1226424-1294348 GCF_004785775.1 Grammomys surdaster | reverse complement strand
TTTTTTTTTTTTTTTTTGGTTTTTCAAGACAGGGTTTCTCTGTGTAGCCCTGGCTGTCCTGGAACTCACTCTGTAGATCAGGCTGGCCTCGAACTCAGAAATCCGCCTGCCTCTGCCTCCCAAGTGGTGGGATTAAAGGCGTGTGCCACCAACGCCCGGCTTGGAATAGCCTTTCTTAAGCCACAAGAGACCCAAGTGGAATCCAGAAAGGACCCTGGCCATGGACTTTCTCTTGCAAAGACCCAAGATGGATGTTTGCACAAGTCCTCGGGCTCCTTCAGACTCAGCCAGGCCACTCCAGATCAGGAAACACAACAGCAAGGACAACCTTCTGCCCAAAGCCACCCCCAATTTCAACCTTGCTGTGTGTCCTCAAGTAGATGTTTGGCCATTTCACATAGCCTCAGCATCCTTCCAAAAAGCAAGAGAGTTTCTTGAGATGGTATCCTGAGATTTGGGGATGTCCTCTGTAGAATGTTGGCCTGGTTTTACAGTATACGACCTGACATTCTCAGCCTCCTATGGTAAACATAAGAAACCATGGTTTCTCTCTATTCCTGGGGACCTCCTAAATTATTGCTTCTCAACTCTCCTATTGCTGTGACCCTTTAATACAGTTCCTCGTGCTGTGGCAACTCCAACCATAAAATTATTTTCATTGCTACTTCATAACTGTAATTTTGCTACTGTTATGAACTGCAATATAAACACCAGTGTTTTCCAATGGGCTAAGGGGTCACAACCCACAGGTGAACTGCTTCCCTAAACCATGGCGGCTTACCGTTCCTACCTGCCTGCAGTCTTTTCCTCCAATGCTTGACCCAAGCTGCCCTTCCTTTCTATGTTGATGGTCACTATCTAGGACCAGAAGACAGTTCTCAAAAGACCAAGTCTTAGAACATCTCCCCGACTTTGAACACACCACACTTGGAGGTCAGTGAGAAGAGTACAGCTGAAGGCCCCCAATGCACACAGTTCAGTGGGGCTGTCATGAGGGAAGGTGACATTTAGACATCCACACTGGAGCCCTTTGGGTTGCAATATTTCTCCTCTAGCCTCCCCCCCCCATGCCAGTGAGGAGGGTTGGAGGAAGCAAATGAAAAGAGTCTTCTATGTGTCTTTCTTTCCTGTAAAACTGTCCTGCAGGATGCCCACCACAACACCCACTGTGACACCCATCATGTGCTAGACACAGCACTCAGCCATGCACTGGCATTACTTCATTGAGAGGGGCTGACAGAGGGTTCATGTTCTTTTGCATATGTGTGGATATCTTGGACTGAGCCTAACTAGCTTTGGGACTGTTAATCGGCCAATGTGGGCCATGGAAAGTGAGCAGAATCCTTGTAGTAAAAGGATAAATGCTGGCTTCAAAATCTTGAGCATACACTAAAGAGTCTACAGACAACAGATGAAGTATATTCATCCTGGTATTTTTTTTTTAACTTTCTATTTTATAATAAGGTCTCACAAACTAGTTGCCCAGGTTGGCCTCGAACTTGTGATCCTCTTGTCTCAGTCTCCTGAGTAGCGGGGATTACAAACCTATGTCACCAGGCCCAGCTAGATCCTCAGTTTTAAAGATGAGATTATGCAGCTTCTAAGCCAGTGAGCGATCCTAGGCACCCTAGAAAGTCTATGATGGAGAAACGGGTCACCAGAGAAGTGTCTTTTTTTTATCCCACTAATGCCTCTTGAGAAGTGATTTCTCTCTAAAGCCAAAGTTCCTGAGATGAGGCATTATGTGGATACTTTGGTGGGGGCAGGAAAGCCCTTGACTCCAGGAATGTAGCAACAGAAAATAATTAAGGTCTAATGAGGTCAGTGTTCCACCTTAACACCTTTTCAGTTCCAGTTAAAACCTCTGCTAATTTGCCAAGAAAAACCAGCCTCACTTGGGTTTTATTATTTGAATCACGTCCTGTCTCTTAATTTAAGCAAGAGACTCACATAAGGACTTTTTTTTTTTTAAATTACAATGCCGACTTTCTTCCAGTTGATTATGGTATATGACTCTCTGTTGGAAGGCCATTATTTTTTGCTATGATTTACAAAGCATTTAAAGCGAAATCAATGTAATAAATATTGAAGTATTGTAATAGATAATTCCATATATTCAGCACAAGACAGAGCACAGCCCTGGCTTCACAGTCAGGAGGCCAGCAGGAAGATGATGGAGTGGGGAGTCCCTTGGTTACCACTTGAGGGGTGATGTCTCCTTCTTTGCCCCTGTGTTCATTTAGTCAAGATTTCCTGAGCTCTCCTGAAGAAGATACTCAACATTGAACTTAGGATTAAGGATGTGTAGGTGCCAAGGCCTGTCCTCCAAGTGTCCTGGGCTATATGGAAGAATGTCCACGCAACAGCCAGCTAGTAAGTAGCCAGGGCACCTGGGTAGGTGGTTACCAGTCATTGGGATAGAGTGGCTGAGTAGCTTAGCAGGAGAGGTCTGGAGTGGGAGGTAGATGTGGACAAGTCTTCTTTTTCTCTTCCTGCCTTTCCTACCCCTTTCTTTCCCCCTCCCCTGCTTGGTTCTCCTTTATCTGTCTTCTCTCCAGACCTCTGGCTGTAGCCCACATGTCCTGACCCCTGGCTGCGGAGTTCACCTCAGGAGGAACATTGGCAGCTATGAAAACTTACAACGGTGACAACAAGGAGGACAAGAGGAGAGGGAAGAATGGGAGAGGGCTCCAGGCTTGCAGCTCTGAGCTGCCACCCACCTGCTTCCCTCTGCTGTCTCAAAAGAACTGGGGAATGGCTTCCTTTCCAGCTCCTGCCCCTTGAGAAGTCTCACCTTCTTCAGCGTAACTGCATGAAAATCTCACCTGTACTCTCAGACTTTGATTCAGAAACTCGAGCCCACCAGTGAAGAAATGTATGTGGACAACCACTATATGGCCTCCCCAAAAACACATTTGGTGGAGGCACGCAAGCAAAGAGTTCACCTGTAAGGGCTGCTGCCTGTGGGGATCCATGGAAGGACTTTGAGGACTGTGAACCTGGGGCTTGTGATGGAGTATGGGCAGGCAATGTTCATGTGGGTGTTTAACAGATCCCAGAGGATCCATCGCTCCTTACCTCCCTATCCCAAGCCTGAACTCAAGCCCCAAGTCCCTAGCTCTGAACAAATTTCCCCATAAATTGCCGGAAGGGCATGCAGAGGGAAGGGGAGCAGAGGAGGCAGATTTACTGCTAACTTGCTTCCTGACACCTCTTTGGCCCATCCCATAAAATAACAATATCGTCACATAAATCAGATGACATCTCAGGGGACCTTACCCTTGCCCTTGCAAGGTCTTTATGGAGGAACAGGGGACATAGTTAGAGGGATCCACCTAGACTCTCCCTGACAGTCTCCCTGAGTTTCTCCATGACAGTGGACATGGATGACTCTCAGATTTGGCAGTAGCGGGAGGAAAGAACATTCATTCACCATCAGATTATAAGATAGGACCTAGTACCTCAGTGGTAGAGCCCTTGCCTACCATGCCTGGGGGAGTAGGGCAGCAGCAGGGAGAGGAATTGAACTGGTACTTTTAGCTATAATCCCTAGATGTGGGACTTCAGGTTACTTTGCCTCTCTAGGCCTTACTTTATTTTAAAAGAAAGGCAAAGAAGTTCTACCTGATGGGGTGTATGCGGAGATTTACTGAGTGTAATGCCTCAGGATATGGCAACTATCTATCACGAGGCACAAATGTTTTCCCTCATCTAGGATGCAAAACCCTATGGCATTGTTCCCAGGAGAGGGACTTCTGGGTGCTTGGCTCTGGAGAAATGACATCACCCTGTCCCCTCGTTCTCTTAGTCTCTGCCTGAGAGGGAGAAAAGCGGGGTTCCTCTCTAGTTCACAAAGTGGCTGTGAGCACGTATCTCTCCTTCTCCAAGCTGAGTCCCTTGTCATAGAACACCCCATGAAAGTCAAGGTGAGTGGACAAGAGAGAGGTACAAAAGCTCTGACTGGTACCATCCCTCACAGAGGTGGGAGGGCTCCATCCATCCGATCCCAGACAGGGCCACCCCAAAGGGACAATCCTCTGATTGCAGCCTGACAACATTCCCGTGGTCTGTGGCATGGGACTGGTCGGGGATGCCTGGGTGCCAGAGGTAGGAGCAGGGTCTTGGCCCTTGCACCCACAGAGACACCTTAGGGCGCCCCCTGCAGACCCTTAGCAGCCTTTCTCTTTTGCCCACAGTATCTTCAGACACTGGGGATACCTCCTCGATTTCCTTACTTTCCGTCCCTGCTCGCCCTCCCCCACCCTTTCATCATCTATCCTCCCACATTTCATCTTAAGATGGTTCTCTCCTGTATCCACATCTCCTTTCTCTCACAGCCTCTCCCTCCCTCTGCTGGGAACTGAACCCAGGCTCTCTGCTGGGTAAACAATCTCTCTGTCACTAAACCAACCTTCTGGTCCATTTCTTCCTTGTGTTCCCTTTCTTGGTCCTGCCAAGTTTCTTCACAGCCTGCATTTTCTTCTCTCTGGTCTAATTCAAGGAGGCCCAGCACACGTGTATGAAGACTGGGGATGGGAGTGGCTCTGGCCAGAGCCCCTGCCCTGTCTTTAGTGCAGGAGAATCAGGAGTTCACCCACAGGGCAGCTGTCAGTGCTGGGTGAATGGATGAGTAAAAGTGAGGGGGTGGGGGAGGTGAAGGTGTGGGAGGGACCATCTTTTAAGTAAAAAGGAAAGGATGGAGGGGAGAATGATGGACTGCTTAATGACAAGCCCCACCCAGGTACCTCAGCCAGGGTACCCAGTTCTCCTGCCTCCCTCCATCCATCCTGAGCCCCAGTGCCATCCCAGGAGCTGTTTTCACCAGCAAGGCCCATTTGCTTCTCTGATCTTCTGGGCAAACCAGAGAACAGGAGGTCCCTCAGCTCCTGGACCACAGGTTCAGCCCTCCTTACCTCCCATTGAGGGGCAGCTGGGATGAGGACCCTGGCAACCTGCTCACAGAGTGATGTCTGGGCAGATTAGAGCCCCAGAGCCAGCAGACCTTTTAGGAGGCCTTTGTGGGGGAGGAGAAGGGGATTTTCCATTCTCTGAGCAACTGGATTACACAGTCAGGGGATCAGGGAGGAACTAGCTGCTTAAGCTGCTGCCTCGTGGCCCAGCCTCTGCTGTGTCTCTCAACCTCTCATTTCTCAGCAGGGATCTTAACAAGGCTTGCCCTGCCTGCTTTTGAGGTATCTTTTGTGATCCAAATAAGGTTTAGAGGCAAAACTCAGTCTCATCTCCTGGCCTGGTCCTGCAGCTCTGACACAAATGGGTGTGAGTACAAATGAAATCAGCTACCAATCCTCACTTTTCACAAAGCTCTGGAGGTGGATCCAGAAACTATGGCTCAGAGAGGTTAAGCAACTCGATCTGAGTCACACAGTAGGGCGAGATGACCAGGATGGTTTTCTGACTGTGTGGGCTTATGGGAGCAAGATCTCCTGGAGAATAAGCCACATCTATTCCAGAGTTAGAGGCTCTGTTGTCTTGCACTACAAGTTCGCCCCTGAACTTCCTGTCAGCCACCATGTGCTTTACAGTGAAGGGGAACCTTCCTCCATTTGGTCTCTGAAGTTGCAAGGGACCATAGTGGATGGGAGAAGATGGTGGAGGTCAGGCAGGTGAGGTTTGAAGAATCCTAAGTTTGGGGGCTTAGTGGTATAGCATGTGACTAGTGTTCTAAATGGGGTTTAGTCCTTAGCGTGTGCACATGCACGCGCACGCGCACGCGCACACGCACACACACACACAGAGAGAGAGAGAGAGAGAGAGAGAGAGAGAGAGAGAGAGAGAGAGAATGAGAGAATGAGAGGAAAAAAGAAATCTAAGTTTAAGGTCTAATCTCACCCTCTCTTGTGTGATTTATGTGACCTTGAACAAGCCATCTCCCCTCTCTTAGCTGCAAAATGGAGATTAAAAATATCTTTCCCAAATTATTTTGAAGACTGAATAAGACAAGGTACTGGAAAGACACCAAGTAGTACAGTACCTGCTATATATTAATTGTTCAGTAAATAACAGTAGAGGCAAAGTTCTTTAACCAGGAGCTGTGCCCATTCCCCAGAGCAGGGGCATCTGCTACATAACCTGACAGTTGGCTCTTTTCCCTAGGAGGGCAAATCCATCATGCTTAGCAACCCCTGCCCCCCCACCTGGTAGAAGGTTATTGGGGGGTCATGCCCCATACCCTGCATCCATTTTCTAGAAAGACTCTCCACATAAGAGGCCTCAAGCCCCACCCTAGCCCCATGTGGCCCCTAGAGGCCTCTTGATGACATAATGACCATCTCTGACCTTTCTGGTGGCCTGTGTTCTCTCTAGCCAGAAAATTTCTATGATCCTATGACCCCTACAAGCCCTACCCCGCTAATGGCTTTATGATCTTCCCCCATTGATTTCTCTTTGCCCTCCCTGCCCCACAGCCCCCCTTCAGTAGGTCCTCGTCAAAATAAACAACATTTATGACCAGAGCAAGATTCAAGGTCCACACTGCAAACAAATGCTGAGCCCTTTGAAGGTACCTGAGGGATCCATCATGTTCTGGGGCATCCTGGGGTGTGATGCTCCCCAGGCCCAGGGGAAGAAGGCTGAGAAGGGGCTCTCTGGCTCAAGATTTAGGACCCAAGGCTTCTGTACTGTATCTGGGCTCCCTCTTCAGTACCAGGCCCTGCAGAGGACAGGTCAGGAAGGGGAAAGAAGGACTGTGTGCACTCCTGGGGCTGAGAGGTTCCTGTGTCCAAAGCCTGACTCGGAATGTTATCCAGGGAGGAGATAAAATGAAAGGAAGAAAAAATAAAAGGCAAACGGAGTGGACAGATGCAAAAGAGCACACACAAAAGCATCACAGCCCAGACTCAACAGGGCCTTCCTCAGGCTGGACCATTAACCCAGTGCTCATCTCCACAAAGGAGCCATGTTGGTATATGCTCCTAAAGAAAAGTGGTCCAGGCTGAGACTCAGCGGTAGAACATTTGCCTAGAATAGGCAAGGTCCTGATTTCCATCTCCAATTACAAAGAAGGGAGGAAGGAAGGGAAGAAAAAAGGAGGAAAAATAAAAATTTGATCACTGTTTTTATAATGTCTGGAAAGGATGGCCAATGGAAGAAGGCAGTGGGAAAGAGACCTGGTCTTAGAAGACCTGAGAATCAACCCAAGTTAGTGATAACACTGAGGGATTTGAGGGTACTCCACACCAGGATGAACGCCTTCCTCTAAACATCCTCCAGTGGGGATAGATGGCTGCCTGAACATCCAGCGGGGGTTTGTCTCCAAGCCTCAGCCTGGCTCAGCCTCCTCCAGTGGGTTTGTTTTCAAGAGGGATGGGAACTGTTGTTAGAGGCTATTAATGTAGAATTCCCAAAGGCCTGGGTCTGAGAGCAGCTTTCCAGGACACACAGCTCAATGCTTCTTCCTTCAGCAACAGAACTGGGCCACGGGCCTGGGGGCTGCTGTTCTCTAAATCCCAGCTGGGGGAGGGAACAAGCACTCCACCCAGGATCCGTGCCTTCTCATTTTCTCTGCTAAAAATAGCATGTCATCAAAACAGGTTAGGTGAGGAATCAGACAGGAAACATGTGCCTAGCCAGAGTTACCTATCAGTAGCTATCAGTAGCGGCTTACATCATTTGCATATGTGTCATATCATTAAAATTGGATGCATGAGTCAGAGAGCCAAACAGTTTGCAAGAGATCGAAATGAAGGTATGTGGGGTTTTTTTTTTGTTTGTTTTTCCCAGGCAACTATGCTTTTTCCAAAATGATTCTCTTTCTAAATTGAAAGAATACTTTAAATGACTTTCTGTGATATCCAAGTGAATTTAGAATAACCAGTAGAGGACTTTGGAGTTGGGTATCATACTCTCCACATAGAAAGTCCTGCCAGACATAAAGTTTTAAAGGTAAAAGAACGTCAGAGAACATCTGGACCCCTGGGAGTGTTCTTTAGGGTTTTTTTTTAAATAAGATGCTAGAGATGTTGGTTGGATTGGTTTGGAGTCTGGGTACCTGGTTTGTTTTTCTTTTAAACAAACAAACAAACAAACAAACAACTTCCCTGATGATTATACTGTTGCAGCCAGGGAAGACAACCATCCATGTAGGCCAATAGATCACTTTACAGATAGACGTACATACAGCTGACCACACCAGGACAGGGGAACTGACCTGCTATTCCAATCCTTATATCTCTCTCTAGAATGTTTGTGAAATGAATTACTAAGGTGAGCAAGGTGGAACAGTATGGGCCTGTAATCTCTGCACCGGGCAAGTTTCAGCACAAATTCTAGGTCAGCCTGGTCTACTTAGTAAGACCCTCCTGAGAGAGGTAGAAGGGGTAAGGGGAAATGGAGACTTCTTGGCTTGAGGGAGGGGGGATCTGTCTACACACATCAGCCTTCCAACTCCATCTCCCTCCCCTTTGCTTTTGTGGTCTCATCAGAGCCCCGTTCCTCTAAGTTTTCCATCTTAAAGAACTCTGGATTCTTATAGGAAAAATATGTCAAACTCCCAGTTCTAAATCTGTCCATCAGCCACCAAGGGTTCCAGGACAATTCTTGTTCCTCGGCTATATAAACCAGGGGAATGAATGTCAGCATAGGGGTAGCAGTGGTGATGGTGATGTGTACACATATACAGACACATAAAGATGCTTAGATACCTGCACAGAGGCTCATCTGGTATGGGGACATAGCCTGCCTATCAGAGGATGGCCCTGAGAATGTTTACTTATGTATGGGTAAAAAAAAAAAATCAAGCCGGGTAGTGGTGGCGCATGCCTTTAATCCCAGCACTTGGGGGGCAGAGGCAGGCGGATCTCTGAGTTCGAGGCCAGCCTGGTCTACAGAGTGAGTTCCAGGACAGCAAGGGCTACACAGAGAAACCCTGTCTCGAAAAACAAAAAACAAAAAACAACAACAAAAAAATCTTCGTGTGGTTTTAGACTCCTTGATGTTTATGTAACAGGCCAAGTATGTGTTCAAAAAGTATGTGCAAATGCATTAAAGACTCTGAAATGGTACATGGACCTGGAATGGTATACAAGTGCTGAAGGTTAAATTCACATTTACATTTTCCTGTGAAAGCACACAGAAGAAGACGTGTATATGTCAGGCAGTATGTGTGTATGATGGTGCAGGTTTATGTGTGAGAGAGGTTTCTGCCTTTTCTATCATGCTTCTAAGTAATCACTGGGAAATGTATGTGTCGGGAAACAGTATCGTTCATGCTTAAATATGTCTCGGCATATATAAATGAAACATGATATTGTGCCAGGCGAGAGGCTGCATATTAGTGTTGTTTGTCACTGATAGAATTAAATAACCCATGCAAAGCCCTGGTAGCGTTTCTTACAGTTTTATTTAACACTTTTTTAGCCAAGCAGCATTTGGCCAGGGCATACACACTGCAGATTACTACAATAAATGTGAAATTGAGAGATTATAGCATATGATACATGAGAAGTATACCAGAAGAGTGTAACCAAAAGTCCCAACTGTCCCCACCTTTCCTTGGGCGGCTTCACTTTCTTTCTTCAACCCTAGTTAAGGCCCATTCCTTCACACTTCACTGGGAGGCCTCTGCATCTGTAGTAAGTGGAAACAAAAGGCCCAGTAAGGATTTAGGGCTGGGGAGAGATAAAACTCCAGGCTCTGGGTCTGGAATGTGTCTGCTCCTCCTAGTCTGACAGAAGCAGGCCCAAATTCCAGTTTGAGGAAAAGAGGAAGACCAACCCAAGCAACCTCACAGCTTCTGCAAGCCCTTGGCCTGGCTGGCAGAGCTACTCACTCAGAAGAGGGAATACACATCCCATTTATCAAGTTAGTGGCAGATCTTTCCTGGGAAGATGCATCAAACCAGGTCCCTGCTTCTTTTGTTTAAGGAGATATTATATCCTTGAGGTGGCTCAAATGAGAACAAGTTTGCACCCAGGCACAGACCTGCCAGCTCACCTTTAAGAATGAAGGTTGAAGGCCCAGAATGCTGGTATATATACCTTTAATCCCAGTACTCCAGAGGCAAAGGCAGGTAGATCTCTGAGTTCCAGGACAGCCAGGGCTACACAGAGAAACCCTGTCTTGAAAGACAAAACCAAACCAAACAAAGAATGAAGGCTGGTCAGATAACTTGGATACAAGCTGTTTGCCCGAGGCTAAGCAAAGCTGGTTAGTTGGGAAAGCAGGGTCCCCATTTGAAAGGCCAAACTCGGGTCTGAATAAGAATGTTCTGGAAGAAGAGCTTACCAGCCATTGACACTGAAGGGAAATCACATTTTATCCCGGAGAAGATAACTATATGACACTTGCAGGTTGTTCCAGATTTGCCCAGGACTCAACATGGAAGCTCAGTGTTCTCCTTCATGCCCTGTTGCTAACATCCCTGGGTTCCATTTTGGTAAGACTGATCCATAGAACCCCTCCCTCTGCCCATCTTCCTGACCTTGAAGTTTCTCTGCCTTGAAGTTGTCCTATGCAAACATCCCAGCACTATGAGGCCAGGGAGGCTAAACCTAATCTGAGTAGTAATTGGACTCACCCCTACTCTGCAAATACAATTAATACCAGCTAAGTAGTCACCGGCACTATCTTCTCTGACAGCCTCCAGCCTCTCTCCATCAGCAGGGATAGCAGCCAACCTGAGTGGGAACAGCACCACAGAATACCATTGTCATCCTCACACTGCTGAGGTCCAGAGATTGGTCCTGAGAAAATAAGGAAAAGAAGAAAAAGAAGTAAATAAGTCTCCCTAATGTTTGGATTCAAAGTGTGAACAGTACAAAGTAATATTCACAGACACACACACACACACACACACACACACACGCAGAGAGAGAGAGAGCTATACATACAAAGACACAGAGAGACAGAGAGACACACAGATACACACACATACACACACACACAGATACACACACACACACACTCCACAAAGACAAAATGATGAATCATCTCTATGACTGAGCATCCTAGCATTAGGTAATATTCTCAGAGGCCCAAGGTTTTCAGCCAAATCCCAGGTCTAAGCACAAGGACACTGCATAAATCCTTCCCCTTATGAAAGGCTAGTTTGAGCAGATGGGACCACTCTTAAGTAAACTGGAGAGCCCTCCCTTTGCCTGACTCAAAAGGAGAAGCAGGGGGCTGGCCCTCCTATCCTGGGAGCAGGAAGCTGGCCTGGTGGCAGAGGCCTGAAGCTGTTAATTCTGCCCCTCTTGTTCACATCTCCAACGTATCTCTCTGGGGGAAGGTATCCATCCCTTTGACCACACAATCCGACCTCCCCTCCCTAAGGGGAGGTCAGGCTGGAGGAAGCTGCTGCTGAACAAGTGGTGGCCAGAGGTGAGAAATCAAAAGGAGCTCAGAGAGCTGACCCAGCAGGAGGAGGTGCAAAGCATGGACTCCTCCACCACAGTTTATCTCCAGACTGAATCTGGGGATGTCACCTCACAGATACCCCACTTACTGATAACCACCTCATTAACATTTATTAAACAAAATATTCTAGTGAAGAAGAAGAAGGAGATAGGGAACTAAGCATTCCGTGGAGGTAGAGGACATCTCAGTTCTGTCCACCCTCAACCTACATAGCACCAACTGCCACCCCAGGCCCTGCCCCTTTCCCCAGGTGTGTCAGGAAGACACAAGGCAGGTGGATGAAGAAAGAGACAGACTCAGGCACCCCAGGTGCTCAACAAGAAATGCACAGACTGTGAAATTACACCAGGGCTGGACAACTTACCACCACGCATGAACCCTTGGGGTACTGAAATAATTAACTTGCTAATCAGCTACACCTTGCTCTTTCTATTCTCCCTGGAAAAACAAAAAATGCAAATTGTCTTCCTGTGTCAGTCACTTGGAAACAAATAATGCTTTTGAAGAAACACACCCTCTGTTCACTGCACAGACTGAAATGGGTCCTGGTGTGTCTCGCTGCTCCCCCTTGACCCACCACTGCCCACCAGGCTTCCGAGAGCACAGAGACAGAATGTTTTTGGAGATGCAGGGTTTTTCTATCCCCAGCAGAGCCTTTCCAGCTCTGCTAAGCTTTCTCGCTTGGGCCCTCTTTAGCCTGCTTGCTGACGCTAAACAGCCAAGATCCGTGTGGAGAAAGGAGGATTGATTAGAATCTCTGGCATTGGTCCGGCTTTAGTGGTTACAAAGTATTTTCACACATTATCTCATTCGGTCAGAGGAAGTCAGATCTGGAAAGGACCTCAACAATCAGTCCCAAACACCTGTATACAGGCAGGGAAACTGAGGCCCAGAAAGGTTAACTAGCTTCTTCAAAAGCTGAGTGGCAGTGTGATCAGGTAGCAAGGCTCATTTTCTAGAACACTTGTGTTGCCTGAGATGCTCTGAAACGGATCGAAGAACATACTGGCTTTTTGCTTTGCAATAGATATAAACCAACACATCAAACAATTAGCAAGACATGAAAATGAATCCAAGTTACTCCTATAAGCAATGCCCTCTGAAAGGGTGAAAGGAGAGGCTCACAAGGAGAGAAGCTAGTGAGCCTAGTCCAGAGTAGGCATGTCAAAGACTCTCCCCTACACCACCACCATCTTTCTATGCACCACCATCCCATCTCCTGGGGTTTAAAGATGTGAATATTATACACTTTGAGGTTTGAGGATTAATGTGGGACAAGTGGGCAGAAAGGAGCTTTCCCAGGGTTCTAACCTGGTAGCTACACCAAAGGGTTCACAGCATAATGAGTCTGTGTGTCCACACAAGACATGAAATGTGGCATTGGAAAACACACACCTTGATCCTGGTACAGATCAGATAATTTACAAATTAATGGCTCTTTCCCTCCAAGGCTCTGAAAAGGTTTACAAAATATCTTTCTGAAGAAGGAGACATGAGGATAAAAGATGGACAGCAGAAATATAAATAGGGCAAAAGAAGCCACACAGACACAGTTCTGCCAGGAACACATTTCCCAGTGAGTGGCACGTGTGTTCAGTCTTCCTTTGCTTCTCCAGGCTTTAAATTTAAAGATAAGACCTGGTGGGTCCTTAGATGCCTGGTCTATTTACAGATGTATTTATAAACATGCAAGACACCATTTTTAGGTTCCAGGTTGCTAATTCATCACTTCTCACCTCTTCATCTGCCTCCTAAAACAAGTCTCCTTTTGACTGTTAGTGGAAGCCCTGCCTGCCCCATTGCCCAAGCCGCTTGGAAGGTAAGCGGTTCCTTTGTGTGTTCGTTTATTACTAAGCCCAACTCTTTTCCCTCTAAAACTCCTTCTTCTCCCTGTTGAGCTGACCATGCTTGTGGATTTATGAAGAGAGATGTTTTAGCAGAAATCCCCCAGAGTGTCCCATCAGCCCTAAATCCCAGGCCCGCTCACCCCCCCCCCAAGACCCCATGACACACAGCATGCCAACACGGCTTCCTCTTGCCTATGCATTAGCCATCCATTGTGGCAACCTGACATCTCTCACACATAAAACCGTAAGAGAGAAATAAAATATCTGTCTCTTGGCGAAAATAAAGCTTTGCCTCCCTCCTGATGTATAGGATATAAAATAAAGCCGCGGCTCCAATAGTGGCTTTTCCTTATGCTGGAGTTGCCTTTGCACACACGGAGACAATGAAGACGGATGGTTTGGGACGAGGCCCAGCCTCCTGGGGCCACCTTCACCCTCTTTTATTATAGTCTCTCTCCACCTCCCTGCCTTTTTTCTTTCTTCTTCACTTTCTTTCCTTTCTGGTTTCTATTTGCCTTTTATATGCCCTTCTCTTTCTCCATCTTAAAATTTAATTCCTTCCTCTCCTCTCTTTCTTCTCTCTCTCCTCTCTTAAAGCATGACAGCAATGGTGAGAAGCAAGTGTCTCACAATCTCTACCATGCCATCCACCTCTCTTGGTCTTCCCATCACCCTCAACTCTCTCTCTTGGATCTCTAGTCCATATAAGTAATTCTGCTGTTACTGCTTGAGGGGACTTGCTTTGGTCAAATGTACAAATGCCCCCAAGGGTCAATTAAGAATTGTGTTTAGTGAAGCTGTTGGTTGATTTTTGTTTGCTTGTTTCTGTTTTGCCCTAGGAAGCTGTGTCCCCTCCACCCTAGTCTCTGAATCTTTTTCCTTAGCCTCTGAGGAGGTCAACAGAGCAATGCTTTGACCTCTCAGAGACTACAGCGGACAGCCGACTTTCACATCCCAAAGCCTGGAAGCCTCATCAACAGGCTCACAGGAGACCTTGGGTCCCTTCAGCCAACTCAGCCACCAGATGACAGATCAGTCCTCTGTTTCTGCTCCAAGGTCCGGAGACCTGAGGGTGCACAGTAAGCTTTTCCCATGCCACATACTCTAGCACTGTCACAGAAGCCCAGAAGCTACCTGCCTTCTTACTCCTTACACATTCTTCCCTACCCAGCAGGAACCACTTCAGTCTCCCTTGGTCCCCAGAGACCTCCCCCTTGCCACATGACAACTGCTCTGCAGACTTCCATGTCTGAGTGAGTTTATATAGCTCTACAAGTTTTCTCTCATCTTTGGTCTAGCCTTATCCTTTCTACTAGGGTCTTTTCATCCTTCCCAAACTGTTTGGCACCTATGCTAAACCTCTCTAGCTCTGTCAGGGACTGAGGATACATCCATCCCTCTCTAGCTCTGTCAGGGACTGAGGATACATCCATCCCCGGTCCTGGAAGAATAAACAGTCACTCATGACCTCTCCTGGGGGAAGAACAGGAGAGGCAGAGCTGCAGACAGCCATGTGGGCTATGTCTAGCAGAGGGGTAGTGGGTGGCTTCCAGCTGAGACTTTAAGTCCCAGGTGCAGATCTGTGGAAGGCCCTCAGTGTGGGGGATCTGGCCACTCTATGCCAAGACCTTTGTTAGCATTGCCCCAAACTTAGACAGGCAAGGCAGTAACATCCATTGAACTCTGTCCAAAAAAGAGGGAGGTCCTGAGGATACCAGCTTAGAGCTGCCAACTTCAGGACAAACCCATTTTTAGTCCCAAAGGCTGTTAGCTTTGGGATCTCTCTCCCTCCCTCCCCTCCCACCTTATATCTCTCCAGATATCAGCAGTGACCACCACCATTAGGTAAGGGGAGAGAGTCAATTAGTGACAGGATTAATTACTCTGAGGCAGGAGCCCCGTTTGTCTTCCTTACCGGTGCAAGTGTGTGCTCAAACAGAGGAACATGGGCACGCACCCAAATACACATTGTTGTCACGCTGTCTTAGACGTTTTATTTATTTGTTGGATTCCTGCCCAGTGCTGCTCACACACTTTCCACAGGCGCTAAGTCTCCCACCAAACAGACTCCAATCTCCTTTACTCCAGCCCAGGAATGTGCCTGTCATACACACAGCACACCCAGATCCCAGTGGAAGACCCTGGCTGGGAGCTTCAGGATTCTCTACTTTTAGCTTCTCTCCACTTTTTTTTTTTTAAGACTGTCTTATTCTGTACCTCAGGCTAGCCTGAATATCACTGAGTAGTACCCTTGAACTCAAGCACTGGGGTTACAGTAGTGTACCACGACAAAGAGCGGATTTTCCATTTCTTTGCTTCACTCTTTCGTGTGATTCTCTCGACACACATCCTCATGCTCTTTCTGTATGCCTTCTCTTCTTTCCGCCCTTCCCATTCACTTCTGTCTCCTATGCACCCTGTCTCCCTTCTGCGATGACCATTGCTCAGCAGCGACTGAGATCAGCGAGCTCAATCTCGTAGCTCTAACTGCTCCCCATTCCATGCTCAGAGTCCCCCAAACCCTCACTCTGGATTGTTTACCCAGGTCAGGTGCACACCAGGACACCAGGCCAGACCGCCGGATACTGTCCTTTCTTGGCTTCGCGGTCCCTCCCCTATCACTGTCCAAGCTTGGCTTGAAAAAAGCCGCGAAGAGCAAAGCACGCTCCGGGGCATAGTTGCAAGGCCCACTTCCCCCAACTTCTCACCTTCGATAAAGCAGTGATGGGGAGCAGGCGCCCTTGCTTGAATTGGGATTTCTGTCTGGGAAAGTGTACAGAATAACAATCCGCCCCCTCTCCTACAACTCCCTTACTATGTGTTCAGGGGAGACACAATGATATAAACTGCTTATTAAGAGAGAGTACATCGGGAGAGGGAGAAGGGAAAAAAAGAGGCGGGGGACAGTGGATCAGAGAAGACTCCAGCTGAGCAGTTCCCTGTATTGCATAAGCTAAGGCTTCACAGGTCTGTGCAGAGTTTGTGTAGCCTCCAGATAGCATAGGGTTCTGAGTGCATCTAGCTAGCCCCTTCCTTCCTCCCCCTAGACCCGTAGTGCTGGATACGCGGGGTTTTGTGGCTGGTAGCCCTTGGAGCCTGCAGTCGCGCGGCCTCCTCGCCCTTTCCTGGGGACCATAATCTGGACTAGAAGAGAGAGCAGCTTCGCTGGGAATTAAATAGCAGCCAACAGTGACTAAGAAAGAGCGGTCCTTGTTTTGGTGGGGTGGAGGATAGGGATTCAAAGGCTCTTGACTCAGGAGGCAAGGAAGAACAGCGGATGTCTGAGCGGGGAGGACTGGCCAGCCCCATTTCTGAGACACGGTGTCTCCGTCCTTATAAGCTGATTTTTGAGAATCTTCTCAGAAGACAAACCTCGGTTGCGGAAGCCACTCTTTGAGTCCTCTGGGGGCTTTTCTCACAGTGCGTTGGGAGTCGGGTGGTGGAGACTCTGTGATAGCTCTGTGGTCGCTGAATGATGACAAGGCGTTCAAACTGGATCTCTGGACACCCGCCGGGTATGAATGGAGGAGGGTCTATGTGACTTTGAAGGATGGAAGGTAGGAAAACGGGTCTACTTGAGATCGTGGACTGCTCAGTGGTGTAGGTGGGGAGGGAAGGTTGGGAATCGTCAGAGGTCATACATACGCAGAGCAGAGCTCAGTGGGTTCGGAGATGGATTTAGAAAGCTGGGTCAGTTTTCTCTCCTTGTCTCTACTACTGATTACATTTCAAAATAAGAGCTCAATGGAACTGGTGGTGGCGGGGTTGTTAATTGTGTGTTCTGTCACTGTGAAAGCATTAAATCCAGATTTTAAACATAAAATCAAGGAACCAAGAGACACACCTTGCACTACGCTCTTACACACACACACACACACACACAGAGAGAGAGAGAGAGAGAGAGAGAGAGAGAGAGAGAGAGAGAGAGAGCGCCAGGATTGACTCTCAGGACACCAAGACAAGCAGAACACTATGCCCTAGTACCAGTCTTCACCCCAACTCCCGTTCTCTAAAGGAGGCCCTGTCTCCCATATCTGTGTCTCAAAGTCATCGCACCCTAAATTACTTAAACAATCTCCCCTCGACTACCAAAGTCGGAAAAGGCAGGCAATGGAGTACAGTGTCGCCCTACAGGTTCCAGCGACAGTAATTTCCTAGTCCCTCCCTCCCAGGCCCCTCTGTTTTGCATGTGAAGTAGCCCAGCAGCCCGGGGTGTGAGCCGCTGGTGACCTGGGCGACTCAGAGATTCCCAAGAGGGGCTGTTGAGTTCAAGGAGATAGCATCTAGTTCTGGAACCGTTAGAAATCCAGAGCGTGGGGAACAACGGCCTCCTTCTTTTGGGTAGCCCTTGGGAGTCGTCGGGATAACAGGATCTAGCGCTCCTGACTTGGCTCTTCCTGGGGTGTCAGAATGCTGGTTATTAATCCACTTGTTCTAAGAAGTATTGGGTCCGCAGGAAGATCGCGGCGCTCTGTCTAAACCTGCAGAGCTCGCCCGTTAGATGGGAAGGCCTCTTCTTGCTCAGCCCTAAGTCTAAGCCTAGGAAAGACCGGGAGAGGAATTGATGCTTGAGAACTATTGGCTGCGCTACTTTGGTCCACAACTGCTCCACGCGAGTGCATAGGTGGCCAGGGGTACCGAAAATGCTTTAGAGGTCCCGCACTTAGAGGTCGGGGGGCTAGGGAGTGGGAGCAAATCTCTAAGGAGGCGTGTGAAGCAGGCCGTGGCGGGTTGGATTTACAAGGCAAAGATCATGAGGGTGGGAAGGCCAGAGCTGCTGAAGAGCTTCGGGGTTGCCAGGAGGTGCAAAAGAGAGCAGAAAAGGGGTCGTTGGCACAGTCCTTAAAAAAAAAAAAAAACCAACAACGCCATCAAACAAAAGCTAGATTCTTGGCAGCTTCTCTCTTCGCTGGAAGAGGGTATTGTGTTTGTGGATTCGGATTCACTGCTAGTCCAACTGCATTTATGCGTGTTTTTTCTCCTAATTTAGCTATGTGGAAGATCTGCTAAGCTCATCGATGAAATAACTCAAAAGGCAGATTCTGAAATACCGTCTAGATTTGGTTGCAGGGTCACCCTTATTTCCTTCCAAATTTGATCAAATGGGCCTTCCTAGCACCTCCCTCAAGAGCAAAAGCGGCATCGCTTTGAGATAAATTTGGGTTAAGCTTAGGGGGGAAAATCGCTACTGTTAACTTGAGTGCTCCTGGCAATTAGACTACTCTTAAAGCGCAAGACCTTAGGACCAGCATCGATTCCCACACCTAGGCAGTTTCGCCGCGGTCTCCCAAAGACGGTGGTCAGGAGTTTACATCGTGGACAGAATTAGGAAAGTCTAATATCCCTAAGGAATAAACTCTGGTAGGTCCGTTGATGTCTGAAGAAACGAAATTGCTCGAAGCCTGGAAAAGGGACGACCGGTCTGGGAGCCAGGCATATTCCATCAGTGCGCCACACGCCTCCGTCCCCTGCAGCCACGGTGCAGTACCCCGTTGCTACCACCTCCCCCAGCTGCGGGAGCCCCGCGATTTCCCACCTAGTCATTTGTTTTTGTTTGTAAAAGGTGTCTCCGGATCACAATTTTCTCACAACTTCTCGCCAGAGTTGCAGCTCCTCACCCGAAGCGCTTCCCCACCCACTCCTTTTCCCACCCTGGCGCCGGGCCTCCGGTATCCCCCGCCCCCATCAGGAAATCGCCCGAATCAACTTTCCAAGAGAGCGCAGCGGGAGATCGACACTCGTGTCTCCTAGACTCCCTGCCGGGTGGACTTTGGATGGACTGGGGGAGGGGGCACCGAAACAGAGACAGAAGGCGAGATTAAGCTGCCAAGCGCCCCCTACCTCTCCATAGACTCGGGCTATGCCGGGGGCAATTTCCAGGCCAAAAGAGCAAGGGGCGGGCTATCAACACCTAGTGAATTGCAAAGCCAGTGTACTAGGACCTCCCAAGCTTCCGATCTAGTTGAAATCTAATCCCAACAAGACTTTTTAAATATATAGGTTTGCCTTTACCCCCCACCCCCACCTAGAACTCGGACTTCTTCCGCGCTTTCTTTCCGCGCTTCCTCCCGCCTACTGTCACTCCCTAAGGCCGAAACCGACTACTTACCAAACCTGGAAGAGGCCAGGACATCTCACTGCTAGTCGCCGGCACCGCGCGGGCCCGCCGCCACTGATCCTCTAAACGCGGTCTCCCCGCATTCTCCCCGGCTGGGGGGGACGCAGAATGGTTTACAGAGGGACCGCGAGGCGCTGATTGGTCGCAGGCTGCCGTGACGTCGGCGGGCGCTGCATTAAGGCGAGGGGGCTTCCAGGGCTCAGCCAACAGCCAGGAGCAGTGACCGAGCCGCTGGAGCTGGGGAGAGACGCGCCGAAGACTGGGCCCGGAGACCAGGGACGCGCGCCCGGGGAGAGCCAACAGGGAACCCGCGGGCGGGACAGCGACGCCGGCAATCCGCGCCGAACTGTTCCAGTCGCTGTCCTTCTATAGCCGCAGCACCAGGACATTCTAAAGCTCTCCAGGACGCCCCCTCCCCCTGGCTTCTTGCGTGGACCAAGGAAAAGAAAAAGGGAGGGAAAAAGAAAGAAAAGAGACTAGAAAGAAAACCCAGATTTGCCACCGCACAAAAAAAGAGAGGGGCAAGGAAAAAAAAAAGTCGAGCGACTGCGGGGCCGGAACACAGGCAGCGGGAGCGTGGGCCGAGCGATGCGGGGCTGCGCGCCCAAGCGGCCGCGAGTTGTGACTGAAGCCAGGATGCTCGGCCAGGCGCAGTGAAGAGCCAGACCGCGTTGTCTCCCCTGAAGGAGTCCAAGCGCAGGGAGGGCCGCTCCGAGGACGCGGCAGGCTGCCTGGCAGGCCACCGGCCGAGGTGACAGGGCTGGGGCGGTGGGGAGCGAGCGAGTGTGTCCGGCTGCGTCCGCCCGAAGTTGCCCCTTTCCGTTTTTGACTGGCACAAAAAAGAAAACTCTCCAAGGGGGGGGGGGATACTTAAGCAACAACTACAATCAACAAAATATCCTACCCAGCCCGCCATCTCCCTCACCCCTCGGCCTGCCCCCACCCCTCCCCAGGCCCAGCGCGGGCGCCCAGAGCGTCCCGACTCGCTGCAAGAAGTCGGCAATGTAGGATCCAAAGCTTTCTACTCCCGTGTTCTTTTCTTTCCGTGTTTTTTTTTTAAAGGGGAAAACCCGGTGGTGGGCAGTCTGACACGCACACAACCTGCCTTCATACTCTGACAAAAGCAGATGCACTTTGACTTCTGACAGCTCTACCTCAAGCTGGAGAGAACCCAGCTTTCCCGAATCTTGAGCTCTTGTCTTCCTTTTCGTCTGTTTCCATTTTATTTATTTACGTCCCTCCGCCTCTCTCGGTGACCTTCACTCCTTCGCGGGCTTTGGGCAGAAGAGCCGCTTTCTTGTCCGCTTGAGACTGATTTTCCTCTGCTGGTGAGCTGAGGTGGCGTTGCTCCACCCCGCTGCCCCGGGACTCCCGGGCTGCCCAATACCAGCCTGGTCTCTCCCCCTTTTGATTTGCCATTACGGGTTTTTTGTTTTTGTTTTTGTTTTTGTTTTTTTTGCTTGCCAGACCAGAGCGGGTTTCTTGTTTTTGGAGGAGCTGGTTGTCTTCAGAAGTCGTTCCCTCGACTCTAATTGCCCTGTCGCTCCGGGCCTCACCGGACCAAACCAAAGACCATGGTGCACTGTGCGGGCTGCAAAAGGCCCATCCTGGACCGTTTCCTATTGAACGTGCTGGACAGGGCCTGGCATGTCAAGTGCGTCCAGTGTTGTGAATGTAAATGCAACCTGACCGAGAAGTGCTTCTCCCGGGAAGGCAAGCTCTACTGTAAAAACGACTTCTTCCGGTGAGTACTTCCCTCCCGCGTCTCTGCTGCTCCCTCTTCACCGGCCTTTCCTGGCCAGGTTCTAATCAGAGGTCTGTGTGGCTATGGCAGCCGCGTAAGGAGCTGCCTTTCACTAAGGCAGTCAAGTCCTTCCCACTTCTTTCTACCTTTTTAGGAAGCCGGCATGCTGAAATAGCTGTAGTGCTTGGTTCTGGATAATGTAGTCCAGGTTTGGCTGCCCGCTCCTGGGAAGAAAAGGTCTGAACCGGCTTGAGCTCAGAAACCCTTCCAAGCCGGGGGAGTAGAGCAGTTTCAGGGTTGCAGCTTCTGCTTGTCTTTTCCGGAGCTAAGCTCTCCAGCAACCAAACGCATTTTCCCAGATTGCTGGTCTTCCAAGTTGAGCTCCAGCTTTATTCCAGTCACTGCCTTTTACTCTTTGAGAGGTCTTGTCGAAACTAGAGTCCCTGTGTCCCAGAAAGCCACAATACAGAGCCCGACCTTGAGGGCAATCCTGCATGCCTAGGGGTCTCCAAACATGGATTGGCTTCTAAGCATAGACCTGGGAGAACTGTACCGCTCTTCTTTGGCCTCGGTCCAATGCCCAGGCTCCTCTTCGTGCCTTTTCAGCCAATGCCCCACCAGGAAGACCACCTCCTGGCGGACACGCGGCTCGTTAGAACCGGGAAAATTCTCTTCTGTTTAGCATTTTACATGCATTTTCTTAAACTAATTGTCCCGATCACAACTCAACAAAGAATGGCTTCAAATGTAAACTATATTTCCCACTGATTTGAAATCCCATACTTTACTCTGCTCTTTTGGTCTTGGTTTTTGAGACTAGCTCAAATCTGGGAGAGTTCGAAGCTACACTGCCTCCTTTTGCCCAAAGGCCGTGGAAGCGCAGTCCCCAGTGGCGATTCAGGATGCGCGCGGCTTGTGTTTGCGAAGAAGCCCCGGAAGCAAAGATTGGTGCAATCTGCTGCTGAGGAAAGGCTGAGTTTTGGATCTTCCGCAGACTGCTAGGGTTTTTACTTTGCAAGGCTGAATCCGAGCCTGAGATCCTAAGCCACGTCGGCTTGCGGGGCCGTGGGGCCCTCGAGGCCTTGCTAACGGCAACGCTCAGCAGGGCACCTAAAGCCTGCTCAACCCGGCGTCAGCTCCCGCTTGCGCCAATCTGCCAGGCTTTTGCGCAAGAACGTGGCAGCAGCCCAGCTACAGCCACCAAGGCTCTGAGAGTCAGTATTTGTTTACTCACCGCGAGATCGGACTTTGCCAAGTCTCCGCCTGAGCGCAGGTTCTTTTGTGGTGAAAGAAAGGCAAAGCTAGCGAATAGAGCGGGGCACGTAATTCTACGGAACTCTTAACTTGGATTTAATTTCTTTGACGATAACCGGGAAATGTGTAGCTCTGTTTCCCTTCTGCCCTCGTAGCCACTTCGAAGCCCTTCCTTGCGACGCTTTTTTCCTGGGGGCAATTCTAGGCATGAGGTTAGAGGTAAGGGGTAGCTTGGGCCTTCTCTCTCTAACCGAATGTATTCCCTCCTTTCTCCCTGATGTCCCGCATTCTCTCCTGTTTCCTCACTTGCTTAAAATTCTTATATTCATTCTTTCCCCCACCTCAACTTCTTCCCTGGTTATCTTTATTTCATCTGGGCTCCTATTTCTTCTTAACCCTCACCCACTCTACGCAGATGTTTCGGTACCAAATGCGCGGGCTGTGCGCAGGGCATCTCTCCAAGCGATCTGGTTCGGAGAGCGCGAAGCAAAGTGTTTCACCTTAACTGCTTCACCTGCATGATGTGTAACAAGCAGCTTTCCACCGGCGAGGAGCTCTACATCATCGACGAGAACAAGTTCGTTTGTAAAGAGGATTACCTGAGTAACAGCAGTGTCGCCAAAGAGAACAGCCTCCACTCGGGTGAGGCTAGGATTCCCAACTGGCTAGGGGGCGGGTATCGGGGAGGAAAATCCGGCAAGACCCCTGCTCACCAATCCTTTCCTTCTCCCCAGCCACCACAGGCAGTGACCCTAGTTTATCTCCGGATTCCCAAGATCCATCGCAAGATGATGCCAAGGACTCTGAAAGTGCCAATGTTTCGGATAAGGAAGGTGGTAGCAATGAGAACGATGACCAGAACCTAGGTGCCAAACGCAGGGGACCCCGGACCACGATCAAAGCCAAGCAACTGGAGACGTTGAAGGCAGCCTTTGCAGCTACACCCAAGCCCACACGCCATATCCGTGAGCAATTGGCCCAGGAGACTGGCCTCAACATGCGTGTTATCCAGGTCAGAACCCTGGTTTGTCACTCTGTCTCTCAAAGGCTCGAATGGTCACTAAGGGAACCGGAACCTAAGCTGAGCCCGGGAGAGTCCAGCGTTCTTAAGCTTGGGGAAGAAGTAACTAGGGCCAGGAAAAGGCTGGAAAGGGCTAGGAAAATTGGAATGTGAGAAAAAACCCACAGAGACAGAGGCGGTAGTGGCTAAATGGGAGGGAGCGGCTTGGGAGCTCAGGATAAATTTGGAGGAAAGCACAAGGTCCAACACTACACTGACAACAGCTAGCATTCATCTTTCTGTACTCATCCTGTCCCTCTCTCACCCTTTAGGAGCCAGTTGTGGGCTCCAGAGTCATTCCATTCTGGTTTCTGCATAACAAGCTCTCCTCTAATTCCTCAACCCCAAATTTGTTAGTTTTGTGGCCCAGTTAGAAAAGCCTCAGAGCAGAGACTTGCTCTCCCCATGTAGATAGGACACCATGGATTGAAGGAGAGGTGGTTTTTCAGCTCTGGAGTAAGACGGGAAGGCTAAGCCATCTGCAGATAGCTGGGCCTCTGCATTGGGCAGGGGCCAGATAGAGTGTGGCTCAGGCACTAGGACTTTGGCCTTACCTGTGCTATGTGTCTAATCAGAGTGCCTGGAGGCCAGGTGAGAGTGTGGGTAAATATGTCTGGGAGGCTGATTGTGCCTACCCTAGTGCTGGAAAAGGGCAGTCTCTGGGAGATTGTGTGAACCTGTGCCCATGAATGTGGGGTTGTGTGTCTGTCACTATTGGTGAGAGGCTGTGGCTAAATATGGTTGGCACTTGGAGATTGTATGTGGGTATGAAAAGCAGATTGTGGGTTTTGGTGTCACTCCGCTTGGGAAACAAGCAGCAAGAGGCTTTATGAATCTCCGTCACTATCATGATATGGGGTAGGGGCTACAAGAGACCCTGAAATGGTAGTGACAGTATCTTGGAGCGTTTCAATATCTATGATTCCTAAGACAACGCAATGCGAAAAACGTGACTGTTGGAAATAGTGGAACTGCAAAGTCAGACAAGGCAGTGGTCTCCCTCAGACCCTCTTCTTGGGAATCCTGCACATCCTTAGCCTGGCCCCACTCAGAGACCAACACACACCCGCGCGCTTACACACACACACACACACACACACACACACACACACACACAAACGCCCCCCTCCCCTCCAACTAGCTGGGCCGGGTTGTACACCGGCTGCCCAGTGGAGTTTCCACGGTCTGACTTTGTGCCTGTGTGCTTCAGGTCTGGTTCCAGAATCGACGCTCCAAGGAGCGGAGGATGAAGCAGCTAAGCGCGCTGGGCGCGCGGCGCCACGCCTTTTTCCGAAGTCCTCGCCGGATGCGGCCGCTGGTGGACCGCCTGGAGCCAGGGGAACTCATCCCCAATGGCCCCTTCTCCTTTTACGGAGGTGAGTGGCAAGGCGGTGCCCGGGCCGTGCGGGCTTCGCTGGATCCGGGTGGCAGTGCGGGAGGTACCTCTTGCTTTCTGTGGAGGTGTAAGGGCGAAGGCTGGAGAGCAAGTCAAAGGATATGACTGAAGTCCCAACCCCGTTGAGAAGAGGGTCCCCGGTAGGGAGCAGCTCCGAGTTTTGTGCCAAGTCTCCATACTGCTCCGGTGTCCCACAAACAGCCAGTTTCCCGAGCTACCGAGCGATACTCGCTGGCAAGCCTACCTTTGTGGGTGCTAGTAGACCCGGGGTTGCACCTGATAGCCTTCCCTTCGTTCTTCTTACTGGTCCGCAGATTACCAGAGTGAGTACTACGGTCCTGGAGGCAACTACGACTTCTTCCCGCAAGGACCGCCATCCTCGCAGGCCCAGACGCCAGTGGATCTACCCTTTGTGCCATCATCTGGACCTTCGGGGACGCCACTTGGAGGTCTGGACCACCCGCTGCCTGGCCACCACCCTTCCAGTGAGGCGCAGCGATTCACTGACATCCTGGCACACCCACCGGGGGACTCGCCTAGTCCTGAGCCCAGCTTGCCCGGGCCTCTCCACTCCATGTCAGCGGAGGTCTTCGGGCCCAGTCCACCTTTCTCATCGCTGTCGGTCAATGGTGGAGCCAGCTATGGGAACCACTTGTCTCACCCTCCTGAAATGAACGAGGCAGCCGTGTGGTAGCGGGGTCTCGCATGGGCCACGGGAGCCGTGGTTGTATAGAGACGAGCTTTTATTTCAGAAAAATAGGAGATTAAAAAAAAAAAAACCATAAAAAATCAAGCCTCCTGCTCCACTTCCTTCAGCCTCGGGGACCATTCTTTTTGAGGAGACTGGATGGCAAAAGGGGTCCAAAATAGGATCCAAATCCTCACAGTAGAGCTGGTATATCCATACACTGGCTGGCAAAGCGCAGAACTGTGGCTCTGGAAGGGGAATTCGGAGCTATCCCTATCTTTGCGATCTGGATCTGGATCTGGATCCATGGGCAGACTCCACCGGTTCCTCTGACTAACTGGAAGATGTCTTGGACAGCTGAAGCCTCGCCTCCACTCAGTCCTGGGCAATGCCAGGAGCCTGGGGAGGGAGACCTTCCTAGAGGCGCTCTGCCAGATGAGGAAGGAAAAGACGTCAAGGGCGCTCCAGTCCAGAGGGTTCTAGTTCTAGTTCCGGGAGATCCCTTAGTGTTGTCTCAGAGTTCAGCGACGACAACAAGCTCTTAATAGCTTCAGAAACACCGACCTGCTGTGCATCAGGTGGGACTATATATATATATTTTTTGTCTATCCGGGTTTTTGATTTTTGTTTTCACCAAAATTGCAAAATTCTAAATGTAAAGCCCTCAGTTATCAACTCTTCTACCTTCACACCTCTCTCTTTCTCCCTCTCTCTCTCTCTCTCTCTCTCTCTCTCTCTCTCTCTCTCTCTCCCTACACACACACACACACACACACACACACACTTACATTCACCTTCTCTCCACAGGATGGTCTCCAGCCAGACCTCTCAGTAAAATGACTTGAACATCACCTCTACAAAAAGTATTCTACCTTCACACGAAAGTTAAAAAAAAAAGACTATTGAACTAAAAACAGTCAACTGTTTACGTATAATGTTAAATTCAGGAGTTCAGTGTTTTACTAATATATCCTGTTTTGAAACCTCTTGTTCAAAAACAAAATGTTTTGAGCAATCAACCAAAATTGTTCCTTTTCTTTTCCTGTAGATGTTCTGACAGATTTGCAGGGCTTGCGGCTCACTGTGCTAGTATGTAAAAAGGTGTTGTTTACACGAGGCAAAGGAAAAACATGATATTCAGACAGTTGCCAAATAGAATAAATTATAGCACAAATACTGTAATGGTGCCTGGCACCAGCAACCTGAGAAAGTGTTAACAAAAAAAGTGTTACAAGGTTTAAAAAAACATCTTTGCTAACTTTTAGTCCTGTTAAACATTCATGAAATTGTTAATATGACTTATATAGACCCACACAGGTTTTATTTTTGTGTCTTTAAAATAAAAGTCCAAAATATTTAAATTTTATGGTCAAATATGCAGTCAACAGCTGCTACTTTTTCCTTTATATATTAAATTTCTCATATGTCTTTTATTGTTCTAATAAACCTAAGCTTGTGTGACCTCCAGTGCATATTAGACCATTCACTGTATGAAAGAAAACATGTTGAATAAATTTGTGAGTTTTTAATAAAAATAGAAAACCTGATGTTTAGATAACTGGTGTGGTATTCCATGTTTTTGGTGAGTGGAAGGAAGTCCCAATAGAGTGTTGAATGGACCCTCAGAAGCAGTAGGAAGGGAGGCTAGATGGGAGTGACTTGGTGACGGGGAGTCACCTTGACTCTGGTTGAAGTTCTTTCCCAAAGCCTTCCAAGCATTCTTTGGCTTCCTGCTGTTATTAAATACAGATTTGCACTCTCTGGGTTTAACTGATAAAGTTGAAGAGATATTTGCTGATAAGTTAATATAGAATTGGAAATAGGAATCAAATCCATGGCTCAAAAAAAAAAAAAACCCAACTGAGTGATTCGGGGGTCTGTGATTAGGGGAGAGAACCCAAACAGTCCCCACCTCTCTGCACTTGCAAAGCCAGGCTTGTGAATGTCAGATACTTGTAAATACAGTTAGACCTAGTCTTTTACAGCTTCGATTCATTTTCCACAGATAATCCTGCTTTCTAATTTGGTGGGTTGAAAGATAACTGAAAATGAATATAAAGTATAACTAGAAATGAGATCCTTTAATCCTTTTCACAGAACTGATATGAAATTGTTATTTTATAGTATTTGCTACATTTGAAGTTCCCCAGAAGAAAAACTATTTTGTCTGGCATAAGATACATATTAAGTTTCTGTGGAAGATGAATAAAAATGACCAATAGAGAAATCAAATTACAACTGGGAGTTGGCAACAGAAAGGGCCTGAGAATAGTTAACTCCCACCCAAACTTTCATTAGAAATGGAAGACATGTGAATGTTTTCTTCTGTGAAAATAATGTGTGGGTGTTTGAGTGTTTTAATATCAGGGTCCCAGCGTTTCTTTACCATAGCAGCTAGATTTCAGTCTGGATTATTCCTTATTTTAAAAAAAACCAAGCATTTTACATTAAATTGTATGCAATTTCTAGCACTGTTTGCTTATTTTGTAAAGACATAGCCAAGTTTATTTTTCCCGTAGAGAGGGCTTTAGAGTACGCTATATTTCATTGCCCTCCTATGATGGCTTATCTAACTAAGGACAACCAGGGAGGAATCTGAATTTTCTTTCAGAAACAAAAATTTATGAAATACAAGGGAGACTTCGGAAACTCAGCCGACCGGTGGCACACAGCACATTTTCTTAATACGCAATAACGGTCTCTGTGTTTTTTTCTTTTAGCATTTATAAACATTAAATCATAGCTCACATTCATTATAGCCACCACCCTGGAACCCTCCCCCTTAAAGGCATTCATTTAGCTGAACCTAGGCTCATCGGGAAGTGGCACTTTCCTATCAAGGGTGCTGAATTATTTAGCAGCTTTATTGTGCTATCGGAGTAATTGATAAGAAACGCTCTAAGAGTTGGGCCGGCGGGCGTGGATTCAATTCTAACTCCAAGGTGGTGGCTCGGTCTTTCCCTCTCTGGGTCATTGTGAAACCCAGTGAATACCAGGACAGGTGGTAACAGATCAGCAGGGGCTGGGTTGCTTTCAGCTCTGCTGCGCACCTCGGGCCCACCAAACCTTTCCCTCCCAGAGCTCCTGGGAGAAAATGACAGGAAGAAGGGAAGGGTCTTTTGGTCCCCTGTCGCCCCCTCCTATCAGGGAGGGCAGCCTCTCCACAGCAGGATTTGGCAAGCACTTATCTTTCCCAAGCTCTAGGTGCTTGTAGTCAGGGTTCCAACCTCAGAGAGCTGCCATCTAAGCTGAGGGTCTCAAAGCTCACCCACTCAACTTACCCCCCTAGCAGCTTGTTTTGATGCAAGGCCGCACAAGAAGGCAGGCAGATTAGTGCAGACCCAGGACAGGTCCTGTCAGGGGTCGAGCCTGAGGCTGATGCTGTTTAGGAAGACAGGTTAGAACCTGGTTTCTCCACAGTCTCAAAACTAGCTGTTCCTGACCATCGGAGGGAGGTGTCTAATTTAGTCACCTCTGTCCATCCATCGCTGTCCCTGGTTCAGGCAGCAGATAGAGGGAGGTGAACCTCAAATGCCTGTCTTCTCCTGGCAGGGCAGCCTGTTCATCTGCATGCTCCTCTTTGCTCAGCCCACCTGCTCTATAGCCTACAACACTTAAAGGTTGAAACTTCTTCAGGAAGCTAGACTGCCCTTTACTACCCCCTCCCACAGCCCACCCTCCAACTCCAGTCCCACTCCTCCCTAGTCTGGAGCCCTTCACCTGCCTTTCAAGAAACAAGAATGCAACTGGAGAAGGGACTCCTGGGCATTTGAGTGGTCTCTCCATTGCTCATGTGTTAACTTCCCTTAATTGTCCCTTAAGCTTTACCATTCTTTCTTCTTCACTCCCCTCCAGGAAGAAGATTCCTGGGGTAGGAAAGCCTTGGAAGCAATTTGGGGGGAGGGGTAAATGTGTCAAGAGTAAAGTGTTATTGACTACTTCCTTAAAAAAATGGGTCCCAAGTCAGGAGCAGCTAAGACAGGAGAGGGAGCGTTGGTAAGCAGACTCATGGCACCTTACACTGTTTGCTCAGCTCTGCCTCAAATAGGCCAACAATGTCCTGTATTCATTGCAGCTTCAAGGTGATCTCTGCCCGGCTTCCTTTTCTCTTTCCCCCTTTCTCCTTACCTTTAAGGGCAGGTTTCTAAGCCCTCATAGCACCTGAAATAGCAAGGGAGGAGGATCTGGGAGAATAGAATTTACTAAATATGAGGTAGGAGAACATTTTTCTCTATGCCCAAGGCTACTGAACCTCGGAGAGAACTGAGGAGCACATTTTTATTTTATTTTTGCTATGGAGGCTCTAATATAGACACAACTGCAATCACAGAGAGTACCTTACAAAACAAGCTCTCTAAACTACTCTCAGCTATACAGAAATTTTTTTTCCTGTCTGAGTTTCTGCCTAGTCTGACATTCTTTGCTCTCCTTGTCTGAAAGGCTTTACCCTAAAACAGTCGCTTTTTTCTCTTTTGTAGGCTTGGTCATCTTCACTCAAGGGCCAGTTAGGACAGGAACATGAGACATGCCACACTAAAGTAGAAATCTCTTAGTACCTGAATCTGGGGGTCTCTGAATTGTCTTCCAGTGGCTTCCACTGGGGAGCTACCAGTTGCCTACATTGCTGGCTTTGGGATCCAACTGGCCTGGAGTATACTTAAAAATGGTACTGGCCTGGGAATTTAGAACTGGGAAAGTTCCTGCTTAGCATACATAGCCCTCTGGGTTCAGCCCCTAGCTCTGAATAGACAGGATGTAGTGGCAGGGATATGCTTCTAATCCCAGTGGAGGCAGGAGGATCAAGGAATTCAGGGTCATCTTCAACTACTTAGTGTGCTGGAGGCTAGAGACTGTCTCAACATACGAACAGGCATGGACACAGTGTCTATTATTCAAGTCGTTTTTTTACTGGACTCCTTTGAGCCAGCTTTCCTGGTTACAGTAGATTCTAGGTCTCCATGGAGGAAGACATCCAACAGATCAGTATAGACAGACTACTTTATACTCAAATTTGTCATTCCTCCTTGCAGCTCATGTTTCCTGCCCTTCTAGGCTGGTCACTAATGTAGGGAGAATCTAACTTACATATCCTGTATTTCATTTAGCAGTGCCTGCCACATAGTGGGCAGTCAAGGGATGCTCCATGAAGGAAAACAAATGCAGAGTGATTGCATATCTTCATGTGCCTGGGTGCAATTAAATTTATCTCATTAAGGCCTTTGTATTTTGAGTCTAACTATCTAATACTAGAACTGAGTGAAGGGTTTCTCTTCTCTATTGCTCACTAGTTTCGGGTGCGAAGGGGGGCTGACTGAGTCGCTCCATTTTTGAACAGAAAAGCTGTTAATATCAAGGACTGTGTAGTAGTGTAATTCTACCCTCCTTTACCCGCCCCCTCCCTTGTGCTTGCCTAGGAAAGAGGGTACAAGAAGCTACAGAAACAATCTTGATTTGTGGTACAACCATCGCGATTCGTAATTATTTCTATCAATAAAGATCGCACTTCTCCGCACACTTACACTAACAGGCCTCTCAGCTCCTGGCCGCTGAGATGGAAGCTGTGTGCTTGGCCCCAGGCTCCTCTACATTGAGAAAAGCCGTTTTGAGTCCCGGGTCTGTGCTTGCTCGAGTGTGTACCTGAGGTTCGAGAGGCTTATCCTTTACTCCTTTCACAAGTCAGCCAGCCACCATGAGCCACAGCTACTTTACGCTTAATTCCTAAACCAACCTCGCACAAAGCTTGAGGCGTTATTTCGTGCATAGGGGACCCTGGCAGCTCATAACACAATCAACATTTCTCGCTGGAAGCGGTCACGTGCCCCTGCGCGCTCCCGCGCCGCGCGCACCTAGACTCTGGCGCACGCGCGTTAGGCTGCTTGCAGCCCTTCCGTGGTTTCGGGCGCCTGCGTCTCCAGCCCAGCAGCCTTGTGGTGACGCGAGGCCCCGCCCCTCAGGCGCGCGCCTCCCGGAAGTTGCCTACTGGGATTCTGAACGCTGCCTCCGTGAGGTCTCCGCCTGTAGTTGCTGAGTGGAGCCGGCCCGTAGCGCCACTGCCGGGAGCGTCGGGCCGGGGCTCCGGCTGCGAGTTCACGAGCGCAGCGCCGACAGTGACCTGGTGACCATGGCGGAGCCGCAGCCCTTGGCTCTGCAGCTGGAACAGTTGTTGAATCCGAGGCCGCGTGAGGCGGATCCTGAGGCCGACCCGGAGGAGGGTGAGGCCTGACTGGGGCTGGCCACGTGCAGAGCTGTGGGCCCGACTTAAAGTGAGCCCTAGCGGGCCGCTGGTGCTTGGACCAGCTCTCCTTCCCTTTGCGTTGAGGAAAATTGTCTCTAGGGAGGGTTGGCCCCTAGAGGGGTGGAGGGTGACGTCAGCTGTAAACAAGCTTTCTAGACTTTGGGGGTGGGCGGGACACAAGGAGCCACTGGCAGTTATTTAGGATACCCTTTCTGGTATTAGGAGAAAGAAGTTTGATGAGTTTTAGGTTTTTGTGTATTTGAAAGTGGCTGCTTCTAAAAACTTGCTTCGAGAACGAAAAAGATTACTTGATGATGTTTAACCATGTTTATTTAGTTCTTAAGACAATTTGTCCACATTCTGATGACAGACTGATTCTCCATAACCTATTCTGAGACTGACTGGGAGTAATCATGCTTTAGACTTTGGTTAGGGAGGTGTGAGGAAGACAGCTGGAGGGGTGTCATGAGTGTCTATAGCACAATATGAGTGTCACATATTGAGGAAGATAAGGACCCTGGGCATGTAGCCGATATACTTGATGCACTGGATTTAATCTGTAGAACCTCCGAAAAAGAAAGAGAATAAAAAAACACCATGGAAAAGGAAGGAAGAGTCAGACTAGCTTTGTAGGATCCAAGGCATAAAAACATGTCTACTAGTAGATGCAGGAGTTAGCTTTCTGTGTAGAAACAGAAAGCAGTATGACACCAGTCTCCCTAGGAACCAGAAGTAAACTCAGGATTCCTGTAAGTTAGTGGAGATGTTATAGGGACACTTAGTGAATCAAGGGCTAGGATGTAGTCCAGTAGTAAGAGTATTCACCTAGCACTGGAAGGTGGGATGCGAGGTTAAAATGGCCTAATTGGGTTCCTATTAAAGGTTTTTCTAACCTAAGATTCTATTTTACTTCCCCCTCAACAGCCACTAGAGCCAGAGTGATTGACAGGTTTGATGAAGGAGAAGAGGGGGAGGATGATCTGGCAGTGAGTAGCATTAGAAAATTGGCACCAGTCTCCCTCTTGGACACTGACAAAAGGTATTCTGGCAAGACCACTTCTAGGAAAGCTTGGAACGAAGACCAATGGGAGCAGACTCTGCCAAGTTCATCTGGTGAGTAGACATATCACCCCGAACTCTTCTCTGGCTTAGTTTTGTATGGTTAAACTGTTTTGTTTCTGGCTTCTTTCTGGAAGTCTTTGTGTCTCTACTTATTTTAGGAGAGCCCATTCAATTGGTACTAGGAAGGGCCTTAAGAGGTCAGCATTTCATTTTAAAAAAGAATCATAAAGCCCAATTAGGCTTTTTATCTCATTTTGTTTGTCTTTGTTTCCCCTTAGCATTTTAGAGATAGTAGATACATGATAAAATTGTTCAGTTGAATAGAGCGCAATAGCATGGTTGCTCTTTCATATAAGAGCCCACAGAGTAATTGAAACGAAAGATGTGGCCTGGCATTTTTCTCTAGGTAACTCCCTCTCCCCCTTTTTTTCCTTATGATTTAGACAATGAAATATCTGATGAAGGAGGCCCTGAAGATGGGGACTCAGGGGGCCTGGAGGCGATCTCAGAAGATGTTGAGGAAGACTTAGAAGGTGAGAATGAGGATAGTTCTTTTATCTCAGAACTAGGGGAGACTGAAGGAGGGAGATCAGGAGTTCAAGGCCAGCCTAAGCTATACAGTAAATTCTGTACTAGCACATGCTACACCTGAGACCCTATCTCAAAAGAACAAACAAACAAAAAGATACCTAAAACTCAAAGTTAACAAGTTTAGGTTAATGCCTCACCCTAAAATGAGGAGCGAAATGGGCAGAGCATCATGGGTATTGGTAGGGCTATGTGATTAAAAAAAATGTTGGCTGCATGTAATGCTTTTATATTTTGATCCTTTTTGTTTTTCAGATCTTACATTGATTTCCTGTTTATTAGTTATTCATGAAACTGGTCTTTTGTCATTATAAATGATAACATAATACTTCCATCTTTCCTGAGAAAAAATTAGCATATGGTTTTAAGCAGTAGTACACTTCTCAAGGTGGAAGAAGCCTCTGGATATGGATATTGAGAGGATGCCATTTATTTTAGGGAGGTCAGTGGAGCTGTGTTGAGAATCCACTGATAACAACCGAGGAATTGTCATTCAGGCTATGGTATGTGTGATTCAGTCCTTGATAGGACGTATCTAGGGGCTTATCAGGCTTTGTCTGCTCAGTGTGTCTCATCAGGCTACCAGGACTCATGCTTTGTTTGTCTCTATTTTCCTTCAACATTTTAGAGATGATAGATACGTAATAAGTTTGTTCAGTTGAATAGAGCACAATAACATGCTTGTTCTTTCATGTAAGATCCCACAGATTAATTGAAATGAAAGATGTGGCCTGGCATTTTTCTCTAGGTAACTCCCTCCCCTCTTTTTTCCCTCATAATATAGACAATGAAATGTCTGATGAAGGAGGATCTGAAGATGGGGATTCAGAGGGCCTGGGCCTGGAGATCTCAGAAGATGTTGAGGAAGACAGAGAAGAAGACAGGGACAGTGAAGATGATGGTGTGGTGACGGCCTTCTCCAGTGTCAAAGTTTCTGAGGAAGTGGAAAAAGGAAGAGCTGTGAAGAATCAGATAGGTGTGTGTGTGTGCTTTTCCTACTGGCTTGCTTTTGAGACTTTCTGCATTACTCTGTTCTTTAGTTGTGGTTGTTTCATTCTCCTGTGTCCTTCCAGTTAATCTATGACCTGCCTCACTTAACCAGAGGCCTGCGTCCCAGTTCCTGTATAGCTGCTTAGCAGGTTATGCACTAGTCTTTGTGGGAGATTGAAGAGGAGTGTGTTATTTCCTCTTGTCAATATTTCCTCTCTCATAGCAAGTATTCCAGAGTTGGGGAGGGGGAGGTAATTTTCTAGAATGAAGAGTGTTTGTATGTAATGAAAGTCAAGTATGCTGCTTAGAAATTGATGTTCTTGTCCTTCAGTGACTAGCCCAGAAAGGCTTCCTGACCCTGAGATGGGGTTTTCTTTTACTTTTTTCTTCAGCGTTGTGGGACCAGCTCTTGGAAGGAAGGATCAAATTACAAAAAGCTCTCTTGACTACCAATCAGTTGCCTCAACCAGATGTTTTCCCTATCTTCAAGGACAAAGGTGGCCCAGAATTTGCCAGTGCTCTGAAAAATAGTAAGAATACTCATTTGGGGGTATGCTAAATTGGATGTTTAAAAAAGTTTTTTTGTTTTAGTGATACTATAATATAGAATATTGGTTTCAGTTCTTTGGTTACATTTGATCTTATCCAAAAAACTGAATAATCAACTATATTTGTTTAAAAATACCAATATAACTTATTATCAGATGAAGACAACTTTGAAGTAGATCAGATACTTGAGCCATGTCTGTTTTATGATATCACTCGCCATCTTTCCTTTGGCTTTTTGAGTTAATTCTTAAAATTTTTGTTGTTCTTTTTGTTTTTTTGAGGCAGGGTTTCTCTGCGTAGCCCTGGCTATCCTAGAATTCGATCTGTAGACCAGGCTGCCCTTGAACTCAGATATCTTCCTGGCTTCTTGACTGAAGTGCTAGGATTAAAGTTGTATGCCACCACTCTGGATGAGTTACTTCTTAAATTATTAGGGAAAATTATCGGAAAACCTATAAATAGAGAATAAAAGAGAGAGAGAGAGAGATTGAGTAATTAAACTCAGTCCTTATGCTGGTTGTACCACGTGCTTAAAGGATGTATTCCTGTTAGAGAGGGCTTTAGAACAATGTAAATGGTGTATTCCTATCTTTCCTTTGGGTAACAAAGAGGAGAGAGACTGACTGCAGGGGAAGAATTATTTTGGAAGAGAATTACCAAGTTATAAACTGAAAGAATTCTAGGTAGAAAAAGAATTTAGAAAAAAAAAATGCAAAAAAGCCAGGCGGTGGTGGCGCACGCCTTTAATCCCAGCACTTGGGAGGCAGAGGCTGGCCGATTTCTGAGTTCGAGGCCAGCCTGGTCTACAGAGTGAGTTCCAGGACAGCCCGGGCTATAAAGAGAAACCCTGTCTTGAAAAAACCAAAAAAAAAAAAAAAAAAAAAAAAGAATTTAGAGGTTACTTGGTTTCTAATTTCTTCACTTTACAGATGAGAAAATCAGAGATAGTGGTTCACTCAAGGAGTTTGTTCATTAACAAAAGGTGTAAAACTCTAGTTTTTCTTCCCTCACACCACCCTGTCTCCTTTGTGTCACTAAAGTACTAGGGCACAGGGAAATATGAGCCATGGGCAGCATGGCTACCCTAACTTGTATGCTGAGATGTTGCCATTTGCTTTTTCAAACTTAAAAGCTGGATACATTGCCTACTGTCCTGGTTACTTTGGAGGCTAAGGCTGGAGTATCCTTTGAGTTTAGGATTTAAGGGCTTGCTGAACAACAGAAACAAATAATGAAAACCTCATGAAACCCAAAATGTAACCCATTATAGTGGGGAGTTAGATTTGGAACAGCATTAAGGACATCTGGTTTGGTATCGCATTTAAATAGAATCACTTGAAAACAATTCAGGATGGCATAGCATTTCTTTTGTCAGAGACTATGTGGATAGAATGACTTTCTGTGGACAGTTTTTAGTTTTGTGGCCTGTCATACTCATACTTGAAGTTTGTTTTTTGTGAAATCTGGGCAGCCTTTTCAGGATCAGAGTGTATATTGTAAAGTCTTTAAAAGAAGAAAAGAAACCACCTGATCTCTTCTCCTGGCTTCTCTTTTTCCTCCCTAAATGATAAATTCTTTTTTAGGTTTCTGGAGTACTTCTTTGCTATTTTTAGTGCCCTAGTATCCTCATTTCTGAGATGACTTTGGATGAAACCTAAACTGTTCTAGAACAAATGTTTTAAATGTTTTACATTAAGATCTTTACCATTTTGTTACTCTTTGTCCTCTTACCTGAATCTTTATAAACATTAAAATACAGAGATTTTCGGGGCTAGCATCACATACTTAATTTCTTTAGTCACTTGCATGTTTCTTTAATTCTGCTTTGTAACACTTTTGGACTTTTTAATCCTTTGCACTTAACCAGTTGCTTTGTCCTGGTGAACATCAATCACTCTTAAAGTCTGTTAGTCTGACATGTGTAGATTGTGGTAGAAGAGGGAGAAGGATGGAGTGTTATTTGGTATTACATTTAGTTTATATAGTTCTACTATAGTTAGTATGAAACAGGCTGAATTTATACCAATTGAGTCTAATTCACTTTGCTTTTGATTTAGTAGGTTTTTGTTTTGTTTCTAAGATAAAGTCTTCTGTCTGGTTCAGCTGCTGTGTAAATCAGGCTGGTTTCAAACTTAGATCTACCTGCCTTTGCCTCCAGAGTCGGGATTAAAGGCATGTTTTGTCAGAGCAGTTGCAGTTAGATTGCCCGGGTTTGTTTGTTTAGACAGGTCTTATGTACCTTAACCTGGCTTTGGACTAGCTGTGTAGTAGAAGATAACCTTGAACTCCTAATGAGACAGTGTCTCCTGTATTTATGTTGTCCTCTAATTTGCTGTGTAGTTAAGGATAGCCTTGGACTTCTGATCTTCCTCCCTCTGTCTCTCTAGTGCTAGGGGTACAGACATGTGTGCTGCCATGTCTAGAGTGCAAGTACCCTAACACCCTGCCTGCTTAGATACCATCTCAGCATTGATTAACTCTATGGTCTTAGGCAGGTTACTTCACAGTAAGATACGACTAATATGATTGTGAGGATTAAAGGACATAATCAGTGTAAAGCATTATGGTTACAAAGTATCTGGCATACATCCCACCATAAGAATTAGGTACCAGGGTTATCTGTTTCTGTTGAAAGACATTTGACAATGTTCAGCTATGTGAACATTGTATTTTTACAGTCTTCTTACTAGTATTCAGAATCCCTATGTAGTTTAATCTAACTATTGTCTAGTATTATAGTCTACTGTAATACGTGTAAAACTTGCCTCTTATGCTGCTATGGAAAGGTAGGTTTGTTGATATCCAGAGCCAGCTTAGCAGATGTGCTCCAAACATATCTAATATCACATTTAGGTGACATTTGTTGCCGTGACAACCACATACCTTCCCAGAGTCCAATTCCCTCACTTACCTGTGAGCAGGCTATGTCACAGCCTAAATAAAAGGCAGACCTTTCCTCACCTTCAACCCTTTTTTTTTTCTTTGTCTTTTTCTCTTTCCCCTCTTTGTCTCCATTAAACCTCTGCCACATGGAACTGCATTGGCCTGTTGTAATCTGTTCATATGTGCACGCACCCACACGTGCACATGCATGTAAGAGATTGAAAACATGCAAGCTGGAGCAAACAAGTACAAGTACATTAGACATCCCATATATGGAAGTCAGAGGACTTTGGGGTTTCTTGTCTCCTTTTATGTTTATGTAGGTTCTGAGGAGAGATTTCAGCCCATTTAGACTTGTAATGCAAGTATTTTTACCTGCTAAGCCATCTTACTGATCTAACCTTGAAGTATGTTTTTGGGGCTTTGGTGGCCCCAAATACACTGTGTTCACCTGTCTGATCTCTTCACAAGCTCTTTAAATGTATATATGATTTTTAATTTTTAAAAGAAATTGCTTACTGTGTATACAGTGTTCTGCCTGCGTGTATGCCTGCAGGCCAGAAGAGGGCAACAGACCCCTGTATAGATGGTTGTGAGCCACCATGTGGTTGCTGGGAATTAAACTCAGGATCTCTGGAAGAGCAGCCAGTGTTCTTAACCTCTGAGCCATGTCTCCAGCCCTGATTTTTAGTTTTTAAAATTATGAATATGTGTATGCATTTGTGCACGTGAGTGTAGGTATGTCTGGGGGCCAGAGGGCATCCTCGATCCCCTGGGTAGAGTTACAGGCAGTTGTGAACCATCTGACCTGGGTGCTGGGAACCGAACTCCAATCTATAGGATTGGTAAGCACTGTTTATTTACCTTTGAGATCTCTCTCCAGCCCTTCAAGTGCTTCTCTCTGCCAATGTAAACTGCAGTGAATATAGGATTCTGTTCTTAGGTTGTGTGTATGTAGTATATTTTCCTTGCACTATTATTTACTCTCAGAGTCTTCGTGATAGCTTTTAAAATAGACTTAATAGCTGTATTTTTAGCACTGTAGACCTCTAGAACCAAGTCTTCAACACTTCAAAATCTACTTTTCAAAAATGTAACAAATATTTCCTTGCTTTTCCTAGTACTTGCACTTAGTCTCCAGGTATCTTGCTGTTGTATGTTGGCAATTATATCTCTTTTTTTTTTTTTTTTTTCTTTGTTTTTCGAGACAGGGTTTCTCTGTATAGCCCTGGCTGTCCTGGAACTCACTCTGTAGACCAGGCTGGCCTCAAACTCAGAAATTGGCCAGCCTCTGCCTCCCAAGTGCTGGGATTAAAGGCGTGCGCCACCACCGCCCGGCTGGCAATTATATCTCTTGAACTGTGAAGTGACTTCCTACTAGCTGTGTAAGATTAAGCTGTAGAGTAACCATAACAAAATTAAGGGATATTCTTTAAACAATCTACTTCACCAAAGATATTAGCTTTCCCCCTTTGGCTTTCATTAAAAAAGTCTTAAAACATCAGGAATTAAGCCTTTTATGTTGATGACAGTGTTGTGTAAGGAAGAAGGCAGGTTATTTGAGAAAATGCCAGATAGATTATACATATTACATTATGTACACAACCTGTATTAAAATAGGAGGAAAGCATAGTGAGCACCCACTGATCTTACTGCATCTTTCTTTATACTGGCAACTTCTCTCTTCTGGACTGTTGTGAAGTAAATAATGTGTGTTTTGCCTGCATGTATTTATGTGGACCTCATACATGCTTGGTGCCTCATACATTGCCTAGGAGGCAAGAAAAGGACATTGGATCTTCTGGAACTGGATTTATGTATGGTTGTGAATCACTATGTGGGTACTGGGAATCAAACCTAGATCCTCTGCAAGAGCTACATGTGCTCTTAACTATTGAACTGGTTCACCAGCCCTAACAATGTTATTACTAGCTAGATATGGCCCCTCCTTTTAATCCTAGTAGATCTCTTGAGTTCCAGGTCAGCCTAGTCTATGTAGCAAGTTCCAGCATAGCCTAATTAGTGAGACTCTGTCTCAGAAAAAAGAATCTTGTAGTCATTATTCTACATAAAAATATTATAAAGTTAGTTAATAGTGCTAGGAGTTGAACCCAGGGCCTTGTGCATGCTAACAAGTTCTCTGCCACTGAGCTATATCTTAGCTGGGCAGTTAATTTTTACTAAAGATGGCTAATGTGGACAGATGGGAGAATTGAGAGCTTTTCTGTAACAGGCACTCTTCTGTCTTCCCAGAGTTTGCTGTACAGCTTTAAATGAAGTGATAATAGGAAAGCTAAACTTTAACCATAGGAAGTTGACCTTTTAGTTAAATGCATGTTATTAATGTGTTTAATGAGATGCATTACAAACAGCAGTGAGTACCATGTTTCATTACAGGTCTAAAATGCAATATCATTAAAGACCTTTAATAGAAACAATGGTTGACATTTTGATATTTCCCATAAGCAAAACACCTGGGAACACAGTGTAATGTATATAAATGTAGAGGAAGTTCAAATTTTTTTACTTGCCTAAGAGTTTAAAAACAAACTCTACTGTTAGTAACGTGTGTTTTCCTTGCTCCCTTCATTTTCCCGTTTCTGATTTATATTCACCTCATTTGTATTTACCTCATTGTTCTGTGGCCCTTTTCTCAACACCCGCCATAATTTTGACTCGATTAGATTTATTGTTGTTTTATTTTGTATTTGAGACAGGGTCTCACTTTGTAGCCATGGCTGCCCTGCAACTTGCTGTACAGATCAGTCTGGCCTTGAACTAAAAAAAGATATCTCTGCCTCTGCCTCTTGGGTGCTGGAGTTAAAGGTATGAATCACCACATCCTGCTGAATAGAGTAGCAGGTTTTTTTTTTTTTTTTTTAATTTAAATATCTTTTTGAAATTTTATTTTTATAGATATATTTATTTTATGTCTGTGAGTATGTAGGTACACTGTTGTGTGTAGTGCCTACCCTTGTGTGTAGTGTCAGAAGAGGATGTTGGATCTCCTAGAACTAGAGTTACAGATAGTTGTGAGCCATAATATGAGTGCTAGAAACTGAAACCTGGTCCTCTAAAAGAAAAACAAGTGTTCTTATGGATGAACCATTGCACCAGCCTCATAGACTAACACACTTACTACTCATTTGACTTCAGCACTTAGAGAACAGCATTTTCTTGGGGCTGGGCAGATGGCTCAGCAGGTACAGGTGCTTGCTTGCCACCTCACTTTCCAACCTGAGGTCAGTTCCTGGAACTGATAGGGTGGAGAGAACTGATTTCCTCAATTTGCCCTCTGACATTTATCTGTATGCTGTAGCATATGTGTACCACCTCAACAATAAATGTTAACAATTTTTAATTAAAAAATGAAGTTTTCAGATTTGAATAAATCATGGAAAGTAATGGATTTGTATTAAATAGTATTTTTATTTTTGAGAGTTTTATTTATTATATTTTACTTTTAGTTTTTCAAGACAGTTTCTTTGGGTAGTCCTGGCTGTCCTGAAAGACCAGGCTGTCTTGTAGACCACACTGGCCTGGAACTTAAAGAACTGCCTAAGTCTGCCACCTGAATGCAGCATTAAAGGCATGTGCCACCACCACCTAGTGAGTTTTGTTTATTTTTAAGTAGACAGTACATTCAAATAGTTCAAAAGATGGTAAGGAAAGCTGGCATGGTGGTGCCCACTTTTAATCCCAGTACTCAAGAGGTAGAGTCACGCAGGTGTATATTTCAGGCTAGCCTGTTCTACAGATCAAGTTCCAGGACACCAGGGTTGTCCCTAAAAAACAACAACTAAACCAAACCAAAATGATAAGGACTATACTCTAAAACTCTGTACCATTTGGTTCCTTGTTCTTTAAGCAATCAGTATTGTCAATGACACAGACCCTTCTCTCTTCCCTCCCTCTTTTCTTATTTTTAAGTTTAATGATAAAATTTAATAGAATGAATATGAAATCTTACACTTCAGACAAAACCTTGAAATGACTAATATCAGATTAATAGTTTTATGGAAATATGTGTCTATCTTATAACCATGACATTGAATGCAAAGGTTTCTCCATGAGTATTATTGTTATTATTTTATGAAACAGACTCTCATAACTCTGATTGGCCTCAAACTCATTATCTCTCTGTAGCCAAGGCTGGCCAACTCCTGATCCTCTTTCTGCTTCCCAAATTCTGAGATTACAGGTGTGTACCACTAAAGTCCAGTTGGCTCCGCTATGTATATTTTTACCCCCTCTCTTCTTTCTTCTCTCCATTCTGTCTGTCTGTCTGTCTGTCTGTCTGTCCCTGTCCCTGTCCCTGTCCCTGTCCCCCTCCCCCCCTTCTCTCTCTGTGTGTCTGTGTGTGTCTGTGTGTCTGTTCCTGGTCTTTACATAGGTATTAAGGATTCACACTCCAATCCTCATGCTTGTACTATAAGCAGTTTAGTCACTGAGAAGTCTTTGTTTTGTTTTTCTTTAAACAGAGTTGCTATGTAGCCCTGGCTGGTCTAGAATTACTGTATAGACCAGACTGGTCTTGAACTTTTAGTGATCCTCTAACTTCTGCCTCCAAAGGGCTAGCATAACTAGTGTGTACCACCGTGTCCAGCTTTGGCTCTACAATTGAGTAAAGTATATAAAGGTACAAGACCAAGGATGAGGGACTAGGACATTTCTAATAGCAGATACTTTTCTCTTAACCATTTGGTGCAGGTATTATACCCGTCACATTGTGTGTATATGACAAGTCCTCTATTGGTGACCACGTTTCCAGCTTATCTCTTCTTCTACTTCTTTCACTTTTATTTATATATTTTATGTACATTTTGCCTCCATGTATGTCTGTCTGCACACAGAAGAGAGCATCAGATCCCATGGGACTATAGTGAGCCACCGTATGGGTACTGGGAATTGAATCAGGTCCTCTGGAAGAGCAGCTCTTAACCTCTGAGCCATCTTTCTAGCCCCTCCAGTGTTAGTTCCCTCACTCCTCTTTTCTCTTTCTACAGGGTTTCTCTGTCCTAGAACTCACTAGGTAGACCAGGCTGGCCTGAAACTCAAAGATCTGCCTGCCTCTGTCGCAGATAAAAGGCATTGCACCATTACCTCCTAGCTCTAGCCCCCTCCCTCCCTCCCTCCCTCCCTCCCTCCCTCCCTCCCTCCTTCCTTTCTCCCCTTTCTTTCTTTTTTTCTTTTTTCCTTTTGGTTTTTTGATACAGGTTTCTCTATATATCCCTGGCTGTCCTGGAACTTGCCCTGTACACCAGATCCCATCATAATGGGAGATGGGCAGGTAACTGTGTAGATAGCCTTGTCAAACACTTTTGAGGCTTTGTTTTATAAGAGTGGAACATTCCAGATATTTTATAGCACCTGTCTTCTCCATAGCTGGTTAGGTTGAGTCAGACTTTGCCTCAGTTTCTTGTGTCTTTCTTACCCTAACACCAAGCTTTATTCCTAGTAAAAGAGGTATTGCAAGAGTGGTGTTGGCATTTTTGGATATCACTTTACATAGACATTTTCTTTGTTTTCTTCTGCGGGTTCTCTGTGTAGTCTTGACTGTACTGGACTTTGCTCTGTAGATCAGGCTGACCTATAACTTAGAGATCCACCTGCCACCGCCTCCAAGTGCTGGGATTAAAGGCCTGTGCTACCATGCCTTGGCTCACAATAACAGATTTTAAATTTGTAATGAGTAGGCTGGGGTTTTTAGCATTCAAAATCTTCTTCCCTTCCCCTACTGTCCACAGGGTCTTACATAGCCAGGCTATCTTCAAACTCTGTTTATAGCTGACAATAACTTTGAACTCTTGACTCTCCTGCTTCTCTTTCCCAAGTGTTGGGATGATAGGTATTTGCCACTAAGCTTTGCTCAGGATTTTACCCACTTTTCTTTGTGGTGGAATTCAGAGCCTTATGTTTGTGATTTAACCTTTCTTTTCTTTTCTTTTTTATTTGTTTCGAGACAGGGTTTCTCTGTGTGTAGCCCTGGCTGTCCTGGAATTCACTCTGTAGACCAGGCTAGCCTCGAACTCTCGAACTCAGAAATCCGCCTGCTTCTGCCTTCCAAGTGCTGGGATTAAAGGCGTACATCACCACCGCCTGGCTGATTTAACCTTTCTTAAATAGCTAAATCTTGAGCCCCTGCTTTTTTTTTTTGTTTGTTTGTTTGGTTGGTTTTTGGTTTTTTGAGATGGGGTTTCTCTGTGTATCTCTGACTGTGTTGGAACTTGCTCTGTAGACCAGGTAGTCTCAAACTCAGAGATCTACCTACCTCTGCCTCCCAAGTGCTGAAATTAAAGGTGTGAGCCACCACCTCCCAGTGGAGTTTATATTCTTTTGTCAGGCTTTAATTCAGCATAATTGTTTTGAAATTGATCTATATTTTTTCTTTTAAAATATTTACTTATTTGTTCATTATTGTGTACATTTATGCGTGATGTGTGTATAGGAATGGGGTAGGGCTGCATGTGTCATAATACCTATAGAGGTCAATTCTAGGGAATCAGTTCTCTCTTTTTATATGGATTGAGATCAGTTTACTAGGCTTTTGTGGCAAGCTCCCACTGATCTGTCTCACCATAAGTTTTCAGTGTCCTTGACTGTTAAACAGCATTTTCTTAATTGCTTGTAGTTTGGGACTGTTACAGATCTTCCATAAACATATATATGTATTATTGTGTAAGCTCAGATTTTTATTTCTCTTTATAACTGAAAATGGAATGGCTAGATTACATGTTAAATGTGTTTTTAAACAATCTAGCTGTCTATCAGAGCAGTCACATTCTTTTAGATCCTAGTAGAGGGTCCATCTTCCAGAAACACTTGGTTTGGCCACTGTGTGAAGTTTCAGACATTCTAATAATTGTACAGTTCATTGACTTTTTAGTTTGTAAAATTGAATTGCTATGTACTCTTTCTCTTTGTCCTTTCTTGGTGGGTTACTTTAAAAATTTGAGAAGTAGAATATAAGAGTTCAGAAGTAACTTTTTAAAAGATGCAAGTCTTTCGGTGGTAAAAGAATAGTCTTTAGGAGCCAGAGAGGTGGCTAAATGGTTGCTTTTCCAGAAGACCCAGGTTTGGTCCCAGTACCCTTATGGTAGCTAACAGCCATCTGTAACTCCAGTTCCAGGGGATCTTATGCCCCCTTCTGGCCTCTGAGGGCATCAGGCAGTTATATGTATGTATATACACATAGGTAAAACACTCATGTACATAAAATAAAAATTAAAAAGTTCATAAAAGACTAGAGAATAGTCTTTAACAAACAAATAAATGTCTCATGCCTTATATTAAAATCAATCCAAGCTAGTTTATAGTAACTTAAATGTAAAACATAAAATTATAAAGTGTTTTCAAGACCGCAGTCTTCATGACCTTGGGTTAGGCAGTGATTTCTTAGACACTATAACACAAAATCAATCTATGGGACTAGAGAGATGGCTCAGTGGTTAAGAACACTGAATGCCCTTCTAGAGAATTTAAGTTCAGTTCCTAGAATCTACATGTAGGTTTACTCCTTTGTAACACCAGTTCTAGGATATCTGGTGCCTCTTTCTGGCCTTTGCTGGAGTTGCATGTATGTGTTACACAGACATACATGCAGAAAAAAACACCAAAATCCATAACATAAAGTCCAAATAAAAGTAAATAATTAAGAAAAAAAGAGATACAGTCCATAAAAAAAGAAATCAATGATTGTGCTGTCTGAATCAGAATCTTGTGTTCTGTGTTAAGAGAGTAAAAAAGCAAGGTACAGATAGGAAACATTTGCAAATCATGTTCCAGACAAAAACATGCCTTTAGAATATGTAAAGAGTCTCAAAACACAACAATGAAATTACTCACTTAAAACATGCACAAGTGCCAGCAATTTGCTCAGAGGGTAAAGATGTTTGTCACCAACGTTGAAGGCATACGTTCAGTTCCCTGGGACCCAGTGGTAGAAAGGGATGGCCCACTTCTGAAAGTTTTCCTCTGAACTTCACACATGAATGTGCATACACAAAGCAGTAATGTAAAAAGTAAGTAAAAAGGCACAGACAAGGATTGGACAGAACCTTTACCAGAGAAAATGTGTAATGGCAAATAAGTAGATGGAAAGATATCTCATCCAGTCATGTTCATGTAATGGGCATGGGAGATTCCTTTGGATTTCATTAGAGTATGCAGAAACCAATACCTGACATCAATTTGAGATTTTCCTAGGTTGTGGTTGGTAGGAATGAAAAACAGTATAGCCATTTTGGAAAAACAGCTTGGAAAAAAAGTTTTATTTCTAAAAATAAATGTAAGCATGTATTTACCATAGGATCCACACATCTTACTAGAGAAATGAAAACATTCACACAAAGACTTGCACACAGACGTTTACAGCAGCATTATTCATGATCAGCATAACTGGAAACAGCCCAAATGTCCTTCAAACAAATTGGACAAATGTATAAACAAATTGTGATACATTACTCAGCAATAAAAAAGAATCAATCTCAGTGGTGTTATGCTAACTGAAAACCTCAAAAGGTTATTCACTTTAAAACTCCATTTATATGACATTCTGGGGAGTGTGCAACTATGGGGAAGAGAATGGCTCAGCGGCAGCCTGTGGGCTAAGGGTGGGGGAAGGGTTTGACTACAAAGAGGCCATCCAGCTTTTTTCTTTGTCTTGTGAGTTTCCATTTTCCTCTCCAGTAGCCTCATTTCCTTGAGAGTGTTTTCTCACCTGCTTTCCACCTGCTTGCTGGAACCCTCCAGCTTGCATTGACTGTGAACATTTTGCTTGGATTGAAGGAAGGGTGTAAATAGTTGTATGCATATCCCAGATATAACTCAGGAATATTTCTTATGGTAATGGATACACGATACAGTGTTTCTAGGGATAGAGGGATGATCTACACCAACCTATAGTGTTACTTTTGCTTGAAATATATATCTTTAGCACTAAAACTTTACCCAGAAGAGAATAATAGATTATATAAGCTTCTGGATTTTTGATGTGGGTTAAAACTGAAAAATGAGATGTCTTTAAACTATTTTTTCTTCTCTCTTTGATAAGTGATATAATGTGGTTTGGACACTCAGAGATTCCTGAGATTCTAGGTTCTGGTTGATGATTTACTGCAAAATTGCTTATAAATTGATGTAGAAAATGTTTTGCAGACCTGGCAGCTTTCTGGCTTCACACCCATTTGTCACCCAGCATTTCCCTTTGTGTATAGAACAAGAATTAATTAGGCTGCACTGCAGGAAAAGTTTATGGCTATAATTTATATAGAATGAATTTCTTTTTAAAGAGACAGCATTGTTTTGTTATACCTACACACACACACACACACACACACACACACACATTTTATATATGTATATATAACATGTTTTAGTGGTTGTGGTGTTTTTTGGTTTGGTTTTTGTTTTTCCGTAAAGTTGTATCTGTAAGCTTGAGGAGCAGACATCTTTCAGTTTCATAGGATATGGTAGTGGGATAGAAGCTTTAGTAGTGATTGCTTTCTGATTGAACTTGGTTTTTTAATTCATTGTGTATTGGAGAGCACTCAGGTGCAGGTTTGCACTTCAGACAGTCAGACTTGTCTGGTTTCTAGAGCTTCGTATTCTCTTGATTCTTGGAAGACTTGGGATTCTGTCTTTCATAGGGTCTTGCTCATTCAATTAATGTTTTCATAATCAATGCAAGTCAGAACTTGCAATTTGTTCCTGATTTGCACATTAAAGAGCTCCATTAATTAAGAATCCTGGTGTTTGGCATGTTCCCTCAGGATCTGTGCATTATTTACATGGTGAAAGTGTGAGGATCGAGTTCCTCAGCTGTGCTGCACTTGCAGCTAGTCTTGCCTTTGCGCTCTCTTTCTTTTCTTTTTGTTTGTGAATAACAGTTGTTTCACAACTAGTTGAAACTCCTTAGGGATACATTGTACCAAAATAGGAACAAATGATCCAGATGAGAGGGCTGTAGAAGAATAGTAGGAAGGAAATCCTTTGTTTAAAGGAAAAAACAAATCCTGAAAAAGTATGTAAAATTTATGTGTTTGGTTTTATGTTCTCTTACTTGATGTAAAAGTAAGAAATGTAATAGAGTTGAATGGTAATTCTGTTTTCTCTCAGATTGCCCCTTTCTTTTCATAGTAATTGTATTTACAAATGAAGTTGTTTTTCTATACCAAATAATCCTAGAAATGTGAAACCCAGCCAGCCATGTGTTGTGTGAAGTGGGCTTTTTCATCACTTTTAAGGGTGGTGATAGCTTACATCTTTAATCCTAGATCTTCAAGGTGAATTTTTGAGTTCAAGGCCAGCCTGGCCTACAGAGTGAATTCTAAGATAGTCAGGGCTACATCTTGAACCGACCCACACCACCCAAAAATAAAAGTGGTTTCCATTGCCATTTCTCTAGAAGTCTTGTTCTAAGCCAGTGGTTGTCTTCATCTTGATGTTTGAAAGGTATATTGTTGGGTGGCATAAAGTAAGACTACCATCTTAGCCAGTTCTACCTCTCTGTTTTATATGGCTAATGCTTACCTACTTACAACACAGTTTACTGGTGCTAACTAGCAGTTAACACAGTTAACTGCTGCCATCTTTATCAATACCATAGAAAACTGTGAAGTGTTTCCCCAAAGAATACAGGTATTTATTTATTTGAGATGAGCTTTTTATGTAGCTCAGGCTAGCCTTAAATGCATGATCCTCTTGCTTTAGCCTCTTACATGTTAAGATTTCAAGAGTGTGCCACCATGCCTGGAATTTCTTGGTATTAATGGGACTTAATTCTTAGTTCAGTTTGTACTTATACTCTTCTTTTCCTGCCTCCTCTAGTCTTGAGGAAGGATCTCAGTTAAACCTGGAATTCAGTATGAAGACAGAAAGAAAAGAAATATTATAGATGAATGTAAGAAATAGTACAGAAGAGTGTAAAAGAAAAAACAAACACTCAGAGAACTTTGGGATTTAGCTCTTAAGATTCAGGCATTGAACACTGGTAGCCAGGCTATGAACAAGCAGCTCTACCTAGTCAGCTGTTCCACCAGTCCTCCCTACTTTAAAAATTTGCCATTAAGTCATTGTTTTGCTATTTTGTTTTGTTTTGTTTTAGTGCTAGGGTTGGAGCCCAGTGCTTTGTGCTACCCTTGAGTCAAGGTTATCTTCCATTTAATATATATATATATGCCAGGCAGTGATGGCGCATGCCTTTAATCCCAGCACTTGGGAGGCAGAGACAGGTGGATTTCTGAGTTCGAGGCCAGCCTAGTCTACGGAGTGAATTCCAGGACAGCCAGGGCTACACAGAGAAACGCTGTCTTGAAAGACAAACTATATATATATATATATATATATATATCTCCTTTATGTGTATGGGTATTTTGCTTGTATGTGTGTCTGTGCGCCACATTTACGTGTACTGTCAGCAGAGACAGAAATGGGCATCAGAATCCCTGGTTTGGAGTTACAGATAGTTGTGAACTACCAGATTAGGGCTGAGAACTTGACCTTGGTTCTCTGAAAGACCCACCAGTAAGTACCCTTAGCTCCTGGGTCATTTTCTCAGCTCCTTACGTTAAGTTTTAGTGGCAATTTGACCAAAAGAAGTTGAATGGGAATGATCAAACCAGGCTACAGTGCTACTTACCGATTACCTGGGTAACTTTTCAACATAGTTTTCTCTTAATCATTATAATTATGCTTATAACCTGTGTGAAGGCAAGTTTGTACTTTTAAAAGTTTTTCTTTTTCTTTTTTTAAAAATATTTATTTACTTACTTATTATATGAGTAATAGCTATCACTGTCTTCAGACACACCAGAAGAGAGAACATCAGATCCCATTATAGATGGTTGTGAGCCACCATGTGGTTGCTGGGAATTGAACTCAGGACCTCTGGAAGAGTAGTCAGTGCTTTTAATCACTGAACCATCTCTCCAGCCCTCTTTTCTTTTTCTATTATTTTAAAACAGCCTCAGTGCATCCCATACTGGCCTCAAACTTGCTTTGTAACTGTGGAAGACTTTGAAAATCTGATGCTGTTGCCTCCACCACATTGTACTTAGGCAGTGTTGGGGATCAAACCCAGGTTTTTGTACACGTTAGGCAAGCACTCTGCAAACTGTTATAGGCACATTTGAAAGTTATAGTTGGAATTGCTTGTCTTTTGTTTGTCTGTTTCTTCCTTTTGAGACAAATTCTGGCTATATAGTCCAGGCTACCCTAGAACTTTCCCCCTCCTCTGCCGTCCAAGTGCGGGGATTATTGGTGTGTGTCACCGTGCATAGCCCTTTGTTGATTTTTAAATGTCTTACATGTAGTTGGCTATAGTGGTGCATGCCTTTAATCTTACCACTCTAGAAGCAGGCAAATTTCTTGAGTTTGAGGCCAGCTAAGTCTAAAGAGCTAGTTCCAGGACAGCTAGAAAAAAACCTATCTCAAAATGTCTTTTATGTCACATTGCTTGGTATTCTCAAGTCTACTACTTTCTGTCTCCCTACCTGCCAACAATTGACTAAATTTGCATCTGGAAAAATGTAAACTGATTCTAGTTTAGAAGAGTCCTTTCTAATCTCTTATTCTGTTTTATATAAGCAAAAGCTTTATAGGTAGATAGTGTTAGACGTTTGTATATGAAAATGTCACATCACAATGTATACACATCAGTCATTGTGAGGTGTTAGCCAGTGAGTTGAGACAAATGTTCCAACTCAAATCCTTTCTGTTGTTTTCATTAAGACTTATAAAATACAACAATATGAGCAAGAAGAAATCAAGTAGGATGTTTTGAGAATGGAAATCATTCAGTTTATTTTCATCTTAGTTTTTTTATTGTACAAGTGCAATGCTATATACCACAACATTCAAAAGTCATGAAAACAATCTCATTGGTTCGTTCTGCTGTACCATTCTACCTTTTCAGTTCTTGATGGGGGAACATGTACAAAAGCCTCATTTATGTTCTGATAGCAGCCTGTGAAGTAGGTGCTGAGGACCGCTGTACAGATGAGGAAATCAAGTGGTGGGAATAACATGACTTGACTAGTTAGAGGTAAAACCAGAAACTGATTTTCTTCATTCACTTCAGTCCTTATTCTTGATCACACTATCCAGTCATTGTTCGGATAGTTAATCTTATGAGCTGTTCAAAGAAAAGATGAGAAAATACATTGAGATAAGTGCCAAAGCTTAAAGAATTGAAAAAAGAAAGGAGAAACATGCTGGGCAGTGGTGGCGCAACCTGTAATCCCAGCACTTGGGAGGCAGAGGCAGGTGGATTTCTGAGTTCAAGGCCAGCCTGGTCTACAGAGTGAGTTCCAGGTAACCAAGGCTATACAGAGAAACCCTCTAAAAAAAAAAGAAAGAAAGGAAGAAAGGAGAAACATGGAGATGAATGTGTTGTTAGGATAGGTTTGAGTAGAGACCAATAATAAAAGGTTCCACTGATTTAAAAGGAGGCCTTGAGTGTGTTGTTCTTTTGTCTTGATTGATAGCAATGGCTGCAAACAATCCCTCCTCCTGCATTGAAGACTTGAAAGGAGGAGCAGCAAGTCAATGGACCAAGCTGATTCCATCCCAAGTCTACATCATCAACACAGTAATATCCTGAGAGGGCTAGCAGCAAGGGAGGCAATCACCATGCTACTGAGGAGGCTATCGTGAAGGACCATGACATGCAGGAGGATATTGCTACACTAAGCATGATTGCTCCTTGCTAGAACCCCAGCCTGGAACATTCATGACAGACAAGTGATGATGCTCTAGAAGAGCAGTACTGAGATGACTATATTGACCTTAGTGGTGTCGGGGGCGTAGTGGAGGTAGATGTTGCTGGGCTCAGTGCAGCATGGCCTGGGATATTTTTTTTTTTTTTTTTTTTTCGAGACAGGGTTTCTCTGTGTAGCCCTGGATGTCCTGGAACTCGCTCTGTAGACCAGGCTGGCCTCTAACTAAGAAATCCGTCTGCCTCTGCCTTCCAAGTGCTGGGATTAAAGGTGTGTACCACCACCGCCCGGCCAGGCCTGGGATACTCTTGATGCAGCTAGCAAATTACACTGGTGACATTGCAGTGGCAGGGCGAGGACCTGCAAATGCACCTGCCGGGGTACAGGCTCAGCCAGCTGCTGGGGAGCTTTATCCCTGGGCCATAGGCAAGTACATCACTCTTGACATCACAAATAGCCAACCTGGGGGTGTCTGTGCACCAAATGAGCAAAATAGTGCTGTGATTGCACTGCTCTTGGTGGTGTTCTCAAGAACTCAGGTTGCCTCTGTTGTGACCAACTTCTTGGTCCTTGCTGTTGCCATCATAACCGAGCAGAGGGAATGTCACAAATGCCAGGTTCATAAGATACTACCGACTGAAACTCTCGAAGACTATGGTTGGCACCCTGGACATCATATAGGAGCAAATACTCCACTGCTGGAACTACTTAACAGCTCACTGGCAACAAAGACAATGTCCAGAGCTTACTTTGAAAGAATGTTTGCTTGGATCAGTGACTGTTAAGCCAACAGACAGAATATCTAATGCTAACAGGGATTGTTATAACATTGTGTGCTATCAGACGGTTCAGAGATTTCCCCTGGTCTGTGCTCTTTGGTCTTTTCTGTGCTCAAACTGGTTTTGATGAGTATGCAGGCATGTTAGCATTCGGACAGTATGTTGCTGGAGGGCAAGCTACTGGTGGGCATTGGGTGGGATGGGAGTTTGCTTTTCATGAACAGCCACAGAGAGTTTTCAAGATACCAGAATTTGTTAATCTTTTATATGCTGCTCTTCAACTGACCATCAAAGTAGGAGGGAATATGACCATGCAGCAATACCAGGAGTTGAATAACCATACTGTCCAAGTGAAGACAATCATAGACAAGTGGGTTCAAGAATATATTGTACAAAAAACTGTGTCTGCTAGGTTCCGTCTCTGTGAGCCACCCAGCACTGGTCTTGACTCAACTTTGGAGGTCATCCACAATCTCCTGTTGTAATGTAGAAAGTCAGCTACAAATTACTACCTCTCAAATATCACCATACATGTAGAAACCACTCAATCTCACTTGGTTAAATGAATGGAAGAAAGGAAAGAAGGAAGGAAAGAAGAAAGTAAGGGGAAGGCAAGGTAATGGAAGGAAGGTAGGTAGGTAGGTTTGGAGAACTTAATGTTCTCAGAACTAGAGCTAGGCAGACCCTCAGGACATCAGTTGATATAGTCTGTCCATAGGCAGGTAAGACATTTCTTAGGTGATGAAATAATAGGTAAATAGGTATTTTTTTTTTCTTTTTTTAGATTTATTTTATATGTGAGTATTTTGCCTCTATGTGTAGGTGTTTGTGGGTATGTGTGTATGTATTTATACCATGTGTGTGCCTGGTACCTGTGGAGGATAGAAGAGGGAGTTGGATCCCCTGAAACTGGAATTACTGATAGTTGCGAGCCACCATGTGAGTTCTGAGGATTAAACTCAGGTTCTCTGCAAGACAAACAAGTACTCTATACAATACATATCTATTCTATGGACTTTGGAAAAAGCTAAGCAAAATTAGGTAATAGTCTCCCCTAATTCTAGCAGTTAGCTAGGTACTTTTAAGCTAGGTATTATAGTGTGAGCATGCAGTTCACATACTCAAAGGCAGGAGTACCACACGTGTGTGTGTGTGTGTGTGTGTGTGTGTATGTGTGTGTGTGTGTGTGTAGAGTTAAATACTTTCAATATTTTGGTATGTGTTTTTATCCTAGTTGTTTCTTCTCTGTATATAGTTAGAAAATAGGAACTTATTCTCAATAGTTCTGTACTCTAACTTTTTCCATGTAACATGATGTTTCCTGTGTCATTACATGTTCTACAGCATTATTTCTAACGACAGTATAGATTTTCATTATATGGGTAGTTTAACGACTTTGCTGTTGTTAGACATTTGGATTGTTTCCAGGTTTTCATTTTCCAAAATGATGAACAGAAATCTCTGTTACTGAATCTCACATTCAGGATCACCTTGTTGCAGAAAATAAATCTAGACCTGGAATCCGTGCATTTTCTAGGAGAGTTGAAATTCTAAGGCTTTTGATCCCTATCACTAAACTGCCCTCCAGAAAAGTTTACACTCTTGTCTTACTTATATTAACATCAGTTTCCTATCCTTGTCAACACTGGGTATTATAATTTTGTTTCATCTTTGCTGCTTTAATAAGTGGAAAATGGTGTGCATATTTTAATTTACATTTCTTTTAATTTACATTTCACAGTATTTAATGAGGGCAAGTATTTTCTACCTTATAGTTATTGGTCCTTGTTATTTCCTTTATGAATCAAATAGGAAGAAATTTAAACTGGTTCTAGGGATGGATGCTTTTCTTGTCAGTCAATCTGAAAACTACCTCTTATTCCTCCTAGTTATTCTCTCTTCTTCCTTCCCCTCCTCTTCTTCCTTTATCCTCTTCCTCTTTCCCTTCTCCTTCTCCTTTTTCCCTCCCTCCCTCCCTCCCTCCCTCCCTTCCTCCCTCCCTCCCTCCCTCCCTCCTTCCTTTCCTCCCTTCCTTTTATGGATACAGGCTTTCATTCTGAGGCCCAGGTTGACTTTGAACTCAGGATCCTCCCATATTAGCTCTCCCAAGTACTAAGACTAATATGTATGTCATCATACAGGTTCCTGGGGTTTGACTTTAACTTGCTACTTCTTTTTGCTAGATTATTTTTATTGTTACAGAGAATTAAATTTACCTTAGAAGAAGACACCCTCCTTAGGTAGGTAGATAGGTAGTTTTTTTTTTTTTTTTTTTGAGACAGGGTCTCTGTGTAGCTCTGGCTGTGAACTCATTATAAAGACCAGGCTGGCTTCAAACTCACAGAGATCACCTGCTTCTGCCTCTGAAATGCTGGGATTAAAGGTGTGCACTGCCACATCCGGCCTCCTCCTCTTTGTCCTTCTCCTTCTCCTCTTCTAATTAACTTTTATGTGTATGGATGTTTGCCTGCATGTATGTCTGTGCATCACATGTGTGCCTGGTGTTCATAGAGGGTGTCAGATCTCCTAGAATTGAAGTCACAGACAATTGTGAGTCACTGTATAGGTGTTGGGAATCGAACTTGGATCTTTTGAAAGAACAACTAGGGCTCTTGATCATTGAACCATATCTCCAAACTCCCCCCCCCCCCCTCTCTCTCTTTTTGGTTTGGTTTTTCGAGACAGGGTTTCTCTGTGTAGCCTTGGCTATCCTGGAACTCACTCTGTAGACCAGGCTAGCCTTGAACTCTCAAACTCAGAGATCCGCCTGCCTCTGCCTCCCAAGTGCTGGGATTAAAGGCGTGCGCCACCACCGCCCGGCTTCCAACCCCATCTCTTTATATTTTTGAAGATGTTTATTTTATTATTTTTATTTATTTGTTTGTTTTAGAGTCTTGCAAACTTGCTACTTGCTATACAGATCAGGCTGGCCTCAAACTTGTGACTGCCTCAGCTTCTTGAGTTCTCAGATTATAGACATGCTCCACCCTGCCAGACTTTGCTTTATTTGATCTTCATTTCCCTTTTAAATAAATCAGAAGAACTAGGGAAGTGGCTCAGCAATTAAAAGAGCTTGCTGCTCTTTCAGAAGACTGGAGTTCAATTCCCAACATGCAAGCTGGACGGCTTATAACTGCCTGTCACTCAAGCTCCAGGGTTCCAGTGCCCTCCTCTGGCTTCTGTACACCTGTTCATGTGGCATACAGTCATACACATAGATTAAAACATTTCTAAAAAAATTTTTTAAAGTCATAAAACTTTGTTTCAGATATTTTTTCTAACAAAATTGAATATGCTTCTCCTACCTCAACACTGAAATACACACTGTAGAATGTGACAATTATTTCTGTTTTCAATATGTTTCTCTAGAGATAACCATTCTTTTCTTGTTTTATTTTATTCCTGAGACAGGGTTTCTCTGTGTAGCACTGGCTTGGAACTCACTCTTCAGACATGGCTGACTTTGAACTCAGAGATCCTCCTGCCTCTGCTGAGTGCTGGGATTAAAGGCATGTGCCACCACTGCCTAGTAGAGCCATTTTTAACACATCTCCTTATTGTATATCCTTTCAGATACTTTCTTTCAGTAAAAATGTAAAAACAGTGTAAGTGAGCTCATGCCTTGGGTGTCCTGTATTTGTTGTGTACACCCAACCCCTCTTTCTTTGCTCTTTTTGAAATAGTTTGTTAATAACAGTCATAAGACCATGTTGCCTATAAATATTTAAGTATATGCCTTTTTAAAAAATGAGGACATTTCTTAGGCAATCATCTCACCTAAGCAAGTTAATAGTCCTAGTAATGTCGTAATGTGCCCATTCCATACTCAGATTGCTTTTTTTTCCCCCATGGTTTGGTTTGTTTAAACCAAGCTCCATTTATACATACCCTTTTCAACTGTTACACAAGAATATTTCTGACTAAGATAAAATTAAGCAGTTCCTTACAAATGGGCAACAAAAATTTTTGTACTTTTTTTCAACTTTATTACAAACAATGCTGAGGATACTTTTTGTTCCTATCTCTTTGCTTTAAAATTTGTTTCTTTATGATTAATTTCTTGCTGTGGAAGGAAACATACATGTGTATAATTTTGATACATTTTACCTGAGTGCTTTCTTGATGTACAGAGCTAATTAAACTCTCATCTGTTGTGAATAGACTTTTCGTTAAATTCTCGACAGCATCAAGAATTATCAGAAAAAAATTTATTGATATGTATGTATATTTTTGTAGTATTAGGGAACCGAGAGTTTTACATGTTCTTGGATAGTGCTATACCTATGAGCTTCATCCCCAGGCCAAGAAATTGATTGCAGTGAGCTTAATGTTAGATGTCATTTATCACAGTTATTTTTTTTAAATGTCTCAATTGTTTCACTTTTTTTTAAAAGTATAACTTTAAGCTTCTTGTCTGTGTTTGGCTATTTGAAAATTTGAGACTTATTATTCCATTCCTTAGCACAGCTTTTTCAAGATACACTTGTTCCTTTATTTCTTCCTAGTGCGACTTGGTTTTGTTTTTGATATTTGGGCTTCCTTTCATTTTCTTACATTGTGTTTTCAATTGTGGAAACCAAATTTGGATGAAACATTTTAATAGAGTTTCACTAGTGTTTTCTTATTAAGTGGTGATACTGAAATGGGAAATTTTGCTATGCTTTAGTAATTGAAGAAAGATTTTGGGAATTGAGAAAGCTCAGTGTTTGACAATGCTTCCTGTTCTTACAGAGGAACAGAGTTGTGTTTCCAGCATCATTGCTGGCTTGCAATTGCCTATAATTCCAGCTTCAGGACCTCTTATGCCCTCTTTTGGGCTCCTACACTCATGTGCACCTTCTCCATATAATACATAGTTAAATTTATCTTAAAGCATTTCTGTAATAATTATTATTTTTAAATTTATGATAAAAATGCTGCAGAAAAGAAATCACACACTGAATCAGACCCAAAGACTTTACAATTCAATGAACTTCTGTGTAGTTAGGGTGGTCATTCAGAACAAAAGCTGGCAAACTTTGCATTGGATTTTTTATAAAATGAAGAACTAGTTAGCTTTAAGAATTTGGAGGGAAATAGATGTACTTAGAATGTATAATAATATTAAGTGAAGTCACACAATCTCAGAAAGAAAATATTTAAGATAATTATTTGTTTGTTTAATCTGTGCTAGAGATTAAACTCAGGGCCTTGTGCATTCAGGCAAGTGCTATACAGCTAAGTCATGCTCCCAGCAATCTAGGAACTGGAATTTGACTGCACTTGGTTCCCCCTGGAGTTTTGCTTCATAATCCAGAAGGATGCATTAATATAGAAAACAAAACTTCAGTGGCTAGAGAGATGGCTCGGGGATTAAGAGTGCTGAATGTTCTTACAGAGGACCCAGGTTCAGTTCCCAGCACCCACATGGCAGCTCAAAACTGTAACTTCAATTCCAGGGAGTCTAACAACCTCACACAGAAATACATGCAGGCAAAACACCAATGTATATAAGATTAAAGTAAATAAAAAAGAGAAAACAAAAACTTACTTCTTTTTTTTTTTAAGCTTAGTAACTTTTTTTCATATTAAAACGGAGATAGAGTAACAGTATCTACCCCAAAAGGCTACTGGAAGGATTTAAATGAGATAATGGAGTCTTTTCTTAGGGTATATAGGCCTTTGGCCACAGTATTTGTTTCTTCTTGAAAGGATTATATGAATAAATATTAGATTATATGTTCAGTTATTGGAAGTCTTGAAATTAACATATAAAATTTATATGTCAAGATTAGGCAGTTACGGTATGTAGTGCCTGCCCATGATTCCAGCATTTGGAAAGGAGTCACAAGTATCAAGAGTTCAAGATCACCCTGGCTATATACAGAATTTGAGGCCAGCCTGGGCTACTATGTGAAATCCTTGTGGCCAAACGCAAAAACACAAAACACACGTACAACAAAAATAAATTTGACTGTCACTGGAGTATACATATTTATCAATATAGTATAGATTCACCTCTATTTATATGTATTTAGCAGCACGAACTTCACCATTTACCAGTCCTAAGCATAGCAAGGGAGTATATGTAGCCTTTGGTTTCAGAGTGTTCATAGGAAGATGTGGGTTTTAGTAAACTACTTTGAATGCAGAAAGCATTTATATGGTTTTTATATGAATACAACCTCTCAAAGTGATTCATTCTGAGTTACTGAATAAATAACCCTTGGTCTCACTAGTACTCAAAGAAACACAATTGAGACATTGTTTGAAATTTTATGGCTCAGTTTATTATGTACTAATAATCACTAAGTCTTCATGAGAATGTGCTTATTTTATGATTTTAAGTTCCTAAACCTGGAGCTGGGGTGTAGCCCAGTAAATACAGTGTTTGCTAGCATGGGTTGGATGTACTACTGCAGGCCTCCTCCCTCTTCCTCCTCTTCTTCCTCCTCCTCCTCCTCCTCCTCTTCTTCCTCCCCTTCCTCCTCTTCCTCCCCCTCTTCCTCCTCCTCCTCCCCCTCTTCCTCCTCCTCTTCTTCTTCCTCCCCCTCCTCCTCCTCCTCTTCTTCTTCCTCCTCCTCCTCCTCCTCCTCTTCCTCTTCCTCCTCCTTCTTCTTCCTCTTCTTCCTCTTCCTCTTCCTCTTCCTCTCCCCCCCCTCCTTCTTCTATTCTTTTTCTTTTCTGGTTTCTGAAGCCTAATATTTTTTAATGTATTTTTTCAAATTTGGATATTCTACTTATTTACATTTCCGATGTTATCCCTTTTCCCCCCACCCCCTACTGCAGGCCTTCAGTCTTAGCACTCTAAAGGCTGATCAGAAGTTCATGGTCATCCTTGAGAGGTCATCTTCTGTTTGCATTTACATTTTAGACATAATAGTGTGGTCAGGTATTTTGTGTTGACTTTCTGAGATGAAAACATTCATAGAAATTCATTCTGGCCCAGGTGATGTGCTAGTGGGAGTGGGGTGGGGTTGGGTTAGGGAGGGGGTTGGAGAGATGGCTTAGTGGTTAAGAGCACTGACTGCTTTTCCAGAGGTACGGAGATCAATTCCCAGCAGCCACATGGTGGCTCACAACCATCTGTAGTGAGATCTGATGCCCTCTTCTGATGTGTCCGAAGAGAATGACAATATATTCATACATAAAAAAAAAAAAATTTCAAACAAGCAAACAAACAGAACAAAAGAGAGTGGGAGGAGGGAAGAAAAAACAAATCAAACTCATAGTAGAATGTGGTGATTTTGCTAATGATAGAAGTGACCCTTAGATAAAAGTGACTAATTCTACATGAAATCTTGTTTCAAAAAGGTACTTTCTAAACCCCCTTTCCATTGGATATACTTGTATGTCACTTTTCATTGAATTTATTTGTACGCTCATAGGATTTTGAGAATTTGGTCAGGCTCAGTTTTACAATAGGAAAGAATCATATGTTTTTTAGAAATAGAAGTCCTACCATTACGTTGGTGGGGCTTCTCAGCCTATTTTACATGAATTAAGAGAGGGTTGCTTAGGTTTTGGTTCTAATTTTATTTTTAATAACTTTCCTTACTTCACAGTTTACTTTAAATTTTAATAAAATTTTAAATTATGAAAGTAATGTATGCTTATAAAATATTCAAACGGTTCAAAAGTATATCAAATACAAATGAAAGTATCCCCACTCTTCCTGGGTAACTACTGCTCGGCAGTTTAAATAATCACTTGTAAATAAACTCGGATTTTAAGTACCTTGTATTCTGAATATTTACTCTTTCTATTTAAAGGGGGGAAATGAATTTTCCTTTTTAGCAAAGTATTCAAGAGCAGTGGAGGCTGTCTAGGACCTGTGCAGGAAGGTAACTGTCGAGGATTTCCGGAAGTACATTGATCAGTTAGATTGTTGTGTCCTATAGGGCTTTTTAAGGATTTATTGACACTTCATCAAGGTGTTTGAGAGAGTATTCAGGGAAACCTAAGAAATTCTGCAGTTCCTTTCTCCTCCTTATAAATTCATGCCTGGTCAGAAATTACAGCTTGAGTGGGATGTCCCTCCACAGAACTCAAATGTACTCTATTTATCATGTTACTTAGTGTGGCAGTAATGTAAAATGTTGAAGATTTTTTCTTTTTTGTTTCCTTCTGCACAGGGGCTCACTAAGCATATATTTCACTGTATGTCTCTTCATCTCTCCCTCATTTTAACTTCTACTCACTTCCCCAATTCCCCACATCATTCTCTTAAAAGAAAAAAAAAATAAGTTTTGTCCACTGAGTCCTCTTTCTTATTTTATTTAATATATCTTGAGTTGAATGTTTCTTACAAAAACACTTTGCATTCTGAATTAGCCCATCAAGCTGTTTTCTCCACAGACTCTTCCACAGGCTGCACGTCTTCTAAAGCCGTGCCCTCTGAGGTTTGAAAACCCAAGTCGGCTTATGGCTTAGCATTCATGATTTTAGAATATAAGTCCCCATACTCTGCTTCAAAAACTTGTTGTTGTTTTTATACCATTAAGAAAACTGTACTTTTGCTCCACAGAAATAGCCATTACAGGGGTGCCTGTCTCCCTCCACTGTCCAGTCAGAGCCACAGTGCCTGCCACAGTTGCCCGTTTGTCTAAATCTGTGCATGTAAGAATGTGTACACCTGAGTATCTGCATCCTTACATAGAAATATACAAATCCTAGTTGGATATACATTTGAAATAATAGCCATTCATCCAAATGGTGGTTGTTGAGGAATTGTAACCTGCAGTCCTCTTTCTTACTGGTAACGCCATTCTGCTTGGGGAATATAGAACAAGCCCAAACAGTAATACTGACAGAATTTGGAATTATGATACAGTGAAGCCTTCACGTAATTCTTTGTTGAAGAAGTTAGGGCCTAAATGTTAAGGCTTATTGTTATTCTGAGTTGATAATCTCTGCCTTGCTTTAATAATTTTTCCTCATGCCTGGGTAGCCCGCGAGTTGCACAATAATCACTCACACAGCTTTGTAATCAATGCCCAAAGTAATAGGATTCCTCTGGCCACCGGCAATTAATAAATTTGTGTCTTTTTTAAAACACTAGCAAGTCGGGCCTGAAATACGACTGACTGGCTCTCCTCATTTGCATATTTATTGCAGTGGAAAAATTCTTACCAGATGATTGATGCTGAGCCTGCCTCTTGAATTCCAAGCAGCACATTATTATGAAATGAAAAATGCTGGCCATACAGTTGATTAAAGTTGAAGACAGTGGAATCGGTGTTTTTTAAGATTGTGGGAGAATTAAAGGCATATTTTAATAGATGTTGACAAGAAGTGAACTAACAAAAGCAAAGCAAAGGATTTGCTTGAAAAGATTTAATCAAACGTCTTTCTTGGGGGATTAATTGCTGGGGATGACTAGTGCAAGTGGCAGGCTTGTGTGGATTTGAATGAAAAGTATTGTTCTTGGCCAGTCTTTCTTGTGTCATTTTGACCTGTACTTTAGCTCGAGTTTTGGAGTTACTTTTGATCAGAAAAAAAAGACACTCTTATAATGTGCAAATTCCAGCTCAGTGCATCCGTCTGGGGTGATGGAGGGCGTGTGTGTGCTTGTGTGTGCTTGGATGTAAATAATTGTGTGTTTGTGTATTTATTTACAGTGACTGTGTAGACTTTTTAAAAGTGGAAAGGCTAGCTTCAGTTTACTTTACACATTCATACACTTCTCATTTCCCCTCCTTCCACTGCCAGAAATTTACTTGCTAGTTTATAATCTAATTAGCACACATCCAAACTGATTCTGTGCCTACAATTTTGTTAGTATTGGGCAGTTTAGATGGATCAGGAAAAATAAACTTGTTAGATGAAGATGATTTTTAGACTGATGACATTTATAGAAATGCTTGCAAATGAGTAATATGTAAATGAATATTGGGATCACTGAATACCAGTCCAATCCAGTCCAGTTCAGTCTAGTCCTAGTGCTGTAGCTCAGCACATGCAGCTCTTAAAAGATTTTGACCATGTAGGAGACGATGGTTTCACAGTAACAGACCTCTTTCCAAAGATTTAGGAAAATATTCAATATATGTCAGTAAATAATAATACAGCTATTGTTTTTTACCTCATTTTATGAGATCAACAGGGAAAGAGTTATCTACATTATATAGGTGAGAAAACTGAGCCTCAAAGAGATTAAATCAGTCCCTTTGGGCTCTGGACTCTCAGTAAAATACTCTTTCCCTTGTTCTGTACTCAGAATTATTCCTAACACTGGTAGCTGCTTATATTGAGTCTTGCTGGTGTGGGAAAGCATATGTCTTTCTTAATCTCTTAAGAAAAAGGCTTCTGGAAATGGACCATGTAGGGCAAACTAAACACAAATATCCTTGACAGTCTCCATTTGTTTTGTGGCCATATGCCAAGAGGTCTCGAACATTGAGTCTTCATTTCATCTCTTAACTTTTAAACTCTGTAATCGTTAGCAGAAAAATTAGAGGTGAATTAGAAACTGTTGATTTCAGTTTATCTATTATTCATAGTGTTGGACAAATAGAATTCAGTTCTGTATGAATAATAAAGAGGATATTTATTTGTTTTCCCTGGGAAGAATTTGAAGAATTCACTGTTGGATTTGAGTATTCAGATTCTTCACTCTCCATCAGTGGCTTTGTGGAGGCTTTTACCTTCAGCAAAAGATTGCTCCATTGTGTCTGTAGGTTTTACACAGCATCTCTTTATAAGTGGGATGTGGGCAGTTGTTGGTGTGGATACCTTGCTCATCTGTGGAGGTCAAAGGACTTCTTGCAGGAGTCAGTTCTCTCCTTCCTCCATGTGGGTTCCAGGGATTAAACTTAGATCATTAGGCTCAATAGTAAGTACTTTTACTGGGTGAAGCATCATACCAACCCAGCTTTTGTACACTAAACAGAAGTGTGGGCTTCATATTTATAAAGAAGTGAAAATTGAGTCCTGTTTTCTAAGTCTGTTGGAAGTCACCCATGTGTGTAGTGGCCACTGTGATAATTGACTTGATTAACTCTGTGTGTATAAGGTTAGGGGGCTTACAAACATAAGTGATTATGGGGTTCATTTCTGACCAGTCTCTTGACATGTTGAATGGAGCTTATACTTAAGGGCTACTTTCTGAATGGGTGAAAGTGTGTAAGAAATGAGAACATATGAGTGTTAACAGAAAAGCACTTTGATTTACTGATACTGGCTCTCTACTTTCTTGTTGGATTGATAATGTTGAATGCATCCGCAGTAGATTAAAAAACAAAACAAAACAAAAAACAACTGGGACAAAACAATAAGTCCTTGAGAGTGGCCCTTAAAAACTGTCATCTTTCTCTGGGCAGCAGTGGTGCACCCCTTTAATCCCAGCACTCAGGAGGCACAGGGAGGCAGATCACTGAGTTTGAGGACAGCCAGGGCTACACAGAAATAATATACCTTGAGAAAAAAAAAAAAGGAAAGAAAGAAGGAAGGAAGGAAGAAAGGAAGGAAAAGTTGTGTTTCCTTAGATTCCTTTACATTCTTCGTTATGCCACATGTTGGAGTTGGACTGAAACTTGCCAAGCAGCCATGGCACACTGTTTTGAAGCATCTTTCTTTTAAAAATACTTTTAACTAATTTTTTATGTATGTGAGTATTTTGCCTGCATATGTATGTGTACCACATATGTGCCTGGTGCCTGTTGAGGTCAGAAGAGGGCATTGAATCTCCTAGAACTGGAATTATTGATAGTTTTGTTTGTTTCTGATTAGTTACTTCACTTAAGGTTATCAGGGGTTATCTGCCATACTGTGCTTACTTTTAAAGTTTAATTAATATTCTATTTGTCTGATCTTTTTGAATAAACTTAGTTTGAAATATTGCAAGTATTTTGCTCCCTATAAGGAATAATTAGAATTATTTACAGTGCTGTGAACTTGGGCTTTAAGTCATTGTGTTTTAGGTCTTTTTTGGTTGATTTTTGGATGGTGGTGCTGGTTTGAACCCAAGACCCTTTTCATGCTACATAACTGCTCAACTAGTGAACTATATCAGTTTTGTTGTTGCTTTTATTGTGTTGAGCTATTTTTACATAAACTTAGCCTCTATTAAACCATTTAAAATGTATAGTATAGCTTAGTGTCATTAAGTACAATTTATATCGTACCAACCATTAGTACTGTCTCTAGAACATGTTCATACCCCAAATTGTACTACTAAATGATAATTCTCCATTTCTTCTCATCTATGAATCTCAGTATTTTAGTCCCTTTCTGTTAGTGGAGTTATGTTACTTTTATACAATTGGTGTATTCTTTGTTTTTGTTTTTGTTTTTTAAGTATAGAATAGAGTTTATCTGGGGGAATGGGAAGGGGGGTTCAGAAGGGAATAGAGGTAGAGAGAGGGGGGGGATAGAGAACAGAGAGAAAGAAAGAAAGAGAAGGGAAGAGTCTGTCTGGGAACACAGAGAGGGGAAGGGGAGGGGAAGGAGAAAGAGGCAGAAAGGGGTCAGAGGGAGAGAAGAAAGTCCGAGACAACTGGCATATTCTTAACCTAAGGTTTAGTCTGGTGATCGGTACATCTGTCTCTATGAGAACAGGTTTTGTTATGTAGCCCAGGCTGTTCTTAAGTTGTGATCCTCATGCTTCAACTTCACAAGTGCTTCTGTTACCGGCAGGCACTACCACACCTGGCTTGTTTTTTCATTTTTATTTTCTCAGTGCTTACTTGGTTCGAGCGATTTTTTTTTTTCCCTTTGAGAATGTAATTATATCATTTCTCTTTTCCCTTTTCTCCCTCCAAACCCTCTCATATACCTACCCCTCCTTTCTAGTTCAAATTCATGGCCTCTTTTTTCATTACTTATTATATGCATGTATGCGTGTATATGTGAATATAAGTATGTATATATGTATGTATGCATATGTATATATAAATATTGGTTTCTCAGTCCGTGTAATGTTGCGTGTGTGTGTGTGTGTATTCAGAGCAAACCATTTGGTATTGGATAGTTAATAGGTGTGTTCTTCCCTGGAGAAGACTATTTCTCCTGCTCTCGGCATTCCTAATTTGCCTGTAGTTCTTTGTCTAGGAATGAAGCCTCATGGGCTTTCCCTTGCCTACTTTGACATGTCTATCATTGAACTTGTTCATCTCATGGTTAGACAGTCATGTTGGTGAGACTCTATGAGTGTAACTCCAGATATTACTAGGAGACATAATCTCACAGCAATCTCCCTGTTCCTATGGCTCTTAAAAATCTTCCACCCTCTCTTAATGTTTGTTCCTGAGTCTTAGGTTCAGATGCATCCTTTGGGAGTAGTCTCCACATCTCTGCATTTTGATTGGCTGAGATTTTTATGGAATGATCTCCATCTGTTATAAAAAGAAGTTTCCTTGATGAGGAGTGAGGACTATACTTATCTGTGGGTATAAAGACAGATATTTAGAGTGTATTTAGGGTTTGTGGTTTGTAAATTGGTAGTTGTAGATTCTCCTCCGAGATCCATGACTTCACTGGGCATGGTTAGTTTGCTAGTTTCCAATACCAGGCATGGTTTTCTTTTTGTTGACTGGATCTTAAGTACACTGAGAAGCTGTTGGTTACTGCCAAGGTATGCAACTACTGCATCTTTATGGTTATTGTGCCATGCTGGTTGTTGTGGTTCATAGGCATCATAGCTGAGTTATTAGTTGCTTTTCTCCTCTGGAAGTTTGCATCGCACCTTTGGGTACATGAAAGCTAGTCCTCAGGGAGGAAGCATTCAGGTCAGTTCCATCTCTAGGACCTCTGGGCCCTGGGTCTGAAGTGCATGATGTCTTCAGCAATAGGGATTTAACCTTCTACCTTTGGGTGTCTCTTAGACAATCCTGACCAATAACTCAAGAGAAGTCTTCTCATGCCTGTTTTTTGTTGGGGCTTCTTTGGTTCTTGGTGGGGAGATTGTGAACCCAGGTGAGAAAATTTCATTCAAACTATATATATATTTATATTTGTACTAACATGCATTAAAATTTTTTAAGTAAATAGTTAATAATATGATTCCTTATGACTTTATCAGATACCCTTACTATTATTTTGCCTTCCTCCTTCCTTCTTCTGTGCTTATCTCCCTCCTACCTCCCTAGTTTGAGCCTCCACTTTGTTCCCCTTTTACTGATCAGTTCAGTTGTTCCCTCGTTTCCTCTTTATTGTTTTTCTGTTCCCCACCCTGGCAGTGGCCCCTTTTTACTTTCCTGATTTTTGCAGTTACTGCAGGATGTGTACTCCAATCTAAAGATTTGGAGCTAAGAGCCTCTGATGAAAGAGTATGTGTGATCTTTTCTACTCCATGGTTTCAATTGAATCAGTTTTTCATAAACAAAACGGATGTGTGGTTTCACTTTGGGAAATGGTATTTATCTCTTATAAAGTTACTGTACTTGCCTAGCAGCATGTGAAGCCCTAGACTTAATCTTTAGCACAGAAAAAAACAAAACTGAGCATACTCCCATGACTATGTGAGTGCTCACAGTGCATCATCCTACAGAAACACAAAACCAAGCCTGTGTCTGCTAGAGAATAATGTAAAACAGTGGCAGAGCGAGATCCCATCCCCCACATCTGTTGTCATGGGCTTTCTTCTCAGTGCTTTCCTAGGAAGGAAGTTTTGCCTTTAAAATTGTTATATCCTCAGCCTTTTATTTTTACTTTTTTTGGCAAGACAGGGTTTCTCTGTATAACAGCCTTGGCTGTCCTGGACCTCACTCTGTAGACCAGGCTGGCACTCAGAGAACCACTTGCCTCTGCCTCCCAAGCGCTGGGATCAAAGGTGTACACCACCACACCCAGCTCCTTCTTTTTTCTTCTACTTTTTATTTTTTAGTAATGTTTGTTTTATTCTATTCATTTTATCTATATTTATCCATTTCCAGAAAGCTGATTTACAGAGAAATGGCTCTATATGAGAGTTTATATGCTTCTTTTTATGAAATACTTTGCTGTACATTCAGGTCAGTCTTATGATTCTCCCTGCCTCAGCCCTGCATGGTCTGAGTATATGAGGTACCATTTCTGGCTCTGATTTATATTTGTTCTTCATCTTTATGATGGAAAGCCTACATTTTTGTTTTGTTTTTAAAGATAGAGAGTAATTAGTTGATAATCTTGGTCTGGCACACAGGTATTTGGAATTTTTAGAAAATATTGTAAATCCTTTCAAATTGCATGAATGTACACTGGTTATGAAAGGATTATAGAATTTATAAAAGTTATGATTAGGAATCTCATTTATATAAGGACATTGTATTGATATAGCTTTATATACAGATAATGTAAAAGTGTATAAAGTTGTTTTAGGTCATAAAGTTCCTCCTGGCTAGTGGAGATCAGAGACCAACATCAGGGAGATATCTTCTTTGGTGGTTCTTCGCCTTATTTACAAGAGGCATGGTCTCTTACTTAAGCCCGGAGCTTACTGTTGTGTTGTGTCTAGTTAGCCAGCTTCTTCTGGGGATCCCATCTCAGCATTCCTAAGTCTGGGGATCTGAACTCTAGTCCTTGTGCTTATACAGCAGATGCTTTACCCACTGAGCCATGCTCCTAGACCCCTAAGTTGGGTTTTGTATGTGGACAGAGACTTTCTGTAGGATTTGTTTGAGAGGTTGAGAGACTATTTGCAGCTCAGCTCAGCTCAGCTCAGCTCAGCTCAGCTCAGCTCAGCTCA
>NW_021604658.1:1213096-1226414 GCF_004785775.1 Grammomys surdaster | reverse complement strand
CAGCTCAGCTCAGCTCAGCTCAGCTCAGCTCAGCTCAGCTCAGCTCAGCTCAGCTCAGCTCAGCTCAGAGGCAGATGAGATCTGCCAGGAGAGAGAGAACTGAGCTGCACTCTTCAGAAGAAGGGAGGGCCTTTCAGGAGGAATTGCTTATCAGACCCATGAGATCTGAGGGTAGCCTGTAGGGTATACCCAAGGAACTTAGTATCAGGGGCAGATTTTATTAGTTATGATAACAGGCAAAGAGTTTGCCATACTTAATGACTTTAAGAACTAGCCACTATCCTTCTATCTGCAGACACATTTCTAAGCACCTTCCACGTGCTATCTTGCCTATTCCTTAGTGTCACATGAGACAGGCACTGGTGTGGTTTCCATGGAGTTGATCTCAGAGAGTACTGACTGTCTCCGGCCAGAACTGTCCCTAGTCAGAACTGCTTAGGAGACAGGGAGTGATAGCAATTGTAGAGAGTTGTAAGTGACTAATTATCCCTTTTCTGTACTTTATTTCCATTCCAGGTCACAAAGCACTTAAAGCATTGTTAAGGTCATTGGTGGATCTTCAGGAAGAGTTGCTTTTCCAGTACCCAGACACTAGATATCTAGTAAATGGGACAAAACCCAATACAGAGAGGTAAGGAGGAAGCAGAACTATAGGCTTGCTTATTTTCTTCTCATCTGTATAAAAAAGAAAGGCATGTCCTTCTCAGACAGATAGATATGAGATTTGATAAAGGTAAAATGGAGTCGCTTTTATATTTAACTGGTGGTCAGAACAGGACAGTGGGGATTAGAGTGCTTGTTCTAGCTTTTTTGTAACTGCTTATCTTTGTAGTCTAAGGCAAAATATTTGCTTTTTCTTTTGTTCTATAATAATTAGTAGATTACAGTCATATTTTGAATATTAATGTTTATGAAATACTTTGCACCCATACCATGGACTCAGTCACAGCCATCCCCTTGAGCACTTTCTAATATACTGGGACCTGTAATACAGTGAGTGCCTTTGTCCAAGGAGTTGGAGGTTGTGATACATTCATTCTCATAGTGGTTTTCATCATGTGTACAGTTGTCCCTCTGTATCCAAGGGGAATGGCTCTGGAACATATCATGGACATCCACATCTGCAGATGTTGAGTCCTGTATGCATCCTTCTATGATCTTTATGTCATCCCTGAATTTCTTACAATACCAGTTACACAACATAATGGTAGGTAGATAGTTGCTAGGGAGTTATGCCATGTCTGGAGTGGCTGAAACTTCCTCTGCTGATTTTGATCTGTACTGCATTTCGGGTTAGTGCTAATGTGGGTGCCTCTATCCTTTGCAGTTTTCTTCACATTAAGCTTCTGTTCATTTGGTTCAATGAATATTATTCACCTATTCTTAACAGTTGGTTATGGAAATATGTTTCTCTTATTGATTTTGTGATTTAAGGTCACAGAAATGTGAGTATGTGTTTAATTTTTAAAGTTTTAAAGCTTCTCCTGTAACAGTATGTGCCTGCTTCATACACATTTCAAGTGATATTTTTACAACCTCATTTCTTTTTATGGTGAGCTTCCCATTAAAAAACGTTAAGCCTAGGCTATTTGGATGTTTATTTGAAAATTCCTATGCATCCTAAGAATCTTCTTATGAACTTTAAAACATTCTTTAATCTTTATTTTTATTTTATGTGTATAGGTGTTTTGCCTGCATGTATGTTTGTGCATCATGTATAAACAGTGCTTGCAGAGGCCAGAAATGGGCATCAGATCCCCTGGAACTGGAGTTAGAAACATTTGTGAGCCATCATGTGGGTGCTGGGGATCAAGTCGAGTCCTCTGGAAGGGCAACCAATGCTCTTAACTATTGAACATTCTAGCTCATGAACTTCTTTTCAACCAAACAAAAAGCCATCCTCATATTCTGATATAATATAGTTATAATGGGTAGCATCTAAATACTTGATGTGAACCTAATTTGTTATTCAAGTAATGTTTACATTGGACTTAATGTTCTTACTGGTATTCTAGTGAGGAGATTTCCAGTGAAGATGATGAGCTAGAGGTAGAGAAGAAGAAACAAAGAAAGGCCCCACCCAAGAGGAAGCTAGAGATGGAGGACTATCCCAGCTTCATGGCAAAGCGCTCTGCTGACTTCACCATCTATAGGAACCGCACACTACAGAAATGGCATGATAAAACCAAGCTTGCTTCTGGAAAACTGGGCAAGGTGTGTGTATGTGTGCATGTGTGCATCTACTGTCATCTACCATTTGATGTTTTTATTAGAATGTTTCATTCTGGAAAGGATGCCTTGTTTTGTGCTCAAAGTATGAAATACATTTAAATAAGCAGATTTGAAAACATTATTAAAGAAGCAGAAGAAAGTGATGACTGCTTAAGACTAAGATTTTTCTGAGAACCGTTGTAGGTATACTCAGCTTTTAACAGAATTCCCCCCCCCCCCAAAAAAAAGACAGTGTAGCTGCCTTCATCACCGACCTGCATTTTCTGACATTGTTTAATGTTGTTGTAGGGTTTCAGTGCCTTTGAACGCTCGATCTTGACTCAGATTGATCATATTCTGATGGACAAAGAAAGATTACTTCGAAGGACGCAGACCAAACGTTCTGCCTACCGAGTTCTTGGCAAACCTGAGCCAGTCCCTGAGCCTGTTGCAGAGATTTTGCCAGGAGAACCGGTAAGAACTCAGGGACACACATGCTTTTAGGAACAGTCTCTGGGAGGCTAGTTAAATGAATAAATAGCCTGCAGAATGAGCTCTTTCTGTGAGAAACAGGTGAGCTGAAGAGAGCAGCACTGCTCTGCTGGGGTCAGCACGATGCTTCATAATAATCCTGTCACATCTTGATTGTGTTTGATATAGGAATTTGGCAGGGGAAATGTTGAAAGTCCAGTTTTTAAGATTTAGGAGATTTGGATGTTTGTGGTTGCTTCTGTGATCTGGAGATCGAACCCAGGGCCTCATATGCTGTGCAAACCCTCTACTACTGCCCTGCACTCCAGACCTTAAGATATAACTTCAAAGCTACTGTGTAGAAATGGCAGCATAGACATTTACTTAATGTTTACCTTTGAGTACTCTAGAAAGGATCTAAAAGTAGAGTATTAAAATTCTTTTGTTTAAAATGAAATATTTTTATTTTGGGTATTTTGGGAGGAGGATATTTCTGAGACAAGAGTTTCTCTATAGAGCCCTGGCTGTCCTGGAACTCACTATGTAAACCAGGCTGGCTTCAGACTCCCAGAGAGCCATTTGTACCTGGGTTCCAAGTGCTTTAATCCAAGGGGATTAAAGGCACGTGCCACAACCCCTGGCTATTTTTTGTTTATTTTATGTGTATGTATGAGTGTTTTACCTCCATGTGTGGTTGTCTACACATTGAACATCCAGTGCTTGTGGATGCCAGAAGATGCTGTTGGATCCTCTGGAACTGGAGTTAACAGACTGTTGTTAGCTATCATATGGATGGTGGGAACCGAGCCTGGGTCCACTGTAAGAGCAGCAAGTGCTCTTAACTGCTAAGCCATCTCTCAATACTCTCCCCGTCTTAATTTCATAATTTATATTTCTTTTATTTATAGATTTTTTTGTTTTGTTTTGTTTTTCGAGACAGGGTTTCTCTGTATAGCCCTGGCTGTCCTGGACCTCATTCTGTAGACCAGGCTGGCCTTGAACTCAGAAATCCACCTGCCTCTGTCTCCCAAGTGCTGGGATTAAAGGCGTGCGCCGCCGCCACCACCACCCGGCTTTATAGATCTCTTTTTAAAAAAAATTAGAATTATATCACTTCCCTTTTCTCCTTTCCTTCTTTGAGCCCTTCCATGCCCTCTAACTCTCAAACTGATAGCCTCTTTTTTCTTTAGTTTATTATTGTTACATATGTATACACAAACATCAGATACAACCTGCTGAGTCTTTTTGTTGTGTGTGTGTGTGTGTGGTTTCAGGGCTGTCAACCTCACATTGAATAACCGATAAGGGAGCTCATCCCTGGAGAGGCCGATTTTCCCTCTCCTAGAAGTCATTTATCTATGGTAAAACCCTTTGAAATTTTTCCCCTTCCGTGTTACATATTTTTATTTTTTAATTATACACACACACACACACACACACACACACACACACACACACACACACAATACTTTTTAATCTTATAAGATTTTAAAATGAAGCATAAATATTTTTCTACTCTGAAAATTCTAATCCTTATATTATTGCTAACAAGCTTTATGAATATGACATATATATATATAACATAAATAAGTGTGATTTTTAATTTTAAAATTATTTTTAAATATTTATTTTATTTTTAATAATGTGTGTATGCACATATACATGTTAATTTGTGCATGTGAATGCAGGCCAGAGGCACTGGTTTCTGGAGCTGGAGTTAAAGGTAGGTTGTAAGTAACCTGATATGTGTGCAGGAATTGAGCTCCAGTCCTCTAGAAGAGCAAGACATGCTCTTAACCACCAAGCCCTGAGAGACTCCACCTCCTGTTTAAATCTTTAAAAAACTGTTTTTACAGTTTCATCACACACACACCATACATGGTATGTACTTCAATAATACTCTCTTATCCCCTTCCCACTCCACCAAGCTTTGTCTTCTTCCCAGACAGTCTTCTCCCACCTTCATGTCTTTTCTGTTTGTTTGTGGCCCACTGCTGTTAAGTAGCATTCCCTCCATAAGCAGGTTGAATAGAGGATTATTTGCTTGAGCAAGGACAACTTAGCATTGAAGACTTTGGCTCTCGTGCCCCAGCAACCATTAACTGCTTTAGCACCTCAGGAGGTCGTGTTGTAAAATTAAATAAAATAGATATATGTGCATCTATATAAGTATGTAAAATGTCATTATATTTTAAAATATTAAAAAAAATTAAATATCCTATATTCTAGATACTTTAGCATGAAAATCTACCTTAATTTTTCTGTCTATAAAGAATTCCATTGTATGTTGGGCTGTGGTGGAGGTAGACAAGTCTCTTGAGTTCCAGGCCAGCCTCGCTCATCTACAGAGCAAATTCTAGGACAGCCAGGGCTCTACACAGAGAGATCCTGTCTGGAAAACAACAAAATTAAAAAAAAAAAAAAAGCTATTGAATGACTGTAAGCTATAATTTAGTCAAACTTGATATTTCTGTTGTCTCCAGTTAGAAACAAATTATAGGAAGCATTTCTAAATATTTCTATTTGTTTGTGTGAATATATGGATGAATTTTTAAAAGTGAAAATGTTTTAAAAAATATATTAAATACTGATCAATGTTACCTCCCAAAAGGCTCAAATTAATCTCCAGTCCCCCTGGCTCTTTTCTCATTCCTAGGTATTACCAGTCTGAGAAGTAAAGTATTTTTTGTGTGGATTTTAGTAAAAGTGAACTTAAAAATTTTCATCATAATTTATGCCCCTTTATTCTGTCAACCACCTATTAATATTTTCCCCTCCTTTCTCACATTTTTTTTTGAAACTTGGTCTCACTATAGCATTCAAGTTTTTGAAATTTTTTACTTATTTTAATTAATTAATTAATTAATTAATCTTAAGAGTTCTTAGCTGGACTTTATGGCTCATACCTATTAATCACAGCACTGTCTGAGTTCGAGGCCAGTCTGGTTTATAGAAGGAGTTCCAGGACAGCCAGGGATACACAGAGAAAACTCTGTCCTGAAACAAACAAACAAACAAACAAACAAGTAAATGAATAAATAAGTAAAATTTAATAGTTCTTTATATCTTAAGGAAAAAGTTCTTTGACCTTTAGGCATAGTGTTTAGAGTGGCTAGGTTGATTGGACAGACTTCCTGGGATTCACACCTTCACACCCTTTTCCCTCCTGTTGACATAGGAGACCCTGCCTCAGGCTCCTGCCAATGCTCACCTGAAGGACCTGGATGGAGAGATATTTGATGATGATGACTTTTACCACCAGGTATGAGTTTTACAGGTCCTTCTTTGGTTATAACAAGCCAGGTCTTTGCATTTTAAAACCACGGATGCATTCTCTGAGTTAAAGGGAGGAGTCAAGAAGTAGTTAAGACTTAAATGGTGTCATTCTGGATTGTGGGTTTTCTTTGGCTTTGTATTTTCCTTTTGAGGTGAAAACAGCTCAGCTATTTTGTGAATGCTGTTCGGGTCTAAACTATCTGTAAAACAATTCTAGCTTCTTTTAGTCAGGTATTTACTCTTTACTGCTTCTGGGTGTTACTTATTTTTGTTTTTAGTTTTGAGAGAGCTTCTCACTGTGTACTAGTCCAAGGTAGCTTCAAACTGCAACGGGTGTGTACTACCACATTGGCTATTCAGCCTAACCTTTCTTGTCCTACTCCAGGTACTAGACATTAGACCCAGAGCCTTGTACATGCTAGGCAACAGTTGGGATCCTAGAGTTCTTGAGTTGTATTTCTATAACCTAACTCAGTCTTTGTAATGTGATTTGTTAAAAAAAAAAGAAAAAAATTTAATTTATTTTTATTTTCCAATTTGTATGTCTATGTACCATGAATGTGCTGTGTACCCAAGAAGGTCAGAAAAGACTCTTAGATCCCTTGGAACTAGAGTTACAAATGGTTGTGAACCTCCATGTGGACACTGGGAACTTATCCCTCCCTGGTTTTTTGCAACAATAGTAAATGCTGTTAACCACTGAGCTACCTCTCCAGCATCTTTAATGTAATTTTTTGTATGTGTTTAAGTCAGTTTAGTTGTGCATTAAAAATTTAAGCTCCTGTTGAGTTTCTCATCTTTCTAATAGTTTAAAGAGATCATCAGTAAAAGTTGACATATGATCCAGTCCTTAAGTTTTTATTTTCTCATTGTTGTAATTGTTTATTTGTTTTGGCGTTTTTGAGATAGCATCTCACTCACTATGTTACCTAGATTAGCCTTGAACTTGTATTTTTCACTTCTACTTCCCATGTGCTGAGTGAGACCCCGGGGGTGCCACCTATTCTCAGCCTAGCATTTCTTGTTTCTTAGAGTTCACCCACTTCTTTTCCTGACATTATTTGCTTGCATGTCACTCTTTTTTAATAATCCTAGTGCTTGCTTAGATGGACTAAACATCTGAGATATTCTAAAGGGCTACAGTAACTGTCTATTTCTGAGTCTCTTGATAAGTTATAGTAATGAAATGTGCTTTCTTGCCCAGTGGAGAGTTGAGGATGCTGCTTACCGACTGATGTTGCACTAATTTTTTGTTGAGCCATTGATTATCAAGATAAGACATTACTTTTGAATTCTTAGTTAGTTTTTGCCAGAGAATTTGCAACAGCTTGTTGAAGATTTAGTCAGAAAAGATTTATATGCACTGAAGAAACCTCTGAGGAAAATTACAGTAAAACAAGAACAGGTGCTCTGTCTGTGTAGGGAACTCCTCTGATTGCTGTAGAAAGACTCGTTTTAATATTTCTATTTAAAATGTTATTTGTGTGTGTGTATGTGTATACATTCACAGTGTGCATGCAGTAGCAGTGTTCAGAAGAGGGTGTTGAATCCTATGGAGCTGGAGTCACAGGTGATTGTGAGCTGCCTGATGTGGTGCTGGGAATCAAACCTCAGTCTGCTGCAAAAGCAGCAAATGATTTTACTCTGCTGAGCCATCTCTCCAGACCCACCCCTTTTTAATATTTGATACAATTATTGCCATAAATAAGTGTGGAAAGTATATTAAGGGTAGAGGAGAGAGTATTGGCCTTGGCTGCTCCAGTCGGAGGTCTTGAGTATTTCCCTTTTCTCCTCTTCTTAAACCCATTTGTCTGAAGGACAGAGGATGTTCTGTGGAGTCTAAGGATGTACTTGACACAGGATATTAATGGTTTCTAATTGTGTGAGATCATGGGAGACAATCAAAAAATGTTGTAGTCCTCATTAATTGAAGTGTTCATTGCTGGAATAAAAGTGCATTGTGAATTAAGTAGATTGAAGAAGGTAAAGCTGAAATTGCTGCAGAGACGCCAACTCCACTGTCAAGACTGTGGAGCCTTGAACATATTTCCTTACTTATTTCTTTGTCTTCTCTTTTTATTTTTATTTATTTATTTTGATTCTGAAGGCCTGTTTAAGAATATCATTACTTGATTGGTCCTTTATCCCAATTAATAATTTTAACTTCAATAAATTCTGATTTAAGAGTTATGACTAGTCACATCTTAGCTTTTCCCCTTGCTGGTTAATTGGGGTGCCAAGGTTAATCTAAATTAAAACTTAAACTAAATAGAGGTCAGTAAGGCAGCTGAAACACCTGAGTGAAACAAATGGGGCTGCCAGGCACAACTTTATCTTGGCTGTTTCCCAAGAGGGAAGTGGCAGCAAATTGGAGTTGTTTCAGCCTTCTGTAAAGGTGAATGATGGGTGACACTTGTTAATGTACAGCGTCTCCGGAAGCATTCCAGATTGCTTTGCTTCTGTACCAACTGCTGCCATCCTTGCACACTCAGTAGGAATTAGACCAGTTGCCAACATCTGGCGGCACAGCGAGGCACGGGTGAAAGTCTTGAAACCCCACAGATTCTAAATATGGTGCTTAGAACTGTGCAAGCTTTAATCACTTACCACTCCTTGGCAGCAGGCTACGACAGCTTATCCTACCCTCGTACATCACATCCTGACATCTGCTGAGCTGCAAGGCAGCTGCACATTCATTTTCTTTTCTTGCCTTTTCCCATTGCTTCTTAGCCCTCTTCTCCTCACTGCCCCTTTCCTCCCTCATCTCCTCCCTTCAGTTTTCCTCCCCCTCCCCAATATGCTGCTTGGAAGAGATGATCTGTAAAGATTACTGCTTCATTGTGTGCAAGTAATTGTGGTGATGCCAGGCCCTTGACAGACACAGCGTAGCACCTGTTCTGCTGACCTGGTTAATTTCTTCTGTTGAGTGGGATTTGCCAGAGATTGGAACTGAAGCCAATTCAATGATAAGGCTAAAGAAAATGGCTGTATGTTTTCTGTCACCTCCCAATTAAATTGGCTTCATAAAGTGCTTTCCTTATTTGTCAGGGTAGTGAGCCTGAGCTAAGCGTTGCATTCAGAAAGGGTACAATGTGTTACAATAGGCCTGTGAGTTCCTTTTATTTTTTTTTCTCTTTTGTCTTTTTAAAATATGGTCATGTGGATGAGGTAGACGGTGGATATAATACATTTCACACACACACAAACACACACACATGCACACACACACCCCTTTTTAACATACTTGAAGCTAAACTCTTTGGGTCTATGTTTTGTAAGGAAGAGATTATAGCCACATTGAATTTTAATGTTCCATTGTAAGGGTTTAAAGGCTTACTTGGTTAATTCAGGTATTATGAGGCTGTGTAAATGGCCTAACTGCTGAGAATGATGTATAGGGTCAGAGGCCCCCACCTGCTCACACACATTCAATTTTACTCTCATTCTTTGTTTTTTAATGATCCTTGAAATTTAAAAACATGCCTACTTTATTTAGTAATAGTACAGGCGTACACACACACATGTAAGCATGTGTATTTATACATACAAAAATGATGGAACTAAGGGTTATCATTAGAATATCACCCATCCATCTATCCATCCCCCAATCCACCCATCCATTTATTTGAGACAGGGTTTCTCTATGTAGTTCGTCCTGCCTGTCCTGAGCTCACTATGTAGACCAGGTTGGCCTAGAACTCAAAAGATTCTCCTTTTTCTTCAGAGTGCTAGGATTTAAAAAAAAAAAAAAAGATTTATTTATTTTATGTATGTAAGTACGCTGTCAATCTCTTCAGACACACCAGAAGAGGGCATCAGATTTCATTACAGATGGTTGTGAGCCACCATGTGGTTGCTGGGAATTAAACTCAGGACTTCTGGAAGAGTAGTCAGTGCTCTTAACTGCTGAGCCATCTCTGTAGCCCCAGAGTGCTAGGATTAAAGGTGTGTCCACCATTCTGGCTTAATTTTTATTTATTTTTCTAAGTGACTTTTCAAATTATCATATTTGTATTAATTATTTTTTCGATTTTGCTGTGATAGAGCACTCTGACTGACAGCAACTTATAGAAGAAAGAGTTTATTTGAGTTTCTGTTTCCAGAGGAAGAGTCCATTATACCAAAGGAGGCATGTCAGCAGGCAGACAGAGCAGGAACCTGAGAGATCACATCCTCAGTTGCAAGCATGGAGCAGAGCAAACTGGAAATACTGCAAAGCTATATATTTTCAAAGCCCTCCTCAGTGATGTACTTCCTCTAGAAAGGTGCAGCTCCTACACCTCCTGAACAGCACGTGCCCTTACCTATCACTGAGCCAGCTCACTGCCTCTATTTTTATTTATTTATTTATTTAGACATAGTCTTACTGTGTAGCCCAGGCTGGCCTGGACCTCTTAGCCTTCTTCCTCGGCCTCTCTAGTGTTTTGATTATAATTTAACCCTATAATTTAAATTCCTATTGCATTTATCTGCTTGTTTTGTATCTTTGTGCAGCTATGGTTTGAGTTTATATGTGTGGTGCACATGTGGAAGTCAGAGGACAACTCATAGGAGTCATTCTCTCTTCTTTCCCTCATCCCCTCTGGGATGAAATTTTGATCATTGGCCTTGCATACACCTTTACTTCCTGGGCCATCTTGGCAGCCAAATCCTTTCATTAAAAAAAATTCCTTTATTACATTTATTCATTTATTTATTTGTGTGTGTGAGTGAGTGTGCACATACTTAGGTGGGTGAGTACATGTTTGTGCATATGAACTCTGGGTTTTGGGCTTGATGGCAAGCATCTCACCCACTCTTGTCATCTTGTTAGCTCCCAAGCTTAGCAGTTTTAGAGCTGAAAGACTTAAAAAGTTTGAAAACTTAAGTAACGTCCTTTAAAAAAAAAAAATCACACAGCATATGGCAACATTAGCCTCAGTCTCTAGGCTGCCTAGACCAAATTTTGTTCTTGTTATGTACCATTGTTTCTTAAATATTTCATTCTTTAGCCATAAAAAAAATACAGCTTTATGGTTTTCAGTTTGTAAATAAATAAGCTTCATTTTTTAGGACTGGAAGAAATATTATGTTGTTAGAAAGTACATTTTTTTTCTTTAGAAGGCAAATGATTTATTGAACTCCTGTTACTTAACAATTCTAATTAGTTTTATAGTTCTGATACTGGTTTGTGTGGAATCTGGCATGATATGTAACTGGCAGTGGGGACTTTATGAAAGACCTGTGGTCTTCTTCAGAAAAGCAGTGTAAGTTCTCACTTTTGAATGGAATTGGTTTGTATTCAGTCTGCCTACTTTGAAAACTCATCCCTAAAGACAATTTCACAAAACATCAAGTGAGCATGAAGCATGGTCATTGAGAAATGTCTTAAGTACTGAGTTTTCATTTTCATGTACTACTTTGTGACATCTTTTTAAAAGATGGGTTACCTGTATTACTACTAGTTAGGATTTTCTTTTGTTTACATTTTTAAAGGCCCAGGTAGATTTTTCTTGGTAAGCCTGAATTCTTAATGGTTTAGGAGCAAATATTCTGAGTACTGGTTATGTACCACCAGCCACCTAAATTAAGTAGACAGGTGGCTGACAGACATCTTTGTTTATTCCTCGAAAGATCTAGTGTGATATGATTGCCTTTAACAGTAAGCAATGTAAAGTGACTGGGCTTTTCATATCCCAGACCTCTGACTAGTTTCTTGTCACCTCAGCAGTTATTTTTTTCAGAAACCCTGAACTGAACTTAGATGTTGACAGGTCAGTGTCTGCATTCCTAAGGGTTCATTGCTTCCAGCTTTGTTTAGTTTTGATCTGGTTTGTCTTGCCTCTTTGAATCTTGCCAGGAGTACCTAGAGAAAGGCATAGCAGGCTTTTCTTTTTTGCTGACCACTTTGATGGGTTAATTTTCTCCTTTTATTTCCATTCAGGACATGTCTAGTACTGACCTTGCTACACGATAGACCTCTGTATACAAGATATTTGATAATGCCATAAACAAGTAATTACTAATTTGGTGAACTATTAAAAGTTGATCATGTTTAGAAAGAAGTAGAGAAGCGGCAGGCTGTCTGACAAGATGGTTTTCTTTAATTAACTCAGTGAGTGATTAATATGGACAGTTGATGTAGTGGCTTTAATTGTATGCATTTAAATGGAAGTGAGAATAAGCAGTGTCTCAAGCTGTCGCTGAAGTTAATGACAGTACAGTGGTCTTTCTGTTGCCATGTAACTTCCCAGTGGCCCAGGTAACAGTCATTAACATGTTAGGAAGTCTGATGTGAATTTCTTCTTGCTCCTGCCAATACTGGGAAATAGATGCCTTTTATAAGAGCTCTCTTTTGTATTTAATTTTATTTTTAAATGTTCGTATTTGGAATCTGGATAGCATTTCTTAAAAGTTTAATGAAACATATTTATTTAATAGGTAAATAGGTAGTAGTGGTGATTTTAGAGAGAAAACATACATGTAAATAAATTTGACAATTGACATTATGGCTGTAGATAGAACAGAGAGCTAACCATTTTTGGGGGGGGGGACATAGTAATATTATTTTAAAAACTAATTAGCAATGTCCAGTCAAATTCAAACAATCTCAAGATTATTTTGTGTTCCATGTGTAAGTATTTTATTTGAGATACATGGTATCTTATATACTCTTTCTGTAGACATTGCCATTACTGTCAGCATTGAGTATGGTTGTCAGCACCAGCATTTGATCACTAGCTTGGGGTCATTATCGTGCAAGCTGCTGCAGAACAGAAGGACAAAAGGTACTTTTTCCTGACTTTAATTTTATTTTATTGAGAAAGAGTCTTATGTAGCCCAGGCTGGCCTTAAACCCTTGATCTACTTCTGGGGTCCTTCCTTGTACGAGGATTATAGGCCTGAACACTACACCCAGCAAGGGCACATTTTAAATGCTAGATTCAGAAGTTTCATCAAACCACAGCATCAAAGGAAGGTAACATGACTAGGCCTTTGACAGGGTTTCACTATGTTGCCTTCACAGGTCTGGAATTCTCTATGTAGACCAAACTGGCCTTGAATTCACAGAGATCCTCCTGCCTCAGCCTCCCAAGCCTTGGAATTAAAAGAGTCTGTCACCATACCTAGCACCTTCATTTCCTGTGCTTCATTGTTTTTAAAAGTATACCAGAGCCTGACTGCTATATCTCTGTTTCACTGATTAAAGGTAAAACTGTAGAATAAAGCTTTAAACAATACAGTTTATTGGGCTAGCTAGGAAAGAAGTAGGGTTGCCTTAAAACTGTTGAAGAAGCTTTCTTAAGCATAAATGGTACCATGAAAGTTTACTTGGCAAGTGTGTGGCCAGAATTGCTTTTTTTTTTTTTTTTTTTTTTTT
>NW_021604658.1:1116853-1212996 GCF_004785775.1 Grammomys surdaster | reverse complement strand
TCTGTAGACCAGGCTGGCCTTGAACTCAGAAATCCACCTGCCTCTGCCTCCCAAGTGCTGGGATTAAAGGCGTGCGCCACCACCGCCCGGCTGCTTTTTTTTATATAATAATAAGCACAATATTTACTGGCTGAGTATAAATTAAACATAGGATACCAGCAGTATTTTTGTAATTGCAAGTGAAGAATTTGGTACTTTTTAAGGAATAAAAACACTTTGTTGACTCAGATAAGCATATTGACTTGGTACTAAGTTCTGTTTAATGTATTCTTTCTTCAAAGTAACTTACATGGAAATACTCTAACAAAAAGAGAATAAGTTAATAAGATCTTCCAAAATATGTGAGATTATAGATCTAAAATTGAACCCACTTAGCCTCAAGGAGTGACTAGGAGAGATCAGTCCTCACACAGAATCAGAACATGGAACCGAAAGTGTTCTTGATTCCACTTTGATTTTCTCTGTAGTGCAGTTTACCTTTTGACTGGACAAATTTGAAAATTCACTTGAGGATAGTTCACATGTATCACTTTTATGCAATTATGACCATTCCATTAACATTTATTGTGCCAGGTGATGGATTTATAGAGGCTAATCTACTGAAATTCCCTTCCCAAGGAATTTATTTTTCTAATAAGAAGGAGGTTCTAATTTTGTGTAGTTGCATAGCTCTTCTTTAAAAATATGACTTGAGCCAGGCAAGGTGGTCCATACCTTTAATCCCTGCACATGAAAGGTAGAAACAGGTGGATCTCTAGAAGTTAGAGGACTGCCTAAGATACACAGTAAGACCATGTCTCAAAAAAAAAAAAAAAAAGTATGACTGGAGGAGCAGACATGCCTTTAATTCCACTATTCAGGAGGCAGAGTCAGGCAAATCTCTGAGTTCAAGGCTGGCCTGTTCTACATAACAAAGTTCCATAGCTACAAAGTAAGATTCTGTCTCTAATTATTCTTTATTTTTAAGAATTCAGTCATTGTTGGAAACCAGATTGTAAGAAGAGCCTTCAGATTGATCCCATTATGCTATTGTCTTACCTTTCAGAGAAGAAAAAGCTGTTCAAGCTCTGTATAGTGACAGCCTGGGGTGGGAAGATTATAAGTTTGAGGCCAGTGTGGGTTGCATAGCAAACTCCTATCTTTAATTAAAACAAAACAAAACAAAACAAAAAACCCACCAAAAACAATGCCATTTATTTTCCCAGCAAATATTTGATTTTTTTTTTTTAATATTTATGGGTGTGTGGGTTTTTTTTTTTTTTTTGTGATATTATTCTAACTAAGCCTGAGGGTTTTGTTTTTACTGTTTAGGAACAATTTCAGTATGTTGCCTAGGCTACCTTAGAATTTACTATGTTACCCAGACTGTTCTTGAGTTCATGATCTTCCTGCCTGAACCTCCTAGGATTGCAGACACATGCCACCATGCTCAAAATTTTTGTTTTATTATAAAAATAAAATTTGAAAATCCACTCAGTCATACCAGCTACATTTCAAGGGTTTAGTAGTGGCCTATGCTAGAGACTACTGTGTCAGGCTCTGTAAATAGGATCATTTCTATACTATCTGTATCTCAGGACTCTATTAAAGGCTGGAAGAAGACAAAACTCTGTTGTTGAGAGTGCTCACTGTGGTTAAACAGGATGAAGCAGGGAAACACTGACAAGCACAACAAGGTGGGGAGGGGCCCTATGTCTTCCCAGCAATAAGGTGATGTCTGAGCAGAGACCGAGAAAGTCACCAACAGCCATGCAAGTGTCTGCATGGTGAGTGTTGCAGGGAGTCGGTGGCAAGTGCAAAGGCTCTGAGGCATGAAGGAGCTGCCACAACCTAGGAACATCAAGCGGTATAGTAGACAGGAAACAATAGAACTAGTTCTTCAGGCACCTTCAGGCCACCTTAGACTTTAGACTACAATAGAACGTGAGATAGGTCACATGATTGATATTTTACAGGGTTACTCTGGCGGTCGTGCTGAAAATAGATATAAGAACATAAGTGACAAGGGAGCAGATGTAGAGACTGGGGAGCGTGTGATGGTGCCTGCAAGAGGTGATGGGGTCTTGACTGAGCTGACTTTGGAGAGAAAGTGTTTGGGCTGTGGAAATAAGTTGAAGACCGAGCTGAGAGGATTTGCTGATGGGTTGATTTCATGTGGACTATGAGAAGACTAGTCAAAGATGACTAAGATTTCCGTCTTTGCAGTTAGAAGGATGAAGTGCTATTTGTTGAGATGGGAAAAAATAGTTGTACTAGTTTGGAGAAGAAACCAGAACTTACTTTGATTATAAGAGGTCCACTCTTTCCTGTCTCTTCTTCCTGTGTCTGCATTTATTTAGTTGTTTTATTTGCTTGTTTATTTGTTTGTTTTGTTTTGTGTATGTGTGTGTGGTGTATATGCGGTTAAAAGATTTTAGTTATTTTTAGTTATGTGTGTGTATTTGCATGTGTGTCTGTACATAGGAGTGCAGTTGCCCATGGAAGCCAGAAGAGGCTATAGATCTCTGGAGCTAGAGTTGCAGGCAGTTGTAAGCCACACAGCATGGAAACTGTAGTCCTCTGCAAGAAAAGTAGGCACTCCTAACCACTAAGCAATCTTTCTAACTCCTTGTTTTGATTTTTGAAATAAGCTTTTGCTATGTAGCTCTGGCTGGTCTTGAACTCACTATGTAGTTTGTCTTGATCACTAATTGATAGAGGAATGTTCCACCCACTTGGGTGGCACCATCCCTAGGCAGGTGGTCCTGGGCTTTATTAAAAAGCTAGCTACGCATGAGCTAGAGAGTGAGCCAGCAAGCAGTGTTCCTCCATGGTTCCTGCCTCCAGTTCCTACCTGAGTTCCTGCCCTGACTTTGAACTGTCAGCTGGTAGTAGAAGATCCATAAACCCTTTCTTCTCTAACTTGATTTTGATAAGAGTGTTAATCACAACAGCAGAATGAAACTAGAATGCCACATAAATGTGGAAGTAAAAGATTGACTCCACTAGTGTACCATCGCATGTGTGTGCGAGTGTACATGTGTACAAATTTAGGGCCAGCAAGATGTCACAGCAAGTGAAGGCACTTGTTGCCAAGTCTGAAAACCTGGATTCAATCCCTGGAACCACATGGTAGAAGGAGAGAACCAGTTCCTGTATGTTCTTCTCTGACCTGCATGCATCTCCCCTCCCACATACATGTGCAGGCCCCATACAATAGATTAAATGTAACTTTTTTTCAAGTTTAAAGAGCCAACACTGATGCAGGTTAGATTAAAGAAGAGTCATTACTTGTTGGAGGAAGAAGTCCAATGTCAACACCATTAGCAGATAGAACATTTCAAAGGAAGAAAATGGAGCCGGTATTTCTTATGCATATTGATATAAAAGCCAGCAAACTTGGGTGTGGTTCAGTGATAAAGAGCCTGCCTACCACGTGCAAGGCCCTGGATTTGATTCTTTACACTGTAAAATCAAAAGTCCAAAAACTCAATCGATAAACATGTTTGAAAGATTTTATACTATGACCTTGTGGTATTTAGCCTATCTATTCAAGCCTAATTTAATAAAAAATTAAATAAATTAATATACTTTCTGCCAATAGAGTATATTTTAAAACAATAATTATTGTTTAACATCTTTTCTTGAGTAAAAAAAAAAAGCCCACTCAGAATACATGTAAGTTCTCATCTGAGTGTTCTGTCTTATCTCTAAGGGACTAGGAAAATGAACTCAAGTCTCAGAGTTGGGCTAGAGTTTACCCTAGAGTTAGGGCTAAGGGAATTGAGATAAATAAGCCCAGGGCACTAGGCTTGTGTTTCTCTTGTAGTCATGTGAAGCTGATTGAGTTCAGACACTAGGGTTTAATGTGGTTAGTGTCTTCCAAAGGAAATAGACACAGGATCTTCTTTTCTCTAATTCTGGAATGAAAACATTTGCAATGGTTACTATGTTTGTTTATGTGGGAAGCTTGCTATGATGTGGGATCTTATCAGAGTAGTTTTGAATCTGTAGTCTTTTACCCAACTCACTCATTCACCAGTGATAGGATTGTAAATTGGTTCAGCTACCCTGGAAACCAGTGTGAAGAATATTCAAAAAATTAAAAATAAACCTGCTACATGACCCCTAAATACCACAGTCCTTGGCATTCTACTCCACAGATATTACTCAGCCATGTTCATTGCTGCTCTCTTCACAATAGCTAGGGCACAGAAACAGCATAAATGTCCTTTCACTGATGAGTGGAAAATGAAAATCTAGTACACATACACTAGAATGCTATCCAGCTCTAAAAAAAAAATGAAATCATGAAAATTTCAGGTAAGTGGGTGGAATGAGAAAAGATCAGATGGAGTGAGGTCATGCAGACTCAGGAATGCACATGTGTTTGACTTTGGGGATCTGCCCAGACTGCTGAGGCATTTATGGTGTATGCACTTTGTTTTCTTTCCTTGCTAAAATTTTAAAATTTCTGAATTCCAAGATTCTATCCCTTGAAAGAGGTTGTGGATCTATATAACAAAGGCACAGCCTGTAGGAGAGTAGAGGAGGCATACCAGGAGTGATTGTCCTGAGGAACCATGGGATCATTATCTACCTGATGAAGAAGGTGAGCACTGGAGGAGAGGATGCTGAAAAGATGGCAGAGTCAATAGTGTATTGATCTGAGTGGGGCTGAAGAATTATTGGCATCTGAATGCTAGAGGCGGGATGTGAAAAGAGTTTGTTTCTGCCAGGATTTTAGTCCTTATGAAACATAATTACAGGAAACAGATTCGTTCTCGCCTTCCAGTTTCTTACTTGTAAGTCCTCCAGCTTGGTGGGACTTCTCTGTTCATTCAACATAAATGATAGATTATACAATACTTTTAAAAGAAATATTTCTAAGTGCCCAGAAATAGTCGGAACTTGAGCTCTGGCCCATAGAGACCCCTTCCTCACAGTTAGGACAGAAAGAAAAAAATATATATACCAGACCATGTTTCTGGGAACCAAAAGACTAGAATATTTCAGTGGGGACTGTTGTAAAATTTAACCAACAGCACCCTTGTTCTTTTGTTACTCTTAGCAAAGATGCCAAAGAGTGGCTTAATGCTATACTTCTTATTAATTTTTTTTTTTTATTTGTGGTAAGAAGAAAGGAAAAAACAAATTGGCAACAAAGTTCCCTAGCATTCAAATCACTGTGTTCATACATCAGAGCCTGATACTGATAGTAATTTTCTTACACTTCTATTAAATAATTAGACATTGAGATACTATATGTCTAAAGAAATATATGGGTTCTGATGAGAAAATTTACTTTTTTTTTTTAAACAGATTTATTTATTTTATGTATGAGTACCCTGTAGCTGTCTTTAGACATACCAGAAGAGGGCATCAGATCCCATTACAGATGGTTGTGAGCCATAATGTGGTTGCTGGGGATTGAACTCAGGACTTTTGGAATAGTAGTCAGTGCTCTTAACTGATGAGCCATCTCTCCAGCCCCCCAAAATTTACTGTTTTGACTAATAAATTTTATGCCAACTGGCCAAGCTTAATGAAATATTATGGCCTTTGAAAACATTGTCACTTCATTTGGTATTTAAGCTTGTTATCCTTCCAGATTGCAGTCCAGGTGCAACACAGCTGAGTCAGAGGTAGAAAAAGTGAGTTTCGAGTCATTTGTAACTGCAGAAGTAAGATATTTCTTGGAATTTATCTACCTACTCATTCTGTTTTCCTTCCATTCTACTCGTCATTAATTTTCTCACAATACTGTACTTTTTCTCTATAAAAGCTGAATATTTTTTGTACTTGTACTTACAAAGTAAGTAAGGTAGCTACTTACTTTGACTCAAAAAAATACTTTAAGTAATTGTATGAGTGGCATCATTCTTGCAGGGATATATGTAAGAATTTGAATAACTGTACCACCTGCTCTCAAGAAGCTGGTAGGGGTAAAGAAGATGATATAAAAAACAAAAATGCTTACTGCTGAGGCCTGTCTGACTACAGAAGAACGAGGGTTTACTAACAGTTTGCGGAAATTAAAGAAGGCTCTAGGAGCGAGGTAGCATTGGTTTAGTAGGATAGTGGAAGAAGGACTATCAAACAGTAAGAGTTAGTTGGGAGTAAGTGGACCCTGTGGAAAGAGATGAGAGAAACAAGCCCTGTGGGAAGGGAATCATCTTTTGTTGAACTTATACTGCAGGTGCATGCAGCAATTCCTTCCCCAAACAATTTGAAATTACAGTATATGCAAATCTATTTTTTATAAGCCTCAAGCTAGTAAAAAAAAATCAAAAGTGACAGGACTTGAGAGGCTCTAAGGGAAGAAAGACATGGTGGCTGAGGAATCTGCAGCACTCACAGTATCTCTGGAACAACTGAAAAGGGCGGGTTTTATGGGAAGATGCTTTTAAAATGTGGTCTCATGAAATTGGAAGAAAAGATGGCAGAACAGAGACATGTGGTGGTCACAGGTATGGGATCACAACCACAGTGGAACATGCTGTGGCTGAGTAGGGCTAGTTCCACCATTGCTGCAGCCCTTGTTTCAGGGGGGAGGAGAACTTTCGGCCATGATACTGCTCATGGGATACACGTGCCAGGGTCATACTGGTGAGCCAGCAGGACAGCCAGCACCTAGGGCAGAGAGGTGTACAATAGCCTAGAGTTCTTGAGAACCCTACTCCTAGGCACCCTGCCCAGTGCAAGATCACCCTGATTCTGGGCAACTTCAGGAAATCCAAGATGAGTTTCAGTGATAGTCCAGTATTTATGGTGCTTTAGAAGCCAGAAACTTTGAACCAGACCAATGACTTGTTGCAGTAAGTATTTTCATGAAAAGCTGTGCTTGTGCGTGTGCACACAGTTTGCAATGCCACTTCAATGAATAAATATGGGGTGGAGAGGTGAAAAAGATGGTGGACTGGAGCAGTGGAGAGAGGCAAAGAGGCAGGATCAGTGGCAGCAGATGTGGGAGCACATGGAAGCTGCCACTGAAAGGGGAGCATGTCATTGCAGAGTAGGGCCGCATGGGCAGCCTGGGGCTCCCAGAGGCAATTCCCCAACATGCTGCCCAGCTCTGAGCACCTGATGAGATGGAGAACAGTTCTTCTGCATCCCACCTCCATGAAAGACTTTGATGATTTGTTTTGCAGCTGGAGGCCATGTTGGTGTCTGTGGTTTTTCTTGCTGCCAGCTGTTGGGCAGTTATGCTTCTTTTGCAGTGGTATCCATGATTGCAAACTTGTAGTTGAGAATAAGAGATGATGAAGGATTCTGTGACAGCCTCTCCCACCCCCAAAGAAATAGTCTAGAAGGAAGCCATTGAAGATAGTCCATAAAAATTGTGACAGGGATGCTGAAGTGTAGCTCTTCAACATTAATGGCTTCTGGTGGTGGTGGTGGTGGTGGTGGGTTGCTGAAGTCAATTATCTATAAGAGACTGGCCACTAGGAGTTTGGCCATGATCTAATGAGTATATGGGCAACACACATTGGACTTAGTGAAGGTTTGTTTTGTTTTTTTTGTTTGTTTGTTTTTGTTTTGTTTTGGAGGAGGGCACAAGGGTGGTAGGGTGGACCTGGGAGGAATAGAAAGAAACTCCCAAATAATCAATGAGAATATTCTGTTGGAAAAAAATGGGAAACTCACAAGTGTCTTCTTTTAAGGTTAATTTGGTTTTATCCCTGTCTGTCTGTCTGTCTATCTATCTATCTATCTATCTATCTATCTATCTATCTATCTATCTATCTATCTATCTATCTGTCTTTTTGAGGCAGGGTCTCACTTTGTCGCCTTAGTTGTCCTGGAACCCTGCTTTGTAGACCAGGCTGGCCCCAAACTCAGAGATCCACCTGCCTCTGTCTCCTGAATACTGGAATTAAGGTTGTGCACTGTCACCACACTAGTTTTACGGTTAATTTGAAAGCTAGGGAGCTAAAAACAGACCATGGGTGGTAAAGTAGGAGGCAGAAAATTCTTTCCAGAGAGTAAGAGGAAGGAAGGGTGAATGAATGGTTTTTTTTTTTTTTTTTTTTTTTGAGACAGAGTCTGTGTCACCCACGGTTGCCTTGAACTTGCTGTGTAAGGGAGGATAGCCTAAACTCTTCATTCTCTTGTTTCCACCTAAATGCTGGGATTACAGGGTCTGCTTTTGTACCTCATTGTGGGAGAGTCTGAACACACACACAGAAATTGGGCCATCTCTGTGTACTAAGGAAGCAGTTAGAAATCCTGGCTTCAGGTAGGCCAGCTGAGTTATAGAAAGGGTTGTCCTAGCATTTTTCTTCTCTAGGGTCTGTGTCTTTGGACTTTAAAAGCCTGAGAAGTGGAACTCAGTAACTCTTAGATCACAAATTTAGAAAGCCAGGGATTATGTGACCATAAAACCAAGTTCTTTTAAAATGGCTTGGCCTTTTGACATCGTGCTAAGACAGTTAATTGGAGAAAAGAATCGTCTTTTCAACAAATGAAACAATAGAATTCCACACATACAAACATAAAGCTGGACCTCTACTTCTCACCTTATACCATGTACAAAGTTAACTGAAAATGCACATGTAGATTGGAAAATTCTTAGAATAACTTATAGGAGTAAATCTCCGTGACCTTGGGCTACACAGTGGTTTCCTATATACAATATTAAAAACACAGAGGGGAAAAATAGATCATATTAAAATTAACTACTTACCCACTACAAATGATACCATCAAGAAAGTAGAAAGGCACTTCTGTTTTAAGGAGCTCGTGCACAAAGTACACACACAGCTACACCTTGATAACAAAGCACAACCCAACTTCATTAGTTTATTTTATATTATTTTTAAATTTGTGTGTGTGTGTTTTGCCTGCAGTTATGTCTGTACACTGTGTGTGTACAGTGCACTTGGAGGCGAAAAAAGGCATTGGATCCCTCTGAGACTAGAGTTACACATTGTTGTGAGCCACCAGTTCATACTGGAGACCAAGCCTGAGTCCTCTTAAAGAGCAGCCAGTGCTCTTGACCACCAAATCATCTCTCCAGGACTCCCAGGTTAGCTTTAAAATGGGTAAAGAATCTGAATAGACATTTCTCTATGAAGACACATGGATAGCCAGTAAATACAAGAAGAGGTCCTACATGGCTTGTTATCAGGGACATGCAGACTCAGACCACCATAAGTTAATGGCTTCTTACTCTTGCATGTGTGTTGCATTACCTTACTAAATAATATCCATGGATAATATGCTGATGACATTCTCTGTATTTTTTTGAAATCTTGGGCTTCAGTAAATCTTGGGCAACTGGATTGGTAGCATCTTCTCCACCATGAGTGACTAAGAAAAGAATGCAGACCTGGATGTGTAAAATACACAGGATGCTTGAAAGCAGACACAGCACCACCTTGGTATTTGAGGGGTGGTGGCTGTGGTATGGTAGATCCTCTACAGTTGTGTGGCTCTGATTCCCAGGCTTTGTCGGGGCTTGTGGCACTCTCTTCCAGATGAAGCCATGCCTATTGTGCTGGAGGAGCCTTCCAAGAGCACTTGCTCCTCAATGGCCATAATGGTCCAGGCTCAAGGGATCAGGAGTGATTAAGAAAACCAGGAATGGTGGTTGTAATCTCTTGTGTGGCTGGAACAAGGTAGGACAGTAAAATTCAGTCATTTCATTCTTTTTTCTTCACTAAAAATATAATAAAAAGTATTGTTAATATCTCCCTCACCCTTTCCCCCACCTTGCTTCTCACAGAACACTGAACTAGGAAGCAGAGCCCATTTGTGCTCAGCCCTGCGGCAGCTGTTTGCTCAGCAGCTGCGTTACACAGGTTTACCGTGGTGTGTGTCTGTGGAGCACTGGATTTGGATCTTGTATTTAGCTGCCAGAGGGACTGTGATGCAGTAGGAGAGATAAACTGATAGATTGGCTGCCAGAAAGACGCTAGGAATCAATCAGATAAACAGGGTAGAGAAATTGCTTGCTGTTTTCTAGTGATAATAAACCGGTGGCCTCTGGTCCCTGCATTTTTAACCGTAATTGCTGTGGTAATAATGCCCAAAATAAGCAAATGAGAAAACTTCAGAGTAGGATTTTTAATTGCGATTGAGATATCCTTTCCTGTGTGCAGTAAAGCTGCATCTTATGGAAGTGGACGTTTTTTAAACTTTTACTTCTTTGGTGCCTACTTACACACACAAATGAAAATTAGAAAGTAAACTACTTTCATGGGAATTTATTTCTTCTCCATCTCCCCACAGGCTTCAACTATTTAATTTAGTGAAATATCTATGTAACCACTATGCCTTACCTGCAAAATAATTGCTTGTTTTTGTGAAGAAACAAATTTTAAAGCCAGCCATGTATTATCGATGGTTGGTTAGCAGTAACTAGTTTATTTTAGATTTTTCTCAGATGTCTGGAAACTTAATTTCTGTTGTCATTTCTCTGCATGTAGAACTTATATAGGAGGATTACACCTAATTTTATTATTGCAAGTTAAAGTTCTCTTCTCCTTTCCTGTTTAAATTTCATGACATCTTTATACTGAAAATTCTTAAGTGTGAAAAAGTTACAGATTGAGATTTTTATTGGATGCAGTGGAGTGCCAGAATTAGGAGGAGAATGGGAGAATAATGTTAGATCCCCATGGAGTTAACCCTAGAGAATGGAGACCCACTCCTTTATACAAGGAGTGAACACAAATGACTTCCTTTTGGTTCCTCAGAACTTTGGTGGCTGTGTGTGTTTAGTCATGTCTAGTTAAGTCAGTTGATAGTACCAGCATGGCAGAGTGCAGTTGTAGAAGGTAGGAGGATGAAGTCTACACTCTTCATTATTGGCAGTCAAGGCCTTCACTCAGGGAAGACCTTCTCATTGCTGGGGTTACAGTTCTGAAGTTAATTTTGCACCATTATCCCATTGGTTGGAAGCTGCTACGTTTCCCTTTCTGTCTACAGCCCTTCACACCTGACCTTTTAAAGATTATCCATTGTTGATCAGACAAGGAAAGCTGGTCAGAAAACAGTGAAAAGAGTGTTGCACACACTCTGATGCATTTGAAAGATATTCTAGCACCATAAGTCACCCAAATGGATGTCAGTACAGCTATTGTGGTAACTACCTTTGAAAACTATATAAATACAAAAGGATTAATGGATATTCTTATTTAAAAGTGGTCACTATGCTGTTCAGAATTCTTTCCATGACCTTTTAAGCCAGTTGCCACTGGGAGATGATAATTACTCAGTTGCTTTCCTTTTTCCCTAGCTCCTTCGAGAACTCATAGAGCGGAAGACCAGCTCTTTGGATCCAAATGATCAAGTGGCCATGGGAAGGTAACTTAGATGTGGTTTTCTGTTCATTCAAGCTGCTTGTGCAGTAGTTTCGTCTATTGAATCCCTTTAATTTTGCCTCCAAGACAATGACTGGTCCTATAATTATCAGTCTTATAATCTTTACCCTTAGTGTGTGTTGTGTTTGTATCCATAGCAATCTGCTGATCAGTGTGTAAAGGCTTCTGCCTAAACCTGTGTTCTCAGCTATCAGAGCAGGTTCCTTGTTGTGCTGTGTACAACAGGTTCCTGGCTCAGATGAATCTTTGTTAATCTGCCCTAGTGTAGACCTCCACCCCTCAGAGAAGCTTCAGCTCAACTGGAAATGGAACATGACAACATTACCCAGAAGTCAGTATAGAATGCAAAGTAATGGAGGCTCTTGTTTGTATGTTTATCCTGTGCTTTCAAAATAAGAAGGGCATTTAGAGTGCCACCTAATGAGTGGAGTGCATTTAAATAATCATGAGCCATAATTTGAAAAAGCATAAGAAAGAAACAAAAGCTGTAAATGTCAGGATGAGATTCTGGGCAGAGCAGCATTTTGAATAGGCAATGAAAAATTATCATTGATGAAGTAATTTTGAGTTGAATTTTAGGGTAGGGCACTGTTGATATTTCCCGTGTCTTTGGAATGTTGTAGGGGTGCTCACTATATAGTTAATGTGATAGAGTAAATTGTATTTAATTGATGATTATATTATACATTTATCTGACTTTACAATAAAATAGATTATGGTAATTAAGATTATATTAAGATTACAGTAATTGGATTTCCCTAGACTCCCCCCCCCAACCCCATGTTGGGTTTTCCTTGTGCAAGTCAGGTAAGATGACTAGTTGCTACTGTAAGTTCCCTTTTCATTTGTTCACAGGAACAATTTGAGGGAATTCTTTTAGCTTGTTTTCAACCCTGATATGAAAAATTAAGTTCCCGAGGGACTCTTAAGATGACCATAGATACGTGAATCCTATAGAGACCCTGACCCACTAAATCATCTATGAACAAGAGACCATCTAGGGTGTTTGGAGACTGATAAGTAATTGAGAATAAATATTTATTGTGTCAGTTTTCTTGTTTTTTTTTTTAAGGTGTGATAATGGTATTAAAATTACATTGAGGCCAGGTGTCGACACACACCTTTAATCCAGTACCTGGGGAGAAAGAGGCAGGTGGATCTTTTTGAGTTTGAGGCCAGCCTAGCAACACAAGGAATTCTAGAACAGCCAAGCCTACATAGTGAAAACTGTCTAAAAAAGTAAAATAAAAGAGATAATATTGAGGAGGAGAAAGAAGAGTCTTTATCTTTTATTAACACATATGGAAATATTACCGAAAAAATGTAAATATTACTATATAGAGAATATAAATTAAACAACTATAAGCCTAGTGGATGATTTATGAAGTTAGAAGGGAAGAGCAGGTGAGATGGCTTAGTAGTTACGAGCACTTGAAGCTTTGTTCCCAACACCCACATGATGGCTCACATCCATCTGTAACTGCAGTTCCAGGGGATCTGACACCGTCTCTGACCTCCATGGGCACAGGGCACACAGCTAGTTTACATAAATACATGCAGGTGAAACACTAATACACATAAAATGAATCTTTAAAAGCAATTAGAAAGGAGAACTGGTAAAATGACTCAGTAGGTAAAGGCACTTGCCACCAAGTCTGATGATCTGAATTGCTGCTCTTGCAGATGACCTGGGTTTGGTTCCCAGAATCCACGTAGTGGAAGGAGACCCATGAGTTGTCCTCTGACCTTAGTATATGTGCTGTAATGTATGTTCGGGCATGCACAGGTGAGGACACACATATAGGTAAAATAAGTAAGTGTAAATGTTTTAACTAGAAGAAGCAAAAGCACTGAGTTTAGAAAACAGAACCAGGCATGGTGGTGCACGTCTTTAACCTTAGCACCTGAAAGGTAGAGCCGAGTTCAAGGACAGCCAGGGCTAAAAAGCCAAGAGAGAGCGGTGATGAGAATATACATGAGAATCAGTTGATGCTTTCAGATCAACTAGCACTTGCAGTAGCAAGAGACTATCTTTATAAGCCGAAACAGGGAACCAACAGCTTACACTCAGTGGGCTTTCCTGCAGACTGACAGACTGAGTGCTTGTCCCAGCAACTCTGTACCGAGTAACATTGTTAACCAGATTTGCTGTGGAATTTCCCGGCTGCCATTTGTCTTTTACCATTGCACAAATCCTCTCCAATTGATTAGTCACTTTGGCCCAAGACTATTTGAGGAATTTGATTTAGATTGGTGATTTCTTTCTGCAGTGTTGTTAGTGAGAAAAATTCCAATTTGTCAATATTCATAACTGTTTCTGTGGGTGGTGATGCATAATGTGGTTTGTGATTTTCCCAGGCAGTGGCTTGCAATCCAGAAACTACGAAGCAAAATCCGCAAGAAGGTAGATAGAAAAGCCAGCAAAGGAAGGAAACTTCGGTAAGTTTGTGGGAAGTAAATGAACATGAGGCCATGTTGCTTCTTCTCTTTTGTTTTGTTTGTCCCATCTTTGTCCTGATGAAGCTAGTTTTGATTTTGGCTTTTGAGACTGGCTGACCTTGAACTAAAAAAATCTCCTGCCTGAGCCCCTCAGGTGTTAACAATATTCTGGTATATGCTACCACATCCATTGCTCATGATTCTGTTTTTAATGGATGATAAAAGTAACAGAATGATGTGCAAATGTTTTTATAACCCTGTTTTCTTATTCTAAAAGGGAAAACACAGTTTATTGAATTTTTATTCTATTGTTGTCAGTGGATGTATAAAATACTGTTAGTGTTTCCCTAAAAGAAATAATTAGAAAACAAAATCAGAATGATTATTCTATCTTTAAAAAGACAAAGTGGAGGACTTTAAAAGTATTAATAGTATACTTAGATGATGAGGAATATAATTTTTGTGGGAAAATAAAGTATTTTTAGTTCTATGAAAACTCTCCACTATGAACTAATAGAGTCTGGAGAAGATGCAGATACTATTCTTGCATAGGACACGAGTTTGATTCCCAGCACCCATATCAGGCAGCTCACAACTGCCTATAACTCTAGATTCCCTGGAGCTAGACATACACGTATAGACCTACACATGTATGCATAAATAAATAATAAAAACATTTTTTAAAAAAAGAAACATATGTAAGATAGAGCAAGAGAGTAGGAACTGACGTTGTTAGACTTTTAGGTTTATATCTTGGGGTCAGAGTAGGGCAATGTTTCTGAAAAACTCCTGTGTTAAAGAGTCTGCTGATAGTTCAGCAAAAACTATTTATCTTGTTGTATTAGTTATATAACTATATATAAATTGTGTGTGTGTGTGTGTGTATATCCTGCATCGTTAAAGAGCCTCTCTTTTATTGCATTTTCTTTAGACAAGTATGGGTCTATCTCATGTTTAAATATCTTTAGTCGATGCATGTTTGTAACTTTATACTAAGAGGTACAGTCAGGAGTATTGTAAGTTGCAAGCTAGCCTGGGGAACTAGCAAAACCCTGTTGAGACAAGGGAGAGAACCAACTTCACATAAGCAGATTTTATAGTCACTTTACCTTGTTTGGGATTTATTAAAACTTACCAGGAAATGCTGGTTCGGCTTTGCAGAAGTGCACAGGAGTTGCTACTTTTCTTACATTTCAGCCTAACCTGTTAGAAATTTTCCACTTTACTGTTGAGATGTGCAGCTCTGGTGCATCTTGGGACATTGTTACTGTTGAAATGAAGCGGGTGACTCTAGCCACACTGCCCGAGTTTGGATTCCAGCTCTGACAGTGACTAATGCTTACTTTAGGGGAGAACTTGAACTCGTTATGCTGGCTTCTTCATTTGTAAAATGAGGAGGATAATGACTCAGAACCAGTTTGTGGAGAGAGTTGGTGAAGATGGTGTGTGGAGCTCTCAGAAGTGCTCAGTCCCTGTAAGCAGTGCTACTGTATTGGTTGCCGTCCTTCCAAGGCTGGGCCAGTCGGCCACCCTAGTGTTTATTTCCTTGTCTAGTTCCCTTCCTTTTTCTGTACCTGGCATTCCTTCTTCTCCACAAGTATTTAAAGGATGTTACTAACAGTGTGTATAAATGGCAGCTTCATTCACTCCTGTTGGGCTCAGGTTGCACAGTGGGGGTGTATATAATACTATAACTTACTAGGGTTTCTCCAGAAGGAACCGTTGGGAGACCTGGGATCAAATAATGTGTAGATACCGGGTGCACAGCAAACATTCTCTTATTCTATGTAGTGGAATTTCTCTTGGAAATAAATGTATATTCTTTCAAAGAATTGAGAGGCCAGCTGTGATGGTATAACCCATAAGCTCAGCACTTAGGAAGCTAAAGCCAGAGGATCAAAAGCTTGAGGCCATCTTGCAGTACACAGTGAGAGACCCTGCTTCCTATAAAGCAAAAAGAGAGAGGAGAATGGAAAATGTCTACATTATTTTATTACTTTGAATTTTTAAATTGTTAGAGCCAAGAGCTGTACATACCCTTTGTGGTCTAGAGTGGTGTTACTTTATCCTTTCAGATAGTTCCAACCTAACTGCTAACTGTAGAGCCTTGTAGATGCTTATCAGTCAGAAAACATCTTGGATAAAAATGATGATACTACTGCAATGTTGATCTAGGAATGAGAATTGGCTCTGACTGCAAGCAGAGCAGAAAGTAAGAAAGCTGGGCTGGAAGCATCACTCACTGGTAGAATGCTTCCTGAGAATGCATGAGGCTCTTCTTCTAGTCCTTAGAAAGTAAAGTCAGGTTGGTCTTGGAAAGCAAGCACTCTTCTGTTATGGTAACTGAGTTAGAACATGAGGCTACTGTTCCTCAGATCAGAATCAGAATTTCTAATTTTATCAAGTTGAAAGAAAACAATAGGGTAGTGTGTGTGTGTACATGTGTGTACATGTGTGTGGAGGCCAAAGGCTGATATTGGGGATCTTCCTAAACTGCTTTTTGTATTGAGCCGACTTGAACCCAGAGCTGGTGATCCAGCTGGCCTGACTAGCCAGTTTGCTATGGGAACTGCCTTTTTAACACCAGGAGAGTAGGCAATCGGCTATATACATGGGTGGTGAGTAGCCAGACCCTGGTCTTTTATGTTTCCTTGGCAAGCCATTTCCACAGATCAGGATTTTATTTTAATAAAAATTGTTTTTAGTATCTTAATTTATGAAATTAATTTCATTAAACTGTTAGAGGTGGGTGTCAATGCAATTATATAGCTTGGTAGTGGTTGAAATCCCCACCTGCTCAACTATCCAGAGACATTAAAAATTTTATTCTGATAACACCCATCCAAGAGATAGTCTTTAAACAAAACAAAACTAAACATTAAAAATAAAAGGTGGTGTACTAACACCCTTGCTCCAGTTGCTCTTGTTCTATGGATTGTAGTCAGTAGATGAACCTTGCCCTTGGTGCCTGTTGTAGTGTATACTCTTGGCTCAGCATTGAGGCATGCGGCCTGCACAGGAAGATTGCCAGGTGCTGCATCTACTACACTGAACTGTGAGAAGCTAGTTAGATCAGTGGAAAGCAAAAAGAATAATGTGTTACAAATGTTTGCTTGCTTAAGACAGTGGGGTGGAGCATTTTGGGAATTTCAGGCTTAAAGTGAACATAGAGGAGTGGCAGGCAGTGAGGCTTGATGTTTAGGTGCAAGCTAGATTACAGCCACACTAGCAATTTGGGCTTTATTTCTGTGGACCAGTGAGCCATTTCAAGAGTCCAGGCAAAGGAATATTGTCATTACACTTGTGTTACAGAATGGCAGTTCTAGGGGTTTTGAACTAGGAAGTGGACTAGGGATTTATGAAGGCAAGGGCTAGTGAGAGATAGGAGATGAAACATGAGTTCAGGTGAGGACTGGGCACTTCACAGTGACTTCTCAGGTAAGCGTATGCTACAAGGAGACAGTCTGGTTTGTTGGGTTGATTTTTAGTTCTTAATGTTGTTATTGAGGGAGAGAATAGATTCTGTTTCAGAATATCTTGAATTTGATATAACCTTAAGAGGTCTTATTTTTTTTGAGAGACATTTTTAATTGAGAAGGGTGTAGATATTTATTATGTGGTAGTTTAGAAGCAATGTAATTGCCATTTTCCCAAAATTGTGATACGATGAATCTATAATGAGAAGAATAGAACCCTGAGAAATAAATGTCAGCATATACGAGATTGACAGAGAGAGAGAGGAGCTCATAAAGAAAGCTGAGGAGAGGCAGAGGCACCACGGTGGATGTGGAAATGTTTCCTGTGAGCCAGAAGTGCCTGGCATGTCAGAAGTCAGAGACCCTCTGTTCTCCACCCAAGGATCACTTGGCTGCTGTGTAAGACTAGAAGTAGCAGCCAACAGGCTTTCCACACTAAAAATGCCTCAGGAATCTCTCTGCTCAGTCTCCGTTTCTCTCTTTGTTCCTCTCTCCTTTCCTCCCTCCCTCTTCCTCCCCCCCCCCCATAGGGTCTTACTATGTAGCTGGCTGATCTGAACCTCTCAGTGAACCAGACTGGCCTCAGACCTGCCTCTAAGTGCAATTTTTACTGTTTGGTTTAGCCTTTAGGATACCAGTTAATATGTTGTCCAATGTCTACCAAAAGTAGAAAAATTACCAGTGGGCAGATGACACAGCAAATAATTCATTTCCAGTTACAAAAAAGTGTGTGTGTGTGTGTGTGTGTGTGTGTGTGTGTGTGTGTGTGTGTGTGTCTGCCTACACATGCACATGTGGAGGCCAGCAGTTGACATCAGTTGTTTTCCTCTATTCTTTACAAACTGGAGCTTGCCATTTTGACAAGTTTCCAGGATCCTCTTGTTACCTCACTGCCCCTAGCACTGTGGTTATAGGTGCATCCCTCTGGCTAGCCCTTAAGTGGATTCTGGGATGCTAACTCAGGTCCTCTGTTTTGCAAATCAAGCACTTTACTCCTTGAGCCATCTCCTCAGCTCCACATAGCAATACATTTTGCAGATAAGGCCCATAAGTAGATATTAAATCAGTGGGTAAAAAAGTCTGAAGAGAGCCAGACAGGTCTCTGCGAGGTTGAGGCCAACCAGGCTAGTTAGAACTACATAATGAGACCCTGTCAAAATAAAAAGAAAGAAAAGAAATTGTTTGAGGAGAACCCTGGAGGCCAGGTCATGAGGACTGTTTCAAGTTTGAGACCAGGCTGAGCTACAATGTAAAAACCCTTAATTTTTCCATTGTATAATATGTTTATAAAGAGCCGGGGCTGTATAATTGGCTTTTGATATGACACTAAATAAATTATATAGACACAAGAGTACCTCTGAAACTGTGAAGATAATGCAGAATATTAAGTATAGTCATCTGTTGTTACCAAGAGAAGACCTGTTATGTGATTTACTTGCACATTTACACAACACTAGATGTTGTGACCTGTGACATATGGATAGTGTCTGCCTTTGACTATATAGCATTTCCAAACAAAATATTGTATGCAGGGGATAACTGTATTAGTCTCATTTTTAGGTTTTTAAACTTTTTTTGCATGTAGGTATGTATTTTTTTCTGTTATTCTTGGATTGAAAGACATTCTGTATTTTTTTTTTAAATTCATTTGTTGAAAAAAAAAAATGGCCGGGCGGTGGTGGCGCACGCCTTTAATCCCAGCACTTGGGAGGCAGAGGCAGGCGGATTTCTGAGTTCGAGGCCAGCCTGGTCTACAGAGTGAGTTCCAGGACAGCCAGGACTATACATAGAAACCCTGTCTCAAAAAAAAAAAAAAGAAAGAAAGAAAAAAATGAAATTTGGGCAATTTAGATATGAGTGATTCAATAGGTAATTATTTGATATATGTAAAATTATTTCTGAAACTGAAATAATTACATGCATGATTTTTTTTGTTTTTATTTTTTGTTTGTAAACATTTTGCTCAAGTTAAAGTTTTACATATATGTCTTTGTGCTTAGTTATGTTTAAAGACATCCAAGCTTTTTGTAATAGGAAGAATAAAAAAGGGTCCGTTGTGTAATTCTTTGGTATAATTCGATTAGTATTAAGTGATATATGTATTTAGTATATTTTTCCTATAAATTTCAAATGATTGTACACAAAAATACCTTTATCTTTCGTCAGGTAGTACTGGTGAAGTAGCTTAAATTTCATGGCATTTCAAACTAAAGATTGGCCCCAGAGTTGCTCAGAACTTAGCTGTTGCTCCCTCAGCTAAAGATGATACTATGAAGGACCTAGCAGAATCCTGTGGAGACAATGGATTAGAGGAGTCTCCTGTTGGGAACAAGTACCAATGAGTGAGGGTGTCCTGGTGCTGCCTGTTCCCGTGTCCATAGGTGACGTCACAGTCATGACACTGAAAACTAAAATGCACACAAAGGAGGAGGCCAGGGTAGCTGGGTCCTCATCAGTTTGTCTGGAATCATGTTTAAGGGTTGTGTGCATGCTCACAGGCTCACCTGTGTCTGTTCTTTCCTCCATGTGAGCTAAAGGGATCTGTATTGATCTGTCATTTTCACTGTGTGTGTGTGTGTGTGTGTGTTTTCGAGACAGGGTTTCTCTTTCCAGGTTGTCTTGAAACTCACTCTGTAGACCAAGCTGACCTCAGACTCAGAGATCACCTGCCTCTGCCTCCCAAGACCTGCGATCAGAGGCGAGTGCCCCCACAGCCCTGCTGTTGTGACTGTTCTAGCACCAGACTGTTTGCTGTTGCATTAAGTGAGAAAAAAGAGAGTTGCAAGTGCCTGTGAACTTTACCCTACTCCACTCTGGAGCCAAAGTTCATGGGATCAGTCATGGAATTTAGCTGGTAAAATATGTTTCTTTTGCTAAGTTAGTGGTTACTAATACTGCTGTTTGTTTTTTTTTTTTTTCTTCTTGCTTTATTTAGGTTCCATGTCCTTAGCAAGCTCCTGAGTTTCATGGCACCTATTGACCACACTGCAATGAACGATGATGCCAGGTGAGCAGCAGTACTTGTACGTCTCAAGTGGCCTCGGGAGAGCCTGATAGTGACAGTTAGAGCCAGTCACTGGCATCATAACAAGGTCTATCACATGTGTTTACTACCATGGTTACTGTGAAGCCCAATCAAAATTCCCATAAATCTCAACACTATCTCTAGTGGTTTGTTTTTCTCAGCATTAGTCTACCTGCCTGGGTCATCTGCTCCTCTCTGTGGCAGAGGCAGTGCGCTGTGTGTGCTGTATGCATATGCTAGGTGTTGCTTCAGTTGTGTTTGTTGAAGCTACTATTGGGGATTGGGGGTCTTTTTTTTTTTTTTTAAATAAAAGAAATATGGCTAGGCGGTGGTGGCACACACCTTTAATCTCAGCACTTGGGAGGCAGAGCCCAGCGGATTTCTGAGTTCGAGGCCAGCCTGGTCTACAGAGTGAGTTCCAGGACAACCAGGGCTATACAGAGAAACCCTGTCTCGAAAAACAAACAAACAAACAAACAAACAAACAAACAAAAAGAAGTATGTGTTCATAAAGCTGAAATGATAGGATATATGGAGGGGTCGTGTGGATGCTCATTGTTATCCAGAGATAACATTTTATTTGTTTATCTATTTATCTTAGGGCAGGGTCTCACTGTGTAGCCCAGGCTAGCCTAGAACTCAGAGTTCTGCCTGCCTTTGTCTCTCAAGAGCTAGGATTAAAGAGATGTGCCATATGCCTTGCTTTATTTTATTATTTTTTTTTTTAGTTTTTAATTTGTTTTGGTTTCTTGAGACTGTTAGCTTGGATGAGCTAAAACTCTCTGAGTAATCCATACTGACTTGAAACTCAGGACAATCATCCTGCCTTACTCTCCCAAATGAGGGAATTAGAGGTATTTGCCATTGCATGCTGCTGCTGCTGCTGCTGCTGCTGCTCCTCCTCCTCCTCTTCCTCCTCCTCCTCTTCCTCCTTCTCCTCTTCCTCCTCCTCCTCCTCTTCTTCTTCTTTTTCTTCTTTTCTTCTTCTTTTCTTCTTTTCTTCTTCAGAATAATTTGCTGGGCATGCTACATAACTTTAATCCCAGCACTCTGGAGTCAGAGGCAGACAGATCTCTGAGTTTGGGGCCAGCCTGGTCTACAAAGTGAGTTTCAAGACAGCCAGGGATACACAGAGAAATTATGCCTCACAAAACCAAAATAATAATAATAATAATAATTAAATAATAATTATTATTATTATTACTATTATTATTTTTTTTTGTACTGTGTATGTGTGGCACACTCTTTACTCCCAGCATTTGAAAAGCAGAGGAAAGTGGATCTCTGTAAATTCAAGGCTTCCCTGGACTCCATAGCAAGTTCTAGACCATCTAGGGCTGTGTAGTGAGTTTTCTGCCAAGGAAGGTATAGGAAGAGGAGGAAGAATATTATAGCAACATGAATTCCTGCTTTCCTATCTTATTGATGAATCATTTATTTTGATATTAAAGTTGTACAGATTGGTGGAAGTCCCTTCGAGCCTGGTTGTATCATTCTGGTATGACCCCAACATTCTTTATATCCTTATTCTTTGCACATGATAATTAAAGTTTATCTTTCTTTGATGGTTCATTTTTAGAGAGGGTCTCACTACATATCCCTGGTTGGTCTGGAACAGGTTAGCCTCCACCATGTGGGGTCTTTCAAAGCTTATCTTTTACTTTCCTTGTGCTTGCTCTGAAATTGCCCCTTCGTGATGAAGCCCTTCCTATCAGTGGTATTCAGATTTGGATGTAAAATGCTGTTCATTATTTCTGCCTATTCTTATATCGAGGGACTCACAGTGTAGCACAGGGAACTTGTGGGCACACATGTGTACACTCAAAATGTTTCCATTCAGGGTTTGTTGGTTTGGGGGTTTGTTTGTATGTTGTTTCAGCTTGTTCTTGCTTTTCTTTTTCATAGAATTAAAATTATGTTCTATAAATATTTTTTATACTGTGAACATTTTTATGTCATTAAAACAAATTTTAAAATTTAAATGACAATATCTTTTATCATTTAGCCATTCACTGACTAGTAGATACATTATTTTATCACAAATGTCTTCTTAGTAGTTGACTGTAGGCTGGTGTTGGCTTTGCCAGGTGTCTCCCAACTCACATTGTAGCCTTTCGACTTGCTTCCAAACCTCATCCGATCACGTTGTCTTGTGCCTGAAGATAGCAGATCTACAGGTTTCGACCACACACTGTTGGCTGTTTGCCATTCGGTTTGTTTGAACACAAAGCAGCTTGTCTATAATCCTACATACACTTGGATCTGTTTTGTAGCTACATTTTTCTCAAGTGCTTTGTAAATGACTGCTAGGTATGGTTGCATTTTTATTGTTTTTTGGTCATTTAAAAGTTCCAAAGTAAACAAAGCAGAGCATTGTTGTGCACACCTATAATCCCAGCATTTGAGAGTGGTGGTGACAGGGTCAAGAACTCAGGAGTGCATGGGGACCAGTACAGAGGTGGCTTAGTCATTGGGAGATGTGCTCCTCCTGAAGGTCTGAGCTCAGTTCCCAGCAACCACACCAGATGACTGGCAGTTGCCTGCAGTTCCAGCTCCAGGGGGATCCCACTTTTCCAGCCTCTGCAGGAATCTACACTCACATGTGCATTGTTTACACACCAGGCACACATGCATGCATATCAGTTTTAAAAATAAAAGTATTTTAAAGTAGAACTTGGATCCTAGAGAGATAATTCAGTGGCTTAGAGGACCTCAGTTAGATTCCCAGTAGCCACATGCTGGCTTGTAACTGTCCATCACTCCATTTCCATAGGGTCTGACACCCTCTTGTGTCCTCTATAGACACTGGCAGAACACTTGTACTCGTAAAAGAAAACTTCTTGAATAACATTCATGTAGGGGGTAGAGAGATGGCTCAGCGGTTAAGAGTGCTTGTTCTTGCAAGGAACCTCAGTTTGGTTCCTAGCACCCAGGTTGTGTGGCTCACCAGCTGACTGAATTCCACTTTTGGGGGGGGATCCAAGGTCTTTTGACCTCCATGGGCATCTGTGAGCACACATGCACACATAAAATAAAATAAATTAAAAAAAAGGTTGAAGAGGTGACTCAGCAGTTAGAAACATACACTACCCTTGCAGAGAAGCCAGGTGCAGTTCCCAGTACCCACATCAGGTGGATGGCTCATAGCCACCCATAACTCTTGCTCCAATAGTTCTGGATGTCTTCCAGGTACATGTGTGTGTGTGTCCACACGTACACATACACAGAACACAGGGGGAGTGGATCCTATTTATCCTTTTGGATGGTATATTACATACTACAGTTACAGATTATTTGAAAAGCCAGGCATGGTGGCATTCACTCATAATTCTAGCACTTCAGAAACTGAGACAGGAAGATGAAGAATTCAAGACCAGTCTGTCCCATTTAATGAGACCCTCATCTCAAACCAAAACCAAAAAAAGTATTTGAGAATGAGTGTGACAGTTAGAATCATTTGGTCCTGGCTGCCTAAGAAACATAGTTGCTGATTGCAGAGCAAATTGGCCTGAGTTCCTCCCAGAGCCAGTAATGCTAGGGCTGAAGTCTCGGTCTCCCCCCAGCCCTTGTGTTCCCAAGGTGGTTGCTAGCTTTAGTCACTAAACATCTACTTGAGACAAGAAGGAAAGGAAAGAGTAGTGCCAGCCATATCTGTGGGCTCTTGTTTTGAGTAGAAGCTCCCCCAGAATCTCTTGCAGCAGCCTTTTTCTAGTTTTTCCATGGTCAGGTGTGTAATGTATTCTAGGTCAGATAGAGCAGCCAAGGAGAAGGGGATAGGGTTGTATGGTTTTTATGGGGGATAAAGATGTTTTGTTGTTGTTAGATAATGGTAACCAGCATCCTTCCCAGAAGCTTAGCTTCAGATAAAGGAACTTGGCAGTGGTCTTGTAGCTCAAGATCCAGTTCACTTACCATGAGATGTTAGGTGGAGGCAGAGAATCCCTACAAGCTCAACGGGCCAGCTATCCTGAAGTATATGCCAGTGAACAAGAGAACTTGTCTAATACAAGGTGGACAGGGCTAGCAAGAGGGCTTAGTGGGTAAAGGTAATGGCTCCCAAGATTGATGATCTGAGTTTGATCCCTGGAGCCCACGTGGTAGGGGAGAATTGAGTTCCAAAAGTCATCCTCTGACCCCACCCCCAAAACATACCCACATATATGTACAATAAATAAGTATGAAAAATTAAAATAAAGCAAGGTGGAAGGCACTAGCTGACATCTAAGGTTGTCCTCTCACCCCCACATGGGTGCTGTGGCATATGTGTGCCTGCACTCACAGACATGAGTTTTGTGCTCATGCATACACACATATGCATTCATATAAGAAAATGTTTAAGGAAAGAAAAATTGTGCATGGGTTTGATGATGTAGCTCAGATGTACTGTAGTTGCCCAGCATACCTGAGGCTGTGGATACAGTCTCAGAACCACTAAAAGGGGATGGAAGGGAGGGCAGAGAGGGAGGACAGTTATGTATTTAACATGCTTTTCCAAGGTATCAGCTCTAAACATTACAGAATGTGGTGATTCCATAGCTCACACTGAAGTCAGTAGTGAATAGAGATGCTACTCTAGTGGTTGACAGAAGAGTGTACAAATGCTGTACTGTTTTATCTACAGAACTGTAGTCGCTGCAGGTGTTGGCAGTGTTGTGTTCCCCATGGGTGGGTAGGGAGACAGTGTCATTGCAGTGGTGGACTCTGACATCTTAGGGGAAGGAGCAGGGATCCTGGAGCCAGTCTGCCATATGTACTGAGGGGCCACTGTGTGTGGCCTTCATGTGGTAGCATTCAGCTTTGTGTCATTTTTATGCCACGATGGGAATGTTCACGGTTGTTTGAATGTCACTGACTCCTTGCACTGCCTTCCTCAAGTGAATAGCTCCGTTTTTACTAACTTACAGATAAGTCATTTTTGCCATGGGTGTGAGAGTACAGAGAGTTAAACAAGTGTTGTGTTTTGTTTCTGATTTTGAGTTAGAGAAGGACTGTATAAGTATGATACAGGGACCAGAAATCATAAGGAGAATTATTAATAAACTTGAGCACATACGTTCCCCTGAGAAAGATATCAGAAACCAGATGCATTAACAAATGACAAACTAAGCCGGGCGGTGGTGGCGCATGCCTTTAATCCCAGCACTTGGGAGGCAGAGGCAGGCAGATTTCCGAGTTCGAGAGTTTGAGGCCAGCCTGGTCTACAGAGTGAGTTCCAGGACAGCCAGGGCTACACAGAGAAACCCTGTCTCGAAAAACCAAAAAAAAAAAAAAGACAAACTAGACCAAGTCCATCTGATGGTGCTCTGCTGTGAGTAGAGGGTCTACAACTTCCTCATGTCCCAGTGACCACGGGGAACATGTGTCAGCTTAAAACCTATACAGTAAAAATGTCATGGAATGCAAGTCAAGATGAGATTTTTTTTTTCCCCTTTTGCTAGTAACCTGTAGTGACGATATGAGGGGTGAACTTTCATGTACTGTTTTGAATGTATGGCTAGCAAATCCTTTTGGAGAGTTATTGGTTAATGTTTGCACATATATGTATGTAAGGAGCTTTTGTTCTAGGCTCTCTATTGCAATATTGCTTATAATTTTGAAAAACAAATAATCCAACTATCCATAGGGGACTGGTTAGATAAAATTGTTTAGATGAAATTATGAGCAACTGTTGAAAAAAAAAGCAGAGTTGTATAACATAACATCAGTGGAAAAGAACCTACTCAACACTTGGTACTGTAATTCCATTTCTGAGTTGATAAAATAAACAAGTTGAGTCTCCATTATTCAAAATGTTCAGAACCAGAAGACTTAGGAGTTTTCCAGGTTTGACAGTATTTACATAGACTTTGTCAGTTGCCTCCAGAATGAGAAAATCTGGTATCAAAAAGGAGCCACATGGCCAGCTATTTGAGCAACATGTTGGTACTCAAACATTTCAGCTTTCAGGGGCTGGGCTCCATTGTAATGATACAGCCCTTGCCTGGCATCCTTGAAGGTTCAGTTCCCAGCACTCTGACAACAGAACAAAGTACAGGTTCCAGATGTTCATGTTGGTGCTGTATAACCTGTAGGAAAAAAAGGTAGGAAAAAAAAAAAAGACCAAAATAGTTGTAGTGCCATGCAAAGATGTCCAGGACAGTCTGTTAACTGATGAGAAATTTTGCCTGTAGCACTTATTATAGTTTAAAATAAGAACTAAGGGGCTGGAGTGGTGGCTCAGCAGTTAGGGACATTTGTCGCTCTTGTACAGGACTCAGGTTCAGCTTCCAGCACCTACATTCTGGTTGCAACCAATTATAACTATATTTCTAGGAAATCCGGTACTCTCTTCTGAACTCCACAGGTACCAGGCATGCAGTGTGAACTTTAATATAATGTACATACATACTTGCAGACAAAACACACATAAAATGAAATGACTAAATTAAAATTTAAAAGTTACAAACATTAAACAGGCATATGCTATCCTTGTGTGTCTGTACCACAGTGTGTAAACATATGAGAGTGTCTGCTCAGTGATTACCAGTGGGGAAGGGACAGGACAACATGGAGTGAAGAAGTATTGTCGTTTTCTTGCCTGCCTCCGGGCTAACCTATTCTGTGATAGAACTCATATGTCCCTTATTAGGAGGTAAGAAATAAGCCTTTAATTTATTACTGGGGAGTGGGGTGAAGTAAAAGATTCTTTTACTGTATTGTCTCTGTAGTACTTGAATTTTCTACAGTACACTTATATTGCTTTGTATCAACAACATTTTCATTTGGTGGCATAAGGAAGGGTCTGATACTGTCTGTTGGAATATGTGAAGTAAAATACCTGCTCTCCCTGGTGGTTTCTGCTCTGAACTGACTTTGGCACCTAGCTACTTCTTTCAATCTCCCCTCCCTAACTATGGTATCATGTAGGTAGGCCACACAGAACTCCCTGTGCTCTTGATGTTTTGAAGCAGCTTCCCCACAGTTCCGAGTTGACCCAGGTCTGTGGTTGCCTTCATCTCTCTGCAGGTGTTCCTTGGCTCCTGCAAATAGGCCTAAATTAGATTCTGCCCAGTGGTTGAGGGGTCTGAGTGCTCATCCTTGACTCTCCCTTGTCCCTGTCCAGTTTGAAGTCAATCAGTTTGGATTGGTTGGAGCAGACTGAAACGGAAATGTGCTCACTAAGAGCAGAGCTCCTTCACACAGGATCTTAACACTCAGGCAGTGTGGCACCCTCATACAGTCCCCTGTGGAGTGTTCTTTAGTTAGTTAATTTTTGCTGATACAAATTCTTTTCTCACACTAAAAATTTTTGTCTTGGAGTGATCTATTTAAAAAACCTTTTTAAATGCAAAGTAGCCCAGCTGAGTTCTTCTGTTGCCATACTTCCCCTTGGGAGAGGTTCATTTTGGATCCTGGTTTAAGTGCTTTCAGGGTACTTTTGTTAGTGGAAGTCTTGTGTGACCCTGACATAACCTCTGTCCAATAGATGTGACTTCAACTCTGAGGGAGACGAGTGTGTCAGGTGTACATTTTTCTGAATTGGAAGAATCTTTGTGCCTTTGCACAAGGCTTGCCATGAGCCTGAAAGCAAGTCCCACTTTACCACACTCTGCACAGAGGAACACTGGAGACAGCTAGCACTGAGTGGGCTGAGGAGAGCAGGCATGGACTGCCACTCTGCACCAGCCCTGGCTTCCCCTCTGATTTACAGGTAGAGGTTTTCCTAAGCTGGTTCATGGACTTTGAGTACCAGAGTACAGATTTTGGTACAGAGTACAGACCTGATGTGAGTACTGGTCACAGAGAGGTTACTATGGTCAGGAAACCTCCATAACCTTCCTCTGTGGCAAACCAGGGCACTGAGAGGTTGGGGGAGATCCACTGCCTTATGCTGTCTATGCTAGGCCTTTGGAGACAAACTTTAAAGATGTGAAGTCTTGTCATGTGTGGTGCAGGTAGAAGTCAGTCATATGCCTTCAGGAAGAGCATTGCAAGCCCCTGAGATATGCTGAGAAGGGACCCATAGCTGAACTTCACTAACTGGTTTCTGCTCTTGGCAAGGACAGGGGGGTCTCAACAATAAATAGTCAGCTGGTAGAGGCCCAAGAAAAGTGGCATGGCTGTGTTTGTTGCCACTTCCAAGAGGATTTTCCTTCCAGGTTAACTCTGGCACTGACCCTTATAAGTCCAGGCTATTGCATTTTTCTGTGTAACTGACTTTCTTTTATTGCAAACATGATGGCAACATTAGCATTTAGAATTATTGGTTCCTTTGCAAAAACAAACAAAAAAATCCCAACAAAGTCTTAGTAGGAACAGCAGCGTCATCCTCTCCCCCAGAATAAACCTTATGTTTTCTACATGTATAAAGCTGCTGGTTAACCAGAAGGGACCCTTCGATGATGAGCACTGTGTACTGAACGTATTATTGTCTTACATCTGGAGTTTAAGAAATGTACAAATGTAAGCCCGTCTTGTAAAGTGCTTTGTCAACATCGCAGCCATGTTGCTCCTGAGGTGCCTTGGTATAATAGAATTCCTACAGGCAATTTGTCTTCGGCTTGCCATTTTTGTGTATGGGTATGCAACTTACATTCCACATGCAGGCATGTTCCCCACTCTCCTGATGGCAGTCCTGACACCACCCCCAGCCCACGAGGTTTCTTAAAGCTTTCATGCCTCCTGTGCTGTGTTATTCAATAGAGTCGGGCACTGGTCTTGATGAGATACTGTGCTGCAGCTTGCACAGCATTGAGAGCTCATCTGCTCGTGACCTCAGGAAACACTGTCCTTACAGCATTTTCTGTTAGGTAAGAACTTTAGGCAAGAATGGTTAAAATACAGATGTTTTCTCTGAGGTTTCTTATCTCCTAAGAAGACACAGGTTATTCTGACAGGTGAAACAAGTCTGGGCAGATATGCAACACTGATCTAATCAGCAGAACAAGAGCCCCGCTCTAACTGGTGCTACCTTTTACCAGCATCATTAAGGGCTCCCATTACTCTTTTATTAGCCGCTCCTTCTCTTCCTTATCAGATTACTGAGCAAACATAACTCACGGCAGTGATTTGATCTCTGTTAAAGAGGATTACAGCTTTGCATTAACTGGGATTGACATAGTTTATAATTCACTTGTTGATACTCAGGAGAGTGTTGCCACGTGTCTGACCTCCCCTGGTAGTGCTGAGGGGAAAGGATCCCCATAGATCATCATTAAAGATGGTGTCCCGCACAGACAGGAGAGCCATAGCAGAGAGGACAAAGGAACACTCTCAAGTTCAAGCCTAAGACTTGGTTCAAACTCAAACCTGGGTTGAAAATAAAGCATTACGGCTATGTCTTTGTTTTTCTTGTTTGGTGCTGTTGGCCTCTCACACTAGAGAATTTGAACTGTCAAATTGAAGTTGGTTCCAAGCAGGAGAGAGTGATAGAGCTGCATTTTCTGAATTGGACTGAGGACGTGAAGCAGAGAAATCCTTCGAAGTCTGGCTTTGTGGCTGTGGTTTTTCATTTCTGCAGCCAGATCCTCAATACTTCCTCATAATTTAAAATTCTCTCTTCCTCTCAAAGGGTATTGCATGTTTAATAAAGTGGTTCTAGATTTTTTTTCCTTAAGGATTTGTTTTAAAGTTATTATAAGATTCTAAATGTAACATCTGACAGATACTGCTTTAATCACAGCTAAAGTAGCTTGCAAGTATGGAACTAAGCTTTCAACCTTTCTCTTGATTGGCCATCCACACATATTATTAAAGTTTCCCATGATGATCCTCAGCTGACATCAGATTGCTAAGATACAGATCATTTTTGTTTCTCTGTGATGCCCTTATTTGCTCTGGTTTTTTCCACCTGGTTCTGATTAGGAGGGAAATGGCAGTGAGGGACACGATCATCTCACCTCGTTGTGATCAACAGTGGATGGCAATGAGGGACAGTGTCCTTCCACTCACTGAGCACCTTGTCAGACCTGCACCAGCCTTCATCAGAAGGTAGTAGAATGGTTAGGGAGTAAATAACTTGCTCAAGTTAAAAGTTGTGAACTAGAGTGTCCCAGTGTGTAGCTGCTGACCCCTGCTGCTGCTTCTGGAGAGTTTGTGGGAATAATGCAGTATCTCAACCAAAAGAAAGTTTTAGCTTGCCTAGAGTAAATCTTTTCTCTTCTGGAAAGGGACATTTTCTATATAGGAAAGCTTTGCTCACTGGCTCTTTGCATTTTGGTATGAATCACTGAATTTCCCAAACCTGCCCTGTGGTTATTCTGTCTGGTGCGGGTGCAAAGGGCCTAGACCACGTAATAAGCTTCGACTCCAGTCCCTCACATGCTGTTCATTTGCTCCACAGTTCTGCTTGCATGGGGACCTGTCGCTTTGTCCCCGTCCTTAGAGTGCCGGTTCCTCTTCCATAAAAGTGGAAAATGGAGAGGACAGAAAAGTTCATCTAGCACTTGCTTTTTCTTTTGTTTTTCTTCCTCTCTCTTTTTTAACATTTATTTTGTTTTGTGTGTATTCATGCATACACCCTGGTATATATGGAGGTCAGAGGACCACTTACGGGAGTTGGTTCTTTCCGTCTAGCATGTGGATTCCAGGAACCAAACTCAGGTCATCAGGTCTGAAGCCTGGTGCCTCTACCAGCTGAGCCATCTTAACAGCTCTGCTCTTGTCTTTTACAAAGAATTATTTTTGAGTGTATTTTATGTAGACAAGTACATACATATCTGGATTTTTTTTTTTAAAACTTTGTATTGTAAACATTTTGGTGCCCTTGGTGGGTTTGTTGTTGTTGTTGTTGTTGCGTACTATACAGTAACAAAATTCATTACAAGGCCTTTTTATTGTGGGACATTTCCACTGCATCTGTACTGTGTTTGTGTTTGGTGTCTTCCCTCCTTCCATCACAGAAGCTGTCTCCACATCCTGAAGTTCCCTCTGACTTCTGTTCATGCCCTCAGAGCTTTGGTTAATACACCATGTTGTTCAGTGCTGTCCCGGCTCCCTCGTGTGACCTTCCCATGTGATTGTCGCAGAGGCTGCGTCACTCTGCACAGCTCCACACTCACCTTCCTTGATTCCCTGGAAGCAACCCATTCTTCCTTCCCTGTTGAATAAACTGCTTGCCTGCGCTCCTATTTCCTCGGCACCTATTAAAGCAGTATGGTGTCATCCAGTGTGGGACTGCCTTCAGAGCACATTCCCACGCCCTGCAATGTCCTTCCCTGTGGGGACATGCAGTCACCTGAGATCCAGCAGTTTGCCTTTCCTCAGCCCTTCTCAGTGGCAGCTCTTTCTCTCTGAACCCATTGTCATAATGGTGTCTAGTGCAGTTCAGGACAGCAGGTAACTAGAGGCTCTTTCCTGGTAAGAATGTTGACTCCTAGTGTAAGAGAGCAGCTGTGCTTGTGCTGTGGTCAAGGCCTTAGCCCCAGAACAGTGGTGTTGATCTTCATTGTATTCTGCCTATTCTAAAAGCATTTTTGTAACACAGATAGCATTTGCAAGACAACCTAGATAAGGCCTTCCGAGTCTCTGTCAGCACTCTCCAAGTCAGAGGGCTTGGCCAGGATTCCTGAGTATGAGTGTGATTGAGTGTGTCCTCGTGCCCATCTGTGGTGTGGCTCTGAGGTAGCTCTCTATGTACCTTAGTGAAGACAGGCCGTTCTCCTTGTTTACCTTTGCTTTGTTTTGATTTTTAGAATGAAATGAAGTGCCTTTTACCATGTTTGTTTCTAGGGAGGACTGTTTTTAGATATTATTTAAATAAATGGAATTTGTGTTGTCACAATTTTTGTATGCCCTGTTGCTTTTTCTGGGCATCATTCCTCTCTTTGTATCAGCTCAAAAGTAGTATAGCTTTCTTCCTAATGTGATGCCTGTGATGCCTGCTCTCACAGTTCTATTCACAGGGCCAGTAAGGTGAGTTTTGAGAACAGCCCTATACGATGGACTCCATAGAAACCTCTCCGGTCTGACTGATTCCTTCATCACACCCTTCTCTTCTCCCACAGCACCCTAGACATCTGTATCTCAGATTGTCCACCACCATGTCACTTTCTAAATATGTCCCCATTCTAGAACACTACACAACCACCTGGCCATGTTATTCATAGCTTACAGCCAGGGTGGAAAAATTGTTCTGAGATGAGGGGTACACTACTGGGAATCTCTGACACCCAGCCTTTGTTTAGAGGGTGTTTGAGTCATTTTTACTTGGATGAACCTAGGGGAAAGATCCAAAACCACTAATTTTTCTACTACTTCTTGAATTTTGTATTCTTCTGTTGGTTTTTCTCTTGACCATCTTGGCTGCAGTTTTTATACCAGGTTGGGTGTTCTGGTGGCCTCCTACAAACTGCTGGTTATTGTGGAAACAGGCTCTGATGGCTAGTAAAAGCTTTTAGAATTCTCATGTAAAAAGAAAACAGTAGAATGCATTTGTTTGTATATCACTGAAGGCATAACAAACCTGGTCAGCTCCTGTTATTTTTATGTTGACATGAAAAGGAAACATGAGAAAAGGAGCATCCATGTCCAGGAAGGTGTCACTAAGCACTCTTGGGATGAGGCCCTGAATGAGCCACAGCCACACCTTGTGTTGTATCCATGGCTTTCCTCTGGGAAGCAGAGCACTTTATAAACATTAACTCGTTTTACCCTCTGGGCAGCTCCACTTAAAAGGTAAATAAGGCTGAAGGTTCTTTCTTCTCCAATATAGATGAGGAATACCAGCCAGGGAGAGAAATGGCTTGAACAGAGGCTGGCTAGTCAGGGTCTAGATGGGAGCATGGTGTTGTCCTGGGCAGTTCTCCTGTCTGCTTCTTAGGGTAGTGGGGGCTGGGCCTTTGTATGGAGTGTGAAATGCTGCAAAGACGAGCAATTGTTCTTCAATGCTTTGTGCTCTTTTTAAGAAAGGAGAAATCAATACACATTTTCTCATACACACATATGGCAGCCGACTGCCTCTCCCGCAGCTCGATCCTGCAGGAGAAGATACAGTTATGCAAGCCAGCAAGACACACTGGCTTCCAAGGGAAGACATGAAAATTCCTCATCTTACACTTAGCAGTAAGCTCCCTAAAGCTAGTCATAAAACCGGCTGAGGCCAGCATGTCAGTGACTGCATTACTAGTTGGTCCAGCTGGAGTGGGAAGACAGCATGCTGTAGGGTGAAGGATTCTTTGGTGTGTTCTGAGAGGAGGTATTCTAGCATAGACTCTGCTCAGAATCTGGTTTATGGAGAAGTTCTTTGAGAGATACTGTTAGGAAATAAAAAGATGAAGGCAGCAATATATATCTTTTCAAGTTGTATCTGTATGTTCGTAAGGATAGTTATAGATCCGGGCATGGCAGTGTATGCCCATAGTATCAGTAGAATTATAGAGGCTGAGTCAGGAAAATCACTGTAAATTCAGTGAATTTATAGTAAAGGCCAGTCTGAACTACATAATGAGTTCCAGTTTGGCCACTGTAAACAGAAAGATAGGTTCAGTTAATAGAACAGCTTTGCATGGTAAGGAGGAATGCAGTTGGTTCCATCCAGGTTAGTAACTCTGGAGACTGTGAGTATCCTTCACACAGAAGAGACATGAGAATGAAAGCAAGTAAGTTATCCAGATGCAAGAGGAAGGCTGAGACTGGAGGGTAGAAGAGGAACCAAAAGACGACAGGCAAAGCAAGACATTGATTCATGGAGTTTGGCCAAGTGGGCCCTGGGCATCATGACAGCAGCCTAGCATGCTGGCTCATCCAAAGGGAAGCACAGCGTGTCTATCCCAGGCTCTCTGGCTGACATGAACTTCCTGGCTGGTTTCTCCATGTTCCCACCCCTTAGAAGTTGAGGTTCAGTTGAGTGAGAACTGTATCCTGTGCCTTGGGCCCTAGCACTGGTGTGAACACCCTGGTGTGAATGCCAGTGTGCCTGGGCACCAGCTTCACCTTCCCTTATATGTGAGTCACATCCTTAGTAGTGAAGCATCCTGGCTTATTATAGGAAGGGGCAGCTGTGTGAGCAGGAGCTTCATCTTCCTGAAGCCAGAAGTCATGAAACCATAAACAGAACAGTGGCCAACTCTGTTGCCAGGATCATGGTGGCCTGACGTTAATATTAAACATCTCGTGCAAGGCAGAGTGCCCTGTGCCCAGCTCCAGAATAAAAATAAATAAAAATAAGAGAAACTCCGGATAAAAAAAACAGTGAGGTAATTTGTCGTCTTTCCTTTGTGAGGCCGTTTGTCTTCCCTCACATCAAATCTGTTATAAAATAGTCAAACTGTGAAAGTAGAAATCATCCCAGAAATATGGAATACACACACAGGAACACACAGGAACAACAAGTAGCAGGTCTCTTTTTGTCTGAAGACACCCCCACCCCAACAAATCTAGTAAGATAAATTATTTTTCTTTAAAAGGATATGAAAGACTTCAAGCTAGTGGAAGGAATAGTAGAAGTTTTGAGTATTTTTTGTCCTTGTTAATGTGGAGTGAATTTATAACTAGCATGTAAGGAGAAAGCCTTTACAAATTTCCACCTTGTCCCTCTTCCCTCCTCTCCTTTTCCCATCTCTTCAGGTCCTTTGTTTGGGGCCTGAACCTGCTTCTTTAAACATTTATAAATCTTGAGTCTGTCTGATCTTTAGGTGACAGGCCAGAGGCCGCGTCACCAGCTGTAATTTAGAACTGTGGGGCCAAAGGCGTCTGCAGGGGTTTGAAGGACCCAGTTCTGACCTGACTGAAGGAGCACATTGGAATAGCCCTCCTCAAGTCTCCTTCAAGCTCTGGGAGGATGCTGATGAGAACAGACAGCCTGGGTAATTTATGGGCTCCTGGTCCCCTTTGAAATGAGTCATATATTGCCACCTTGTGGTGGAATGTCACATCTGCAGTTTGCTGTCTGGGATCATTTTTTGTATCCAGACGCTGATGATTAGTGATACTGAAGAAATTCTCTGGGTCAGGTAGTAGTTTGCTAGCTTGATCCATCAAGTAGTTCTCAGGATTTTTTTTTTTTTTAAGAGAAAAAAAGGCACACAGAAGTTGTCTTCTGTGGGAGGCTGCCCCATTCTTTTTGCTATTCCCTTTGTTTTAAGGTGTGTGGGTGTATGTATCTGTGTCTGTATGTCTTTATTTCTGGTTTGGGTTTGGCTTGGTGTGAAACCTGAGTAGATGAGAAAGAAAGTCTTTGAGCCACTTTTGTTAGTAGGTGAAAAGGAGAGTCTATATTGACTTCCTTAGTTGTACAAAGGAGTCATACATAAGCTTTCTGCCCTGTAAGTTGTGCTATTGAGAGCCAACTGTAAGGTGTCAAGATGGCCAGTTTTTCCTCATACCTGTGTGAAGGAGGCACTGCTTTGTGTTCTAGAAAGCATTTATGGAGAATGCAGTAGTCTTGCTGCTGAGAAAGCTGCCATTTTCTCAGGCCAAGATGGGAACTAGCTCTGACAACAGGTTGCAACCCTTGTATACCATTATAACTGCTACTGCTGGGCTTGCTTTTCCTGTTTGGATATTTAAGACGATAGTCAGATGTCTCTTGATTTTTTTTTTTTTTGTATCTCTAGAAAAGAAGAAGAAGCTGTGCATATCTGTTGCCCTCTGCTTTCTGATAGAGTGCAGGTGACTTACTGGAAGGGGATCCTTTATTTAGTTCCATTGGCACGTGCCAGGTGTTAACTGGGAAGCACCTCCCAGTAGGTATTTAGAATGCCAGAGCCTATTGATAGAGCAGAAGAGAGTGGAACTCCGATGTCTGTGTTCAGAAGGTAGGAGGCTAGCCCAGGATGTAGCTCAGTGTTACAGTACTTGCCTGAGAGTCCAAAGTGCTGATGCAGTCCTCTGTCCTGAATCACGTATTTGGACTATACCAGCAATGCTGTAATTGATACAATGCTGGGATTGGCACAGGTCTGAAGGCTGTACCTGGAAAGGCAAATTGGAGGCCTTGGGTTCAGCAGATTGCCAGGAAGAGTTGCAGAGGCAGTGGAGAGAGCTGAGGAGCTGGTCAGCCTGCCATGGGGCACAGCCATCCACCTGGCTTCTGGCCTGGCTCTGGGGACAAGCGTCAGTAGGTTACTCATAGAATGGCAGAGTCCAGTCCCTGTGGGTCTCTCTTAGGTGGAATAGTTGTTTGGACATGTGACTGAATGTGGTCACCTTTCTAATCTGACTTCTAATATTCCCTGGTGTCTTTGTTGTTGTTTATTTGTTTTTGTTTTTAGGATTTAAAAATGTGTATGAAATTTAAAAATGTGAATCCGCACCTGTGAGTGCAGGCGCCTGAAGAGGCCAGAGAGAGTATAAGATTCCCTGAAGCTAGGCTTATAGGCAGTTGTGAGCCACCCAAAGTGTGTGCTGGAAACTAAGGTTGGATTGTCTCCTAACAGCCAGCCTGGCTCTCCAGCCTCTTGCTGTGTCTTTGTAACCCTCAGCAGTGAAGCTCAGGCTGGCATTCAAACACTTACTAATTTATCATACTGTGTACTGTATTTGAGGCCAAGAATTACCCATGTCTGTATGTGTTTATAAGCTTCCAAAAGTACTAAGTAAATTGTTTTCAGAACACAAAAATGAAAGGTGTGGTCAGTGTGTGGTCAGGGTGCTGTAGGCACAGTGCACTTGTCTACACAGGAGCCAGTGCACTTGTATACACAAGCAGTCCCCACCCTGTCTACTTGGAGCCTTATGCAAGGTTTTAAACTTGATCTGGACTTTGCTCTGCATGACACTGGTGGTGTTGAAATTGTTAGTCTTCTGCCTGTGTGTGCTATCACTGTCCCTGCATCTTAAATGCATGTAGAGGGTCATAGGCTGCCACACGGTAGTGTGTAGTGTGTGTAGTGTAGGGTCTGCAGTGTGCAAAGAGGGAAGGTGAGCAAGGTGCTTTCCAAGTGTGCCGTGGGTATCTAGGGTTGCCTGGCCCTGAGATGACACAGAGGAACAACTTTCACATTACTTTAAGGCAATTATGTAGATAGACTTGGAACTGTTTTTCTCTTTTTCCTTCCATCCTTCCTTGCTTCTTTCCTATTTTAGACAGGCTCTATAGCCCAGGCTGGCCTTGAACTTGGGATCCACTTACCCCAGCCTCCTGTGAGATCACAGGCATGTGCCACTGTGCCTGGCTCACATTGTACCCTGACTCAGACTACTTTGTTGGAGAGTGCATTTGGAAGACATAAGGCTCCCACTTATAGAGACCTTGATGTAGTTTTAGATGGTGAGCAGGTTTTTCTGGGGATCTGTGGGTCAGCTGTGTTCTTTGTGCTGCCCACAGGAGCAGCCAGGTACAGCATGTGAGGGTTGGGGAGGAGGAGCATTGTCTTCCAGAGAGCAGATAGGAGAATTCAGACCCGGATGCCGCAAGCTACTGACCTAGCAAATTGAAAGCCCCTCACAGGCCATCTGCAGGTTTAATAAGCTGCATTCTACTATTTGCCCAAATAGCATGAAAGACAATGATGTGTGCTGCAGTCCTATGACTGCACACATGGAGTGCACACCATACACTAAAGGCCATGTAAATCCTCACCCACCAGTGCTGCTTGCATGTCTCACTGAACTGAGGGTCTTCTTCAGAACACACACTCAGTAAGACACACATGCTCACACATGCACATACACTCTGTCTTTACGGAAAATGGCTGCTACTGCATGACCATTTTTTTTTTCCAGAAACAGGGTTTATGACAATATAGTAAAAATATTAAATTAGAAAATGCCTCACTAAGGGTTATAAAACCTTACTACGCTAGAGATAGGTAATTATCCCCTCTGCAGCCTAAATGACAGTTTAAAAGAAATAAAAATGTTCATGTTCATTACTTGCTTTTGTACGTGTAATAAAGGGTGAGTTAAATTTTAATTCAAGGAAAAGCTCCTGCCATCGACCCTTCTATCCTGGGTCCAAGTCTCAGTAATTATTCTGTGGCCCGTTCTGTGTCATTTCAGCATTCATATGTGTTCTACATGGACGTTGCCACCAGCCATTGAGAGCAAGGGTGTGGGATAAGGCAGGGAGACGCTGCAGACCTTACATCCTGGTCTTCACTCGTGATGTGATCAGGAGTCTGATTTCAAACAATAGCTCACCAAGTTCACTGTGCAGAGCCTTACAGGGACAGCATCACAGGGCTCCATGTACACTGAAGGACTAGAGGGTCAGGATGGCCGACTCTGCTGTCTCACTTCTGGTGACTTTTCTTGCCAACTCTCACAAGTTGTCCTCTGACCTCCACATGTGACCAGGCATGAATGCACAATAGTAAACCAAATAAAAATGCCACCCCAGAATATATTACATGGCAACTTAAAATGTTTGGTGGGATGCCGGGCTTGTGTTGTTCTTCCTGCAGGGCTGGGCTCTGGGTTTGCCACAGTCATTTACTGTGTTCAAGGTTCAGTGTAACTGGAGCCCTGAGGGTTTTTTAGGGGTGGGTACTGCTCTAGATAAGGAGGGGCCTGACCCTCCTTGTGCTCTGGATCTCCGGGAGGGGTTCTACTGGGTGTCTCTAGAGCCGGAGTGGAAGGCATGGGAAGGAGACAGGGAATCACCGTGTTCCCTGACAGAGGGCTGGCTTTGCTTGCAGATGTTTACATTGGAATCATCCTTTCTTCACTCAACCTGTCTCCCTCTCTATTATATTTTAAGAACAGAAATAACTCGATTTCCCAGGCTACTTTGCTACAAGCAGCTGCATATGTTTGCCAGTTTTGCGCACTGAGTGTGAAATGATGTTCTCTTGAAATACAGGTTCAGTGTTTTTCTCTGCTCCTGACATGTAAGCCCTCAGTAGACAGTGACTGCTGCCTTTGGCCCGTGCACTGTGCTGCCATTGTGGAGCAGAGTGGAACCATTTGCTTGGGGGCAATGATGGCTCTTGGTGCAGGCCAGCAGGGCGAGGCTAGGACGGTTACAGCAGCCCTGTGCCCTGCGTCTCTCCTCAGCCAGTGTCACCCTAAAGTCACGCCGTCCTTTCTTGTCATGGCAGCTCTCTCCTTGTTTAATTGTGTTATTGAAATGCCTAAGGAGGCTGTGTTGGGAAACAGGCTACAGTGTGAGGAATGGAGATGGGCGGGTGCTGGGGAGCTGGAGGGGGCATGCGGTGTCCATTTGCATCTGGGCTGAGCCTTCACCTTTGTAGGGCTGGGCAGACACTTGGAGCTAGGGAAACAATGGGACTGTGTGGGCTCGGGGCTAGCTGGCAGCTTAGGATGAGGCTTCCAGCAAACTATTGTGACTACAAAATGCCTGTGAGACAGAGTCCCTTTGTTGTTTTCTGTCCACAGTTTCTTGGCCTGTGCGTTGGTCCCCATGTGACAGCACTTGCTTCTGCTGTTCATGATTTTTCCCTCCCTGCCTGCCGTTGCTTTGACATGTCCTAAGAGCTGGGGTTCCTATGTTAGTGTCTCTTACTCCATAGCTACAGCAGGATGAGTGCTGAAAAGCTGAGCCACCGTCATGGCACAGGCCTGTGTCCCAGCACTGATGGCAGAGGCCACAAGTTAAAGCCAAATAGAACCCTATTAGAGCAATACAAATCAAGAACAGTTGCAAAGATGGCTTCTGCCACATCAGGGTGGCTGCTAGGAGTCCTCAGACAGCAAGAACACCTTCAGAAACCCATGTTCTTAACGAGCTAGCAGGCTCAGGGCTAGATCTGAAGGTGTCAGTCTGTGGTATTCCTCTGGGATGTGGACCCTTGCTTCAGGTGTGGCCCCAGGGCTATCTCCTGGATCTTAGGGACTCTCATCTTGTGGGCCTGGCCTGATGGGACTGTGAGCCTCCTCCCACCACAAGGCAGCTCTGCTCTTCCCAACCATGGGAGAATGTGTTCTGAGCTTGGTTCTCCTGACAAGGCGGCTCCCCATCCAACTCAGCCCTTTGCCATTTCCTAGGCTGAGCTAAATGTGTCATGCAGACATAACAGCAATGTAGGCTGTAGTGATTATTTGCTGTATTTCTAAAAGAGACATTTTATTTTTATTATGTGTATGTGAGTTTATGCCTGAGGAGGGCATCAGATCCCTGAACTCACAGGTAGCTGTGAGCTACCTGGCGTGGCTGCAGGAAAACAAACCCTGGTTGTTTTTGTTTTGTTTTGTTTTGTTTTTTGAAGAACAGCAAGTGCTCTTAGCCCCCAAACCATCTCTCCAGTCTCCATCATTGTGTGTTTAATGTCCAAATTGAGCTGTAGAGTTGGGAATAGTGGTACACCCCTGTAATCCCAGCACTCGAAGGGCAGAGGCAGCAGATCCAGCATATGAAGCCAGTGTGTAAAAAATAATGAGACCTTAAAAAGTATGCTGGGGGCAGGCGGGTGACCCAGCTGAGAAAGCACTTGCTGTACAAAAAAAGGGCCTGTGTTTGATCTCTGTACCCACATAAAAAGCCAGGTAAGGGTACAGACTTAGAACCAGCACTGGAGAGGTGGAGGCAGGAGGATCCCTAGAGTACATTGGCCAACCAGCCATGCCAGAGAAGCCCTGTCTCAGGACACAAAATAGACAGTTCTAAGGAAAGTCCCCACCCCAGCCCACCCCCACATGACTCGTTTTATTTCATTGCTGTGTGCTGTATGAATCATATACTTGTGTACACTTATGTATCCAGGGTCAGACAACGGTCTCAGGAGGATGCCAGGCACCTTTCTCTTGCTGAACCTAGAATGCACGTTTTTTCTGGCCTGTCTAGCTATCCAGCAAGCCCCAGCGACCCTCCTGTTTCCACCCTTGCCCCCCCAACACTGAGGTACATCTAGCCTTTCACATGGGCACTGGACACCTGGATTCAGACTTGTATAGCAAGCATTTCACCCAGTGAACCGTCTCCTCAGCCCAGTAATGTTAATTTTTAAAATCCAACTTTAAAAATAAATTAGCAAATTAAATTATTTCTTAGACTGAGATTAGAGCAGAGGGTATGGGGGAGGGGAGGAGCCTGGCTCGGCTCTGAAGCTCCGCACACACGATCGTAATTGGGATCTTGTTGCTGGGTCATTTCCATTGTTTTTCAAGTACTGCCAAGTCCCAGAAAATGTATGAAAACTAAATTATATCCCCTACATCCCATGTCTGATTGAATCCTCTCGTTCTTGCCATTCTCATATATCCTATTAAAATATTCAATCTTGTTTTCTGACTTGAAGAGCCTGTCTGTAAAGGGCAAACTTAGAGAGAACTCATTCCCTGGAGACAGGGTATCCAGCCACACTGGACTATTTACATATTTCACTATGTGATTGGCTGTTTCTGGGTTTCTTCCTTCCCTTGTATTTGTGAATAAGTGCTCCGAGATGTGTTTCTTAATTACATGGCTGTGTTTTCAATTGAAGAAACAGATGAAGGTATTTCTCAGCTTCTTGGTTCCTTTTTAACCTTGAAAAGTTAAGCAGTGTGTTAACCAGTTTGCTTTATTTCCTAGGACCGAGTTGTATCGATCTCTTTTCGGCCAGCTCAACCATCCTGTTGCAGACCATGGGGAATGACAGACGAATCCTCTCACTCCAGACCCCAGCACAGGACTCACCTCCTGCTTCCAATAAATGATCAAAACTACAATAAATCTTTTTTTTTTTTAATCTGTTGTCACTGTCATCACTGTGAGTTCATGAGCTAGAGAAGGTGGTTTAGAGTTAAACTGCTAAAAGGATTTGTATTTTTCTAGTTACAGTCTCCTCATACACTGTAAAACGGCAGTTCTTGTCCATTCATCCCTGAATACACATTCAGGTGGTTTCCACATCTGGACTGTTGTGAGTTAATGGTGGGATCAGTTGACCTTCACCTCTGGTCTCTTTGGTACTTTCAGAGCTGCTGTGTCAAGCCGACCTGCTCTCCCTCCCTCCCTCCCTCCCTCCCTCCCGCCTGTGTGTGTGTGTATGCGTGTATGTGTGCGCGCATGCCTGCACAGTGCTGGGTACCCAGGACCTCACAGGCTCTGATCACATGTTCTGCTCTCCAGCTCTTTTCTGGGGTTTGGAGGGCCTCTACACTGTCCTCTGTAATGATCACTCTGACTTTTGTTCCCAGATAATGTTGAAGGGCTCACCTTGCTGCTTTGACAACATTTGTCATGACTTAAATTTGTAAAGCCATTTCACCAGGCAATGCCTCAGTGTGGTTTTATTTTGGTAAAAGCCATTTCACTATTCAATGCTTCTGTGTGGTTTTAATTTGCACTCCTCTATATCAGTAATGTCCCCCATTCTCTTGTGAACTTCTTGGCCAGTTATATGTCTTATTTTGAGACATCTGTTTTCAGAATGGATGTTTGTTCTAAAAATGAATGGATGGAGAAATGGTGTATGAGTACACAGAGGAATTCTATTCAGCCTTAAGCCAAGAAAGGAGTCTGTCCTTAGTGACAGCACAGATAAGCACAGAGGACAATGCTAAGTGAAATAAGCCAGGAATGGAAAGACAATAATCTCCCTTGTAAGCAAAGTTGGAAACAGTTAAACTCCCAAGTGAAGAGGAGGGTGTGGCTACCAGCAGCTGGGAGTGAATGGAAGAGGATGGGGAGTTGCTGGCCATGGGGTGTAGAGAGTTGTCTAGGCTGGAGGAGTGAGCTTTAAGGACCAGAATAATGTAGGGAATAAATTCCAGATGTCTCACCATAAAAAAATTATCAGCATGGTACTAGATCTGTTAAAAGACTCGGTTCAGCCACTTCATGCTGTGTGCATCTAGAATGTCCCCCCTTTAGACCATGAATGCATACAGTTAGGGTTTGGGGGCAGAGGGTGTAGCTCATTGGTAGAACACTTACCCAGGATGCTAAGACTCCCAGTTCCATCTCTAGCAATGAAAGCAAAATGCTAATTGTTAAATCTATGAAAGAAATACCTGTACTTCTTTGGGTAGATGAGGAAAAAACTTGGCAAGACCACAGCCCACAGATGGGCTAGGGAGCTAACCCTGATTTCTCCCAGCAGAGACAGGTGGATCTACAAAGTGAGTTCCAGGACAGCCAGGGCTTTTTAGAAAGGCCTTGTCTCAAAAGAAAGATTCCCCAGGCCTTCCTTAGCTGGTGTAATCCAGCAGGAGGAGGTGGTACACTTGTTTTTCATCCAAAGGTCAAAAGCTGGAAATTAAATCCCCATAAGGGGTATTTATTGGCTTTCTGTCGTCAATATGCATCAGATTATCCTACATGTGAGGCATAGGCATCCCAGGCCAGTATACTCTGGTCCTTTGTTCCAAGTTTTTCATAAAGAGCAATGGAATGAGAGAAGAGGTAACAGCTGCAGACAGCTGGGTGCAGGTTTAACTCAAAACCAGATATTAAAGTCAGATCGTGATAGTGTTTGGTTAAAACTCAGTAACAGTGTTTCTTGTCCAGGAATCTGGTGTGTGTTGGGGCCGTGGGTACCACCATGGAATTTTCCAGTTGAGGGCTACTGGAGACCAGAGCTCTCCATCTCTTCCTCATTGTGCCTCTGCACATCGTGCCCAAGCTACCTCTTAGGCTTGACAGTCATGGAGATGCTTCAGTTAACACTGTCCCTAGTCATTCAAAAGACAAGTCAGCAGAAACCAGTGGGTCCCACACACACCTTCCCAAATGATCACCCGAAAATATGAAACATCCCGGACAGTCCCATCCCAGGGGCAGAACCGACACTCAAAGGACAGTGTGGTGATGAGCTTGGGGAGCATCTGGGAGGCCAATGGAACCCAGAAAAGACAGGTCACCTGAGGAGGAAGGCTTGAACAGGTAACTCAGTATCTGGAGCCCAGCAAGTTAACTAAAATGAGTTACAGGCAGGAGAAGGAGGGGAAGAGAGTTCCTACTAAACGGGAAATGTGCATTTTAAAATGCAGAAGACCACCCTCCCTCCAGCCAGGAATAAATTGGAAACTATTTTAATTGACATGTATCCTGCAATTCCGCTGCTTCTAGAAAGATGGATTAGTTGATAGATTTGCATTTTAATAAAACTAATACTTTACATTTGGTAGCTGATGCTGACTTTCAAATGAGTTGAGAAGTTATCGAGAGTTCCTGTCCTGAGCCCTGTGCAGTGGTGACTGGAGTGGCCTTTTTGCCCAGCCTACACATCACACTCAAGTCCTTGTCCTTCGCTCTCCAGCAGGATGGTGAGGCAGTAACTGCTCACCAGAGGCGGATGTAGCATCTGGCCAGCACAAGGTGGCATCACGGACAGCTCAGAAGAACATGATGTTGTCAACAGACAAAGAGGTAGGGCCAGCTTCTTGCCTTATTTTTAGGTTAAAAAAAAATAATAAGACATCCGTCATCTCATTATCCAAAAGTAACAGCTCCAGCCCTATAGGGTGGCACAGGCCTGAGACAGAGGTATTGCAAGTTTAAGGCTAATCTGGTCTAAACAGATTCAGTGGTGATGACTATATGTTATTATAATTAATAATTATTGTTAGGGGCTGGTGAGATGGCTCAGCAGTTAAGAGCATAGACTGCTCTTCAGGAGGTCATTCATGAGTTCAAATCCCAGCAACCACATGGTGGTTCACAACCATCCATAGCAAGAAGGAAAAGGGAAGGGGAAAAATAATAATTATTATTGTTAGATTCAGTGAAGAGCTTCTTCGTCCTTTCCATGGGTAGGCTACTCTTATATAATAACCATGACCCTCGGTGGGGATGATGGTAGCGTGGGATGCAGACCTAGGACTCTGAGCATGTTAGACATTCATCCACCTCTGAGCTGCTCCCACGTGTCCAATACTTGATTTTTTTTTTTTACTGGATTGTTTAATTTTTTTTTCATTTGCATCTGGCCAATGTTAGTGCATTTCTCTAATCCCAGCACTTGGGAGGCAGAGCCAGGCTGATCTCTGAGTTCAAGGCCAGCCTGGTCTACAGATCAAATTCCTGGATAGCCAAGGCTACACAGAAAAACCCTATCTTTAAAAAAAATTTTTTTTTATTTGTACTTTTAAAGACAATAAAAAGCCGGGCGGTGGTGGCGCATGCCTATAATCCCAGCACTTGGGAGGCAGAGGCAGGCGGATTTCTGAGTTCGCGGCCGGCCTGGTCTACAGAGTGAGTTCCAGGACAGCCAGGGCTACACAGAGAAACCCTGTCTTGAAAAACAAAAACAAAAAAAAGACAATAAAAGCCAAATACTTGGGGTTGGGGTGCAGCTCATGGGTAGAGTATGTATCCAGCATGCATGACACTCAGTCTCTAGCAATAAAAAACCATAAAAACCATGCACCTACATGGCCACGTGTACCACCTCACAGCACGCAACGCCACAAAACACAAAGGTACCCCAGTGACAATCCGTGGCCACACGTCCTGCATGTCCTGGTGAAGCTGGTATCCGTGTTTGTATGCACATCAGGTTGGACCCACTCACTAGTAGTTCCTTTTGGAACAGTGGAGAAATGTCACCAGATCCTCCTTGAACATGTTTGTAGACTACATGTGTCCCCACACTGCACCCACATCGAGGCTCACAACAGTAATTCTAGTTCCAGAGAATCTGATGCCCTCTTCTGACCTCTTAATACCCGACCTGTATGTGATACACAGATATATTTAGAGGCAAAACACACAAAGTTTAATTTTAAATAACAAAAAAAAAAGAGTACATATGGGCCAGAGTTCGGTTCCCAGCTCCACCACGAGTAGCTCAAGATTGCCTATAACTAGAGGGGATATGATGCCCGTCTTGTCTCTGTGACAACCTACATGTGCATGCATGTGCACACACATACAAAGACATAAAAAACAATAAACAATCAATGTGGTTAGTGCTTACAAGGCCCTGAGTTCAATTCCTAGTTTCAAGGGGGAAAAGGCAGTATATCCTTTTATTCTCTGTGGACTGTTTATAACAAGTGTGTCTGTCAAAAGAAGGCACATATGAGAAAGGTTCAGCATTAATCAGGGAAATGCAACCCACATCAAAAACTGCAGTGATGCATTCCTGTAATCCCAGCACCCGTGAGGCTGAGGCAGGAGGATTCCTGGGTGTTTGTGGCTACCCTAGACCACATAGAAAGACTCTTGTCTCAAAAGAAAAAAACAAACAAACAAACAAATAAAACCACATAACCAGAGATGGTGGCTAAGGCCTAATCCCAGCATAAAGTCAGGGGATCACTACAAATTGGAAGGTAGCGGCTATACATAGAGAGTTCTAGGAAAACAGCAAGACCCTATCTTAAAAAATAAAAGTGGGGGATGCTTGGCAGCTGGAGCTGCATGCCCAGAACTCCTATAGGGACCCAGGATGAGACAGGAGAATGTTCAGACACTTCCAAGCCGGCTAGCCTGGGATACACAGAAAATATCCAAGCTTCTGTCTCAACCAAAGAGGTCAGTTGTCCTCTGACCAAGGCGTTCACCCGCCATGTACACGCTGTGTCATGCTTGCACACCTACCTTCACCCTTGGGACTGTGTGTTCACAGTTACAAAGATTAAAATAATAAAACCCACAAAACAAAAGACCACAGTGAGATGCCACCCACTCTGTTTAGAAGAATATAAAAGAGGAAAAGGTACGTGCCAGCAAGGATGTAGAGGGTCCTTTGTGTGGGGAACTAGTTTGGCCAGCATGAGAAGAGCATGCTGCTTCTCTAAGGTTTCTCCAATGGTGACAGACTCAGGTGACAAGGATTCTGCCCTTCCATGTCATAATACTATTCATAATTGCCAAGACAGAGCTGATGTGAGTATGTGCCTATAACTCCAGAACTTTGGAGGCAAAGGCAGGAGAGTTGCCACAAGTTTTAAGGCCAGGAGGATATAGCAGGATCCTGGGGTGGTGGGGGGGAGAGAGAGATTAAAGAAAAGACTCAAAATGCTCATTAACTGATAAGTAAAATGTGGCACATATACACAGTGGAATAGTATTCACCTGTGAAAAGGCCAAGTCTGACTGGGGCAGAGTCTAAGGCTGTTAATCTCACAGAAGCTGAGAACAGTGCAGTAGTTACTGAGGCAGAAGAGTTACAGAGTGAGGGAGGAGGGATGGGGAAAGGGTTCTGGTGATGTCTGATATATTTTAAAGAAGCTAGAAGAGTGTTCTCACCACAAAGCCCTGCTGGGTGTTTGTGATCACCATGCTCACCTGGCTTGGGTGTGTCAAACGCGGTGTGCAATTTTTCATGTGTTAAGTTTTTAAAAGATGAATTAATCACAATTATTTCAAGAAAAGGAAAGAAGAAAAGTGGAGAGGACAGAGAGAAGAGGGGGAGAGGGAAGGGGAGAGATGGGAAAGAGAGGAAGAGGGAGAAGGGGGAAGGGGGAAGGGGAGGGGGAGAGGGAGAAGGAGAGAGAACCCAAACCTCCCCTGGGCCAGAGGAGGGGGAGGAGCCTGGGGCTGCAGGCTCCGGAGCGCTGTGCTGCTGATCAGGAGGCTGGGACACTGAGCAGCCTTCTTTGTGGTTTGCAGGTTCAGGCTGGCCCTGTGCTTGTGTTGGCGACATGCTAGGTACCGAGTGTCGCTCAGCTCCGAGAACCGGACCTTTTGTTTTTAAGTGTTCCAATCACATTTTCTCTTTTCTTCCATTCTCCTTCATAACATTGAAACAAACAAACAAACAAAAAAAAAACCTGCCTGTCATTTGGTAAGTTCATTAACTAATTCTCTTCAGTCCAGGGATCCATATCAGCCTGCGATGTGTGTATATTCAATTTGTCCGACAGCTCTATTGACGAAGCCTTCATTACCTGTGCCTTTTTCGGAGAGACTGCGGTAATCGGCCAGCTGCCTTATCTAACGTCTGTTTCCATGTGTGGCTATAGATTTCCCGATGCCCTGTGGGTCTCTGGAAGGGTCATTTTAGCAACATTTACATTCCTGAGGAGTTCGTGGCTTTATTTCCCTTGGTCTGGATTTCTCAGAGTTCATTTGTTGAGGTCAAGGATGTTTAATTCTTAAGAAATAAAATTTAACAGAATATGGAGAGGGAAGAAAAGTCAATTCAAAATCAGTGACAGAGAGTGGAAGGCCAAGAGACAGGCCGACCATGACACAAAGCTCCCTGCCGCCCAGTTTCTCCTTAGGACGGCAGAGAGAAGGACTCAGTCCCTCTGCTCCCTGACCTCAGTCTGCATGCTGCTTCTGAGCATGTGCCCTTGCTGAGTCAGGGAACCGGTGAGGTTGTCAGGACTTTAGAGACAGGACAGTGCTATGGATGGAGAACAGACAGGTGGGAATCAGACTCAGGGTTCCTGTCAGTAACATGAGGGTGAACCACAGTCTGAGATGCTTTCCATGGACCGAGGGCTGTAAAGATCGCTCAATGGTTAGGGACATGTAGTGTTCTTATAGATGACCTGAGTTCAGTTCCCAGCACCTAGGTCACAGCTGCCTGTCACTTCAGCTCCAGGGGATCTAAACCACTCTTCTGGATGCCAAAGACAACCTTGACGAAGACACAGACAGACAGACAGTCAGAAAAACAGACACAGACAGACACACACTTAAAAAAATCTTGGAGCTGGAGATGGCTCAGAGTTGAAGAGCACAGACTGCTCTTCCAGAGAACCTGGGTTCAATTCCCAGCAACCACATGGTGACTTACAACCATCTGTAACTCTAGTCCCAGGGGATCAGTTGCCTTTTTCTGGACTCTGTTGTCACCAGGTACATATGTGGCACACAGACATACATGAAGGCCAAACAAACACCCATATATATAAACAAACACACAAATATAAATAGAATCTTTCTTTTTCAGTGGAGAAGTGAATTAGACTAGGGTCCTTGGCAGTGCTTGGTCAGCCAGCCCTACTTTTTAGGGTATTTATTGGGCAGTGGCTGCCTTAGGAAGCTCATAGGATGTCTTTAGAATATTGCTTCTGGCTCTGCTCTCAGCTGTTTGCCTACCCACTGTGAGGTGGGCTCTGGCTGAGGCCTATAGAGTTGTGTTCTGGCAGGTGTTCCCACAATCCCAGCATTCCCTGTCACTGTCACACCGGCTGCTACTCCTAGAAGCCTGACCCTGAACCCACTTTCAGGTGTGGCTCACTTTGCCGAGGATTTGGCTTTGGTGTTCTGGATGCTTCCTCCTTGGCCAGAGAGCCCACAGGAGGGCGGGTGCATTAGCATGCAGGTGGTGCCCATAGGAGATCAGAGCAATTAACTCAGTTCTGCAGGTGCTTTCCACAGAGAGGCCCAGGGCAGCTCCAGGCCTGCCAGGCCTGTGGTGATGTCCAGGTGTGGGCCTTCCTCTGTCATGTGGTGATGTCTGGGGAGCCTAAGAGGTGTTCTGATTCTGGGAGTGATTTGGGGAATGTAGACCCTACCTATCTAATGGAACTTTCTAGGATAACATTGATTCTGGTCCTTTCATCTTGCAGAGTTGCTAGCTGGGAGTAGCTTTTGAGCACTTAGTGGGGCTACCTAAGGCTGCAGGACAGTTCAGCTTTGTATAACTGCTCCCCATCTTTTTTTGTGAGTTGACAGGCAAGCCAGAGCTCCAACTGTCCCGGGGCAGACAGGCCTGTGATTCACACACCTGTGCCAGGCTCCGCAGGCAGCACTCACAGACCCTGCGAGAAGGAGAAGGAGAAGGAGATGTGGAAGTGTCATGTCTCGGGAGTCCTCAGCCCTAGGATCTGGGGTAAACAAAAGTGCTGCCGTGGGTGCTTGCAGGAGGACAAGCCTCTCCTGAGGGATTAGGCTGGGACAGAATCCCTGAAGCCACACAATTATTTTCCAGTTTGAGTCCCCTCCCCCCCACCGTGTCCTTTCAAGTTGGAGCATGCTGCACTTGGCTTTACGAGCCCCACGGAAGCCTAATAGGGAAGACTTTTGAGTGTGATGACTCTGGGTGGCATTGTTTGAGAAGATATGGAGACAGGGCAGGGGATTCTGAATCCACTTATCTGAGCCTTAGCAGGACCAGGCTCTCTGCACTCCCACCTATAAGCGGCAATGTTCTCCCGGGATTTTGTGGGGCACCTGCCTTGGAAAGCTTTGCTCCTAGGAGGCCCAAGCCCAGGGTGTGTGTGTGTGTGTGTGTGTGTGTGTGTGTGTGTGTGTGAGAGAGAGAGAGAGAGAGAGAGAGAGAGAGAGAGAGAGAGAGAGAGAGGAGCATCTCCTACAGGGCAGTCCTGTGGTTGGCCCCTCACGCCTCTGGAGCCCCGTAGAGACTGTTTTAAGGTCACATCTCAATCCTGGAGGAGGAGGGTGAGAGGGGACAGATGTAAGCCCTAGTTTCTGTTATATAATTAGACAGATCTCTTCCTTTCAGGAGGAGCAAAACGAGGCCAAGGACGTCGTAAGCCTTGAGATTGCTTCTCGAAGTGGTCTGGGCAAGTAGGCCATGGGATCTCTGCTCTGGCCAGGAGGTCCTCCCTGTGCAGAGAGGAGCGAATCCTACATTGCTTTTGGGCCAAACCTTTGGTTTTCTGTCCCAAGTGGAGGTCGGGGGAGCTTGCAGCCGCTTTGGACTCGGTCTTGGTTCTGACAGTCCTTGTGGTCCTGGGGCTGTTGTGAGGGCTATAAGCACTCGTGTCTCTTTATTTACAAAGTTGAACGTCAGGCTTCTGAAGTTCATTACATTTACGTGATAGTGAAATGCTGACGCTTTATTAATTGCAGACAGGGCTGCTCACTGAAAGCTGAGCTTCTGTTCTGTGAAGCTCTGCGTTGTTCATACACTCCTTCCACAGTGAGGACTTGTAGTCTTCCCTTGCCTCTCCCCCACCCCCAGAAGAGAATTTCAACTTCAAGACAAACAACTTCATTTACAAGTGTGCCTCTAATTAGCTGCAGAATTAGGAAAGCTGAGTTTTCCCCCATAGATCGGCTAAAGCCTCGAGGGAGACTGGTGGAATAGAGAATCGCATTTCCAATTATTTTGTTGAATTGCTAATTTAGTTATTGTGCCTGGTGTAATTGTGATGGGTATTGGGTGTGCAATTCAATTTGTTTTAAATATTTGTGGGAAGGCTGATCAGTAATGGAGCTGACCTATTTTATGGCCCAAATTGAGAAAAAAAAGGCTAAAACATAACAGCTACAGAGATATAGTTTGTTTCCATTTTTATTGGGATCTCTCTCATCCCTCTTAAGACCCTCCGACACAACAAAAGGATTAAATTAAAAGATGACAGCATTTTGATCCTCTCCCTTTGAAGGCAGCGCTGTTCCTAGTAGTTTAATATGCAGATAACTGTAGGGTGGTGTGGACAGCCTGAGAACTCTCTACCCATTGCCTCTGTGCCTGTAAGTGACCTGGGAATCTGCTTGAGAACAGCATGAACCTTGGAAGGAGTGAGAACCTGCAGCCAAGTGCTCAGTCATAGTCAGGAGGGCAGTTCCTACTGGCTGATAGCCAGGGTGAAGCCCATGAGCCTGCACAGAAGGGAAAGGACGTTTGGTCTCCGATGCTTTGAGTACAGGGCTTGGTGACCAGAGTCCCCACCCAGGCGGTTGTGCATATGCTCATGTGGCTTGAGCCGGTTTAGCTGTGTTGAGGGTTAGGAATGAGCTGTCTTCATCCTTAACTGCAATGCCTTGTAGGAACTCCTTGAGGGCCCCTGTCTGCCCGAATACCCTGGAGTGTGAGGTCACACCCTGGGGTGCTGCTTGGGAGTTGAGTAATTCCAGTCTGGGCCTGTGGGGAGGGCAAGGATATGGCCTGAAGGGTCACAGAGGATCCCTGGGTGCTGTGAGCCCTGTGTTGGGGCTGCTCACCTGGAGCCACACCTCTGCCACCACTGCCACCTCCACCACCACTGCCACCTCCACTACCACTGCCACCTCCACCACCATGTGTAGCTAAGCTGAGCCAAATCCACAGCAGCCAGCCCTAGAAGACTTTGAGAGAGAAAACAGTAAGAATGAAGACAGTTGTCATATGCTTTGTCCCTAAAAGGTTTCGTTTTGTACTCCATTTTGCTGTTAAAGGAGCCAGTGCCTGGTGTTCCTCTTCTGGAAGAGAACAGGCAGCCGGGCCCCTCCCTTATCAAGCTTTCCTAGAGGACCCAGAGGCAGCTGAGGGGTGCAGCCTTGCTGCTCAGGAGTGGGAACCAATCGAAAAGAAGAAACCGGTGATCTGGGTGAAACCGGTGAGGGCAGCTGGGGCAGGTGTACCTGAAGAGTCTGGATGCCAGTGCGTGACACATTTGTCACCCCTGCCCCTTGCTGGCTACTTAGGCACTTTGTAGCTTTGTTACTGAGGTATGATTATGTAGCTCAAAATCCACTGGGTTTTTTTTTTTTTGAGGGGGGGAGTAGGATTTTATCTTTTCTTCTGCATGTGGGGCTGTTCTTGCCTGTGTGTCTGCACTATATACATGCCTTGTGCCTGTGAAGGAAGAAGAGGGAATCACATCTTTGGACCTGGAGTCACTGATGGCCACCATGTGAGTGCTAGGATTCGAACCCTGGTCCTCTGGAAGGAGAGCCAGAGCTTAACTGCTGAGCCATTTCCTGGTCCCCATGGAAACCCAGCCACTGTAAACATCTAGTTCAGTGGTTCTCAGTAAGGCTGTGGTGTGATGCCGTTAGTGTTTAGGGTGCTTTCATCCTCCATTCTGATGAACAGAGCATCCTGGCCCTGGGCCCAGGGATAACTGACTAACTATAGCTGCAGACACCATTCCTGGATGGTTTAATAAAAAAGGTCAGACAACAGCAGCTTCATTCAGGCTTCTTTCACTCAGTGCAGAGGCCCTCTCTCCCATGTAGCATGTTTAGTAGTCGCTTCTTTTTATTAGGTCAGTGTCACACTGTATGTCCATTACCACATTTTGTGTGTCCCCTCAGCTACGTAGACAGGGTGTGTAAGGCTGATGTGCATAGTCACAGGCTTCATGGGCCATGTCTCCATTTCTCTTGGGTAGGCGGGGTATTCCTGGCTACGTAAGTTACAGGTAACTTCATGGTTCTTGGCTTACAAAGTGACGAAGCTTTTCCCGCAGTGGCATGCTTCCCCACAGCCAGCCAATGCTCCCCGGCTGTCCTCTGTCTGCAGCTGTCCTAGTGAGGACTATCAGCAGGGCTTCTGAGCACTTCCCTGATGCCTGACTTGGGGCCTCCACTCAGGTCTTTGTTAGCCATCCATCTATCCACCTAGTGTCGCATTTTGTGCCTTTTGCCCGTTTTTAATGGACTTGTCTTACTGTGTCGATTCTTTGTACGCTTTGACTGTGAGTCCTTCGTTAGAAAAATGGTTGGTGTATTTTGTTTTTTCTTAATAAGATATGTCTTTTGAAGCACAAATTTTGATAAAATCTGAGCCCAGTGTGGTGGTACATTCCTTTGACCCCCAGCCCTCAGGAGGCAGAGGCAGGTGGATCTCTCTGAGTTTGAAGCTACCCTTGGTCTACATAGTTCCGTGATAGCCAGGGCTACATAGTAAAACCTGAGTTTAAAAAAAACAAACAAACAACTGATTTCTTTTTTTCTGTTACGGTTTTGTTATCACATTTAAGGAGGCTTTGTCTAACCCAAAGTCACAAACACATGGATGCTCTCAGAAATTAGAGCTGTCTCAGTTATTTGGTTGGTTGGTTTTTGAGACAAGGTCTTACTGTGTAGCCCAGACTGGCCATGAGCCCAGGATCCTTCTACTCGAGTCTCCTGCTTGCTGGGCTAACTTGGCTAGTTCTTACCTGTATGTGTACTGTCTATTTGTCTTTGGTCCTGGTATGGAAATCTGAGAATACAGTTTTTATCCAAAATTGACCATAAGTGTAAGATTAATTATATAAAACAGCATATATAATTATATAATTATGTATGCTGTTTTATATATTATCTGTTTTGAAATCAGTTAGCATTAAGTCCTATAAATATTTATCAGAATTGTCTGGCTGCTTGGTTCCTTGTATTTCCATAAAATTTTAGGATAAATTTGTTAATTCTGTTTTGAGACAAGGTCTAAGGTAGCCTAGGCTGGTCTAAAACTCACAGGACTCCCGGTTTATACCAGGGATCAAATCCAGAGCTTCATGCATGCAGGCAATTTCTTTACCAAACTGAGTTACATCCCCTGGCACCAAATTTGTTCATTTCTATGAAGAAAGAGCTCTATACCTGCTGCGCTGGGCATAGGTACTCATACCTATTCTGTGAGGCTGAGGCATAGGACTTCTTGAGTCCAGGGGTTTGAGGCCCATGTGGCTAGCATAGTGCGGCCTGTGTTTGAAAATATAAAAACCAAATGACATCCACTGCTATTTCAATGGGAACTGCACCGACTTTACAGATCAGTGTGGGAGAATTGCCATCTTAACCCCAAGACTGACTCACAAGTACAGACCCTCTCTTCTTTTGTTGATAGCTTGTTTCTCTAAGCAGTGTTTATAATTTCTTGTGTACAAATCTTGGTCGTTTTGTGAAATTATTAAGTATCTGGTTTTGGTGCTGCAATGAAACTGTTAATTTCAACTTTTGGGTTCTCCTCGCTAGCATGGAGATACAAGTGAGGACCTTACTTATTTTGTAATTGTTTTGTTTGAAACAAGATCTCACTGTGTAGCCCAGGCTGGCCTGGAAGTAGGTGGTAAACTTGCAACAGTCCCTTTGCTTCAGCTTGCAAGTGTTCAGATTATTGGTGTGAGCCACCATAGCCTGGCACAACCAGAGTTTCTAAGTATTTTTCATGATCCTCAGCCTGTTCTCTTCCTCAGCCTCCAGCATCCTAGTGAGTGGGAAGAGAGCGAGAGAGAGCCTGGCCTTCCTTCATCTTGGAGCATCATCAGCTCCTCACGTACGAGGTTTCCACATACTCACTTTCTCTGGATGAGGCCAGTCTCAATTTGCTGAGAATCTGTGATGTAGGTTGGTGCTGGGTTTCCAGATGCACTTGCTGACACTATATTCTACCCTTAATTGATATGTGTACATCAGTCTTGGCTGTTAAACTGATCTTGTATTCCTGGGACAAATGGCAACCAACTATGGGGTATACCTTTGAAAAAATTAACATTACTGGACTGCTTGTTCATATTTACTAAGATTTTGTATTGTTTGAGACTGGGCCTCACCATCTGGCCCTGGGTGATGTGGGTTAGCCTCAAACTCACAGAGATTTGCCCGCTTCTCCTCTTGAGCCCTGGGATCTAAGAGTTGCACCATCATGTCTGGCTGTCAAGATTTCACATCTGTGTTCACGATGGACCAGAGCTTCCTGTGGCTTTAGTACCAGCACACTGGCCTAATGGGATAAACCAGGTGTTGCCCCCTTCTCCCTCCTATGATGAGAGCCTGACACTTTTCTTTAGATCTGAGCTGTCAGTGTCTGTCTTCTAGAAAGCTGTCTGATTCACAGTCCTTGCTGTGTGGATGCTGGTTCCCTGTCTCTTTAATTTTATTTGCTTCTGTATTTTATGCATATGGGTAATTGTCAGCATGTTTAGACACCAGAGGAGGGAACCAGACCCCACCAGACTTTAGTTATAGATGGTGGTGAGCTGCATGTGGGTACTGGGACTTCTTAACAGATGAGCCATCTCTCCAGTTTCTCATTCCTAATTTTGGAAGTTTGTCCGGTGTGGCCCTTTTTTAAAGAAGTGACTCTTGGCCTTGTAGATTTTTCTCTATTTGGACCATTTTCTTCCAGTCAAGTCGATTTTTCTCCTGCATTCATTTGCTCTGGGCTGGATGTTGGTTTTCAACAGTAGGTTAAACTATTGCTCCAGGTCCAGACTTGCTATTGTTAAATGACTTTTCCTTCCCTCTTCCTTTTTTAAAAATTTACTTTTACTTTTTCTGCATATGGATGTTTGTCTGCATGTATGTCTATGCACCATGTGCGTGCAGTGCCCACAAAGGCCAGAAGAGGGCCTCAGATCCTCTGGAACTGGAGTTACAGATGGTTGTGCCCCACTGTGTGGGTGTTGGGAACCAAGCTCAGCTCCTCTGCAAGAGCAGTGGGAGCTTGATCAGGAGCTTGACACTGAGCCATCTCCCTCTGCTTCACTTTTAACTTTTCTTTGAGGCAGCAGCTCACTTTGTAAACTTGGTGGCCTCCAGTTCTCTCTCCATCCTTGTCCCTCTACCTCCCATGTGATGGAATTGCAGACATCCACCACCATGTCTATTTCTGCACGTTTCTTTTCTCCATTGTTAATTTTGTCATTTGTATTTTGGGGGCTATGCTGATAGGTGCTATTATTATAGTTCCAGGACGGATGGGTGTTTATTATAAATGTCCATTTGTCTCTACAATGGACTAAATATCTATATGTCCCTTCCCCCCCCCCCACACACACAAAGAAAACAAAACAGGGTTTCTCTACATAGCACTGTCCTGTAATTCATTATATAGTCAGGCTAGCCCCAAACTCTCATAGAGACTTTGGACTTTCACAGGATTGAGACTGTTATAAGTTGGAACTTCTGAAGTTGGACTAAATGCATTTTGCATTATGATATAGCTATAAGCCTGTGGAGGCAGGGAGTGGAATGTGATAATTTGAATACAAATGACTCTCACAGGCTCACAACGAATGTTACTATTTATGTGTGGCCTTGTTGCTGCCTTTGAATCAAGATGTAAAACTCTCAACTTCTTCTCCATCATCAAGTCTGAGTGCTTCCATGTTCCCCATCATGATGGTAATGAATCAGATTTCTGAAGCTGTAACCCAGCCCCAGTTAAATGCTGTCCTTTATAAGAGTTGTTGTGGTCATGGTGTCTCTTCATAGCACTAGAAACCCTAAGACAGAAGTTGGTACTAGGGTCTGGGGTATTGCTGTCATAGGCCTGATTATGCTTTTGTTTGGAGGAATGTGGACTGTGGAACTTTTGGATTAGAAAAGCAGTTGAATACCATAAGAAGGGTTAATGGGCCATACTAGTAGAACTGTGGAAGACAGTGGAACTGAGGGTGATTTGAACTGTGGGTGACTAGCTCAAGAGGTTTGTACTCGGCTGCTAGAACCTGTAAACAAGGTCTCAAATTGATATAGCTTTTCAAAGTTTGTTGATTTAATGCCTTACATGTTAAGTAGCATGGCCTTTTTATAGCACGCCATAGTGTGTATGCCCTATATAAATTGGTTAAAATATGAAATGTGATATACTGAATTGGGCATTTAAAAATGGTTAAGTATATTTATGCTGCTTTAAACAGATCTCCAAACCTTTTCATCCCAACCAGACCGAGGTCACTTTGTGTGTGTGTGTGTGTGTGTGTGTGTGTAGGGCACATCTCTATGTATGTTCTTGGGGAGATGTACGAGGAGTGGACCCTGGATCACAAGCAGTGCTATTTGAAAGGTTTTGATGGGGGCTGAGGAGCTGACTCAGCGGCTGAGAGTGCTTTGCTCTTCCAGAGGACCAGCATTGGTCCCCAGCACTGAGGTTGGACAGTTCACTGCTTGAGGTGGCAGCTCTGGGGATCCAATACTCTTCTCTGGCCTCCACAGGCATGTGCATACATGTGGTGTACGAGTGACAAACACACATGTAAATAAAACAGGGGAAAGGTTCTGTGGAACTTCACAGCAGCATGCCCCTTTCACACCTCCATATTTTTAGCAACAGCTGCTGTCACTTTAACACATGCCATCCTAATGCGCCTGAGGTGACATCGTGCTGTGGCTTGGTTACTTACTCTCCATGAAGTGATGCTGGCCATCAGTCTGCCATCTCTGGAGAGAGGTCTAAGTACTTCACCTAAAGGGTCACTAGGCTTTGTTGCTGCAGCTGGGCTCTTTATACATTTTAGATATCAACCCCTTATTGGACATAAGATACGCATTTGTGACTTACATTAGGTTAGATTCATGGTTGTCTTAAGGATATTCTACCGGCTAGAAATCAGTACAAGTCTGGCAAAGTCTAGTAGCTTGGTTCTACTGCAGCTTTCTTTTTCCTCTTCGGTATGATCGTCATGTATATTACAGTACAAGGTATAACTTTAAAACCCTTGCTTTTACATTTTGGGGGTGAGGTGGGGAGCATGTGCCATGTACATGTGTGACAATCAGAGGATAACTTGCTCGTGTTGGTTCTTCCATTCTACCATGTGGGTTCTGGGGATCGAACTTGGGTTGTCAGACTTAGCAGTAAGAGTTTTTACCTGCTGAGCCCTCTCACTGGCCCAGTCTTTTATTCATTATTTATTTACTTTTATTTATTTATTTTTGAGACAAGGTCTCAATATGTAGCCTAGGTTGCTTTGAACTTGCAATCTCCCTGGTCAGCAGGTACGCCTAGCATAGAGCACAGGCGATGTTTGTATTGTCCACATTTCTCTTTGCTGGGGCACATCTGTGTAGATTTGCATTGGTATTGGAGCCATCTTTTCCCCTAATGATTGACTGCCTGTAATAACTTCTGCAGGCTGGCCTGCTGGTGTATATTAATATTACTTTTTAACCTTCACTTACTTTAGAAATAGTTTTGCTATTCTTATGGCTCTTTTTCTTTTAAAAAATGATTTTTTAAATTTCTATGTATGTGTAGCACATGTATGCACCAGGTGCCTGTGGAGGCCAGAAGAGAGCGTCAGGTCCCCAGGAGTTTGGATTGTAGTCAGTTGTGAATTGCTCTGTGTGGGTGCTCTGGAAGAACAATAACTCTTCGGTGTGCTGTGCCATCTCTCCAGCCCCATCCCATGCTTAGGATTCTGAGTTGCCTTTCCCCAGTGTCAGCTTATTGCATCCTGGTGAGGGAGGCGGGTGCTTTGCTATCCCCTGTATGGTTCTTAGGGCCTCATCTTTTGGTCATTTTGGTTGTTTACTCTTCTTGGTGTCTATGGAGCTTCCTGGCTATGGAAGTTAATTTCGTCTGATTGGGAAGCTTGTGTCAAATCTCCCCCTGCCCCGCCCGTCCTTGTCTCTGGCCCTGTTGGCAGGCTCGGGTTGCTGTGTTAGGATTTCCTTTATTCATCATTTTCCCTGTTTTTCTCATTGGATGGTTCTACCACTTTCTTCAGTTTACACTCTTTGGCTCTCCAGGGTCTGCCCACATCGTAACATGCCAGCACTGTAGCCAGTTATTTTGTTTGAGACAGGGCCTCTGTGATGAGCCACAGTGCAGTGATTCTCCTGCCTCTGCCTCCTGAGTGTTGAGACTGCAGGCATGTACCCAGCTATTAGGATGTACTTTAAAAATGTGTTTCTTTATTGAGATTCTCCCTTGGCTAATTCACTGTCCCACACTTTGTGTGTGTGTGTATATGAATGTTTTAGCCAGGCAGTGGTGGCACACGCCTTTAATCCCAGCACTTGGGAGGCAGAGGCAGGTGGATTTCTGAGTTCGAGGCCAGCCTGGTCTACAGAGTGAGTTCCAGGACAGCCAGGGCTGTACAGAGAAACCCTGTCTCGAAAAACCAAAAAAAAAAAAAAGAAAGAGAAAGAAAAAAAGAATGTTTTAGATGCATGTACACCATGTGTCCTTGGTGCCCATGGATATTAAGAAGAGGGCATCGGATTCCCTGGACATGGTTACAGATGGTTGTAAGCCACCATGTGGGTGCTAGGAATTGAGCCTGAGACCACTGTAAGAACAACCAGTGGTCTTAGCTACTAAGCTGCCTCTCCAGCCCCGCACACTTTAATTCATTTTTTTTCTTATTTATTATATGTAAGTACACTGTTGCTGTATTCAGACACCCTAAGAGGGCATCAGATCTCATTATGGGTGGTTGTGAGCCACCACGTGGTTGCTGGGATCCGAACTCATGACCTTCGGAAGAGTAGTCAGTGCTCTCAACTGCTGCGCCATCTCACCAGCCCACTTTAATTCTTAAAATGTGGTTTCCTTTCACTGATTCTCTGTGTATGTGTGTAACTATGGGTTGAACACAGCAGGGCCTTGGGTTAGACATCTGCTGTCAACAAGCCATTTCCAAGAACCTGGTCATATTTGTAATAGATCTGAGGTCTCTGGTAGGCCCAACATCTGCGCCCATACAGATTTCTTTTGACTTTTTCCTTTTGAGGATGAGTTTTTCTTTGAATGTATCACTGTTAGTTGAAAAAAAAGGGGGGGGCAGGCATTAATATTAGTAATTAGAGGTTCTCAATTTTCCCTTAGTTAAGTGGTTCTTTTATCATTATAATTATCATCACCATCATTATTAGTCATTATCATTATTTTTGGTTAAGACCAGCTCTTGTATAGTTCAGGCTGGCCTTGAATTTACTATGTAGCCCTGAACTCCTTATCTTCCTGTTCCTACTTCCCAGGCACTGCATTTCTTTCCTGGTACCTTGACTTAATCTATGGATTCTGTTTCCTGCTTGGCACACGTTACCACCCTCTTCCATTTTACAATAATTTTGAAGCTGAGCTCCCTAAGACCACTCTGTGGCTAGTGGCCAGCCAGCAATTTGGGCAGATATTCCCTGAGCCAGGTCCTCCTCTGTTGTCTGTCTGTCTGTCTGTTTCTATGAGGGTGCATATTCAGTTTGAAAGTCTGCCATGGCTTGTGGTTTGGAGGAGTCCTCTTGCATTTCGTCATGTGCTCAGCTATTCTAGGTGGATGTATGGAGCACAGCAAGGTCTCCTGTGGCTGTCTCATTTCCCATTCTGATGTCTGGCCAGGCTAGCTGGGCACTGGTCTTCCCTGCACGTTTACCAGTTACTACCGTTACCGCCAATGTCACTGGGTGTGGAATGTTATTTGGACTTCAGTTTCATCCAGGATCCCAGGTTAGAATGTTTTTAGGGCTGGGTGAAATCACTAGGATCTCTTCTTTCCTTTCTCTTACATCCTAGGGAAAGCAAGCTTACCCCAGAAGGCCCTTGAGCCCTTCTGTGAAGGTAGTCAGGCTCAGTGGCACCTTCTGCTGGATGGTGCAGGGCTCGGTGTCACTTCTGCTCGGCATTCATGTCTCCTCAAAGCCTAGAGGATCCCTGGACCCTGAGGAATAAATCTCCGACAGTGTCCTATGAGAAAGGCATTTCTGAGAGAGGATAGATCCCTAGTTTTCTAAGAAATGAACCAGTAGAGGATGTTAAGATGGCTCAGTGGGTAATAGTGCTTACCACATAGCTTAATGCCTTACGTTTGATTCCATGAACCCACCGTGTCTTCTCACCTCCACCCACACACTATGGCACCCTTGAGCCTTCACTCACACACAGCATAAGTAAAACAACTGCCCTGAGAACTTGCTAGTACCGCCCTGCAATGGAGTCATGATAGCTGGACTTCTTGGAAAGCTGTACAATCCACTGTTCAGGTGAGGCACTGGGAACGTTCCCAATGAGAATGAAGAGCCCAGCTTAAGACTCACCTGGTCCAGTTTTGAGGCAGGGTCTTGCTATGGTCTGAGGCTGGCCTGGGATTTGCTGTATTCTTCTTTCTCTGCCTCCAGATTGCTGGGATTAGAGGTGTGCACCACCCTGCCTAGTTCTATCTGCTCTCTGTGAAATGGCTAACCAAGAGCCAGGTAGTCTGGGCAGAATGCTGATAGCCTTTTCCTATCTCTCTTTTCTAACCTAACCCTAACCCTAACTTTAACCCTAACCCTTTTCCTATCAGCCTGACCTTTTGTGTGGTTTCAGTCTCTCCTCATCTCTAGCAATCTTCCTGCTTCCTCTAGAATAATCGAGTCATTCAGCCTCACTGACTAAGGTCTAGCCTACCCACTTTCAGTTCTCACCCAGTGGAGCCTGCTCTGGCTTCCCATCCTCCTGGGGTGGAGGTGCTCTTATTTTATTTTCTCACCACCTGCAGGGCACCTTCCTTTGGGAGACACAGCTTACTAGAGTACTGAGTTTATGATGCTGTACTAATACCAGTATTTTTAAATGCCTAATAGGGTTTCTAGCCATGACAAGGCAGCCAGTTATGTCCAAAATCAGACACAGTAGATACAAAGACAGCTTAGCTGTCTGAGCACATGCATTTTTGGAGTACAGAAAATAGCTGTCAGCCTAGTACTATTTTCAGTACTTGTGGAGGGTGACGCTGCTAACTCATGGACCACACATACACAAGGGAGGTGAGCTTGGACCCAGCTTTTGTGGCACCCAGCTTTTTTCTTTGTGCAGGCCCTGTTCTAAACCTTCCCACACACTGACCCCCATCCAGATATCAGAGGCATCTAAGAGCAGGAGCAGCTGGCTTCAGGTCTGACAGCTGCTTGTTTTGTCAGTCACTCTCCCAGTGGCCCTGAATAACAGCAGACACCAACACTTCCATTCTGACAAGAGGCTTCCGGTCTTAGTTGACTGTACTCATGCTCACTTGGGCTCCTGAGCTCTGCCTCCCCAGGGGGATCGCAGGCAGTGTGAGCCCATCTTGGAAGCCTAGGCCAGTGGTAGCTAAGCACAGGGTCTGCTGAAAGCCCATACCCTGGCCCTCAGCTGCAGACCAGGCTTCTGTGCTGACTCAGATTCCCTGTTCACAGATTCCCTGTCCCCGTGCAGCTGAGTAGAGAGGCAGTTATCACGGGGATTCTGTATCCCTCTACTTCTTGTTTTGAGATAGGCTCATATAGAGACCAGGGAGGCCTAGATCTCACAATCCTCAACCCCTTGAAAGCCAGATTATAAGCATGGTCCACAAAGCCCAGTTCAAGCCTCCCCTCTTGCTCTTCTTTCTAGAACACTGACTTAGGGTAGTTAATATCTTAATATATTATTCATAAAAAGTATCACCCCCAGCTTACAAACAAAACACTTCCCCCAAAACAAAACTGAGCCTAATAATCAGCCAAGACCCCCCACTTCCCTGCTTTGCTGCCTCCATACCTTGGAGGCACAGGGCTTGTTCTGAGGAACTGGGGGTAGAGGGAGTCAAGGACACACAGTCATGACTTTCCTGTCCCCTAGTGCTCGAAGTGCTCAGACTTTAAAACATAGAAGGCCTAAAAAATCCTCAAGGATGGGGTGGTCCCAGAACTCATAATGCTGAGGACAGTGGAAGTCCTGTATGCTGGCAGGGAGCAGTGTTCAGGGATTTTTGGGTGGCTTTTCTCTAGGCTGTGACTCTAGAACTGGTACCTACAAACAGGCTGAGTTCCTTCTTCCTGAGGTCTTTCTTGTCCCTACCCTAAACTGATTCTCTTTTGGGGGAGTGACTTATTAGGATTCCCACCTGGATCTTGGCAGTAAAAATTCTATAGTAGAACACTCCATGGGAAAACACCATTAGAGAATTTGTATTTAGCTGGAGGGATCTTGAATACTTGTAGTATCAGGTCACAGGGCAGGCAAGGCCAGCACTGGACAGCTCTCCTGTTCTTATCCCGTTCATTCTTAGCAATCGGGAGACAAAGGCTAGGTGGTACCGTAGAGCCAAGGAGGGGCTTGTCCCTTCTCTGGCCCGGCAGCTCTGTGGAAAGGGGACCAGATAATGCGTGGCTGGGCATGGACTGAAATGACAAACGGTGACTCTTCTACAAATGTGGAGGTTTATTTCAACAAAACATGAGAAGAGTGCACTGGACTGAGGCTCCTGCTCGTTGGTGTGTGTCCATCCATTTCTCACTGACACGAGTGAAGGCTGCGTTGTGAACAAGTGGACAGATAATATGGCAATTTCAGTCCAAGCAAGTCTGGGTCAATACATCCTCCTCCTCCTCCCTCTGTAACCTTGCCTCTGTGATGGGCTGTGGGGCCATCAGATTGCTCATGTGCTGTGTGTGGCTCTGACTTCTCCATATGAGGAGCCCCAGTCCTGGGATTGGGGCAGCAGGGAAAAGGGAGTATACAAGCACAACCCACTTCACCTCTGAAGAAACAGCAGGACAGGCCTCCAGGAAGGCAACTTTCAGACCGCTAGGGGTGTATGGGATTGGATGTGCTGTAGAGGCTGGAGCCAAGTCCCATCCTTACCACCAGGGAAGCAGAGAGCCAGGGGCCAGGGAGCTTCCTTCTGGACTGAGGATGCTTCCCCACCTGATCCAGCCCTGGCCCTTCTGTTCCTTCCACCAGGGCCTGTGGGGATGGGGCAACTTGCACCTATAGTCCTGGGATGCCCACTTGCAATGTGGCACCATTGAGAAGGTCCTCTGGAAATCTGCATGAGGTGCTCCTGAAGGGGAGGTCAGCTCTCTTCATGGAATCCAGGTTAAGGCTCAGACTGAAGTACTCACTCGAATGGTTTCTGTGGCAGGCATCTTTTTCCTTCTTGATCGTCAGCAACAGTTGTATTAAGTCATAAAGTAGAAACTGGATGTCACAGCAGCACTGATCATCTCCATTCTTGTTTTGGGAACACCAGCGCTGAACCATAAGCTGCTTTCTTGGGTAAATGGGTTGTTAAACTCTTCGGGCTACCCCTGAGGAGGCCATGTTGCTGGCCATGGAGGGCCCAGAAAGTCTGGAAACACCAGCACCGAGACTGAACTGTAAGGTATCTTAAGGGCAGGTGAATTCTTGTTCCCTGGAAGCTGCCTACATCAAGAAGGCCAGTTTCTGGTGCTGAAAGCACAAGTGTCATCAGGTGGGTGACCTGCTATACCTTCTGCCAGGAATAGGCATGGCCACACAGTGATAACCTGTCCCCAGAAGAGACTTCTCTTGTCCTGAATACTCTCCCCCCATCACCAAGAGGAAAGAAAGAGCCTCCTCCTCTTAGCTCACCACCTCAGGCTCCTGCACTGTCTGTCTCCATCCACCCATAGAGGCTAGGGCCCTTACACACAGGCCCTTAGCTCCTAGGTAGTCACTGTGTGACTACACAGTGATAAGAAAGGTGGTGGCAGGCTGACCATCTCCCCAGGAGTACTGAGAGCCACTGAGGTGGTTGAGAGTGACCAGGAACAATGACATGGTCTGGTTTTGAGCCTGCCTGTTAGATAATGGCGTTGCCATCATCTCTGTGTTCTCACGGACCTGCGACAGATTTTCTGCTCTGACATTTCTCATAGCTATCTTGCTGTGGTTAGATGGGGACCGATCTTCTCTAATGCCTGGTACGTGCTTGGCTGCACGTGGGTTAGTGATCGATGGGCTTGAGCCTCCTCTTTCCTCAGCCCCAGCCCTCCCCTGCTGCTTGTGGCTATGGCTCATGGGGCAGGGGCTGCAGACACCTGGACACTGTTCACACAACCCTATGCTGGGGCAGGCAGGACAGGAGGGCAGTCCTGCTTTAGTCTAGTAAGACCTCATGGTACAGGCATGTACCTTTCATTGCCTTCTCAGTCCTGTGTGTGGAAAGAGGACTGTCATCACAGCTGGGCTAATAAATACTGAATCGGGTATGTGTGCCTGGGCTTTGTGATCCTACAGCCCAGGATGTCATGCAGGGCCTGAAACACTCAAGGGGAAGCAAGTGCCACTCTGACTCCAGTCCCAGGCCTCCGGTGCCTTCTCATTACAATGGTTTCAGATGGGAGAGGCAGCCCTAGCTCTCTTCTCCGGAGACAGGGCAGGGATGGGTGGGAAGCTCCTCCTACGTAGAAGGGGAATCCATAGTGGAGAGGATCCTTACAACTTCTGCTCGCTGAGTGGGGGAGATGTGCTGGGTCATATGGACGATGGAATCCATGGCAACTTCTGGATTGGCCTGTACCAAGCTGGAGAGAAGATTAGGGATTGTGAAGAAAAGATAGGTAGGAGGGTCTTGACTGGTGTGCTTAAGAACTGCCAGACAGATACACTAACAAGGGCAGCTGTACATACCATATTCACCCTATCATGGACTTTCCTATGGTCAAATGTCCCCAGTAGCTAGAAAGTAGTATAAAATAAACTACAAAACATCTTTCTATGCTAGAAAATAAGGAGTAACTAAAAAATAAATTCCCAAAGAAAAATATGACAGGGACACACTGACAGTGGTGCCAGCACAAAGGGCACTTCCTAAACAGAATTATTTATTTTGTTTCTAAATGTCCCAGAAGTAAACTATAACAGAAGTAACTATAAGGTTAGTAGGAATGGCCTACATCAATAATATAGAAATGTATCCGGGAAGACGGGAGTTCTGGCTTCAGAGTTTGAGTTGAGTATAACTGTGGAAGGCAGAATCCAGATCAAGGAGCAGCTTGGCTAGGCAACAGAATTTTTACATCAGGTCAGATGATCTTTGGGTGCCTTTCAATGGGTGCTCTGTGATGGCCAGAATACTGCATGTATGATGATATGGCCATAATGTAGAACTTGAATCACAAAGAAACATCAGGTAACCTAAAATAAGAATGTTCTACAAACAAGACTGGAGGCTGGAGAGACGGCTTAGTGGTTAGAACACTGACTGCTCTTCCAGAAGTCCTGATATCAACTCCCAGTAACTATATGGTGGCTCATGACTGACTGTAATGGGATCTGATGCCCTCTTATGGTTTGTCTGACGACAGGTATGGTGTACTTATATACACACACATACATTAAATAAACAGAAGACCAGGGCACGGCAGTGCAGAGGACTCCCACATGCTCCAGCACTGAGCCAACAACACTCATGGGAAAACTCCATAAAAACTTTCAGTTAGCTTACTAAAGCCACCTAGGAGAATGTTCTGTCCTTAGATAGTCAGCACACAATGTCAATAAGGTAAGCATATAAACAACAGGAGAATTACTAGTACCAGCTTTTACTTTTGTGACTTTTTTTCTAAGTAATATATTTTCAAATAGTTTTATGGACATCTCTCCAGGAGATATCAGCTTTCCCTCCTTCTAGCATCATCTGCGTGGTTTGAATATCTGTACATGAGTAAGAGGGTCCTGAGTCAGCTGAGAGGAAGCTGTGTCTGTATCTGTGGGTCAACTACAACAGTTCCAGACAGGGGAACCACAGAGATTGGGGCAGCATTATCTCATAGTTTATTCTAAACTTTTTATTTTAAAGGAATCAGCCCCCTAGCTTCGAGGAGCCTCTTGGCCTCACCTGCGGATCTGCTTGAGGACATAGTCCCTGCTGATGTATTTGATGTTCTCCTCTATCACGGAGCGGACACCATCTTCCTCTGTCAGTTGCTTCTCCAGCCACTCCACCAGGTCTTTATTATTGTCCCAGACGTAAGCCTGCAAACACGCAAGTCTTGGTCAAATACCAGGGGTCAGGCCCAAACACCCTACTGTCTATTATCCCAAAAGCTTTCTTGGTGTAAAAACATTGTTCACAATTCTCCTTTTGTGTTTGGATGTGGAGAGGACAGGTTCCCAGTGGGGAGTTGCCTTCATCTGTCTTCCTTCCTTTGACCTTCAGATGCTCACATGGGAGTCTGTCCAGTGAGGCTCTGGCATCTACTCTTCTACAACAGTAGGCCTGTGTGGAGCAGGGTACTTGAGTGTGACTAGGAGGGAAAGGTGTATATGTGGCTGCTTCCTTTTGGAGGAGCAGAGACACTGATCCTCAAGGGCCATTTCTGTCCTAGCAAGTTGTGGCAGACAAGGCTTCACACTGTGCCTTGGCCCTCTAGCTGGGGAAGCCTGTGGTGCCTGGTAAAGACACATGGGAGCCAGGCTTAGAGGACAACACACAATACAACTTGGCTGCTGGTACGGGAAGTCTTGGTGCTGCAGTATTGCCACCCACTCTATTAGCTCTGAGAGTGCCGCAGAGGGTCAGGAGGTCTGTAGCCCTCAGAGTCTCACAGCCCACCTCTCGCCTCCTTTCTTTCAAGATCATTTAGCTGAGTCTCTGTGAGGCAGCTGACTACATCGTAACTCAGGAGTGTGTTAGAACCTAATAGCCTTCTCCTTGCTCTCTTCCCTCATTTCTTTACAAATCATTTAGGAATCGTTTTGTTAATGGTTTCCGGAAAACCAAGTACCACCATTAGGGCTCATTCATATTTATGTCATTTTGTTTGGGTAATTAACCACAGAGCTCGTCATTTAAAGGTGCGATACCCTTTTCTGTTATCACTAACGAAGTCAAAGTCAGAATGACAATGAGTTTGGCGCTGTAATTTAATAGGTGGGCACTGTAGGGACTGTGAGGCTTGTGTTGTGGCTTCAGGAAACCCAGATACAAGCAACACCACAAAAGCCACAGCTGCAGCCTCAGGGCTTATACAGTGTAGATGGAACATTCTAAGAAGAAGCATCTGGCATTAGGAAGGACACTGGATTGTCTTCTAACAGACACCATGCTTTAAAAACACTACTTATTGCTAGTGTGGTGGCTCACACTTCATCCCAGCACCTGTAAGGCTGAGGCAGGAGGATAGAGGGTTAAGGCCAGCCTGGGCTACACTGAGGCAAGGGTACAGGGTGAGGCCCTGTGGTTTCCTTCAGACTCATGTCCTCTCAACTTAGCTGCTGAGCTGGCTGTGCCTGGCTGTCTACTATGGCTGGATCACACGATCCTAGCCCTAAGGAGCAGTGAGCCTTTCCCAGCAGTCTGTCTACCTCTTCCTGGCTCAGATTTGCTCACTTTGGGCATATCCAGTGGAGATCAGCTCTCCTCACAAAACAAGCTGGGGACTCCTCTGTGTTTCACTCCAGAGTAACAGCTCTGTGGGTCTCCAACAGGGAAGCACCTTTGCTTCTACAGAAAACTGGGGCAGACCCTGGGTGCCTTGCTCCTACGGTCCAGCTTAGAGCTGGCCCCAGAAGAGTGAACATGCCTGGACTCTAGTCACTGCCACCTTTATAAACCTGGACATTTCCTTACCGGTGACCAAAAGTTCTCTGTGGCTTGAGGACTGCACATTCTCCCCAACTTAGGAGGATTTGGTGGAGAGAGGTGCACAAAATAAAACAACAGCAGCTTTACCTTCAGAAGGAAACCAAACAAAGCCCAACTAGATTCACTCAGGAGTCCTAATGCCTTTACTTTAGGAGAATATTTAATACTCTTATTAATCATTTTTAATCCGTTTGCTTTTAATTAAGAAACAGCATGATGCTTTGCTATCAACATATGCCAGGGAGCAGATTAATTGTGGCTTAAGATAACTCTCCTTGATTGGTGTAATGCATTAGCTAACGAGATGCCAGCTTCTAACGATGTTCATACACTACACTGGAGAAAGTCAGCTACCCTCTAGAGTAAACACTCTTGCTTCCCCTCCTGCAGCCACAAGCTACAGTAGGTGTTTCAGCAATTTATAACAGTTCCCAGGCAACTACAGCACCACATTCTAAGCTTTTAGATGCTTAAAAATATGGAGCCTGTGTATGAAACATGCTGTTTATTCAGAGCACAACTGGATGACATCACTAAGCACATGAAGACTATGAAGTACATGAAACTATGCTTTTAACAAAAAGAAACAAATTTGTGTTTTGTTTGAATCAGTCTGGGAGGGTTTACCATGCTCTCTGCTCTGAGCTATTCTGTTCCACTTAGGAAAAGCAAGCTGTCTTCTAGAACAGTTACACCATTACAGCCATGAGGAAGGACAAGTCACGTCTGTTCCAAGGGGGAAAGTCATTATCATATTCTTCCTTAGAATTATAAAAATGTAGCTATCTACTATGGATTTTAAACAAGTATGAAATGCTGGCTACTATCTCATGACAGTCGGGAACCCATCTGCCTGACATCCCAGCTAGAGCATCTTAATATCAATAAAATATCAATAATTAAACATCACAACACTTGCTTGTCTTACAATACACATTCAACAGAGACTCTTTCTGCATCAATGGATAAATATCTCAGGCACCGCTCAGCCCCACTAATTATATGTAATAATTAGTCTAGCTTACAAAATCTAAATGACCTGTTTGAAAAGGTTCATTTCTAATGCACTGGACAGCTGTTAAGCTCTCCCTAAGCAATGGTAGAACAGGGCCAGGGAGTGACTAGGGCACAACCTGGTAGCTGGGAACCTTGACTGTCACATCTACAAATGACTCCACTGTGTGGGTTGCTTAAGAGATGCTTCCAGCTGGAGAGATGCCTAGGAGCCATCTGACCTTGTGCGTATGGGGCTTGTGGGGTGATGAGGGAGATATATACACTCTAGAAAGATTGTTCTCAATATATCAATGTTTCCAAGGTTATGACCTTCCAACACCCAAGATGCAAGGTCATTTATTTCAGAGGCTTTGGAGAAAGAGCATGCAAGCAGTGGCTTGCTAGATTCCATGGCTGGGCCAGACAATTCCTGCCATGTTTGCCCTCACCTCATCCCTCTGTGGTACAATGAACTTATCTGTGGGTTGCTTGAGGCAACAGAGACCTATCAACACAAGATCTCATTCCATTTGGAAATCCAGAATAAGAGGAAGCAGGTAACGCTGGATAATTAGAATACATTAGGGCACTAAGCCCTGAGGACACTAGTGTGAGCCAAGCAATCCTTCTAGGATATGTCAGTGTGACCAAGTCTCATGCTTTAACACACACACACATACACACACACACACACACACACACACGCTCTCTCCTTACCCTCCCTTCTTCCCTCCCTCCTACTTTCTTTCTCTTCTTGAGACAGGGTCTCACCAAGTATTCCTAGCTAGCCTGAACTTATAGAAATCCCATTCCTGAGTTTTGGGATTAAAGGTATACCCCACCATGCCTGGCTGCTATTTAACTTCTAACATGCTTTGCCTTTGACACTAAATCCTGTGACACCATAAACATTATTTCCATTTTATACATAAAGGAATGGGGGTTCAAATAATGTGTTCAAGCAAATAAATGTAAAACTGGAAACCTCAGAGTTTGAGATCTCAAAACCCACTTTCCCCCCCAGTGTTCCATGGAAAGTCTTAACTGTGATTTCTCCTGTCAGAGTCTACAGGCACAGAACCAATCAGCCTGTTAGAAAACTGTATACAAATTGTAGAGCTAGAAATCAAGACACAAACCATGTTCATGAAGCAAGCATGTGCTATGTTTGCACACCTAACTCAGCCCAGAACTCGTGGAGCTGTTCCTTAGGGAGCTGTAGTTAGGATGCTGCTTCTGACCACAATGAGACCATGAACCACAAACCCAAGAACTTCCTCCAATAGGATTGCCCAGTGGACCCAAGCGGAATCCTGGAAATCATGGATGAAGGTCTCTAAAGGAACAGAAGCTTCATATCGCTCAAGAAAACAAAATCCCTGGGGGAAAAATACAAAGCATGGCTAATAAATGCCTATCACTTCATGACTTCTGCACCAGTCACTACAACAAAGACTCTACCAGTCAAAAAGACTGGCGCTCACACAGACTCTACCAGTTCTGTGCTTGAGAGAAACAGCACATGAAATCTGTCACTATTAGAAGACTGTGTGTGCCTACACACAGAGTGCTTCAGCCGTTTCCTAACATCAGGCAGTTTCTATGGTGGCCCTGCAGAGGTAACACTACACCTTGAACACTGCAGCCGTTCTCTCAAGGGCACTGCCGATTTTATCACCTATCCCACACTAACCAGGTCCTGCTGAGCCTGCAGAACGTGGCAGGAGGTTTCAAAGTCACTTGTCCTGACTTCACAGGCTCAGTTGTCCTTCCTTTCCCTCTTTCCTATCCCCTGGCAGAAGAGCTCACAGGGAATGCAATCTTCTGTAAACACAGGCAAAGGAAATAGTATCAACTATTGGGGATCACTGGTATTTAATGCGCAGACAGCCTCTTCCCGAGCTGTGTGCCTGCAGTGCCTTCTGCCCTCAATCCAGCCGGCAGCCTGTGCATACACAGCTCGCACTGATGAGAGATAGCAATGGCTGGTTTCTTTAGACACACTGCCCCCTGGGAGGATGCCACTAAGGAGCAAGCGAGGGACCTATCTATTCACTTCATGCTTGGAGGGAAGCTATTCCTTCTCCTCATCCTTGTGCCCACCGAGGCTGTGCACGTCCATTAGTGACTAATGTGGTAGGGAGGCGTGTGGGCCACACACACACACACACACTCCATTTACCTAGCTGGCCACTCTTAACTGGAGAACAGCCTCCTATTTTACACTTGCATGACTTTCAATGCCAACTTCCACTAGAAGCTGCCAGTAGCCACTGACAAAATTGTCTCACTCAATTATGATGCCAGAGACTGACCTTAACCTGAACCAAATGTCAGAGAATGTCCCACTCCCCTGCTGCACATTTGAAATATTTATCCAAGAAGCTTCCCAGTCATAAAGAAACAGGCAGACTTAACACAGAGGTGAATTTCAGAACACTCCACATCACTGGCTTTAAAACTGATGGTGAGTCTTACAGCTCCTTGATGAGAAAGGTCATTAGCAAAGACTCCAGGTAGCCTTTTTGAGGAAACTGGAGTGACCCGCTGTAGGACAAGGCCACCGGCCACTTTCCATCAATATCTGACAGTCTCCAAAGATTTTGATCACACAAGTAATAAATGACAAAGTATATCTGTCTAATAGCCTGATAAAATAGGACCAGCAAAATGCCTTAGCAGTTAAGGACACTTGCTGCCAAGGCTGAAGACCTGAGTTTGATCCTGGGAACCCACATGGTAAAAAAAAAAAAAAAAAGAATCAATTCCTTCAAGTTGTCCTCTAACTTTTACATGTAAACTGTGGAGTGCCTGTGTAGGCAGGAATACTGTCTTTCACTGCTAAGCCCCCAGGGTCTAGCATGTTGTAAGTGTTACAAATGGTTTGCTAAATGACTCTGTAGCTGCAGAGAGGCCTTTCTAGCTTTTCTAACAGGATCTGATAGCATAGCATTTGGCTGTGTGTAAACAGGAGAGGGTTTGGGTATTAGGTTCCTCTTTTACGCCCTGCCCCTGGAGGCCTGAAGATTCTTTGTGTACAACCCTTGTAACTCTCAGGTGTGCTATACAGGTTTGTTGGCAGATGCCTCACATACCTTCACTGTGCCTTCCACTTCTACAAACCAGCGTCTCAACATGGCCTGGATCTGGCCGTCGGTCAGCTCAGGGTTGGCATTGTGGATTTTCTTCTTGACCAGGTCCTCCAGCAGGAGGCGCCTCAGCCGCCAGTAGAAGAAGGTGCGGGATGTTTTCCAATCTAAGATATCCTAAATTCACAGGGAGCGAGAGCAGGGAGGAATTAGTGTAGTTACTGTAGCACTAGCACTCAAGCTGAAGGGACCCCACAGGCTTAAAAAGCTGCTCTCCAGGAAAACCCCTGGACACTCCAAAACCAGCCTGAACTCCCCACCCCTCCACTACCTCCCAACCAACCACAGAACACTGCACACTGCGGAATGCTACCCACAGTGGTTTTGAGGAAAGAACTAGAAAGGTAATAATCTGTTTTGTGCAGTCAGCTCAACTTTCATGAAGATCAAAGGTGAACTAGCTGTCACTATAACCTTGACCTTGTAGTAATCCAGTCTGAGGATTACCTGGACTGATGTCACTAATGAAGGCACACATGACTCAGTTTCCTACTAGAATCCTCAGAGCTGTGTCAGGATTCCAAGGAAACCTAAATCATTTTGACAGGGGACACAGGAAAGGGATGAAGGAACAGAACCGGAAATGTTTTGATCTGCATAAGCTGTGCTGCTCTGGCCCTCAAAGCTCCCTGCTTGTGCACCTGTGTCACTTAGAAGGCTCTGGCAAGTCAGAAATGGCAATTGTGTTACTTACGTTAATGACACCCTTCTCCTGCATCCGGCCTGGTGTGTCGTGCAAGTCAGCAAACTGAACAGCTACCTGGTGGTAAATGGGAATTAGGAACTCCTCTCGCTCCTTCAACTTGCTCTCCAGCTCCTTCCGCTCAGTGGGACTTAGCTCTGGGGTGCCTGCAATTACATAAAGCTGTCTGTCACACTCAGCAGTGACCAGAAATCTTGGCACAGATGCAGCCACCATCCTTCCCTCTAGGGCCCGGCTTTCTACTGTGGTCACTAAGTCTTTGATGCAGAACAGAATGTGAGATGGTAGTCCTGTCCTTACTTTGTCACAGGGAGCCCACCTGTCTTCTTTGTCCTATAGAGGTAACAAGTGTGAAAGTAGTGGTGGCAACTCTGCTCTCCAGGTCTCTTCTGAGCAGGTGAAGTGATCACCCAGAGGACTGGACCTCTCTAATCAGTGCAGTGCTCTAGAGCAAGGCTCCTCTATCCCTACAAGGCAAGACTGGTGCATGGACATCATGCCCATCATACTGACGAGCATTAGAGCAGCTGGACTAGGCCAAGTAAAGTGTTTTGTAGGAAAGCTTCCCCTGAGAGCAGAGCACAGACCAGCAGCTCTGGTTTTACCATGTCCTCAACAGGTGCCTGGGAAACTGCTAAGCACCAAATTGCAAGCTGCTGTACTCCATAGCCTCTACTGCCAGATTTAGATATGCTTAACCTCAGAGTAGTGTAAGTCAAGTCAAGTAAAGCAGTTACCATGGACTATTCCTTGGTTTCCCAATCCCTGACCAGGTGACAAAATTTCAGGTGGGGAAGAGAAGAGCAGCTGTGTGGATTGCTAAGTGCAGAACACACAGGACTTTATTTAGGCAGAGACTTTAGCTCCTTGAAGGAGGATGACCACTCCCTTAGCAGCCAGGTTTTAGTGGAGGTGTTGCTGTGTTTGTGATTCCCTCCCTAATTACTTTCAGAATGGGGTCTGTAATCAATACTGAAGATTTATCTGCCTGCCAGGAAAGGAAGAGGACGTCTAGCTGAAGAAACAATAGGTGACAGCCTGGTGCTGGGGACAATCTCATGTGTTGTGTCACCAGCACTGACAAATACATCAGCACAGATGATGGGTGCAGAAGACAAAGCTCTGTTCCAAGCATCAGCATGTCTGGGAACAGCCCTTGCTTTTCATGCCATTAAGAATCACATGCTTACTAACGGCCCTGGGCTGCTGCCAAGTGAGCCGGAAGTATCACAGAGAAGGGCAGAGATGGCACTCTAGCACCAAGCTTCATTTGATGGGACTTTCTGGATGCCAAGCTCCACCTGTTTTACAGCTGTGAGAAGCAGGTCCAGTCCCATGGGTCTTGGGTGCTCACACTGAGCACAATCACTGACCTTCTGCCTCAGGCCTCATTTAATCTTCACAACCACTAAGGCTGTATTTGTCTTAGCACCTTACAGGTAAGGACACTGAGAATGATTGTGACGTATCAAGGCCACAGAGCAAAGGAGTGACAGCCAGGACTTCTCTGAGGCGTTTGGACAGTATCACATTGCCGGTTTTACTTGGGAAGACGTGACCTCAATAGTAGTGGACCCTTTCATTTCAGAAGGCTAAGGCACAGTGGAAGAATACTGAATGAGGAGGCACAGTCATCTTAGTCTTACTGTGTAGCTAAGACCAGGACAGTGTCTATAGCTTCTTCTATTGTTTTAGTCAAGAATGTAAAAATACAGTTTGCTGGGGCCCAAAGGAACTCCAAAGTCTTCAAGATTCCTCTAGTAGATAGCCAACACTGTACTTGAATGTATATATGCATCTATATGGGCCATACATAATTTATTGAGCATTTACTTTGTGTCGGGCACTGCCCTTGAGATTCTCAGGACCATATATGTCATAAGTCAACACACACACACTCTCTCTCTCTCTGTCTCTGTCTCTCTCTTACTTCAGATATAGGGCCGTACAGCTGCTAATCTGCTGCCAAGATGAATCCTCAATGCTTCGAGTATTTTCTAGATTGCTTCATATATACTATCTCTGATTCTTATACGCACCTTTCCACATTAGAAACCAGAAAAAAGAGGCTCTGAAGTGTAAAGTGGTACCTGGCTGTTAAGCAATTCAGTCTGGCTTTTTACACTTGGGTCTGGCCACACCCAAAGCTTGTGCTTATTCTCAGTAATGGTCCTGAAAGTGGCTAAGCAGCTCTCCCAGCATAGCTGGTGAGTTGGTTCCTTGTGTTTGCAGAGGTAAGAGCAGCCTCAACGTTTGAATGCAGTAGAAGGAATGACAGGTGAGGAGAGCCTTCTGGAAGCAAGCTGATGGTTTTACCATGTTGGAGGAAAAGGGGAGGATGGGCCAACTGTGATAGTCTAGAATTTTGAAGGAATAATGAAATAATACGATGGCCCTCTTGTCTTCCCAGGAGTCAGAAAATGAAGCAGTATTCCCCAAAGCAGTATTCCACCTCAGAAGAGAAACAGGGAGAGGAGAGGTGCTGTCATGTCTTAAGCATGTAAGAAAGACCAGGGTTGGCGCTTTGTTTCGAGGGAAAGTGGTTCTAAATCCTTTATGTCCTAGGAGCAAAGACTGCTCTCAAGTGGGTGCCACCCTTGTGCCGTGTACTAAGGGCCCCACTCCCTGTACAGCAGAGCAGCCAGCTCCGGTAATGATCTAGGGGAGATTAACAAATATGTCAATGTCTATTTTCTGCTTAATTTAAAAGCGGCGTCTATAAAGATTTTTGACTTCTGAACCCTGTTCTCCTGAAAGAAAGAAGGTAAGAATGAGGAGGGATAAAGAGTGATTATCCTATCATTGATCGTTTCTCAGGAGCGTTTCTTATTCACTGGACTATTGTAAAAAGCTAAGCTCTCGATCAATCCTGTAAGCTCCCTGTACAATTAAATATCTTGGAATGGTTTTCTTTCTTTTCTAGCCAGATTGCAGGGCCTCAGGGTTTTCAGGAAAGTGTGTGTGTGTGTGTGTGTGTGTGTGTGTGTGTGTGTGTGTGTGTAAGAATATGCTCTACCAAGGAAAGCCATTCTTTAGAATCCTGCCTTAGAGAAAGGTAGGCTACGCCTCTCCCTTCACAAAAATCAAAAGTTCCCATGAAATTCTAAAAGCCAAACCTATGATTCAAGAATTAACATACAGAGTAAAACACAGATAAGCCATCATTAGCCTAATCAAGTGTCAGGAGCTGATATCACTAAGATGCCATGATGCTTTCCATTTCCTGAAAGGTCATGACCTTAAAGATGAGGAGGCTAAAAGACAACAAGTTATCTTGCCAAATGCTGCAGAACCAGGAAACCAGAGCTGGCACTGGTAGCCTATAGAGTCCAGCCATAGTCCTGGGTCTCTAACTGTTTAAAAATATTTGTTTTATGAGTATTAGTGTTTCATCTGTATGTATACACACACACACACACACACACATACACACACGACGGACGTGCCTGGTGCCTACAGAGGTCAGAGATGTCATTGGAGTCTCTGAACCAGAGTTACAGATGGTGTGAGCTATCACATGGGTTCTGGGAACCAAACTCTGGTCTTCTGGAATAGCAACAAGTGCGCTTAACTGCTGTGCTATCTCTCTGGCCACAAGTTCTGGGTCTTTAAGACAGCTTAAACTGATCTACAAGTATCCCAGTCCAGCAGCCTGTCTGGCTGAAGCCCCAACAAACAGTGCCACATGGAGTAGCTGGCTTCTGCAGCAGCTATTTAACACAGAAGATGGCAGAAGAGAGCCAGCCCTACCCCAGGTCAGGTACAACCCAGGGAGTAGGGTTTGGGGGACTAGTAGGGAGTAGGGTTTTAAAGCCTAGAACAATGACTGTCAGAAAGTGTACCCCTCATCCAAGCTTGGCTTCTCATTTATAATCCTAATCTGGGAAATGGGGATAAAGTTATATATATATAAAATAATACTAAAGTTTTAAAAACACTCTTAACTTGTCTTTTAAGAGGCCTATGTAAATCTAAACCTAACTTTAACTTTTATAGACTTCTTTCTCCTAAAAAAAGCAGTTTGCTTTGATTGGTTAAACATAACTTATAGAAGAGCTAAGAGCTTGAATTACCCACAAGTCTCCTGAATGCCACAGATATTAAACCTGTTACTGAAAAATCACAAAGATTGAACTCTTTTTCTGGTTCAAATGTAACACCAGAAGTAGCAGTTAGAAGAACTATGCAATCATGTTTTCTATATTTCTGTATTTCTATATATATAACGTGCTTTTTTTAAAAATGATTTTTTTTATGTGTATTGGTGTTTGGGTTACATGTATATCTGTTTGAGGGTGTTGGAGTCCTTAGAACAGAAATTACAGACAGTTGTGTGCTCCCATATGGGTGCTGGGAATTGAACCCAGGACCTCTGGAAGAACAGCCAATGCTCTTAACCACTGAGCCATCTCTCTAGACCTAACAGGCATGCTTTAAAAAAAAAAAAAAAAAAAAAAAAAAAGAAAGCCACAAAAGCATTCTTGAGAAACTGTAAATTAGATCCTGCTTTAAATGCCCCAAGGGAGCTATTTGGAAGGACCCCTGCAGTGAGTCCCGTGGTAAAGCACATAATCCTTTTGTAATGGGAATAATTTCTCCCAATGTATCTGTTTCTCTCCCCCAACTCCACAATCCTATCTTCATGTGTCTGCTTTTTTTTTTTTCCCCAAAAGGGGCCACACCTACTTAAACACAACTGCAATGCATATTGATTCTAAGCAGAATCTTCCCAAGGGATGCCTAACCCAGAAATTCCTTGCAATAGTGTGAAAAATACCTTATTTGTATTTTAAACAATCCTTACCGCACACTGAATAAAAGTGAATAGTTCTCCCTCCAGTCCTGCTCCCTGCCCTCACACAGACACATCCACATGAGAAAGTGAGGGAGCAACACAGAATTTCCTGAATTCTGGTAGAGAGATTCCTCTCTGGCCTTTGCTGTTTTCTCTCCCTAAATCTAACAGGTGAGGCAGGACACATGGATCTGGGCTAGTTAGGAACAAGAAGGGAAGAGGGCCTTGGATATATTCTGACATCAGCTTTCAGGTGGAGAGAAGCCTGGGTTTACTTGAACAAAATCCCTGCTAAGCCCTAATTGTAAATCACAGCTTTCTGGGAGGGAGCAAGGCTGGTGCATATATATGCATACATATATATTCACGAGCGCGCTCGCACACACACACACACACACACACACACACACACACACACACAAATGCCATGGTCTCACTAAATTACATCAAGCTAAATAGGCTGAGAATTCGAGTGAGGAGGTGTGTCTTTAGCTACTACCAACTATGTCTTCTCAGCTTCTTTATTACAAAGGACACTCTATGCATTACAGGTGAGACACCACTTTTAAGGCATAAATATTGGGATATCTCTCCTAGTCTTCAACTTCCTAGGCAGACACCACTTTCTGCTTCAGACAAGCAGCACTGACTTTTTTAGTTCGTAACAGCTTGAAGAGATAGGAAAACACACACTTTTGATAGTAACCCCCGAATCTCCATCACCCAAGATAATCCTTTTCCGGTCATTCTTGCTGATAAAGAGGTAGCTTTGGAGAAAGGCATCTGGAAGTTTTTACATGTATATCCTCAACTGTCACAAGACTCCAAATGCACCAGGTACTTGGCCTATTACGAATATTGGATCCTAGTTAGGCCTGAAGACCAGGCAAGGGCCAGCAAGGTACTGAACCTGTTGCCATCAGGGCAGTTTCATACGGGTAGAGCTACAGAGCTACATGGCAGGCTGCCCAGCTGTCTGATAGAGAACGAGGGTCCCCTCTGTGGCTCCTTTGCCAGGTGCCCACTGTACTGAGGCCGAGGGACACCTGGGTACTAATAACTGCTTTGTACTTGGGCTCAATAGTTCCTTCTCCATCTAAATTGATGTGACATTTCTCTCAGATCCATGGGAAGACCTCAGCTCACCACACAGGAGAGGCAGGGCTAGCCCAGCACTCCTCTCCCTACTGTTTTCCTGCTGTCTTCCGAGAGGCAGTACTAGGATGATATGAGCCCCAGAGAGGCATTGGAGGACCCGGACTCTGTTTCTAGAGAAGCAATTTGATTTCCTTAAGCCCCAAATGGTAGAATGTAATCCTCCCTTCAATGACTGCTGCATCTGAGAACACAGGGTCAGAACTGGCTCAGCGATGGAACGCTCTGCCATCTCAACTTACTATTAAGGGCAATTATTTCATTTCAAACAGAAACCAACATATACTGTCATTACTGTAGATCTGTAAGCCATCTCTTTCAAACTAGCCACAGAACATGGCAAACACTTATTTAAGAATGTAAGCTCCTGGTTTCAATTCTTAGTTCTTTCCCTTGATCTACCTATCACATACAGTTTGGAAGAGATGAAGTAAACCATTCAGAAATAGTTATTTATATCCTTAGCGAGTAAATTATAATTTTGTGCAGCCAATCAGTTTGCACAGGTCTGTCTAGGTACTCTGTAGCTGCTCCCCAGTACAGAGGCTGATTTGGAAGGAAGTCAGAAATACAAGATAATACTCACTCCTATAGGCTTTTGCCTAAATCAGATTTTCTCTGTGCAGCTGGTTTTAGCTCACAATGGGAAAGAATCCCTGTTTGATTTAGACCAGGCTCAGTGTTCAGCTTAGGGACTGAGAATTCTACTCTGTGCTCTCATGTACACTTACTGTTTGTCTCGGAAGCTTTGTTTAATCTTCATTCTTGCTTCAATTTTGCAATCTAGACAATGAGGTCATTTTTCACGTACTTTGTAAAAGGCATTTGGTAGTGTTTGGTTGTGGGCACTTTGAGAGAAGTCAGAGGACACTGCTCCTCTCCCCAGACTGTGTTTATATTATGCTGTAGCTCATCCAAGTCAAATTGCTGTGTCTTAACTATACTTGAGTAGTCTCTGAGAGACTTCAGATACCTGTAAGTGACGTACCTTACAGTTACTTCTAATCCACATCCACTCATGTTTCCTAGATCCTGGAGTCAGAGACTGGTTCAGGTTTAGCAGACCATGGACTCACCCATCCATCATTCATTCATCCTTTGAGACGGGTTTCTCTGGGTAGTCCTGGCTATCCTGGAACTTACTCTATAGATCAGGCTGCCCTTGAATTCGGGGATCTGCCTGCCTCTGCCTTTTGAGTGCTGTGTATAGATTCTTCTTTGAGTGCCATTATTTGGCCAAGGTTAAATAAATATGATTTTCCTCAGCATGAATAGGAAATTGATAATGAGATGATTCATAACAACTGATTAAGTGGCCATCACTTGGGGATCTCTCCCTTCCCACTGCACTTGTTCCTACAGTTAAAGGTGCTAGATGGAGCTGGGAGCGACACCACTCCTGCTGGAGAGAAGGAAGTGCTGGCCCCACACCCCTCAACACCCAGGCCTTCTGCAAACAGATGTGGACAGAATTCCTCCTCCTACCATCCTGTTACTCAGAAGGATGATAACAGCCATTGGGGGGTTAAAAAGAGGCAGTGAACCCCCAGTTAATGAGTAGGAATTCAGCAGGCAGTGCAAGATAAATGGGGCTCTTTTTGCTTCTGCTAGAGTCAGCATGAACTGCGGCCCTGCGGCTTGTTTGTGGCAAATGGAGTGCGCGAAATATCAAAGGCCAGTGATCCAGAAGAAGACCGACTTTGACAAATTTTAAATTGGCCAGAAAGAAAACCAGGAGAAAAAAAAAGGAAAAAAAAAAGAGGAAAAAAATAAATGAAAGAAAATTAGGCAATTGTTTGTGTCCTACAGTTGTGGCATTGCTGTCTTTGTACAGAATTATTGGTTAAAAACAGCAGCGACCATCACTGGATGCTGGAGCAATTATGAACCACCTAAGTGAGATGCTTATCAGCAGCTGCAGCTTTTAGAGCTTCCTGTGTACGGTTGTAAGTAACTTGCTCTTGGGCTGCAGTCACTTTAATTAAAGTGTATGGGGTTGGTCAGAGGTAATTATCCTGTTTGGAAAAGAAAGGAAAAATCACCTCAACAAATCCAGTGGCAGTAGATTTCAGAGCAACTCCTGCCAGCTTCCCTTTGTATATGCGATTTCCCCAGGAAGGGTTAGGCTGTGGCTGGGTTAGTTTTCGGTTGCTGTTAGCTGACAGCTAACAATGGGACACAAACATGGATTATTGTGGCTCCAGTCACCACTTTTGGCAAGCCACCTGGGCCAGACTTCACCTGCTCAGATTCCACACTATAGGTGCTCAGGCAAGCTTTTCTGATCCTACATGCTGAAGATAATAGGATCCAAAAAACAGTATTTTATTAAACTGTTCCTTAGAACATAAATGAGCTAGCATCTTTCTGTTCTTCCCATTCACCAGGTTGTAGTGCTTTTTAAACTTAACCTCCCTATTCCTTCAGAAAAACAAAACCACAACAAAACAAATCCTAAACAATCTTTACTGGCATAGCAAGTGGCTTGATGGGAGAGAACCACTCAGTGTTTTAAAAGAATCAGAGTTGTCACAGGGCTCGCGGAGTTTAGCCTTATGGTCTAATCACAAGTGCCTTCCAAGAGCTCTGAAACAGATGAGCAACAGGGCACTGCCTGGACACATGGCGTGCAAATGCGCCTAGGGTACGGCTGCTGCAGCCACTGTTTGGAGACATGCAGTGCACACTCTTTACTTCCATTTTCTGTAGTGTACTGACTGACCCCAGAACACTGTCTGGGCAGAATGTTTCAGCTTTTCTATAATGTGACACTAATTCACACACCCCTAGAAATGAGACAGGCTGTCTAAAGAGACAGCAGAAATAAAAAATATTTAAGCCACAGACATTCTCCACCTGATTAGCCTGCCTTCCAAAGCAACGTCTAGCTAATGATACTCCATGAGAACATCATCCCAGGAAATTTTCCTTTAAGGAAAATCACATGACTTTTCCTTTTCAGTGCCTACCTTCTATCCTATCACACTATTTCATTCTACCAGGGTTCTTACCATACAGAGGATGGTAAATAAAGATCATCGTGAATTTGATCACATGCTTCAGTGCCTCCTCCCCTGACCTACGAATGCACTCATTACAAATCAACTGAATGGCTCATTGATTTGCCAGGACAAGCAGACGTACCCAATCGCTCAGCCAAGCGGATGTAGACTGGGTCTACCCGACGCATGGTTTTCACCAGATCCTTTTTCCGGAATTTGATTTCTACTGTCCCTTCTGGTTCCAGAACGGATCCCCTGGATGCAAGAAAGAAAACAAAACAGTGAACTTTAGAGGAAAGAAGACACAGAATTAGGCCAGTTACAATTTGTGGAACAGGAAATAGGTTTATTACTGTTTTGGTCATGCGTGGTTCCCAGAAGTTACCCCTGGGAAAAAAGCAGGCACCTGAGATGTATCAAAGAGAGGTATAAGAGAGGCCTGGCATAAAACAATTAAAATAATTCTCATTACCACACCAGTAGATTCCATCTCAAAGAGAGAATACAGATTCCTTTGCTGACAGCTGACAAAGGTGACAGGCAGCACATTTTTGTTTTCCAGAAAAAAAAAAATCCCAAAAAGTAGGCGTCCCAACAGAGAAACCACCTCCAGTACTTGGGCTATACAAATGGGTGTGTATATAGGGTAGGGAGTAGTATTGGTAATGACTGTCCTGGACCACAGCTGTTAATGTACATCTGGAAGCATACACACTAGGCCAGGCTGAGAGGCATTAGATAGATATTTCTTAATGGACTTTAAAAAATTGTTTACGGCAGAGTTTCTGGTGTCAGAATATTGTTAACATTTACTGTAAGAAATTCCAAGGCCTTCACTTTGCTAATCTATAGCACTGGGCAGGATGCTTTTAGTTACCTCTCTGATCTGGTATCAGAAGATAGCTTAGGGCTAAAAAATAAGAGATTTAATGTAGAATGTTAGCTTAGAGATTCAAAAGTGAAACCACTACATTTTCCCAAGTAGCTCTTGGAGTAGAAGGGTACAATCTGGGGAGACAGAAGCAGATGCTACAATAAAATGATGGACAACGATGTTGATGCTTTCTCTTTTTGGCCATGGGATGGTAGGAGTGGGGTGGTTTACAAATATAGTTCTTTAGTCTTGCAGAATGTCAGAGTGAAGCCCTGGGCTCCAACAGAAGGGGGCAGCTTTGGTCTGGGGTCACAGAGTATGGGTGAGCTTATTAACAGGAGAGACAATCCCAGAAGAGCAAAGACCACTCCAAATATATCTACAAGTGGATTAAACTCCAGAACTTGGCTAGAGAAACAGCTCAGTGGTTAAGAATGCTTGCTGCTCTTCCAGAGAACCTGTATTTGATTCCCAGCATCCATAGGGGCTTACAATTGCCTAACTCCAGTTTCAGGGACCTGACACCCTCTTCTGACCTCTACAGATAGCCCCCACACACAGAATACACCCTCACAAACACATGCATCTAAATAAAAACAAATCTTAATAAGACACCCACACACCCACCCACACTCCCCCTTAAAAGTCCTGGTTACATTTAAGTCTTCCTTTAAGCTCCTTTTTGCCCCCCCCCCCAAAAGATTGTTAAGAGCCATATCCAAATAGAGAAAGGGAAGGGAAAATTTTTCCAAGTTGGAAGGGTCTGGAAGAGAGGACTGTGTAGTAAAATCATCTGGGATGGGGACTAGACAGAAAACCTGACTCTAGCCTGGTTTCCTTCTTGTGCCAGCAGACACTGTTTAGAAAGCCTATTCTTCTCATCTTGGAGTCTTTTAGGAACAGACAGATTAAAATGAAGTTGTCATGACTATAATGTTCTGGGGGCAGTGGCAGTGGTGGCAACAGCTAGAGAGTCCCTGAAGGCATAGAATGCAATAAAGAAGGAAGGCATGGTACCTGCTTTCTCGGTCAGCGTACATCTCCATGTGCCGAGGGTTGATGGTAGGGTCAATCACAACCCAAGAACCACCCCGAAGCTCAGCCTGGGGGGGAATGTAAACCATAACAGGCTGGGAACATTCCCGCAAGCCATCCACAATGTAAGCGCCAAACTTGAGCACTTGGTCATACATATCTATGGAGAATGAAATAAATTAGAAACAAACTTCTCAAAGCAGAGCTTTCATGTTATAGGACATGCAGAAAACAGAATTTTTGTCTCCATGAGGAGGTTGCTCATGGGAGAAGTGACAGGTCTTAGGGTTCCAGCCACCACAGGTCCTGTGGCCATCCCACAGGCCACAGTGACTGATGCCTCCACTTGTACCCCACTCATGATTTCAGGGGAGCTTCAAAAGCACAAGACAGAAATGCAATCTTTCACAAGACACAGTATGCAAAGCCCACGATTAAATATCCATTTTATGTCCTCCCTGCGTCTCAGTATTCAGGTTTCACCACATTAATTCATACTTGCTCTACAAACGTTAAGTATTTTTCATGTCAATATGTGATCTCTCTCACTACATTAAGTTTTCTGAAGGAAGAAACTATTCCAGCTTCTTTCAATTCCTTTCACGATTCTTAGCATACAATGAGTTCTTAAAATATGTAGGTAATGGCAATGGGTCTTGAAAAAAGATTTCTTCCTTAAAAACTGGAGCCAGGAGTGGTAGGACACACCTATAATCCATAATTCCTTGTATTTGGGAGGCTGAGGCAGGAGAATGGGAGAATGGTGGTGAGTTGTGAAGCTAGCCTGGACCACAGGGTGAGTTCTAGATCAATCTGAGCAACTTAGTGAGACCTTACTTCAAAATAAGATGGAAACTGTGGACTTTTCATCCCTGTACAATTGAAACACTCAGTGCTTAAGGTCAGCAGGTAATGAGTGAATAAGCATACATACTTTTGAAAGAATATAAGAAAAAGTATAATTGTATTTTTATAAGATATTAGTAAGAGAAATTATATATGTACACTTATATATAAAATCTCACACAGCTACATTCTTTTCATCCTGTCAGTCCTCCAAAAACCAGGAGTGGCCATGCAGACAATGACCCTTGGTGCACAGATGAGAGAGTCCTGGGATTAGTCATCCGTTTCCCAATGTTTTATGTGCTGCTTCCCACTTCCCAGCTCTGTAAGGTTTGAACATTGCCAGTGTTAGGGTTCTGAGTCCAGACATTTAGTGAGCACTTCACTGCATCCACAAAGGCACCTTCCCCAACAACAAATAACAGGTTCAACTGGGTTCAAAGGCTCCTATCCAGAGAGGATCTCAATTTGGAATAAATCAATTCTGGAAATCCAAGGCAAAGAAGCATTTTTCAGGAAGTTAAGAACAAACCAAATAGAAACTGCCTTCATTATAGTTACGGGCAAATTAACCTGCATGGTCTCCAGAGTAAATACGGCTCTATATTCAGAGCATCAGTGAGCATGGTTCACTGTGAGGCACCTGCCTGTGACCACTGCTCTAATCTGGCTTATCTGTAAGGACTTCAGAAATTCCAAGTTGCCCCAGGATACATTTCCTATTCTATGTGGAATGTGTATGGTCATATACTCTGTATATATGATCAGAGTGAAGACATTTATTTCTTTGGGTGGAAAGCAAAGACCAAAAAAAAATTTACTGCTAATTGCACAACTGCTGTATGAAGAGCAGGAATAAAGGACTTTAAGCGCTTTACGCTAATTCTGTGCTTATGAAAATAATTGCTCAGTTCAAATTATTTTAACTAAATTAATTCTTTAGTGGGTATTTCAACTAGTGCTACATAATAAAATAATTGTGTAATTAGCGGTACATTTTTCAGTACTGCCAAGAGTACAGTTTCAGAACAAGTAGCAGGAAGAAGTGGCCCTCTTGGTATGTGCACAGAGGAAAAACCGAAGAGTAGATAAAAGATGAAAATAAAGCAAAAGATAGAACAAAAGTCATATGAATTAAAAGCAAATGAAGTTACAGGTAAATAAAGTCAAGGTTTACAGCCATTCTTCTCATTTTCATTTGTTAGTGTATTTCTATCAAAATCTATCCCTGTACTGTCCATCTGGTTGACAGCTAATTTTCCAAAGGGCAAGACTTTTCTTATATTTTCATTCACTTAATAAAAAACCAGCTGGTCATGGTGGCATACATCTTTAATTCCAGCACTCTTGAGGTAGACCAGGCAGATCTCTGTGAGTACCAGGACAGCCTGGTCTACAAAGTGAGCTCCAGAACAGCCAGGGCTACACAAAAAAACACTATCTTTGAAACAAAACAAAACACAGCTTACCTTCACACTATATGGAAAACTAAGTGAAAAATTTTCATTTTAGTGAAAAGGACTTTGGTCCTTCCTTTTCATCATTGGGTAGATTACTGCACACACAGCAGGACTCATGACTGCCAGTACACACACACACACACACAGACACAGACACAGACACACACACACACACACACACACACACACACACTTGTGTGCCCAGGTAAAAATGTATATTAATAATCAATCAGAATATCTTTTTCTTATATTCATGTTACAGTTAAGCAATAGGAAGTATAGTTAAGTAAGAGTAAATTGCAGAAATGATATTCAAATAAAGGTTTTCTTCTGAGATAGGGTTTCACTATGTAGCCTGGGTTGAACTTACAGTCCTCTTGTCTGCCTTCTGATTGCTGAGATTACAAGCATGCATTAGCATGCCCAGCTTCAAACTTATGACTTTAAGTTATCATTTAACTACCTTACTTGACTCATCCTTAACTGTTTGGAAAGACTGTGAGGCTTGAAAGGAATCTCTAACATCTAATGGCTGACTACACTAAAACCAGAAGAGACATGAGTGATTGAACCTATCTAAATGTGGCTTGGATTTCCTTTATGTTCAGAGATGTCAGGAACTGTATTGATGGCACTGGCAGTTATGTGAGGGGCTTGGATCTGGCTGCCAAACAAATATCTTCAAGCTCTAAATCTGACAAAGGAAAGGGACTTTAGGCTTCTGTAAAGCTGCCATGCTTGGAGCTAAAATAACACTTCTATCTCCCCTGGAACACCAACAGACCTATAATGTAACTGTCAAAGCACCCTCAAACAGGCTATTCAAATATAAACATGTAGCAAATTCTACAATTAATATGCTAATACTGAATCACAAGTTTCCCCAAATCAAGTATTTTGAAACAATGATCTGACATACAAATGTCTGAAACCATTCCCCATTTTAGGAAATAAAGACAGCTAAGAACATATGAGGAGGATCTCCAAGGATTTATGGTAGAGTCAGTTCAGGAAAATTAAAAGCCACACATTTGCTTGTCATTCTGGTGCCTGAGAAATGCAACTGGACTGGAAACAGAAATATTGATCTGTTCTTCAGTGGAGAGGAAGGAGCTTTCTAGCATCCTGGGAAAGTACATCTGCATGAATGGTGATTACACCCAGCACCCAGGTATCCGCTCTGCCTGGGGCCTTTATTGTTATGCAACATGGATAAGCTGAGGCAACCGAGTGTACCAACAAGGGGATAGGGTGTGTCCCACACTAGCACACTGGAACAGATCTTATTGGCTTAGGCAAGATTATGTTAGGCACCGAGGTAAACATGAGGCATACACAAGCTGTCTACATGTAATATCTCTCATGAGTTCATTACGGGCGGTGGACATTGTATTTCAACATCCAAGTAATCAGAGACTTTAAAATAGACTCTCATTCCAGTTAAAGTTTTCAATAAATGTGGTTTTTTATTGTTATTTATAACCTGTCCTAGGAAAAAATAATAAGTATAACATGAAAAGCCAACTGAGAGTGACCCTGTAGCACCAGCAGTGAGGCGGCTTAATATCACTGGGATTTGCATCCTATCAAGCTATTCATGCTGAGGCTGGGACCCTGGTGCTAATTTCTAGTAAATTTCACGCTTGATGTCTCCCTGTTGTGGGTCATTGCCGGTTCGTCTAAATAAACTGCTTCCAAATGGCTCTTCCATCTAAATATTCAGCCAGTTTTTATAATTTAATTTTGCATTATGCTGAATAGCCTTCCGGCCAGATAGAGCTCATTGGAAAAAAGCACCAATACCATCTTGACAAGCTTTTATTTATTTATTTATATTTTTTACTGCTCGAATTAGACCTCCTAGGCCGACTAGTAAAGAGTTTTTTTTCTCCCTCCACTAATGTCAATTTTCAGCATAGCAAGAGCTGTCTCTAATCTTTTCCTACTCATTACACACAATTTTGGAGTCATTTTACCCACAGTGCAGTCGGCTCCTGGCTGTGTGTTTGTGTGCACTGAGGGATGGCATAATTGTTTATTTTCCCTCCCTGCATAATCCCCAGCCAGTATTGAAACCAAAACTGCAAACATCTCCCCAAGGGATGTGGAGAATGACAAGAAGCTCTCAGTTTAGGTCCTCTTCCATGAGATAATATGTGGGAAGCATCCTGACCTGTATGTACACATGAGAGTGTTCTCCCCTCCTGTGCTCACACAGACCTCTATCTTGCCTAAAGCCTCTGTGTCTCGTGTGTGATATGTAAATGAATGGCATCACACCTAAGCTGAGAAGAAAGAACTTTGCTCTGGACTATGTTAGGCCAATAATTCATTTCACAACCAGGGATAGGGATTATTTAGTGAGCAAAGATTAAGTTGAATGATAAAGTTTGAGATAGAAGTAATACTAATAATTATTAAGCAATTCTATCAAAATAGTTAACCAATATATTGTATACTTACAAATGGTTAAAATGAGGACTATGTATCTTTTACCACAATTAAAAAATAACTTGTTTTGTTTTTTGAGACAAAGAGTTATATAGATCAGACTAATTTTGAATTTTCTCTAATGTTCAGGAAAAAAAACAAAGCAAAACTCATTTCTGAGCTCTAGCTATTTGTTCCTACAATAACCACAGACATTTTGGACAGAGAGGAAAATAGACAAGTGATAACATTTTCCAGGACATCCAAGGATATAAGTTGACTGGCTCTGGTCCTGGACTCTGCTTAGCCAGAGCGCTCTAGAGAGACGGGCAGGTAGGATGGGTCAGTGTGTGAAGGCCCTCAGTGAGCAAATCTGAGAAAGTTAGATCTCAGCTCACTCACAGGATAAAACTGACCCTTCAAATGCAGTGTGGTGTGCACACCCCCACCCCCACCCCCACACTTAAAAAAGAGAGATGGATCCACACTCTTCTATCAACCTGGTCATTTTTTTAAGCTACTCACTTAAGGAGATTTAATTCATGTACACTGTGCACAGAAATTGACATGTCTCTTAGAGATGCTTGTGATTACAGAAGACAGCATGATCACAGGTAATTTAGTTCTAGTGCAAAGATTTAATAATCTGTTCACAACACACTGAGAATAGGTATGACTATGTAGTCCAGATTGGCCTCAAACTCCAATCAATCCTCCTGCCTCAGCCTTCCAAGTGCTAGAATTACAGAATGTGGTACCAGTCTTGCCATCAATGAATCTTAATTTTGTACTTAATATTTCAGGGCTTAGCAATCAATATAAGGGACCGATGCCAAAATAGGCAGCAGAATTGAAACCAGCAGAGAATGTCAGGTTCCCTGGAACTGGAGCTACAAATGTTTATGGAGTTACAAATGTTTGTGAGCTGCCATGTGGTTGCTGGGAACTAAACCCAGGTTCAGTGTAGGAAAACTAAAAGATAGCTTTAACCACTTAGCTATCTTTTAGTAGAAGTGGCAACTCTGACCTCTAGGAAGATAGGCTAGGCAGGGTGACTCCCTGCAGGTGTGTCAAGAAGGCTGCATTCTTAGTGCCCTGTAGTGAAGTCATAAGGAACATCACTGAGCCTGCAGGTTTCAGCATAAAACAGACAGAAGAAACTGGGAGCAAAATGAGAGCCAGTATGAACTGAACCTCACATGTGTGAACAAGAGTGTTAGCAGCCCGCTCCATCCTAGCTTCCATGTGTTATCTTCTCTTGAACCCCCTGGTATTTTGCTTATATATTATAGTTTTATCATGTTTCCCAAAGAAGATTTTTCTTGACTCCTTGAGGCAATGTCTGTCTCTGACATATCTAATATGTCTAACAAAGGTACACATAGGAACACAGTAAAAGAATGTATGACTGACCTGGTTAAACTATACACTCCTTTTCTCATAGTATTTGTATACATGATTTACTTTTATAGTTAAAAAAATATATAAGGGGATGGTAACATGGCTCAGGGGGTAAAGGTGCTTGCTATTACATTTCACAACTTAAGCTGGGATTCCAGGACCTATATGATGGGAGAAGAGAACAAACAAGTTGTCCTTTGACCCTTCCTCCTACCATTCCCACAACCAAATATTATAATAATAATAATAATAATAATAATAATAATAATAACGATGTCCTCAAATGGGGCTGGAAAGATGGCTAAATGGTTAGAGCATTTATTTCTCTTGCATTGAACCTGAGTTTAGTTCCCGGCACCATATACCAGCTCATAAACATTTGTAACTCCGGTTCCAGGGAAGCTGGCACTCTTCTGGCTTCAACAGGCACAGGCATACATGAACACATGGATGCAAAACACCCAGATACATAAAAAAATTAGTTTTTAAAAAGTACATTAAAAGTCTTCTCCAGGAAAAGTGGTATTTCTCTAATAAAAATTGTCTTTTTGATGATTGCAAAAATGGTAACAGCTTTTCATTTTCTCAGTGAGGCCTGGCTAGGCCAGGGTACGTCATCAGCAAACACTGTGAATACATCTCACACATGGCCAGTAACCTACAAAAGGGAGCTCTCCCAGGCTGCTCCTCCCTCAGAAAGCGAGGAGCCCCTGTTCTAAGCTTTGCATAGGCTCTCTATGGAGGGCTCGTTACTTCGCATTTCTACGGTCTCAGCGATCTCAATCACTTTGGCGTGTCAGCTCCTTCCATTTCCCCATTCCACCTACTCCTTCAGAATTCTGAAGTGAATGAGGAATGGAGCCATCGGCATACTCTCACGGCCTGTAGGTGCAGATGTGGCCTTTGCACAGCTGTGGGTGTCTATCCTGAGATGAGGTAATCATTTTTGGCTCTCCCTGGACTGTCCACAGTGGCTCTGTTCATGGAGAATTTTTAGTTAATAGTGACACTGGCTGCCTAATCACTAGGAAATCCCCATGGCATGGACTATAGCCTTTATACTAATGGTCTAATCTGCTGAAGCCAGAGGCCTAGGGCCGTTGGTGGATAATAAAAAGATATCATAAATTGCCAAAGAACAGCCAGTCTCTAGTTTTTTCATTTTCTTGCAGTTACTGCTAATTTCAGAATACATCTTGGTCATCCGAGAATGTTAGAGAGTAATGTGAGTGAAGATCATGTCCAGAAAAGAGGGGGACACCAGTGAAACAACATTGCCCAGGACCACCAGAATGGTCTTACATGCTGAACCTTTTAACAGTAGTCCACCTACACAATACTTTTTGGGGATAGGGTGGGGAGGTGACAGGATTTCTCTGCACAGCCCTGGCTGTCATGGAACTCAGAGCTCCACCTGGGATTAAAGGCATGTGCCACCAGCCCCACAGGACCACTATTACTGACACTCTGCCACTGACCTCCTTGCCCTGCCTCCCAGCCCCTGCCTAGCAATCTCTGGTTCTCTTCTAGCCCACGGCAGGCCTGGCACCGTCTCCCCAGCCCATCAGTCACCTTTCATCCCACCAGAGAAGCCTCTCCAGTTGGCAAAGACCATTAGAGGTAGCCCTTCACGATTAAAGTCCTTGATAGCTTGATAGGTCTTAAATGCAGAGTCTGGGAACCAAACCTGGCCGGCTTGCTGGATTATCTGTTGGGGAAAGTAAAGGAGGAGTCAACACAGTTTGAAGGAGAACCTTCTTTAACTGATCAAGGTATTATTTATTAAGAATAGTCAACTCAAGATCAAACCAGATCAATTAGAACTGTTGTTCATCATGAGGATGACCCCTGAGGTAAGAAAGAAAAGATCCTGGATCTTTGATCTTGTTGAACACTCTTTCCTAGGGAGCCTGACCATATATCAACCCTTAGAGAAATAACTGAATTGCTTCTCTCAAGCAGTCGTAGGGACCCTTTTAAAAGGCAACTCAATTACGTTACTATCTTTTTCTTTCTTTTCTTTGTGTATGTATGTTCATGTGGGTGAACATGTGTGTATCTATGTGTACATGCATGAGAAGGCCAGGGATCGACACTGGATATCATCTACTTTGCTTTTTTGAGACAGGGTCTGTCTCTCACTGGCCTAGAGTTCCCTCCAGTAGGTGAGGCTGGCTGGTCAGCAAGCCCCAGGAACCCACCTGTCTTTGCCTCCCCAATGCTAGAATTACAAGCATGCGCCATCATATCTAATCTGTGGACTCTGGGAATCCAACCCCGGTCCTCATGCTTGCACGGCAATCACTTTCCTGATGGAGCTAGCTCCCCAGCCCTACTCGACTCTGCAAAGTGAGCAAGCTGTACAGCCTCCAAGTCCTTTCACCTCTCTGGCACTGTGACTAGCCAGTCACCTGACTCTTGGTGTGACTGCTGAGGAACCTCCTATCGTTCTCCTTCACCCACCCACCATTCTAGTTGGTGACAAAGAATGAAAGTAGAATCCATTTTTAAAAAGAAAAGGGCTGTAGCTTCCACAGCTGGCCCTCTATAAGACTATATTATCACGGGACTGGAGAGATGGCTCAGTGGTTAAGAGCACTGACTGCACTTCCAGAGGTCCTGAGTTCAAATCCCAGCAACCACATGGTGGCTCACAACCATCTGTAATGAGATCTGATGCCCTCTTCTGGTGTGTCTGAAGACAGATACAGTGTATTCATATATAATAAATAAATAAATCTTTAAAAAAAGATAAAAAAAAAGACTATATTATCACTCAAGGAATCTGGAACAGATGAGCACCAGTGCCAATTGCTTCTCTGTCAGACTTCCTGCCTAACTAAAGCAGACTGCTTTCTAGCATTACCAAGATGACGCCTAGTTAACTTTTCATATAAAACTTTGCTTGCAGTTATCTTGAAAGCATCTTGAAAGTGATCAGTGTTCTGCAATTATTTTAGGTGGCTGACGCCCTTCCCTCTAAAATCTGGTGGCTTGCAATACGCCCAATATATCTGTAGGCCCTGTAGAAGGGAGACAAACTCCAGGCACAAAGGTACTCCAAAAGCACGAGCACAACGATACTTGAGGTGACCAACCTTGGCTTCAGAGTCCAGGTTCGCAGGGTCAGCTGGGATACTGAGTTCCACAGTTCGGGTTTCTACAGCAACTACTCCCACGGGTATTCCCCCTAACCTGGGGAAAGGGAGAGCCACACAGGAACATAACACACATTAATATTACAATTAGGCTTTTATTTTTCAGTTGCACACAAACATTGAGAGAAAAACTAGAAGCAAACAGAGAGCAGAGGAGACTCTAATGCTTCTGGGGGTTAGAGTGAGACCTTTGGGGTTCATTCACTTTGTAAATACAATACAAAGTACTGGCACACTCCCTCGTATTTTAAGACACCCACCAGGTTAAATTCAAACTGAGAGCTGAATTAGGGGAGCTCAACAGCCTAGTGCACACAACTAGTTCTGTGATGTAATGAAACGTCTCAGTTTGCTATCAATCAGTTCTTGATAGTGGGGCACAGTCTGAAACTGCTGGCCTTACGAGATAGAGCCTTGGTAGTTAAGCAAGCCCTTGACTTTGCTTCAGTGGAAAACAACAATGAGACAGGAATATTTTTCAGTAATAATCTTGGTGGAATCTGTACCAGAAGCAGATACTTAATTTCAAAGCTATGTTAAGCTAGGATTCAGAAGCTTGAAGCTTCTGCGTGTATATTCTGTAATAATCTCCAATACTGGCCCTTCGTTTCCCAGAATGAATCAGAGATGAAGGGAAGAAGGAAGAGAAACCAAGGGGGAGATGTGAGATGCAGGATGAGTCTTTACTCCAGAAATGTGATTCCATATGTGCTCTGCCAGTTACTTTCCCCTGGGCTGGGACTGGGCTGGGTTATACTCATTCCCTACAACATGTCCATAACAAACTTTTCTATGAAGGATGGTCTTTAGCTGGTATATCAACTACTGGAAATGGATTCTTTTCCTCACAAGAGACCTAACTGGAGCTGAGTGGAGACCACCCACCACCCCCTTGTCACTTGCCTGCACTGAATCAGAATCAAAAGCCCTCTAGACAGCCAGACAACGAGCAGGAGGTACACAGGAGAGTTCAGAAATATTTCTGTTCACAATGATTAACACTCCAACTGGAAACTTGTAATTGCAAAAGCCACCCTAAATCGGTAACTTATAACTTATATATTAGGGCCCATGTGACCTAATAAAGAACATCTTTATCCGAGTATTACAGTTATTTATTGAAGTTGAAAACAGCTCAGAACAACTTCTGTTTTCTATTCTACTTCATATAAATTTTATCAGGCTAGCGCATGAAGATGCTACATCTTGTTTTATAGTGTGTCCCTGGACAAGGTGCCATGGAATAATAAAAGACAATTTACAGCCAATAGCACACATATTCCAAACATACATACCAAAGATGAGTTTTGGCAGCACTTACAGTAACAATCCCAGAAGAATACATTTATATTTATTTCTTGAAATGCCACTGCCTTTGAAAGAAGCTAGCTCCATTTGTTTTATATACTTCTGAGCATGTGGATGTGTTTGGAGCAAGAAGCCCAGAACTCATCAGATGGAAAGAAAGGAAGAAGGCAAAGCGAGAGTTGGAATAAACAAGAGCGGAGCTGCCCCAGGCCAGCCTGACTGGTGGTTGCAGGGTAACTGCTATTCTTCTGATCTTAAGGGTAAAGCACCACTGTCTCACACCCCATGGGAGCTGTAAAGACTTTAGTAGAATTTTGGCCTTGGAAGGCTTAAATACTTTTGCATATTTTATAAATAGGAAAGGTAAAACAGAATAAACAAAACCAAATTCAATATAATATGAGACCTCATGACTAACTGTATGCCCTACTTCCACTTCCTCAGCAGGAATCTTACCAACAGAAAATAATTCTCACATGGATGCTGTAGCTTTGGGTGAGGGAGTGACCTGACACTTGAAAGAAAATAAGCAGCTAGTTTCCTGTCTCAGGTGACTCCTATTCAGTGTCGCAGGGGAAGGCCCTGTCTGGTCTGTGGGATTCGCCAGCCATCTGATGGTTCCTTGTCACCGGCAGCATGAGGCATACTGACCTGATGTACTGAGAGAACCACAAAGCCTAGAATTATTTTCAAGGCTAGCATCTAAATCTGAAGCCAATGTGGCCTGTTGGAGAATCTTGAGCAGGTGCCTCTTTTCACCAAGATAAGAAAAACTGATTGCCCCCTGGAGGAAGGTGAGCCCCTGATGCAGATCTCGCAGGCAGCATGTCTGGAGCACAGACCTAGATTAAGATCAGCCTTGGCAGGTGCTCGTTATAGCAAGCAGGACAGATTATTTTGCACAGAGCTTGCTGTCGAGTGAAGCACTTCTTAGAGTGGTATTAAAATTTAATAGAAACTTCAATTTCCCACTTGAAAAATATGTGTATCCCAGCAACCTATGCCAGCTTACTTTATTCACTACTGCTTCAGATTAAAATTTTTTTTCAATTCAAATCTGATTCTATTCCAATACAGTACAGTATTATAAGTCATTTCAGTAGTCATGATGTCAAAAAACAAAACAAAACAAAACAAAACAAAACAAAACAAAACAAAACAA
>NW_021604658.1:1070082-1116843 GCF_004785775.1 Grammomys surdaster | reverse complement strand
AAAACAAAACAAAACAAAACAAAACAAAACAAAACAAAACAAAACAAAACAAAACCCTCTCAGGGTATGCAGAGGACCATGTGGTGCCTGCTCCTGAGAGGAAGTGGTCTTATGGGAAGAAAACTGACTGGTGACAGCGACTGTAGTGCGGCTTTGAGGTTCCCAAGAGTTTCTCTTGCAGAAGTATACAAAAGGAAATATTGTCAAAATCAGCTTTCAGATGAAGCACTCATTAGAAGGACACGCTAAGTGACTAGAGGAATCAGTGGATTACCTCAGCTCTTGCTCCTCTAATCCTCTTAGAAAATGCAGACAGAGCTTTATTGGTAAAAGCTAGGATCCTTTACTATTTTACTTGGGAAGAAAAAGGGTTTTCAAAACTAAAGAGGTCTTACCTGGCTCTGCCAACTACCACAGTCTGTGCCCAGGGCTGCATGATTTCTGAGAAAGATCCATAGTCAAAAAATCCACTCAACCATTGGCCTTTCTGGGCTGTGAAGGAAAAGAAGTGGGGGTGAGAAAGACATGAAAAGCATAAAGAGAGTCGATCTCTGGCAGTGCGCTGGGCTGATGGATTTAAGGTGGGATCTGGGGATTTGTTTTGAGGAGTCTGTTGTTTCTAACCATATTATAATAGATGGAAGCATTAAGCAACTGAGCGTTCATCTGCCTTCAGAAATCATACCCTATTTCATTTGCTAGTCTGCATAGAGAGAATCATTTATCAGCAAAAGCATCATTTATCGTTAAACGATGGGGTTCAGCTAGCAGAGGAGGGTCTGCGTGCCTTTAAATAAACAGCTTGCCTTTTTTCAAGACAGCACAAACATTTGTCAAGAGGCAGCCAAGTCATTAAAGATGTTTTTAAAATGTTTATTTCTATTTTAAAATTTGCCTTACAATTTTGTTTGATTCCGCTGATTTTCTTTTAAAGGGAGGATGAAAACACAAAGTATTAATGATCAGATGAAGACTCGAACTTGGAGGTAAATAAGAGATTCAGTCTCTCTGCCAGAACTCAACAATATAGCTTCACTTTATTTATGGCTGACAAAGTATAATCTTTCTACATGAAGGGCCATGACACATACCCTTGACAGAACAAAATCATAATGGCTAAGCTATATACACTTAAAAAAATATACACACTTAACAACACCACCTCTTTCCCTCATCCAGTTCCTTATACTGGCAAGGCATGTAACTTTCACCACCTTAGTTTAAGACAAAACTTTTGATCCACAGGCATGAATGTTTGATCAAGTCCTTATAAAGCCTTCTGCAAATACCTGTTTCCTCATTTGCCCTCTCAGCTCACAGTTTCTCAGTGATTCTTCTAATTTGAACGAGGCTCTCCACCCCCTAAACCTCAAGTCCAAAACCAATTAAAAGTAGAGATCTGAGCAAGCTAACCTCTGCTGACTTAAACAGGATGGACAGTGTTTTATCAAGACTAAACTTGTAATTACTGTGTTCTACATTCCTTGCTTCTATGGCCCCAGTGTAAAATGTGATCATCCATTTCAAAATTATCTCTCTATCATGAGCCCAAAGCTGATCGTTTAGATTCTGGTCTCGTGTTGGGCGTCAGTTTGAAGAATATCACGGCACTATCTCCTCTAATAAATGACTTTAACTTTTCACCTAGAAGATATCTGCTTTAACTTATCATAGGGAATCATCTGCTTTCTTTAACACTTCCACTAAATTAAAATCTGAAGTCACTCGGTTTGGGAGCCAGTGTTAGCTGCACATAGACAGCAGGATGAATTACTAGAGAGTTGATGAAAAAATATTATCCAAAACACCAGAAAACTTAGTTTATCACACATTTCATTTATTCTGTGGTTCTTACTAATAATGACCTGGATAATGCCCACCTAAATATGTGCTCCTGTTCACCCTATGAAACAAAGGTGCTTTGCTTTTTAAGACAGTCTTACCCAGGGTAGACTTGAATTTGCAATCCTCCTGTCTCATCTTCTTAAAACATTGGATTAAATGCACATACTATTAGGCTTTGCAGAGGGCTCAAATTCTGATGAAGGTTCTAAATCAAATTTGTAGCTTCATCAGGATACTGAAATTTTAACTTTATATGCCTGGGCCATTTTATGATTTTTACTTCAATAATGAGTGATTTGAACTACAGAATTAATTTCAAAACCAGAAGGTTCACTTGTTTCAAAACCCCTTGGGAGCTGGCTAGAAGTATGCTAGGTGGTAGGATTCTTGCCTAGTGTGCATAATTCCCTGGGTTCAGGCTCTAGTACCGCCACAACCAAACCATCTAGCCTCATATGCTGACTAGGGAGGAAGGAGCCATTGGCTATGCTGGCTGGACTTGATGGTCCCACAAGGAAGTCACTCTAACTCAGATGTAGAACTGGAGTGCCACTAAGATGCTTCCCTATGTTTCCCAGGAGAACACTACTGAGCTTTGTTCTGAATTTAGTGGAGAAACACTTAATTCCCAGAAAAGTCCTAGATTTTTAAGGCCAATCACTGTGTCAGACTTACGGTTCTTACCATAATTATGTATAAAAAATAAGGAGGAGAAAGATTACTATGGTGATTTTTTTTTTTGCCTATGTAAGTAATTTTATTAAGAGTAATAAGAAAGGCCGGGCGGTGGTGGCGCACGCCTTTAATCCCAGCACTTGGGAGGCAGAAGCAGGCGGATTTCTGAGTTCGAGGCCAGCCTGGTCTACAGAGTGAGTTCCAGGACAGCCAGGGCTATACAGAGAAACCCTGTCTCGAAAATCCAAAAAAAAAAAAAAAAAAAATTTGAAGAGTAATAAGAAAAGGCCTAGAAAAAAGGAGTTATGATTATAAAAGCAACTAACAGAGTTCTCTTGAATTTTCTAGAATATCTACAGTTAGAGATCATGTCTAACTGCATCAAAACAATGGCTGTGGGATCATGCAAAAATAAGACATGTATATGAAAGTGCTCTTACACCAGACTCTGCTTTGAGTGGTTTCTATTAAGTCTTGCTTAGGAACAAATCTTTTTATTTCAGCAGAATCACAATGGCCCTTAAATTTAACAACATATCTTCTGCAATTCATTTTTTACTTTAATGTGTATAGTATTTTGCCCACATGTGTATCTGTATGCCAGGTGTGTACCTGGCACCTAGGGAGGCCAGAGGAGGATGTTGAGTTCCTTGGAACTGTAGTTACAGATAGTTGCAGGCTGCCATGTAGTTTCTGGAAATTGAGTCCGTGTCTGGAAGAGCAGCCAGTGATCTTAACCACTGAGCCATCTCTGCAGCCCGTCTGACCCATTCTTGATATACAGTATTTTAAAAATGAATAGTGACAATAGACATGCAAGAAAGAACTAACACTTCCTCACACCATTCAGAGAAAGCAGGGCCAGGTGTGGTGGAGAGCTCACGCTGGGAATCTTAGCACTTGGCATACTGGAGCAAAAGGATTTGAAAGTTAAAGGCCAACCTGAGCTACATCACCAGTTCCAGGCCAGCTTGGGCTACAAAGATAAACCTTATCTCAACGAAAAACAAAACAACACAACAGGCTACTTGGGGCTTTACAAAAGTAAAGCCAAATGGATTGACAATGTAAATTTAGTTTCTACACTCACTCATTTTTTTCTGTAGTGTGTGAGTGTGTGTCTCTGTGTATAGTGTGTGAGGCATCTCTCAAGTGCCATCTACTGGTCTGGAACTACAGTACAGTAGGCTAGATGTCCAGCAAGCCCCCAGGAATCCATCTGTCTTCACCTACCCTGTGCTGAGATTACAAGTATATGCTACCATGTCCAATTTGTTAAAATGAAAGTTCTAGGAATAGAACCCAGGACTTCTTAAAAAGCATTTTATTGCTGGGCAGTGGTGGCGCACACCTTTAATCCCAGCACTTGGGAGGCAGAGGCAGGCGGATTTCTGAGTTCGAGGCCAGCCTGGTCTACAGAGTGAGTTCCGGACAGCCAGGGCTACACAGAGAAACCCTGTCTCGAAAAAACAAAAAAAAAAAACAAAAAAAAAAACAAAGAGCATTTTATTATCAATACTATTCCCAGTATCATAGGAAGAATGTGGGGATGGTGTGGTATTCAGCAATAGTTTGCTAGTTAGCATACAGTTAAATTCTACATTTAAAGTTTAGAGATATTTTCTCAAGGTAACCTCATTAATTTGTCTTCCCTCACCCTTTGCTTTAAAGACATGATTTAGTTATGCATTTCAGACTGACTTGAATCATCATGTAGCTCAAGATGGCCTGATGCTACTCCTGGTGACCCTTATGCCTCAGCTTCCCTAGTGCAGGCACATACCCTAGAGTTGGCTCAATGCTCTTTTTTATAGACACTGGTTGGCCAGAGAGTCTGGTCCTCGGCTGGAGATGTAGTATCTCAGTGGAAAAGTGCTTACCTAGCATAAATGAGGCTCTCTCTCAGTTTGATCCCCAGAATCCCCACCCCCACCTCAACAAAAAGGATTCTGGTCCTATAAGATCATGATTCTCTGGCTTATACCAAATGATTTAAAGACCTACTAAGTTCCTTAGTAACAGAAGGAATGAATCAGTGACTACACAGTTATGACTGAGCAAGTGATTGATAAAGCTCACTTTTCTCCTGTTTGTTCACCAAGATTTTGGTTTTTTACATTTTCTTCATAGGGCTTTTTTCTTATATCTTCCTGATTTCTGGGTATAGAGTTAGATAGTTACTAGACAGCCAGGATACTATTAGGTCCTTAAACATATACGTACTTGGGTGAGGACGGCCTGCCAGCATCCACCGAGGATCATATGGAGCCTTTGTGGGAACAAACTCGATGACTCTATCTATAGGATCCTTAGAATTCAGGAGAGGAACTGAACTGTGTACGCTCTAGAGAAAGAGTGGGAAAGAATGGGCATCAATCAGCAGATGTCAGTCTCAGACCTCAACTCAGCAGCCACAGCTCCACACAAAGATAGCAGGGCCCGCCTTCCAAATGACACCCACTGGTCCCAGGCATCAAGCAGAAGCATCCCAGTTATGTGTCAAGCCCCAACTCTCATTTAGGAGCCTAACACACACTGGTGCATTCTGACCTGATCCATCCTGCCAAGCTCTCTGAGAAGCAAGCTCCTGGAGGACAAACAGCTACTACAGGGAGGAAACTCATGGAGATGAGGAATTCTTAATATTTTGGGAGCTGAACATATATGGGCCATAAAACATCTGTGGCTGAAAAAGAGTGGAAGTTAATGAGATCCAAAGGTATTCTGAAGGTAGGAGGTAAAAGACAGCTTCAAGAGAAAGAAATCTACAGGTTTCAGAGAAATACTTCATAAGAAATTCTTCAAACAGTGTAGTTCAAACACAATAAGCTGAGGCAGAGATGGTGGATAGGAAAGACTCACCTTGGGCATGTATGACAGCCAGTGTAAGACTGTGAATACTCCCTCAAAGTCATCACAAACAGTGGAGTGGGTAACCCCGTTGTTGTGCATGATCTGGATGCCCCCAAGCTGATTGTTGGAGGTGTATACTTCCCGACCAAGGACCTAGACAAATGAGCAAATGAAAAGACATTGGTCTCTACAGATACAACAATGTACATTATTTTCCAATTCTTACTAAAATAGTTTTTTCCCCCTCTACCAAACAAAGACAAACCCATTTTCTGTGGGTTGTTCAGAGGGACTGCCAGAACTTTCTTTCCTAAAAGACATTTTAGAAAACAAAGAAACAAACAAAAACCTTCAATAGTTACATACATTGTTGCAATTTTAAAACCACCAAGCTCCCTCTCTCTACAAGCCACCATAGACAAGTGCAGAGGACTTCAACTCTGAGAAAAAAAATTGTGGTAGGTAGGCTGGGACCCTGGGGGCCACTGGCTACATCTTCTTTTCAGTCTCATAGTTATGTGTACAGACACAGACACACAGACACCCACACACCCACACACACCCACACCCACACACCATGCTGAGTCCATGTTAGAGAAAGGCTATGGGGCTGGGTGCCTTATTTTTCTAAGGGATTAACTTTCTCCTGACATTTGATTTTTCAAGCTAGCCTGCTGTCTCCCTCCTCCCTTCCTAAACCAGGTAGAATCCTGAAGCAGCTCATGATGTTTCTCAACCCCTAGACTCCAGTCTTCTTTGTGTGCTGGGTGTGAGGCTGTGATATACTTCCCAAGCCTGTTATCCTCTGAGGACTGGAAAGGATTCAGGCCTCACCCTATTATTTCTGGAGGACTTTAACCCTAGTCAGGTGGGGGCACTTGCAAATGGAAACTACAAACTTTTCCCTAAAGATGAAAAGAAAGAAAGAAAGAAAGAAAGAAAGAAAGAAAGAAAGAAAGAAGGAAGGAAGGAAGGAAGGAAGGAAGGAAGGAAGGAAGGAAGGAAGGAAAGAAAGAAATTAATTAATTAATTAATTAATTCTCGGACTTGGAAATTGTAGGGTTTCGTTTCCTCCCTAAGATTGGTTAATAATTTCTTCCAGGGAGGGAGGTTTTCTGACCCAGCAGATGGAAGTCAGGCAGCCTGATCACCGACTATTGCAAACTGCTGAGTGTGTAGTAATTGCCAGTCATGTACGGTAGCCCTGGAGAGCACTAAACAGTTGTGGAGGGCTCACTTTATACGCTCTTTTCTGTTCCCTCTCCTCTCTTCTAAGAAACAACAACATCAAAAAATTTTTTTTTCTAACTTTTTTTCATTTTCAGCCTCTTGGGAGAACCTAAACAAATTAAGGCCAACAAACTAAGCCTGTATACTTTCAATTGGCCCTTTCTTATTAGGTGTTTGGAGAGGTTCCCCTGTCTGCCGGTCAGCCCCCTACATCAAGACCTTCCAAAGGCTGAACAAGTTGGTGACCAAAGTAATAACCTTGCTATGATCCCGCTGGCCTTGGTTCCATTTAACTTCAGCTAGGAAAAGCATAAGCGAGTGTTCGGAAAAGAATACGGAGAGCAAAATTGCTCAACGATTACTGCTTTCCTTGATAAAGAAGCACAGAGAACAAGCCTTTCCAGGAATCCCTAAGCCAAGCAACATGCTGGCAGCTGCTTTGAAGGAGCCGGTGAGCAGGGGAGACCATATCTGGCCAGTGGGCTGCCATCCTGCTCTCAGTCTGTCTTTAATCTCAGCCCAGGCTCTGCGGCTCTTTTCTCATTCTCCTGCTGTCTCTTTCCATTTGCCCTCTCTCTGACTGATACACTGATCTCTCGGTCACTCGGCTTTCTGCTCCACTGAGTCCATATTACTAATAACACCTCCGCCACGGCCAGTTTACCTCATGAAGGCAGGAGCACATCATTACAAAATAAACTCATAACTTTGACATTCTAGCAAATACATGCCGTTTGTTATTTTTATGGCTTTAGTCATTCTAACAGGCAGAGGGCATTACATACCTGTTTCATTTATATCTTTAAGCGTGCGTGCATACACACACTCTTGCACATGCACCAGGACACAAAACGGAACAACAACAAAAACCCCAAACAAATAGAAATTTCCAAAGCAGTCAGTTGATGGGGAGTCTGGTGGAGGCAGAAGGCCTGTCATTCAGGGAGGCCACACTCTGATCTGACTCTGGTTTTATGGCTGTCATAAACCTGATGGCCCACAACTGGTCCTTCTGGGACAGACTGCTTCTCTGCTAGAAGTCATTCAGTGTGATCAGCAGTATTTTTAATTATTAAACTAAAATTGGAAAGGAGAAATGAAATAAAAAGGAGACACTGTGCTGACCCTGAATATCTGATATTCATAATTTATGTCAGGAGCCAGATACTCCCTGTTGCATAGGAAAGGGATATTTTCTGTTCAGAAACATTGTTTTTGGTCCCACTTTTGATACTTGATGATGTCTAACCACGAGAACACTGAACAATTACAAAACTAGCAATGAACCAAGGAAGGACCAAGCTCAGACAAAGGGACCTAAGACAACCAAGAACAGCTTGCTATTTAAGTGCACCATCTAAATGTCTTCACCCTCTTTTCAATGAGTTGAGAAGGGCATTCAGAATGAGGCCACTCCCAGAGAGACTCTAACACTTACCCATTCTATTATACTGATTGCTATTTTGAACCCCAGCGCATACTTCTTTGAACCCCAATTCTGCATTTTCACATTAGGAGTAAGATTCAGTGACTTTGCATGTCTTCTCCCTCACATTCTGATGCTTTGGAAATGTTTGTGAAAGCAGCAGCATTTGTGCATTTTTTTCCTCTGGGTTCCAAAGAAACCCTAGGGGTCCCCAGAACTGAAAACATTATTTCTGTGCTAACAAATGCTTATCATGCCGGGCGTTGGAGGTGCACACCTTTAATCCCAGCACTTGGGAGGCAGAGGTAGGTGGATTTCTGAGTTCGAGGCCAGCCTGGTCTACAGAGTGAGTTCTAGGACAGCCAGGGCTACACAGAGAAACCCTGCCTTGAAAAACCAAAAAAAAAAAAACCCAAAAAACAAAAAAACAAAAACAAACCAACAAAACCAAAAACCAAAAAACAACCCCAAAACAAACAAACAAACAAACAAAACACCAACACCCCCCCCCAAAAAAAGCCAAATGCTTATCACTTAAGAAGACGACTCATTTGTTAATAAAAGAAATCACAGGATAGAGTTACAGAGCACCCAAAAAGCCCTGTCTGACTGGTATGAGCTTGGGAGATGGGGGTGGAGTAGAGAAGGAAACAGAAATGAAGCCCATTTCCTTAATTACAAAGAGATAGCAACAATCACAGTCATTCAACAATCAAGAGAAACCAGTAGCCTGGACTATCCTCAGCTGCCTGTAGGTTTGGAGTACCTACCAGTGAGATGAAGGCTCACATTATAGCTCCTGATTTATAGGGGTCATTGCTGACTCAAGTGGTTTTAATGATTTTAGGATACCTCTTGACAAAAGCTCCAATCAAGGCAGTAGAATCTGGGCTAGGAAAGATTCTATTCTGCCCAACTCTGAAACGACTATGCAGGGATAGCTACACAAGTCCTACCTGGCAACTAGAAAGATAAAAACCCCCACAAACAATCACTGTTTTTCTCAGTTTGTTGGCCTACCAACCCTTGAGGGAAAGCTGTGGGTCAACAGCCCACACTATCATCATATCTTCATTGTCACCCATTGAAACCTTGACAAGCATTTCTGTATTGTCAAGTTCCTTGCAATGTTCTGGTTCCTGAATCATTCTCCTCACATTTTCTATTATACGATACAGACTCCTAATTTATTTGCCTAACAAGAATTTACCACCATTTACACACAAGAGACATCCAAAAGGGCATCCCTGAGGCTGCCTTTGTTGTCTTGCCCTAAGTGGTCAAAACACAACTATGAAATAACAACAAAAGCATGATCCCAGGGTTCTCTGCTTAGAAGTGCCTAGACCACAGAACTATAGGGCTAAATCAGAGCGGAAAGAAGATCTTCACCCAGTCTAGCTATATATTTAAGCTTCATTGAACACTCCATTTATTGTAGCTGGCAGACCTAAAAATTAAAGTATCTCATGAAAGCCAGTTAGTACAGATGCAACTGTTAAAGGTTTCACCAAAGGTGCCATAGAGCCTGCAGAAATGCTGAGATGCCTAAGGGGATAAACGAATTCAGTCAAACATACTATGGCCGCTGCTGCTGCTGCTGCTGCTGCTGCTGCTGCTGCTTATCCAAAGACACTGCAGATAGCTCAGGCTTACCACAGCTGACAGGCAATGAAAATAGTCTAATATACCGCCTCCTCTCACCCTTAAATCCCTTCTTGGAGATCAAGATAAACACATTTTTCCTTTTCCCAGTGCTCCAAACATGAAGTGGCAGAGCACTGTGAACGTTTGTGCAAATTAAATCACTGTATAATATTGAATGAGTGCAGTATTTTCTTGTAATATTTGTCAGCACAGCATTGAGATTTCCAAATATTACAGATGCAACCTGGATCAGTTCCTAAAATATTGCTTTTATCCTAATATACATATTTTTGGAATATTATATTGGAATGTATATTAGTTTTGGAACCTTTAGTTATATGTAAATATTTGCCAATCATGTGATAAGATGGAAAATAATAATGGTGAATATCGATCATGGTAAAAAAGAAAATCTGCACCTTTCTTCCCTTTTTAACAATCCTTGGAGAGTCAGGGCATCTACTATTTTAGGAAGCAGGGAGCACAAAATTCCTCCGACTCTGAGAATCAGGCTACACAAGCACAGTTCTCGCTGTAATCCTCTCATAGTACTTCCATTCTTCAGAGGGGAAATTTTCTGAGCAATCATCATCACTAGATCTCATGCATGATTCTAGGTATTAACGTCACTCTGGAATGTTATTGATAAAGGAGGAGGAGGGTAGACAGACAGACAGACAGATGAGTGAGAGCAGACGGCAGTGGGGAAAGACTGGTACAAAGGGACAAAAGGGAGGATGGACAAGAAGAAAGGGTTGAGGGGAGACAGGGGAGGGGAAAACAGTAACAGCACTTCTCCTCCTAGCATCCTCCTTGACCTGAAAGAACTACATTTTTAAAAGCTGACAAGTAATTCAATCTCCAATTAACAATTCTAAGTGGTGCTGCACATATTACTGTGTAAATGTTTCACCAGGAATATATCCAAAGGTGAATGGAATTAAATTTCTTGGGAGTCAGGGATAATGCCTCTGTGACCAAGAATACTTGGATTTTACCGAATACACAGCTAAAGGGTTACTTACACTCCTTTCTATACCGTCATTGTCATGGCTGGCACTGACAAACTAGAGAACTAGCCGGCAGCTGGTGGATTAGACTTGGGGGCAGAGAGGAAGCTCAGTGATACACACTGGCAGGCAGAGGGGATTTGAGCCATAGTTTGAGTCAGAATAATCCCCTTGACAAGACTCAAAAATCTCTCAATAAGAAACAAATTCTGATGTGATCAAGTTTGCTGAAGAGTAATGTTGGGCAAAGAGACTGTTGCTACCAGTGGCAGGAAAAGACTGGTTTTGTTTTAAATGTATTTTAAAACAAGTGTCTTGCTATGTATGTAGCTCAGGTTGGCCTCAAGCTGATCATCTTATCCTGGCCTCCTAGGGCAGGTGTGTGCCATCATTCTCTGATAGCAAAGTATTTAGCCACAAAGACACTGAGGTACAGATCAGAAAAAGCACTGCAAGAGCTCTGCTCATTGAGAGAGAACACAAGCACAAACTCGCCAGCAGAGGAACGAACAATAAGGACTTACAGGTACAGTGGGTAAAGGGTAGAGACTCTTAATGTAAAGGAATAAAGAAGACCCATAGATAGTTTGCCTGTCAAATGTGAGAGAAAAGGAATAGGTTTCCAAATAGAGAGCTGCCTGCCAAAAGAAATCACTCATCCCAGAGATCCATCAGCTAACTACTCATTTAGCTAGAGACATGAAAGTACTGACAATAAATCAATTCCAAATGGAAATACTTAGCATTTTAAATAAAGTTTGGTTTAGAGCCAGGTGTGGTGACTCATGCCTGTGACCCCAGCACTTGGAACTGAAGGCAGGAGAGTTAGAAGTTTGTGATGAGTTTCTACAATGTGAGGCCCCAACCCAATAGAAAATCAAGAGGGCAGACAAGAGTCTGGCTTATTAAGAGGTTATTCACATGTAACGAAAGTATCCAATTTATGGTGTAAAATTCTATGACACTGACAAACACATCCAGTCACATCCAGTACACAGTAACGACATGGGAACATCATCATCACACTCCTCTGTCCCCTCTGTCTACTCCTAACAGCCAGTGATCTCATTTCTGCTCCGACTGTTTAGCCTTTTGTAAGATGGCATACAAAGAGATTTGCAGAGTACACAGCATTCAGGGCCCAGCTTCTTTTGGTTATCATATGGAATGCATCACATTCATTCACACAGTGCAAGTGTAGGTACTTCCTTTTCATAGCTGGGTGCCATGACTCATTCAGTATTTGTCAGTTGGTAGACATCTAGGTTGTCAGCTTGGGGAGAAACTAGGAAGAAGGCTGCCACGAACATTTGGATACTGGTCACTTCTAGACAGTGTATAGGTAACTTAATAAAAGGACAGAAACCAAATCACAGATTTCAAAGTAGCGATACCACTTCTGCATTTCCTTCAACAGTGGACCAAATTCTAGTTATTCCAATCCATATCAGCACTTGGAATTTTGTAAATAAAACATTAAAAAATACTTGTTTTTGTTTTTCCTAGAGCTGTGGATGTAGCTCAGTTTAGAGCACTTACCTAGCATGTGTCAGACTGTGGGTTTGAGTGCCATCACCACAAACAAACAACAAAAAGCTGTAATCATTTAGGGAGAGAATGTAATGCTGTGAAATTGTGGCTTTAATTTCCCTAATGAGTAGTGACAGACATAATTGCATACACTTATCTTCCATCCTTAAACATCTTGTGTCATGGAGAGTCTACTCAAATTTCTTGCTCGTGTATTTAACTATTGGGCTGTTTTCTTATTGAGTTCTGAGAATTCTTTATATATTCTAGATTGCCTTTTATCATATACATGTTTCCCATAGATATTTTTTAAAATATTATTTTAGTTACCTCCTTCTTTCCTAAATAGAATGGTACTTGAGGCTCACAGCAGCCAGATATCTGGTATATCTACAAAGATGTACTTGCTAGAGCCTGACTTCCTAGACAGTAACATTTATTCTTTCTCTGCAGCTTTTTTTTTTCCCCCTGCATTTCCTTGTTTATGTCTGCTGGGTAGAATTTTTTTTAATTCCTTAATATCAAGCATGTCTAAACATTAGTCCACAGGTTGCATGTATCATGATGGACAGGCATGAAAAGGTCCTACATGTTTACAAATACTACGTTGCAAAGTCAAAAGATTGGATAGTCCTGAAAATGAAGTTTGTTTTAAATACCATGAAATCAGGAATCATAATGTATCTCAACATAAAAGCAACTTTACAAATAACAAATGCAATGAATGAATGGCACAATTCCATATGCACTACAGAAACTCAACACTGACATATTTAAGCAAGCTGTTACTATAATGTGAAGTATAAAAGGGAAGCAAGTGACTCATTCCCTTTAGCTGTCTTTGGTGCAGATGTGGGTGATGTTTTTGAGTTGTTATTGGTTCCAACCACAACCCTTAACATTTATTTTGTGTGTGTATGTGTATGAGTGTATGAGCACTTGTGCACCTTGGTGTGTGTGTACATCAGAGAATAATCTGTGAGAGTCGGTGCTCTGCCTTTCTCATGTGGGATCAGGGGATGGAAATCAGTTCCTTACACTTGGCGACCAGAGCTGAGCCATCCCTCTGGCCCTCTTTAAAAATTCTCTACATGGGCTACTAGTAAAACCAGTAACTCCAGTCATGTATCATCAGGGTTGCTCTACTAAATTGTATAAACTTGCTTTATTGATTGAGAAAAGATATTTTATCAATGAGTCAAGTAGAAAATGAAGATATTCAAAGCTGATTATCTGTTAAGATGGCCTTAACTCATCATATTTGTATCTTATGCTATTGGTTAAACTGGAGTGAATTCTTTTCCTTAACAACTGGTTTCTCAAATTTTCAGATATATGTGCTATTTTATAGGACTTAAATCCTAGGCACCAAGACATTATTAAAATTAGAAATCTGTCAAAACTCAAGCACAGGAACATGAAGCTCAGGCATGGTAATCTGGAGTTCAAATCTAAAATGCTCCTCAAGATTCTCTCATGATTCAACATTCCTGCCTGTGTGCATTAGCTGATTAGAATATGTGGATGGCCATCCTGAAGGAGAGGGGACATAGCTAGATCTGGACCTATGCTCAGGGGACATCTCCTAGGATGATGAACAGCCAGAAGTCAGGTTTCTAAAGAGTCTACAGTCCCAAGTCTTTATCACACTCACACAGCAGTCTGCACAGCAAGGGCTTAGGTCTATCTTCCTCAGGAAAGACTGGAGTCCTCGAATTTCTAATCTACCAACATGTGCAGTTGTTGCACTTTTAATTTATGGGTGTTAGGGGCCCCTCTGACTTGGGAACATATTGGCTTGGTCTAATGCTTGGAGATTATTAAACTTGGAGCTGTGCTCCACTATCAGGTGTACAGATCTTTTATTTAGAAGATATGGTGCTCTAAATGCACAAAGAGCTCCCTGTCACCTTCACATTAAGGCCCCTAGTGCCTGGTAAATGGAATTATATAGCTGTCATCTCCTTTCCCCAAAGTTTTAAGAGTACAATGGGCTCATTTTTTCACACTCCATCCCAGCTTCAGAACTAAGAGACCTACTTTGTATTGATTTAAGGTCTCAGAAATAAATAAACCTGCTTCACCGCTGTGATTCACAACAAATTCATGATACACTATTGCATGATATATTTCAAGCTCTGGCTCCAGCTCTCTTTTTCCTCTAGTGAGTGATGGGGGAGGTGGGAGGTAGCAGGGAGCTGCAAAGCTGGCAGCCTGATGGTTATTGGAGATGGTTGCGGACTGCAAATCCAAGAGGAGACACTATTGGAGGAGTACAGGATTTTTAACTGGGAGGCAAGAGTGAGAAGCTAATTTACTTGATTTCCAGGCTGGGGTTGTGGGAGAAGAAAGGTTGAAGAGAGAGGAGAGGGCTGACAGGGTAGCAAGCTTCAAGTGAAGAACAATCTGAAAGGAGCTATGAACATGTATAGAAAGAGGAAAGTGAAGAAAACACACTAAACAATGGGGTAAGGAATGCATGACTAGAAAATGAAGGTGCTGAGGACACAGCTCTGCATAAGGGGCCACACCCACAGACCTAAGAGAGTAATTAGCTTGAGTTCAGGGGAATTGCTTTAATCATAACCGGAAGTGAAGAGGCCCTTGTGAACTGCAGAATAAGTGAAGTAAAGACACTTCTTCATTTAACACTCAAAAGACACACTAGAATCTTGGTGGTTTTGAAATGGTTACCCTGGAGATGGGGCATGGATACATCAGAGTTCCACATATACAAGGTGATGTAGAGTCTGCATATTGAAGTGAGAGTAGCAAATTGTAGCAGGTTAGCTTTTGTATGTATGCCCTCAAGGCTTTGAGTGCCCCAAACTATGTCACTTTTACTGTTTCTACCAGACTTTGGTGAGGAGTACAAATTACCCCTAATGCTTACTCTCTAGCCACATGCCTAAACTGTGACTTCTGACAAGGAAGTCAATGGCAAAGAAGATAAGATCATTGGGCCTGAAAACTTCTGCATGACTCTGCAGGAGATCCCTAAGTCTCTGTAACACAATTAACTTTTAACTGCTCTCTCTGTGTCTCTCAGTCTTCTGTCTCTGTCTTGCTCTCTCCAGGGTCTCATCACGTGTCTCTGCCTGTCCTGGAACTTACTGTATAGACCAAGCTGGTCTTAAACTGTCCTCTGCTGGGATTAAAAACATGAACCACTAGGTCTATCAAGATAAAATTTAAATCACAATGTTACTTCCACTAATATATAAGAATTTTATATTTCATTATATATAATTTTACTATTACATACCATAATATGTAGTACCTTTTAAAAATTCCACTGTCTTAACTTGTTCTCTATTTTAGCCTAATGTAGTTCTCTACTTCCAGATCAACACACACATCTATGTAGTACAGAATGGTAGCAATTAAAAGGAAATTTAAGAGCTTTTCTGGTCTTCCACTTTAAGGTAAGCAATACATATTATATGCTTCCCACTTTACACAAAGAACTAAAGTCCAAAGTTACTTGCAAAAGGGGGACTGAGCAAAAAAATTTTTCATCTAAAGGTTTTGTGTATTTGTTAGTTTGTACCATCTTGACACAAACTAGTTTCCTGGGAAGAGATAATTTCAATTGAAGAACTGCCTCAATCAAATTGGTGTGTGCACACGCATGTGTGCACCATTAATGACTGATGTGGGAGGACCCAGTCAACCTTGGACAGTGCCACCCCTGGACAGGTATACTGTGTTGCATAAGAGAACAGACTGAGCAAGCCATGGAGAACAAGCCAGTTAGCAGCTTTCCTCCCATGGTTCTATCTCTTCTTCTGCTTGAGATCCTCCTGACCTCCCTCAATGGTGTACTGTAAGCAAAATAAATGCTTTTCTCCCCAAGTAGCTTTGGTTGTGGTATTTACTACAGAAACAGAAAGCAAACTAGAACTCCAAAGACTTTGAGCCCAATTCTACTATGTTGGGCAATGTGATCATTCCTGTGTCTGTATTCAATGCCCCAAAGCAGTCTCAGGCTTTTCCCTTTATCTAGAAGCTCTGCACTAGAACTTGTCAGTTCTCTCAAGTTTGTGGTATTGAAGGTATTATAGACACACGAGGCTTTCTTAGATAATCAGAGGCTACTTTTGTAATGGAAATCTGAATGGCAATTCCACTGTGCAGCATCTCCAAGCCAGTATTCAGGACTAGGCTGCTCATATATCACTAAGGGTTGCTGACAGAGTCAGAAATACTTGGTACAGTTTTCTACAAACTGAGGAGCAACAAAGGAAAACCAAAACAGCTTTCTAAAATGGGACCAGATTTACCAAGATTTTGTCTATGTGTAGAAGATGAGCTTGAAAATTAAGGAGATCAGACGTCTACTACAATATTCTCTGAGAATTCACTCATAGTGTCAATGCAAAACTTACTCAGACAAGATATTAAAATAGTCTCTTTACAAAGGAGAGAGCTAGGGGATATAGGAACTGTCTATTGTAAAAATAGGGAATGAGGGGCTTTTAACAATGCTAATGGACTGATGCTTAGAGTGACTAGGGCTATTGAATCAACAAGTCCCTGGGGACTCTTAGAGACAGATGACTGACACATATACTACCCTATCATGGCCAAACATGGTACCTTTTACATTAATGGTGTTCCAAAGTGTGTTAATGGTCTTTACATCACATCTACTGGGAACATGAATATGTGAATGTGCTACTAAAGTGATGACGTCATGTAACAGGTTTTTTTTTAAAGAACTTTTGCCTCCAGAAAGCCAGAAAGTATAAAGAATACTGTGTATTCTACTCCAGGGTCTGGATATTGAACTGTGATAAGTACAAACCTGGAATGTATTTTAGAATGAATACATAGCACCAGGAGATCTCTACGTTAACTCATCTAATCCTGACAAGAGCCTTGGGATGTAAGTATTATCATGGTCTCCCATTATACAATTAATAAAATTGAAACGCAGGTGGAGGAATGACGATGTTAAGGAATTGTTCAGGGTGATAATTTGTATGTGGTAGAGCCAGAAACTAAACCTGAGCAGCCTGGCTCTAGTCTATGTTGTTAACCTCTTTCTGTCAAAGTGTCAACGCTGCCCATCGCACAGGGATAGCTAAAAACGGTTTCTCTCCTTGAATTTCTCTTAACTCTCTCACATTGTATATGACAGCATCATGGATGAGCATGGAAACTGTACAGTGCAAGTCTCTGGTTCCACAAACAAATCTCCTTCATATGATCTCCAGTACTATGTTCAAGAGTCAGAGGTGAGTGATATCACGTTGCATAGCTACATGTAATTTTGTGCATGGTAATGAAGGTAAATCAGAGAGGGGTGTGATTTTTTTTTTGGACTAGGTCTCAAAAGCAAGAGTAACACTAAAGAGATGGCTTAGTGATACTGCTTTTCCAGAGGATATGAGTTCAGTTCTCGCCAGGCAATCACCTAAAGTAACTCCAGCTATAGGGGCACTTGGTGCCTCTGGCCTCCACAAGCACCTGTACTTAATGTGCACATTCCCACCATACACATACACTTAATTAAAAAATAAAATTGAATCCTAAAGAAATAGCAAGATTAACAGAATTAGGTCCTGGAGGACTCAGAGCCCTCAGCCACATGTACTCCATGAGTACTTTTTCCTAGGAGATTCAGTGCAAAGAGCAGCCTAACTTTACTAAAGGGGAAGAGTTTATGAGGTTTCTTGCTTTTTTTTTCCTAAAAGAGAAATAGAAGTTCAAAAAAAAAAATGTTTACTACAAAGAAGTCACATAGAACCTTCAGAGTAATCTACCCCCATACATCACAGCCATTAGCAGAGAGAGGTCTTCCTTCCATAGACAACTGCTGTCCAGAGCACACCCACAAACCACAAATTCCGATCACTGTCCAAAGATCAGGCTTTCATCAAGTCTGGGGCTGAGAGATAGCAGGCTCTGACCTATATCAGTGCTGCCTTATAACAGAGGTCCCTCTAACCGGGCTGCCACTGGACACTATGGTAAACATGAGAACAGGAACTGAGAGGTGTTGGGGGAGGGGAAATATTTATGTTACTGCAAATGTCCAAAAGGCACCCTAACTTAGGAGTTTATAACTGCAAATCATCTCAGCTCACCAAGGATCTGTTCTAGCAACAGTTCAAGTAGAGAGCTGTCTCTGCCACACCAGCATGAGTCCCTTCACAGCAGGTGGGCAGTCACACCCATCAGGTTAACCTGTCATTGTGAAGACTTAGAAGGCACAGCCTATAGTTCCTGAAGTCATGGCTGCTGTAACCTTGAGAGACATGAAAAAGCACATCCTCATGAACGGCTGTTTATGCCGTCACTCTCAGTACTCTATGTGGACAGTGAGCAGAGGCCTGAGCTCCTCTGTAATTGAGACTCAAGTTCACATTTTAATTGATCCAGTCTGCCAATTGTTTCAGTTTTGTCCGGGCCCTGACTCCACTCTAACCCCCAACAACAAGGAACTGGGAAGAACTCTTGACTTTGAGTTTCAGGTGTCATTTGGGCTATTTCCAATCACCAGCTCACTGGATTAAAGTATCAAAATCTGGATCACAAAGGTCAAATCAGGAAATCATCTTGCTCCTTAACTTGGCAGTATTCTAAATACAAATAATTGCAGGGAACAAAACACAGCAGATGTGGAAGGAACATACATACTCTGATCACAAAAGGAAAAGGATAAAAATACTAATGTGGAAAATATCTTCTTGTCAAACTATGCAATGGCAGGGAACAGTGCTGGAGAATAAAATGTACAGATAACTGGGCTGCAATGAAAGGACGAGGGAACAGCAGCAGTACTTTATTTACTGTGCAGGTCACTATAGAAGGAGGAGATAGAAAGGGAAGAAATCTCTAAAGCACTTTGGAAGTGTAAGGTAGGAAGGTGCACACCAAAACCAGGTCACCAACACCATGTGTGAAGACATGGAATGCAGCCATAAAAGCCTGATGCACACATGCAACGTAATAAGTTGGGAATTGTGTGTGCCGAAGCTTTTTATCTATTAAAGGAACGAACAGTTTACATGCTGCTGTGTTATGTGAGTATGTGGCATGTCAACTCTTCCTCTTCTAATATCCCATGTTAAGTTAAATCAGTGATGGGGCTGGAGGGGGTGGGAAGGGTTGGGAGAAAATCCAAGAGAAAGTTTTAAAAAAATCTCCGCCTCAGCAAAAGTTTTCATTAAAATTTTAGACAAATGATCCCTGTGTCCTTCTCTCTTGCTGCCTGGGGCTCCATGCTATTTCTATGCAAATAACAACCTCGTGGTTTATATCTTATTATTTCCACTGGAGCTGCAACGACATGACCTGAGACGTGTAAGGGGTGGGATGTGGGGTGGTGGGAAGGAGAGAGAGAGAGAGAGAGATAGAGAGAGAGAGAGAGAGAGAGAGGGAGGAAGGCAGAAAGGGAGAGAGAGATGGAGTGGGTGTTCACTCAAGTGTGAAAAAATATTGTCAGGAGTGAGTGTCAAGAACAAAAAAAAATTGCAGGGATAACGTGTTTATTTCAGTCCCACACCCCACCCCACCCCCACCCCTTGCAAACAGGCACCTTTTAAAATTCATTGGGCATCGGGCGATCACGCACATCCATCTGCTTTCACCTCATCATTTGCATTTCATGCCTCCTGGCTTCTGATGTGCTGATACTTTGATGCAGTCAGGAGACTCGCATTATCATTATTTCAATTTCCAAAGGGGTCAACGGGATCAGCACTCGCACACACAAAATCTCTTTTCCCCTATAACCTCTGTGCACCCCTTTCTTATTCTTCACCCCAATGTTTAACATAAAGAATAAAGACTCCAAAAGGTGAGTGTTGGATGTTTACAGTCTAAAACTGCATATAAGCCTGCATATGCTGCCTGTATTTCCACTCCACTCATAGGTACACAGATACAGTGACCACGATGGTCAGGGCGTAAAAAGCAAGCTGCACAGTGCTTCAAACACACAAAGACTTTCTCATAAATGGACACTCGGGGAGGAGTACATTCAGAAAAACAAAAAGAGGAATCTACAAGCAAAACCTAGAAACAAAGAGAGATCAGCTCACATAGAAAGATGTAGACGAAGAGTGACTACCATGAGCCAGGAGTGAGATGGAAAGAAGCGTGCAGAGAGAATGGTAAGCAGAGACTAGAGAGAGAGACAGAGTAAGCTTATATGTGAGACGCTAGCATTCAGGAGTGAGCCAGAGGCAGCAATCTGAGCTGGCGCTCTATGATAGCTTCCCTTTTCATTCCTGATAAGCAACGGAGCTGAGAGGACATTCTTAATGAATTTGCATGAAATTGGGTGTCTTCCAGCAACAAGACTTTGTAGTTAAGAGGTGCAGACATGAAGATAGTATAGCAGGTGGAGCAGGATTAGGTAACCTCTTCAAAGAACACTCCCTTCAACTAAAATGATCGTGTCCTTCTGGGAACCAGCATTGTTAAACTACAACAGAGCCTCCCCTCAGTAACCAGGCTTTTCTCTAACAAACAGCACTATAGGCTAGGGAAGAGGAGAATACTGAATTTGATCAGAACAGAAATTTAAAAAGAAACCACTACTGTTTTCTTCTTGGCACAAATGAAATTCAACTAATAAGATGATAGCAAATCCCTCAAAATAGAAAACCTTTGCTGTTTAACAACCTCTGTGTAACATACTGGAGTAGGGGAGGCACTAATATAACCCATATACACTTCAGAAACATACTCTGCCTACATAAGACAACATCACAGAAATACGGGGGTGCATATCATTTTAAAAATCTGTCCTCATGGAGAATGGTGTCTAAACTCTCTTCAGCGTTCATCAAAACCTCATACTTAGATAACAACCAAAGGAGCAACTTTAAAAAATTAACGCTCAGCCGGGTGGTGGTGGTGCACGCCTTTAATCCCAGCACTTGGGAGGCAGAGGCAGGCGGATTTCTGAGTTCGAGACCAGCCTGGTCTACAGAGTGAGTTCCAGGACAGCCAGGGCTACACAGAGAAACCCTGTCTTGAAAAACAAAAAAACCAACAACAACAACAAAAAAAATTAAGACTCTCAGCAGTTCCTCCCCCTGCAGTCATCTTCAGTGGTGGCAGCTCTTCGGTTTTGTTTCCAGGCTGATACTACTCTGCCTTTCCTTAGAGAGAAAAGCAAACCCTGTGCTCTCTGATATCCCCTCAAGCTAATTAGACAATGAAACTGACCAGCTAGTCTCTATTCTGTCATTTAAAAAAACAAATCTTAAAAAGCATTTTTATTGTATAAGTGTACTTTTTTAGAGGTATATTTAGAAATTTCTCAAAACAGCAAAATTGTACATTCTCAACATCTCACTAGTATTTAATCCATTCTGCCAAGCCAGTGTCACAAACACAATATCCAATACTACTTGGCATGTGTATAACTCTACAGGTTGTCATCAAGTCATGTAAGGGAGATCCAGGAAAGCCCACGCTTCGTGCAGAGTACCTGTGTATTTTTCTTTAGTATCACAAAATTAAGATGCAAATTAACAGACAAGAAAGCTGAAGAGCTAAAGGGCTCCGTAACTTGTACAGTAGAAGCCAACTAACTTAAAACTACTCCATTTCATATGCTTCCTGCTCTGGAGGGAAAATAAAGTTCTGATGTTTATAGGGTGTCAGCGTGAAAGGAAAGGAAGGGAGAGGGAGGGAGGGTGAGAGGGTGGAGTGAGTGCTGCGTGCTCTTGGTTAGTTTCACTCTTCTGTGCAGTATCCTCACCATCTCCCCCCTTTTAGGAGAGCTGTAAGCTCAGATGTGTCCCCTTTCTCTGTCTCTGTCATTCCTTCCACGCAATCCATCTGTAGAACCCAATCATTTCATTGTTCATTATTTACTGAGCGCTTCCACTATACAATGTTCTTTTTCAGAGGTATGTTTAGAAATTTCTCAAAACATTAAAATTGCACATTCTCAAAACCTCAACCAGTGCTAAATCTACATTGTAGAGTCAAAAAACAGAAGCCAGTACACTTAGAACCTGACAGTTTCCTGCATTGAGAACAGGACTCCTCACATGTCAAAGGATGGGACAAACAGAGGCATTCATTTTCAATCTTTCTAGAAAGGGACTAGAATATGACCTCTTTGGAACAGAGGTTTATATATGCTTACTAATATATATTCTATATATAATTGTATATAATAGGTACATATTTTAACATATATATATAAATATATATAAACACAAGACTTGGAATCATAATGGTACACAAGTAGCTACTCAAAAATATTTGTTGAATGAAATAATGAATGGGTAAGTAAGCCAATTGGCAAACTGGCAAACATTAGAGGAGGAGACACATTAAGGAAGGCATGGGCTAACGGCTGCCCTTTAGTCAAAACTTCTTCATTATTAAACAATCAATCTCATATATATGTACAAAATCCTGGCAACTTACTTTGTTGAGGGCACCAGCTCCTGTAAGTATTAAGTGAGAATTCTCAACCTGGATGGTTCTTTGTCCCAGCCGGACAACGTAAGCCCCAATACCAATGGCCCGGCATGTAACCTTAAAAAAGAATAAATTCTGTATGTCACATATTTATGTCCTTTCCCAAACTGTAAAAACAAAGGCACAAATGAAATATATAAAATTAATATGAACAGAAATACTGCTTTTCATGAAGCCTAATGACAATACAACCCCCACCCAATCCAATTTCCAGGTTAAGTAAAGGATAGTAGTAGACACTCCAGGAGTTGTGGTTCTTTTATTTGCCCATTTCACAGATATCAACATGCACATGCATAAGTAAAATACTAAGCAGAAATTCAACCTGTTAAAATCTGGTAGAATATTTGGAGAAACAAGAAATGGAATTAAATGTTGAAATATCCTACATTTGGGAAATTTAGTAGTTTATATCATCCTGTCATCATTTACTGTGTATGATTATGATAAATTTATAGATATATCATCTCAGGAAGTATTTCAGTTTAGGATCCAACAGTAGTGAGAACGGCAGAAATAAACCCAGTCACACACTCGGCTTTTCAGTAAGTTTCGTACCTTGTGGGAAATGGAGGATGTAGCTCTGTGATACAGAACACCTGTCTAGACAATATGAGACTCTGGGTTCAATCCCAGCATTGAAAGGAAACTTCATTCTAGGAATATTTACCAGGCTGATGGTGATGATCTCATCATAAGCCAATGAGGATTCCCCAGCAATCATTCCAGAACCCCGAAGGTTCTCTGCTCCAAGTCCTTCTTCTTTCCCGATAATGTCTGTTATCTTGTACCTATTGGATAGTCATGCCAAATCACAAACAGTTAAACACAGTAATAGGAACTCATAAGCAGAACCACCACAATTACAAGACTATTTAACACTCTCTAATTCTGTTCATGTTCTTCATTCCTAAGGGTCTCCATCTTAGCTTGGATCCTACTTTACTTGGGAATGATATTCTGTAAAAGAAACAACAAAAGTTGGAATTTAGTAACTAGGTTAAAGCTTTGCTGATTCAGATACTGGTGGCTCTGAAGATAATAACTTCTGTAAAATGGGGATGGTAGTCTTTACCTCTAAGATATGGAAGACACGATGGTTAAAGCAACAAGAGGGCATGACACAACTCAGATTTTAAAAGCCCTTTCTTACATCCTTGGACACATTCTTAAGAAAAAAGCAGGGTCCCATATATCTCTAAAGTAAGCCACAACCATTAAAACTTAGACAATTTCATATAAAAGAAAAAAACCCAGAGAGATAGAGAGGAAGTGGAGACTATCACCCCTCTCCTTTTCGAAGATTAGAATAAAGAGGAGGGTCAAAGCAATGTATTCCCATTTACAATAGCAAGTATACTGGTGAGGGTTCCTGGCTACGGTTCTCTGAAGAGAACGGTGTGATGTATGCAGAAGTGAAATGCTGACCCAGTTACCTAGAAAGAATCCTGTGGGTCACTCATTAGGAGGCACAGCTGACAATGGGAGATGGGAGATAGCAACAGAGCTACTAAAAGTAAGGATGTCCAGCACCACACATACACATGCATGAATACACACACACACACATGTACATGGAAAGCATAGAGCTAATAAAAGTAAGGATGTCTAGCACCACACACACACATGCATGAATACACATGAACACACATGCATGGAAAGTGCAGAGCTGGAAGCAGAGATGTGCATACATTACTTATTGTTCTTGGCACAGGGCAGGAATTGTGTTTTATTTTAACTTTCATGAGATGAAATAATAAAAATAAGCACTGTATAACACCTCTTAACTACCTCAGCCCTGTATTTTTCTGCTCCTTTCTGTCTCTCCCTCTACCGACTCCATTTCTTTGTCTTAGCTGTGGTCCGTGACTGTAGCTCTGCTTCTCAGATTGCTGTAGCTTTCTATTTTTAGCCTCTCCCAATATCAAGTTATCCACGTTTCTTTCTCTCTATATATCTAGACTTCAGATTCTAGAGTTATGTTACAAATAAGCTAATCTTCCTTTAGAAAGAGACATGAAAAAGCTGGCAGAACTCTACCATATCCACACCATGTTCCAAGGCACCCTGAGGCACCACAGTGAAACACTAGGGACACTATTTTTAGAAAAACACTATGACATGTGATATCTGTTAGACCCCATGTGAATGATTAGCTTTAGGAAGTTAACAGCTTAACAGAAGATAGAATGTCGTCAAAAGAAATGCAGCACTATCTTTACAGAGCCAGGTTTTTGCAGTTTCTGTGGAACAAATGCAAACTTTGCACAAAAACCAAGGAAGAACAAGAAATGAGGGTGGCTATATGCAAGGTAACTCCAAGGTCTGTAAGCACAGTATCACATTATCTGTAAGTGACTGTAATTATTTAAGAATCAGCTAGGTAGTACTCTCAGATACTAGAGGTAAAGGTATGAGGGACAGGAGTTCAAGACCATCCTTAACTACATGGTGAATTCAAGGTTAGCCTGGGGTTCATGATACCATCTTTCAACACTCCCTAAGAACCTACCCGGAAAACAATAAAATACGTTTTTCCAATTCACATGGATTACTTTATTCAAGCGCTCATTAACCTCATAAGAAAGAAACATTTATGATGCTATTTGCATTAAACTACTTAATTAAAAAAAACATTAGGTCTATGTTTAGTTTAGGGGTGCTGTGAAAAAGGATTACAGACATATTAAAGGTGCCATGAGCTGGGTGGTGGCGGCACATGGCTTTAGTACCACACTTGGGAGGCAGAGGCAGGGGAGATTTCTGAGTTCCAGGACAGCCAGGGTTACACAAGGAACCCTGCTTTGGGGATGGAGGTGGGATGGGGTGGGGAGGGGGAAAGTTGCCGTAAACCAAGGAAGTTTGAGAACCAACAGCATAACTTATATGGAGAAAACTATACACATCAGTAAACAGAAAAATATACCATGTTTATTTTTAGGGAAGTTAAACAGAGATTTCCGGTCCTTGTAAATTAATATAGAAAACCAATACAATCCAAATTAAAGTAATTATGGGAAGTTTCTGGTTATTAAAACATGTGCTAGGCCATGGGCTTGTTCTCCAGCACCATAAAAACAAAATACTAACAAAGAAGCACATCAGTTAGTTACAACTTGGAAAAAATGTGAGAAATAATGTCCCACAGCAATAGTTAAAAGAGTATGGCAATGGCTCAAGATGTAAGAATTAGTCAATAAATAATGCCACAGCAATTAGCATTCTAGAAAATATGTACAAAGAAATTATCAAAATGTTCAGCCTCACTGGTAATCAAAAATGCAAGGTAAAAATAACAGTTGCTATCTAGTTTTGGGAGACAGGGTTTCCCTGTGTAGCCCTGGCTGTCCTGGAACTCTTGTTGTAGATCAGGCTGGCCTCTAACTTACAGAGACTCCACTGCCCTTGCTCCACCTCCTGAGTGCTGGGATTAAAGGTATGTGCCACCACTGCCCAACTAACAGTTGCTACTTTTGAGAAGATACTCATTATTACTAAATATAGTAATTACTGTTTTAAACGACAATCACTGATACATTCAGAACAGAGGAAATCAGTGCGATCATGTACTTACTGACTGGGGTTGCAAATCTTGGAAGGGCGATTTGAAAAAATTAAAAAACCTTTAAATATGGACTTTCTGACATGTAAACATCTAGAAATTTACACAAAGAGTTATCAGATACCCTGTGCTTCAACATACCACCCTCCAAAAGAATAAAATTCTTGCAATTCCATGTGCAATTAATATACTGAATTATTTTATTCAAGTGATCAAGCTGGACAGAAACACTTGAAGCTATTGTATTTAACCACTTAAACAGAAACAAAGTGTATGTTTTAGCTTATGGATAGGGTGCCAGGAACACAGATTAGGGACAGTCCAAAAGTGTCTATAAAGGAATATTCAACTGAAAGACATAACAGTGAAAGGCTAGAAATGGTCTGCATATTCAAAGATAGCATAGTCACTATGATGTAATATTATGCAACTGTTAAACTTCATGTTTATTTCTGAAGGAAGATTAGCTTTATATGTAACGTAACTCTAATCTGAATATAAGAAATTGCCCTAAATTTTAATTCAAAGGATTAAAAAAAAACCCAACACCACAAAAACCTCTTATCTACTATAATCTCAACTACATAGGAAAAAAAAAGCATCATGAATATAGTAAAGGCGTAAGAATAATGTAAATTCATAGTTGTGCTTTAGGGTAGGCCTGTGGCTGGTATTTTACTTTTTCTTCAGAATTATTAACACATTTCATTGTTTCTTAAATGAGTAAATAATATAAATATTGCCTAAAATCCTCCATTAATAGCAGCTAATAAGCTAATAGCTAACAGCTAATAGGCTAAGGTACAAATCTAAGATGTCTAGATTATACCACAGAGCTTTTCAAGGTTGTATGAGCACAAAGAGATACTCTCTTTCTTTGAGAATCATGGCCAAGTCCATACAAATACCCACCTGGATTCTCCTTCATCCTCCACATGTTCACAGTGGACAGAATTGAGAGCACTGACTCTTTTATAATCCTGGGGTGTCAGATATAAATACTTGTATCCCTGAGAAGCACAAATAGTTTTTAACTCATTATCTGCCATTATCACACAACCAAGACAAACATACATAAAAAAACTTGCTCCAAAGCTAGATTTACACTGATAAATTATTTGAGTGACTGTCTAGCAGAACACTAGTATAGGTGGTTTCAAAGACGGAAGTTCCTACATTTTAGTCACCGTCTAATGTTGAAACAATATACCCTATAGTTCCAATTCCAGGTATGTTCCAGTCATTTCATTTTCAATAAGGTTAAAGGGTCATTTCTGGGTCTTTGGTGACACTTCCATTAATATATCAGCATGGGACTCAGGAATTGTGTGAATTACTGCTCTTCACTCAAATCCATATCATCAAAATAGAGAGGGGTAAGGTATAACTGAAAGGATCACAAATCTGGGAAATTAATATTGAAATCAGAGGTCGAGGCAGTAAAAAGTCTGAGCACAGAATTTATACTTTCACTTTTTTTGAATAAGTTCTATTTATATTAAAAAGCTGTATTTATTACTTAATGAATTATTTGCATGCATACACATACAAACAATTAAAGCAGAATACTATGTTATACATGTTTAACATGCTGAATGTATTTACAAGTTAGTTTTTATACACTGAGATGTGGTACAACCATCATGACTAATTCTAAGTTCTCCCAATACCCAAACAGAAACACAAACGTTCGAGTAGTCATTACTGACCTCATTATATACTTTATGGACACATTTTAATGAACAGTAATTACATTCACTAAAATCCATCGACTTTGTTATAAACTTTTATTTTTTTAGGGCATTGTGTGGCTATTTCCCAGGCCTTATTATTTCCCAGGCCTTATTTCCCTGGCCTTAGCATCCAGAGGAGTTGGGATCGCAGGCTTCAGCAACCATATGTGGCCTTTATCATTATTACCTGATGAGTTCTGATAAGTGGATATATACTCGTGTTAGCACCATGGTAATCAGAATAAGGAATATTTTTTTATTATACCTTCAAATAGTCTTATATATAAGGACATGAAAAGTAGGAAAAGAATCTGAGAAAGAGGAGCCACAAAGGTAGATAGAAAACCAAGAGAAGTATTTAAAAGATAAAGCAGAGACCACTGGAATCAAATGCTGCTGAATCATCAAATAACCACTAAGATAAGGACTGAGAACTCAGTGTTGAATTTGCAACACACAATCTCTGGTGACCTTGATGAAAGTAGCTTGATCAGAATGGTTCTGGTGCAGGCTTCACAGAAGGAGGTTCGAGAGAGTGGGAACAGAGCCTGCAACAGCAAGAGCAGACAACTCTTTGAAGTTCTGCTTTCAAGTAAAGAGGAAGAACAGGTCACAGTGAGTGACTTGAGGGATATGTGTGTGTTATGTCAAGGTACAGTTCAAGGAGAGAGGGAAAAGGGGATGCGCTGAGCAAAGGAGGAGTGGTATTCTTCACTACAAACAGCTACAAAGGGAGGGATGGTTTTAGGAAGGGCGGGGATTATTCATTTCAAGCACACTGGACTGAGGTGGAGAGGAGTGGGGACAGACAGAGGACGTGCTCATCTGCACAAGGAGCTAAAGTTTTTCACTTGTTTCTCTTGCAGTACGGGGGTAGGGGTGGGGGTGGGGTGAATGCAGAGAAGAAGCAAGTCTTGTTTCTATTTCAGAGCATCTTGGGAAGCAAGGACTGATCCTGAGTAGGAATGATGGTAAGGGAAGAGGGTGGAGAAGATGTGAGGAGAGAGGAAATGTGAGACCATCATCAAGAATTTGGTAAGCTCAGATTTGGAAAGTGGGACCCAGTCAGAGAACCACATTTTTCTCCATCTCTGTTCAGTCGCACAGTGCACATGTGGAGAAGGTGGACAGAGTTAGGTTTGAAAAGGTTTTACTTCTAGAGGTATAGACGAAGCAGAATGAGCAGAAAAACAAAGGTGACAATTAAGACAATTAAATGCTATCAAGGTGAACCTTGGAATTAAAAAAGTTGAATGAGCAGGACACAGGCCTTGAATGCCAGCTGAGCCAAGCAGACCTTTATGAATTAAAGGACAACTGGGTCTACATAGTACATTCCAGGCCAGCTAAAGCTACAAAGAGAAACCTAAAAGCAAAACAACAAACTGGGTGGTGCTGGTGAATACCTTTAATCACAGCATTCAGGAGGCAGAGGCAGAGGCAGATGCAGAGGCAGGTGAATCTCTCTGTGAGTTTGAGGCCAGTCTGGTCTACAGAGTGAGTTCCAGGACACCCAGGGTTACACAGTGAAACCCTGTCCAGAAAGAACAAACCAAACTAAACCAAAAAAAGCCAAAACCAAAGCAAAAAACCAAAACAATAAAAAAAAAAAACCCATCAAACAAGTTGAATGAAATGAGAGTGAAAAATGGGGGGAAAAAGTGGCAGAATCACAGTATTTGTAGGCTTAAAGGATCACTGGATTTCGAAAGCGTCAGAAACTGAGCACATGGAGCACATGTGACGATGCCCTGCCATTCCAGTTCTAGCTCCGCTGTAGACAGCTACCAAGTTGCCCTGGCAAGTTAGAAGCTCCAAGGACAATGGAGTGGAAGAGTGGCAAAGAGAGGGATGCATAAACGTGGTATCATAGACAGAGTAGCAAGGGTGGACCATTAGAGAGAGATCTCAAAGATCCAGTTACGATGAGGATCACCTAGTGGATGAAACAATCGCAAGAATTATCACACAACTAAGTAGCATTGGAGAAAGTTAACAATATAGTAGAAATGAAAAGATGCAAAGTGGCCTGGAGAGGTGGCTCCAGGGTTAAAACCACTTACTGCTACTGCTCTTGGAGTCCAGGTTCAATTCCCAGCACCTACATGACAGCTCATAAGTGGCTATGACTCCAGTTCCAGAGGCTCCAACATCCTCTTTTGTTGGCTACAGGCAGGCGCTTGCGCTCTCGCTCTCGCGCTCTCTCTCTCTCTCTCTCTCTCTCTCTCTCTCTCCCTCTCTCTCTCTCTCTCTCTCTCTCTCTCCCCTCCCTCTCTCGCACGCACATGGTATATGTACATATACTTAGTCGCATACACATACACATAAAATAAATAAATTTGAGAGCTGGAGAGAGTACGTTCTGCTTTTGAAAAGGAGCCAGCATCTACGTTGGGTCACTCACAACTACCCAATATAGTGGCTCAAAACCACTTCTTAAGGAAGATGGTTCTCTTGTTTTGTTTTAAATTCCATCTTGTGTATTACGTGGAGGTCAGAGAATTTGTGGTAATTGGCTCTTCCCTCCCATCACTGTGGATCCTAGGGATTGAACTCAGGCCTTCAGGGTTGGCAGCATGCATCTTACTCTCGACCATTTCACTGGCCCTAAGGAATTTTTTGTTTGTTTGTTTGTTTTTCGAGACAGGGTTTCTCTGTGTAGCCCTGGCTGTCCTGGAATTCACTCTGTATACCAGGCTGGCCTCAAACTCAGAAATCCTCCTGCCTCTGCCTCCCAAGTGCTGGAATTAATGGCGTGCTTCACCACTGCACAGCCCTAAGGAATTTTTGTAAGTAATTTTGTAAATGCTCCTTTTTAAACATTGTTCCTCTCATGTATATCTCATGTATATCAACACATATCCATGCATAAACATACAGAGACTTGAGGTGCTATCTCTGTGTGGCCCATACCTTATAGGGATCTTCAGGATCTACCCAGGCCACATGGAACATATGACGTATTTCTTCTGCCAGCCCAATTCTAGCTCCGCTGTTGGCTGCCACATAGATGCGTGGGATGCCTTCTGCTCTGGCAAGTTCAGAAGCTCTGAGAAACAGCAAATCCTCCTGAGGCCCAAAGGAGCCAATCCGATATGTAATGTCATTGCCGATGACAATGATATCTCGGCCATCTGGATATTCAGGGCTTTTAAGGCTCATTTTCCAGGCTACCATTCCAATCTACAAGGACAAAAACAAATGAAAACAGCTTCTTACATTCCTTTACTTTTGAGGATTCTTGAAGGTAAGACACTAGACTTAAGATACATCCTTCAGAAGATGTGCATTGTAAAAGAACCAAGCTCCCTCTTGGAAAGCAAACATTCTAGGATGCTGCTTCACATTACTACTGTGTCGCCTCAATTCTTCAATGAATTTACTTAAACAAAATGGAAAAACTCCAAATCTAAATGCACTCAAGATTACATGTTGAAGAAAGATAAGACAGTGGGGATGAGTTCAGAATGTCCATTTTACTAAACTATATACTACGACACTAATTTTCAGCTTTGATGAGATTTGTTTCAAGAAACCTTTAGCACATAAGGGATAGAAAGAGCATCACCTCTCACAGACTGTCCAACTTTTCTTGTGATCTCAGGCCCTTTTATTGTCCTTTAGGAAAGATTCCTCAGTGGCTTGGGTCCAGGTATTTTCCATTTCTGCAAAGATTTACTATCGAAATTCTTGTTGCTTTCTTCAGCTCCAGAAAACCAAAGGATGCACAGAGCTAATCTCTTGATGCACTATGATGTATGTAAATCTCTGCTCTCTGTTCAGTGGCATCTGACCAGCCAAACAAACAAATGATACAGACTTGAAAGACAGAGGTGACACGTCTCTTCTCAAACCCTTCTGGCTCTTTCCTTTTTAATCCCCTTCTATATGAGAGCTACTCAATCCTACTTGTTTATTTGCTAGTCCCATTTCTTTCGTATGCACTTACGCCTCTGTTACAGCTGCAGTTTTTCATGTCTGCCCGTCTATTTCCCCTATACCTGGATAAGTAATGCTTTTCATTCTTTACCCTCTTTTTTTTCTGTCTCCTGCTTCGCTCCCTACCCCCACCACTCATGCCCAAACACAAAACCTACCAGATGAGCATTTCTGGCCCTGCTTAATGGAGCCCAGCCACATCTGCAGCCTTGGTCCCTCATCCCCAGGCTGCTGCATATCACCTCATTGGGGAGCTGGCCATCAACAGATGTAAATAGCAGCATCCCTGGAAAGCCACATGCATCACCCAGACTCAACCCAGCCAGTGATCATAAGCTCTGAGTACACATTCCTCAATCCAATTGCACATCACTGTAATCAAGCTGGTTGAAGCTTTCTACACAGCGATTTGTGATTCTTTGCATTAAGAAATCTATATGAAACACCTACTGATAAATATAAGCTATTTAATATATCATACCATTGGCCGAATACAAAATGGATGTAATATAGGAAAAAAAAATTCCACTCACTTTCTGAGATATGATATTACTCTATCGGCTCATTAAAGACAAATAAGGGAAAAGAAGCCTACCATTTGAATGCTACACAGAGAAGCCCCAAATATCAGAACAATTTTGATCTAAAACAGCAGCAGCAGCAGCAGCAGCAGCAGCAGCAGCAGCAGCAGCAAAAAGGCTAGCTTATAAAATGCATGTATGGTGAGATTTTTTTTTTTAACATTTTCAGGTACTGTTTTAGCTAAACCATTCATTTGTTTCTCAGAAAAGAAAACATACTCCCTGTCTACTTTCTTGTAAGCATATTTGCAGTTAGGAAGATTGGGTTTAACACCAAATTTTATGCTATTTTAACCTTAGCCACTTAGGCCAGCTTAGATACAAGCCCTGAAGATTCTACTTTGGCATTTGTATCCTAATGTAAACACTGACTGTGGCATTGGAAAAGTAGATAATACTCTTATCTTTCCTCATTATCTAGGGACTCTTGTGTCACTTGGGCAGCCTGTTCAGCAACTGGCCAGGTCATTATGCTTGCAAAATTGACTTCTAATTAGATGTCAACACAGTAGCACAAGAACATTTTTTCCTCTCTCCAGTTTTTTAAGGCAGGTCACACTATATAGCTTCAGATAACCTTAAATTTGTTATGTAGTCCAAGATGGCCTTGAATTTACAATCCTCCTGCCTCAGCCTCCTGTGTGTTGGGATTATAGACACACAAAACCATATCTGGCTTTACACGTTACTTTCTTCTCTCAATGTCTTGCATTGATTAGCCCCACTCACTGACTCCTACATTAAAAGAGACAAAAGAGAACTGAGTTGAGCCAGTCTCAGTACAGGAAGGATCCTTACCAAGAACACATTCAGTTGTGAGTTAGCACAATGAACACAGGAGGAAGCACCTGTGGTTCAATTAACATTAAAATTTGGATTTCATTGCTAATCAAACAGTAGTAGGGCGAATAAGGGTAAACATGGGCTTTGGAGTCAACCAAACTTAGATCTAAATTGAGGATCTATCACTTATTAGGTTAGTGACCTCAGTATATATTTAACCTTATTGAACTTCAGTGTCCCTATATAAAAGATAAAGATAGCTGATGAATTTGATGAACTACTGGAAGCAGGACTCTATATTAAATCCAACATACAAAGCTTGCCCTTTTTTCCCCTCAACCAATCTAAATCCTGTTTGAAAGTTTCATTCAAACTCCACTTCCTCATTAAAGCTCCCTGATTCTAAAGTGACGTCTGCACTCTCTGATCTCCAAGATCTTCATGTAGCTCAGATATCACCTACAACTAACTGACTGACTTTTTTCTGTTTTTTTTTAAAGACAGATTTTATTTTGTAGCCCAGACTAACTTTCTTTCCTTTCCTCTTTTCTTTTTTTTTTCTCTTCTCTTCTTTTCTTCCCTGAGACAGACTATAGCACAGGGTTGGCCTCAAACTCATGGCAATCCTCCCATCTCACCCTCTTGACAGCTGAGACTGCATGAGAGTGCCATCAGTCACAGAATAGTCATTTCATTAAAATAAACGCTACTACTTGGAAATTCTAGGAAAACTGTCAACACTGTGAGTCAAAACACTGGTCATGACCAATATCTAAAGAATATAGATTGAGAGTCCCATTAAGTGAAACTGTAAGGTAAGAATAGGTATTATCAAATGAATATCTACCATACGTTGCATTACACTGTAAGTTGATAAACACTGACAATAATTAAGAGCTTAAGTGAGAAATGAAATCAGACGTCTTGGTACAAATGTCAGTTTCATACTAGCTGTAATGCCTTGTATACAGCAACCTTAACAGGCTCGCTTTCCCCACCTATAAAATAGGATTTTTCTTGAGGAATTGTTATGAAGAGCATATTGAAGTAGTATAGAGCCTGTACATACATGCTCTGAAAGTAGCTCTTATAACACAGAAGGTTGCTAGCTGTCACTGTCATAAAGAAAGGGGGGCGCAGAGTAACTTTTAGGAGGGGGATTTGCTGGGGACTCAAAGCATAGCTCCATATACATTATGCACATATGCGACCACTGAACTTGTTTTTATAGCTAGTGAGAATTATTTACTTTTTAAGGTAAGGTTCACAGAAAAAGAAATGCTGTTCTTTACTAGAGAAATTATAGAAGTATAGTTCAGAATATTATTACTGTCTTCAGTTGAATACAATATGGATTGTGAATATTAATTATAGCATAAACATAAATGTCACTGATCCCTAACTGTAATGTGGTTTCATGGATTGGATTCTGGAATAGAAAAAGGATATTATTAGAAAAGAAACTTGTAAAATTCACAACAAACTCATTTGTAAATCTGAAACACTGATAATTTCTTCATTTTGATAATTCTAGTATGATTACATGATGTTAATACAAGGGGATATAAAGAGTATAGTTTAGTGGTAGAATGCATACTATTGTTTCTGGGTCTACACTTATTAAAATAGTGCAAATGTATACTTCCAGCATTCTGAAAGCAGAGGCAGGAGAATTAAACTCGAAGTTCCAGACTAGCCTGGGCTTCTGCCATGCCTAATGAACTCTCTATACTGTACTGAATACTGTTTTCTTTCTTACACACACACACACACACACACACACACACACACACACACACACACTTACTTTTGAAGCAAAGAAAATTGGATAGCAAAGAAAAGTATATATACATATACATATACATATACATATACATATACATATACATATACATATATATATATATATACACATATACTTTTTGGTTTTTTTTTTTTTTTGAGACAGGGCTGTGTAGTTCTGGCTGTCCTGGAACTCACTCTGTAGACCAGGGTGGCCTCAAACTCAGAAATCCACCTGTCTCTGCCTCCCAAGTGCTGGGATTAAAGGCGTGCGCCACCACCGCCTGGCCATTGTTAGTATTCTGAATAGCATTACAATCATGAAACTGTTAAATGCCTGGTCTTGACATCTCAAATGTTGACAGGTGGGGCAAGAAAAGAATGGAGACAAGGCACAAAGAAGAACATGCTCCTGGGATTTAGTGGGTATAGGAATCATGGGTGAAAACATGTCAAAGACAGGGGAGACTGTAGAGGCTAGGTTTGTGTCTGGGAAAATATGTTCAGCCAATTCAACAATTCTTAGCTGGGCGGTGGTGGCGCACGCCTTTAATCCCAGCACTTGGGAGGCAGAGGTAGGTGGATTTCTGAGTTCAAGGCCAGCCTGGTATACAGAGTGAGTTCCAGGACAGCAGGGCTACACAGAGAAACCCTGTCTTGAAAAACAAAAACAAAAACAAAACAAAACAAAACAAAAATTCTTGATTATTTCTATATTAAAACATTCTCTTAATCTCAAAAACAAAGTGATGGCTTTGAAGGTTATGAATTTAAAATTACCTATGATATAGTATACAAGTAGAAAAGGACACAAAAATACATGCATATTATAACTGTAATCAACAAAACAGTGTGGTATTTAAGGGTATAGACTCAGAAGCCAAATACCTAGACTCTGAGTGTGTTGGTGCATAGATGTTATCCCAGCACTTGGAAAGCAAGAATTACACTGCAAGATTTTATCTTACAAAATAAAAAAATTTAGTCAGACATGGTGGGGCACACCTATAAACCCAGCCCTTAGCAGGCAGAGGGAGTATGGCTTTAAGTTCTAAGTAACTCAGGGTTATAAAGCAAGAGCCCATCTCAAAACAATCAGAAAACACTCTCTTGGGCTGTTGGGGCTATCATTTTATTCTTAAAAGAGAAGTGTTCTGTGGTGCTGTGGTAGAATGTAAACATATATATACACAGGTTTATACAATATTAATATCTCTACCTGAGAAGTAACTGCTTCTCTGTGTTTTTCTGGTCTGATGGTTAAATACATATTTATACTTTTAAAGTCAATATTTGTATAATAGACAAGAACAGTGCCTATCAGCTAAATACATATTTAGGACTGTACCACATGTATTACAAACATGTACTAAAATCGAAAGCTTATATTTATACAGAGCCTTTCGTCTTGAAAAGGACTAAGGAGCTTACAAACGTATGTACATAAAAGGGCATTAGCACTGACAGGCAGGCAAGTATCAGCTCCCACTTCCCTATGTCTCTTAGCAGTCCTGGGCAGGAACACAGTGTCAACAGGCACAGATCTGTAACAGCTGCAAAGACATTAACACAACAATCCAGTTGGAACACACGGGCACCTAGGACAGCAGCTGGAAAACAGCAACTGCATTCCTCTGGTGCAGAAGCACCATGGCCATTTCCAGCTTTGTATTTTTAAATTATTCTCTACCAAACTCAACTAATCACTTGACAAAATTGAATTTGATACTGAAAATGGTTTCTGAATGCAAAACACTTCGTCTGATGATTGAACACTAGGTTGAAGAATGCTTCCTCTTGCCCTTGATTTAAAGAGGGGGGTGGGAGTTGGGAGGTTATGACAGTCAAGAGAAATGACTCAAAATATTTTAAGAATAGCTTTGTCTCAGAGGATTCAGCCACTACATCAAAAGTCAGTTATATCCTCCCTTTCCCATTTAATTAGGACACTGTTAAGTTTTTCAGTCCAGTTACTTTATATCTGTGGGTCTATGAAGATTTCCTATTCTTATAGAATTGACTACAATTCTATAAGAATATGGCTACAATTCTATAAGAATATACACAGTGTGACAATGTGATTAGAAATGTAGCACTGACTGACTTCACCTAAGCCCAATCAACAGCCTTGTATACTAACCAAGAAAAATGCATCACTGAATCCTCTTTTTCCTTCTTTTATGTACATAAAACTTGGTTTAAAAAAAAAAGAGAGAAGAGAAGAAAAGAAAAAGAAGGAAAAGAAACTCCAGAACAGAAGCCTGAAGAGAACTGAAAAGCCGCAGAAGGGCAACCTGTGACTGCTTGTCTGAGTGGGCAGGTCTGTGTCTAATGAGTTTCCAAGTGGGCTTCTTGGTGCTGGCAGCATCAAGCATTCTCTTCCTTGGCCAAATCCTGTCTACAGCACTGTCTAAGTAGTTACCACTGAAAAGTATGTTTTCACTGATGCAGATAGCCACAAGTAAGTTTTAAAATACTAAATTTCAGATACATTTTTTTTTTCATAACGGAACTTTCAGTGAGCAGACTTCTTAGGCATAGGGTTATCAATTCAAGCTAACTACTCATCCTAAGGTGAAAGGGGAGATGGGCCAAAAGAGCTACAGTGAATAAGCTAGAAAGGAGCTAGAAAGTGTTTATTTTCTTTATGCAAGTCCTGAGGAAGAAAATAATTCTCTGGCTACTCTCTGATCCTGGAATAAACAGGCTCAAATGAGGGAGGAGGGAGCAGGGAGGGGAAAGCAAGCAGAAGAGAACAGTCTTATTTAACTGTTTTTATGTGGGTAAAATGATTTGTGCCATGGTATTTCCATAAGAAGTGGGACCATTATTTTCCTGTAGAAACACATTTGGTTTGAAAAGTATCACTGGACAGGACATGAAAATCAAACCAAATGAATTATTCACAACCTCCGATCAGAGGTGATCATTATTTCTGATGCTCCAAACAGTGATTAGGATTCTGCCCTGAGATGTCATTTTCTCGCTGAGTAACACCAGCAATAGAGAAAGGCATTATCTATCTATCTATATATGTACTTTTTTCTCCTAGGAAGACCCTGGTTTAATGTTACTATAACAGATACTAAAAAATATGATAATATTAACATTTATTCTGGTGGTACCCAAAAATGCCATTAGTCTGACATACAGTGTCAACACTAATCATGACCCAAAATTAGCACCAAAATTGACATCAACATTAATTGTACTATCAGTGCGACTACAATGTTCAAGTGCACACAGGCACTTCCCAAAGCTGCTGCTGTTGTCATGAAGCTATAACATGAAGCTCAACAGAGAAATGTGAAGGAAAAGCTAGGGGGCAAAACATGACAGGTTTACTTTTGAGGGTGTAATGGGGCGCCCGTCAGCCCTGCCAGGCTGTAGGAGCAGAGAGGGAATCTTTGCCACAGTTGCTTTCTTCTCTCCACACTTTAAGCTCAGCTGTAACAACACTTCCTCATATAGACTGAGGCTGGCTAGTGGCTGAGGTGGCTATTTTTAACATGTATCCCATGTTAAAGCCTACATGTTCTAACTCTGCTAATGCCTGAAAGATGACTACTTGCAAGGCTCTGGAGAGAGCACAAAGAACCCTAGACTGTCACAGTTCAAATGGCATTGAATCACAAAAATGAAAAAAAAAAACAAGACTCAGAGAGAATAAACTTGAACATGGGCTTCTTTTTTAAGGAACTTACATCAATATGTTACCTTTTTCCCTTTTAAATTAAATATAGCAAATTAAAGCTATATTTTTTGTTTGTTTGTTTGTTTTTTGAGACAGGGTTTCTCTGTGTAGCCCTGGCTGTCCTGGAATTCACTCTGTAGACCAGGCTGTCCTCGAACTCAGAAATCCGCCTGCCTCTGCCTCCCAAGTGCGGGGACTAAAGGTGTGCGCCACCACCACCCGGCAAAGCTGTATTTTTAATTAGAAACTATCAAAAGCAATTGCCATAATTAAAATATAACAAAATACAAGAAAATATTTAAAAGTTGTATTTTTAAGCCACAAGGCAGTGTGATATTTGATCTAATTTGTCCTGTTCGTGAAAACTATGCCACAAATAGTCGGGGCCTTTCCATGCTGCATGATCTGCCAGAACATTGTGTGCCAGTGCTAATGTCAAACAATCACATGAGCTCAAGACAACTTTCTTGACAACTGAAAACTTATTTCTATATGAAAAATTTCAGCCATATGAAAATATGACCAAAGATTACAATAATAATCTTGTACTAGGGAATAATTTCTACTTGTGATATTTACATACATGAAATCATAGTAATTTTACATATCTATACTCAGAAATTTAATTTTTTTAAAGATTTATTTATTTATTATATATGAATACACTGTAGCTGTCTTCAGACACACCAGAAGAGGGCATCGAATCTCATTACGGATGGTTGTAAGCCACCATGTGGTTGCTGGGATTTGAACTCAGGACCTCTGAAAGAGCAGTCAGTGCTCTTAACCACTGAGCCATCTCTCCAGTCCCGAAATTTAATTTTTTAAATACACAATCAAATACATACAGGCGATGGATTTAAGAAATGAAACAGGGTTAACTGACATAGAAGTTCACTAAGTTAGGCCTACTGTAGTTTTGGAAGCATTGCCTGTTAACCAGGCAAACAGATGTTCATCTCTGGTGCACCATGCCTCATTTTGGTGAGTCATCTGCTGCCTCTAGATGGAACTGCAGCTTCTTGACATAGGGTACTATACCACATCCCCAAGTCCCCAGGAAAATCTTAAAACTTACAATACATAAAAACAGCTCGCAAGAGTATTCTTCTGAGGCCTATCTCTAGTACTGAAATCTGGATAGGATGAGAAAAAGTCCTGCTCTACTGGACAACAATAACTTTGGGACTTTCAGTTAATTGAGCTCACTGAACTTTGGTTTGTTAACAGTCAGTCAAAACTAACTAAATAACCAGATGTGAAATCTCCAATACTAACAAAAAAACATTTGGAAGGAATTCTAAGAAAAGCATATGTACCCAAAAGAACAATATTAGAAATTCATTGGAAGTAATTCCATTTGGACAGACTTATTTTTCAAAATTAGCCTCAAACATTTTCTAATTGAAGGGATAGAAGATCATTTTAGACAAAGGCATAGAACCAAATATGCTCACTTAGACTAGGGGTAAGGTAAGAGCATAACATTTGTAAATATCACATAATATATGTTTCTCTAGATTTTCTATCTTGTAAGGTCCTGAGGCTAGGACTGAACCCACAGCCTTGTCCATGTCAGACAAGTGCTTTATCACTGAACTTCATCTGCTATCTTTGGAATAGGAGTCAGTGTTTTCTTCTTCCTCCTCTTAAAGCCCTTCATAGAAAATAAGGCTTTGTTCTCAAATACGAGTTATGAGTATTATGTACACCTAGAGGTATATGACCCCCATCTGCTAAAGATTTCAAGTTTACCTAAAGATGTTCTCCCTCCTTCAAGTATAGATTGGTGGTTTTGATTTCTCAGTAAGTTCAGAGTTCATGGTCCTCTGCTTTTCTTGTATTTTTGGTTGTAAGTCTGCCTCTAACAGCTGAGCTATCTTTCTAGCCTTTGTCTTCTGCTTCTCTAAGGGCTCTTTCAGAGCTCAACTTCAGGACAGTACAAATCAAATGAGCTACTTTTCTAATACATATCTAACAAAACATCACTGACTTAATATTCACCATTTTAAAAGGCAAACTAATTTCAGAAGATCTAAAGAAAACACAATAAAATTTATTGAGACTAGCTTCACAATCTTGAAGCTAATTTGAGGTTGAGTTAAAAAGTAATATATAAAAACATAGTGTTAAACTAGAAAAATACTTGGGTCCATCCCATGTTCGAGAGAAACAAGCAATCATTTTTGTATTTAAGCCAACAAGCACACACATACTCTCCAGGTAATTTTAGACAATAATGGGTTTCACGAGAATGAGTCCATGGTAAGCTAAGCTGTAGCAGTTCCTTTTCTCATCACTGTGTCCAAATACCCAGCTAAAGGAAACTTAAGGGGAGTTCATTTTAGCTTGGGTTGAAGAAAGGATACACTTCATCATGGTGGGAAGACCTGGACACAGGGATGTAATTGGTACATCATGTTTTAGGCCAGGAACCAGAGAGCTTCAATAAAGTCCCTATTCCATGGGAAATGGGTCACCACATTCAGGGAAAGGACTTCCTTCAGGAGATAAATCTCTCTGGAAACACCTCAGATGTTAGTCTGAGACAGAAGTGTGTCTCCTCCGTGATTACAGCGCCAGTCAGGTTGACAATGAAAATGGAGCATCACAGACAAGTTCTTTGTTAAGGATGGAGAGTGCCTGGCCTCAGAGCAGTCAGTACACATCTACAGATGAATGCCATCTAAGATTCTAGGCTTATTTTGGCTCCTCAACCTCTTTTTCCTATTATTACATTCTTTTCTTCTCTCTTTCCGCTCCCCCAACTCCTCTCTTTCTTGAGATAATTTTTCTACATAGCCCTGGGTGTCCTAGAACTTACTATGTGAACCAGGTTGGCCTCAAACTCACAAGATCTGCCTGCTTCTGCCTCCAAAATGCTAGGAAACCTTCTTCTTTTTTTAATGTTCAAATGAAAACTTTCAAAGAAATATAGCCTCAAAGTGTAAAGTACAGTCACAACAGTAGGATCTTAGTGGTTCGTAGTTGATGGAGTTTCTATTAAATCATTTTTAAAAAATATTTTTCTATACTGTTTAAAGTACTTTATAATTAAAAAAAAAATACAAGAGGGTTGGTCAAGAGGCTCAGTAGGTAAAGGCACTTGACACAAAGACGGCTAACCTGAGTTTGAGACCTGAAACCTACATGGTTGAAAGAGAGAATGGATTCTCACAAGTTGGAATCTGACCTCCACATGTGGGCCAGAGTACACATAAATGCACATATAATCTCTGTCTCTGTCTCTCTCTCATACATATACACACATACCTAATAAATAATAAATAAATAGGATGCTAGCACACTATAAACAATTAATGATACTTAAATACTGATATAAGAAGTAGTTTCAAAGCTGAATTCCTAATATCTACTATCTGTACCATTCCACCAGAGAACATAAAGCAGAAAATGAAATAAACATATCAACCATGATAGCTGCTAGCCTTTAAATTTTAATTTATATGAATTTATTTCCTATTTAGCATTCTTCTTTTAAAAAAGCTATGTGCCACTTTATGAGGTAGGCTCAACACATATTGAACCAGAGTTGAAATGCCAAAAGGAACATTAGAAGAAAACCTACCATGCCAACAACAAGGTAAAAAATAAAAAGGAATGAAGGAAACAAGTAGGTTTGCCTCATCAGGCAGGGGAATTTAAAAAGCCATCTTTCTATTAAAGGGAAGAGGAGGGAAAACCCTGACACCTAGTGCCCATCTGAAACACAAAGCCTCGGAGCCGCTCAGATTCCCTAGCATGGAGGCTTACGCAGAGGGGACTACTAAGATGCAGTAAATGTGCAATGCACGTTCCTTCCAGAACAACAACAAGCCTGAAGGAAAAATTCTTAGGCCATGCTAGGATTGCAGTCTATTATTATCACTCCTGTTTTGGGTTGCATTTACTATACCTCACTGCTATAACTACTTCTAAGTACAGTGTTTTCTCATTTCCAGTTTTTCATTACAATAAGAGCAATGTGAAGGAGTGCTAAAATCCCATGTTCTAGGGATTTGGTTTCCACCAGCACTAAAGTTACTGCAAGAGTTGCCTCCTGACCACATTTTCATCAGTACAAATTGCTGATTCAGTGCAACTGTAATAAATAAACAAACAAACAAAATGCAAGTGGATTTATTTAATTTTCAGAACAAATTATTTAATTTTCAGAACAATTAAGAATGTAACAGCCAATTGGTGGCTCATCCCTTTAACACTAGCACTTGTGAGGCAGAGGCAGGTGAATCTCAATGAGTTCCAGGCCAGTGTAGCCTACACAGCGAGTTCCAAGATAGCCAAGATAGCCAAAGCTATACAGAGAAACCCTATCTCAAAAAAACAAAACAAAACAAAATAAAACAAACAAACAAACACACACACACACACACACACAAATGTAACCACATGAAAGCCAGGATTTTTCTTTTTCCTAGCAGGCAAAGTTGAGTTGTTCACTGTCAAGTCCATTGCAGCCGCTAGTCTTAGCCTGAGCTTTTTAATAACTGGGTTTAGTGCAGAAAGCAGTTATGCTGCATTGGGAAGTATTACTCAAAATGTTCCCACCTGCAATTACAGCTTCCACTGAGTGATCAAAATAGGTTAGCAAACTGGCAGAAGGATGACACTGACTCCTCAAAGCACAAGTAGTAGCGCAGGCTGGATGGATAGCTGCGTCTCCCTGTGGCTCCAGAGCACACATTCATCTAGCTGTGGATTTACATACAGTGCTCATCACTGCAGCACTGGGGCTGCGAGAAAGGAAATCAGTTTAGTTTCTGTTGCAATCACATATTCCTCAATTTTCATCTTTACTTGAAACTATTAAGAAAATCCAGGCAACTCATCTTTAGAGCTATTTGCAAATAATGTAGTTCACAGATTTGGTCCACGTCATTCATATTCCCACTCTAAATTCATATTAAATGCAATGCCATTCAAATCTCACAATGAGAAGAAAGTATCCTGTACTTCTAATCAGGAATTAGGTGGTACTTCTTTAGTTACATCTTTCTTGATGGGGGAAGGGACAGCAGGAAAACAGGAAGGAGTAAGCTAACACAGAGCCAGAAAAGCTATTTCTTGTGTTCTTAGCACAGGCACAAGTGTTCAGAATGCAGGTCACATTTCTGCTGAAATAGCCAATATCTTCCTCAAGCAGCAGACAGGTTACCTAAAACTAAATGGAACTGAATTGGTCCAAGTTCTGGTCCTATCACCTTTCACCTACTTACCATCCTAGGAAGAAAGAGGGGAAGACAGGCTGGCCAACCAGGACACGATGGTCTAGTAAGTGCACAATTTTTGCCTCTGGCTATAGGGAGAAACATCTCAATTCATGGAAAAACTATGCAAGAGTCTCTTGTTTTACCTTCAATTCTTACATCCATGTGCTGACTTTTAAACCCAGAAACTCCAATACTTCAAGGTAATTCACTGTCACCCACAATGATGACCTGGTAGAGCCGTCACTCTGGAGAACATTACATTATGATGATTTAATGTCTACGTAGCATCAGTGCATTTACATTGAGCCTTGGCTTTCAGAACATTAACAGGTCAATTTTTTATTCCTTCTTAAATAGAACTATTCCTTACGGCTCTGTCCTGATGCCCATTCTCTTTGGCAAAGGACAGATTTGCCCCAACTCCCATGAGAAGGAGCCCTCCTTGTTCTCTCCTATCATTCCTCAGGTAATATGTAGAGTGCTAGGTTCATGACAAACTTGTCTCTTTGACCAAAGAAAATTAAACTGCAGTAGTGGAAAGTCAATGTTCCCTGATAAAAGTGGGCTCAGCAGAGATAGATCTTAGTGACACCTCGTCATCTTTTACATACAGCTGTCCCTCAGAGTCAAATGCTAAAACTCCATCCTTAGACTAGTCTCTTGAAGGACACACTCCATTGTGTCCTACTACTGGTAACAGAGCTTGATTCTAATACCTTAACCCCATTCCTGTCATGCCATGTCCTATAATCTGGCTAAGGTCATTGACCTCACCAGCCACCCTGGGCATCAGTTATTGACTGTTCACAAAAGAACAGCAGCCTCACTCTTCCTGAACTCTCAGGTTCAGAAACAGCAAGCTAACATGCAGGCTCAATCCTAGTCAGTCATCTGAAAAAAAGGAAAAGAGAAAAAAAGAAAACGTAACTAAGAAAAGGAAGATAGAATAATGGAAAAGGTGATACAGAGCAATGGCTATCTTCACATTTGCATTCTGATTTCAAAGCCACTGGGTGAAGGAAAACTCATGGTCACCACTGTATACTGCCACTTACCACAGTAGCCGCTCCTTTTATTCTAAGGTTTGTTAGGTCTTAAAGGGGTTAAAAAAAATCTTTAATTTTTTTTTTGTTCCTGTGTGTGTGTGTGTGTGTGTGGTCGTCTTTGGGTACAGAGTTCCGTATAATAAGACTATTTGTATTCATACTGGCAGAGTAAACACTACATGTTCATGCCCAGGCAGCTCTGTGCTTGTAATTTCAGCAAGAACAGAGCTCTGTCCCTCTGGGACTTCACTACTCCCCCAGTCTCCATTCGCTCAGACACAGAATGAGTACAGAGAGAAAGCAGGAGAAGAAAGATCATGGCAAGAGGTTTCACACAGCACTGCAGCTAGCATTTCACATGGCATAAAAAAAAAAATCTCATTTTGTGTTTTAATTACATTAGTTAAAACTGTTTTACTCTCAGCCTCATGTTCACAAGGGTACTTTCTACTCCTCAATAGCTATTCACTGAATCAAAATTGCAGACTAACACAACGAAGCTTTTCTTTCCTGCTGAGGGGCTTGTGAGCAGAAACCATACAGTAGACAGAAGCTCTGCTTCAACTCTGTGTGTCGATGCATACGCATTTACTCTCGGCAGCAGCTGCCACTTCCACCCTGTCTTCTTGCCATTTGTTGAGGCACCAGATCGGAAGATCTCCGACTACTCTAAGCCTCTCTGTCTGGTCCAGTGCTTGTCTCTCTATCCTAGAAGCAAATCACCTGCTCTTGCTGCCTGTACTGTGGTATTGAAAAGCCATAAACCTTATACACAAAACAAATATTTTAGAAAAGGATACAGAAGCTGGGCTTGGTGGCACATGCCTTTAATAATAGCAGAGACAAAGTTCAAGGCCAGCATATTCTACAAAGTGAGCTCCAGGACAGCCAGGGCTACATAGAGAGACCCTATTTCCTAAGAACCAAAACTAAGATACTGAACACAACGGAAAAAATTCATATAGTATCTCCAGTGATCAGCTAGCTTGCTCATCGAAAACACTCAGATAGGGATTATTTTAAGGAATAACTTTAGCTATTCCTTAAAATATTTAGCTGAACCTGTGATAAAACATTTGTATTTTTAGATGTGTTAATAGTTTTATCATCGCTATAATTGTATCTTAGAAGCATAATCAAAATCTTATAACTCTTACTACATGGAGATAAGGGGACACACAAGAATATACCTTTATGTCATTATTACATGGCACTATATGAGAAAGGCTATCAATCTTAGAAAAGGCTTTCTGGTTTTTTTTTGTCTTTTGCTTTTTTTAAGACAGAGAGTCACAGAGCTCAGGTTAACTCTGAACTAATTTTCTTGCCTCAGTCTCCAAATGGTGCTGTGTGACACAATACATGGCTAGAAATGTGGTTTTTTTATTTTTAAAAGTTTTATTATTTTTAGTGTCTAATAATTTATTATATTCATTTTTATTTTAAAAAATTTAAATATATTTTGATCATATTATTTTTCTCCTCAAGTCATTCCAGAATCTTTCCCTGACCCTCTCTACCCAACTTTAAGGTTTTAATAACTATCAAAATCAGGCAGGCGTGGTGCCATATGTCTCTAATCCCAGCACTCAGAAGGCAGGCAGAGTTTAAAACCAGCCTGGTCTATGTATGAGTTCTAGGCCACCCAGGCAAATGTAGTGAATGAGACCTTGTCTCAAAAACAAACCAACCAACCAACCAACCAACCAACCAACCAACCAACCAACCAACCAACC
>NW_021604658.1:1040490-1070072 GCF_004785775.1 Grammomys surdaster | reverse complement strand
ACCAACCAACCAACCAACCAACCAACCAACCAACCAACCAACCAACCGTTTTTGTGCTTCTTTTCTTTTAAACCGCTGGCTCTGACTGAGCCCTTTAGTAAGAACTTCTTTATCATGCTCACAATATCACCAAACCCAGTAACTCAAGTATAAAAAAAAAAAGACCTAAGGATCTCAAAATTCCAAACTTTTGTAAAAAAGGGGAAATAATCTATTCTCATGTATCTTCAATTCTGAACCCACAATCTTAGTCCACTTACATTCCTACCTTCACTTCTAGCTTAAAGCAAATCCAAAACATTAGACCTTGATCTTTAAAGTATGTATGCCCATCAGAAAATACCCCTTTTCAAAAAGCACAATTGCAATGCCATTATCATATCTAAAAATTTACAGTGATTTCTGGATTTGGTCCATTCTCTCACTGAGGAAATCTACACCAAATATTGCCCTGACTCTCCTACTTGAGTCTTAGCTCCTACTGTGTAATGACAGCACTCATGGAAGGCTGGTACTAGTAGACACAGACCTGGAAAGGGACAAGGGCTTATCTACTTGCCTCATTTCCTCCTGGAAGTCTGTTCATATGGACCAGCTGGCCTTGATCATCCAACACCAGTTCAGTATACGTCAGTATGTCGGAAGGCAAAGGAGGTGAAGGAAGAAATGCTTGAGTGGACATGGACTCCCAGAGTTTGATGAGCGACTAATGGAAGAAAGAAGTTTGACTTATCAGTAACAATTAACATTTCAACATGGATAAAAATCAACGTCAAACTCAGTCACTCTGACTCTGCTTTCTTTTCCAAGAGCGCTAAGGAGAGTGTGAGCCTTGGACCAAATGCTCCAACCTTCACTCTCAGCAAACATATACTTGGAACCATTTTTAGAGCATTTTTTAGTAGGTCAAAAGTCAGGAATTTTTGACATCAACCCCTATGCAGTCAGGATTGTCCCTCAGGGAACCCAGAGAGATATTTTTAACTTTTATTGGTATTCCCTTGCAGTGCTTAGCCTCGCAGCCTAAGAATTCAGGTCGCCTGTCAGAGAGGGTTCTGGGTGGCCCCTCTCTGCTTGGTCTAGGGGTCTAGGGGTCTCCTCTTTTAGGTTGGGTGGAAATGGGTTTTGGGAACACCCTGTATAAAACAGCAATAGGCCTGTCATACATGTATACTAACACCAAGTCTTGGGTCTCTGTGGATAAACACTGAAACAGATGGCTATAAGCTACTGTAAACAGGCACTTTTCTGTGACAATTTACCAGCCTGAGTAGTCATAGGCCTTGTAATAGGTAGCCTTGGTAGATAATACCAACTTAGATAAGGACAATCGAATCATAGGCAGAGCCATAGTGACCTGTCCCCTGAACCCTCACCCAGCTGATACCCTGATTCCTTCAACTTTTCACAGTGATAGGCCCATACATGGAAATTAGTTAAGGTGGGTATGACTATAAATATAGATCAATTACTCTCAAATTTGAGAATACAGGCATACCTCTGCCCTTTAAAAGCACTCCGGATTCCCATGTCCTGCTTCTTATGTAAATAAAACAACTTGTTTATGAAGCAGGATCTACTTCAGCTCCATCTTTTCTTATCTTAAACGTCTGAAGCCCAAATAACTCATAGCTAGCTGTCCTAGCTGTGTCCCTTGTCGAGTAAAGGGACATAGCACTGACACTGGGAGTTAGAAGCACATGTAGCTATATAGTTAATTATGCCATAAAATGGAGGTGTTGCATGAAGGCAGGTGTGTTTTGAGATACAATGGTATACATAAGTGGTTACATAAAGGTAACTCATTCTTCTGAATACTACTGGAACCACAGACTACCAAACAAGCCCACAGATAATATTACATTAAGATTCAAATGTGGTAATACTGATAGCATTGACAAAAAGACTCAAAAAATTCTACAAAATTTTTTTTTAAAAAAAGAAATCCAGTATCCTATGATGCTTTATTCTTTATTTGTTATAACTTGCTTGTGAAATGCCCCCCCCACACTTTTGATGGGAAAAATCTATAGCATAGGAGAGGGTTCACCATCATAACAATTTGTTTATTTTCATACAGGGTAAAGCTTCATAATGTCATACTTTTCTCATGCTAGTTTTAATTCACCTATAATAAGTCTCCTACAAAATAAGTTATACCTCAAACTGTAAATTTTGCTCTATCCATTTGTCTGTGCTACCTATATTGACTATCATATTAGCTTAAGCTAAGGAACCATCCTGGAAAACAGGAGTATAAAAGCCCGAGTTCCATTCCTCTTTTTACTATCTCTAATTTGATCACAGACGTAATACACATGAGACTCCTCACACGGGTCCTTGTAAGCCATAACACGTGCTATGGGCTTACTTTCTTCAATTTGAGATTTCTCTTCTCACCATTCTACCTGTTAATTCATAAACAGCCATCCAAGATTTGAGTTAGAAAGTCACTAAAACAATCAATGAAATAGAAATTAGAATATGGTAAAGATATTTCCTGTCTGTGTGAATGCCCTTCTCAAGGCAAAGTTGTACCTAATGAAGATCCAGGGAAAGCTAGTGTCCTCAGAACTCCCACCCGTCAGACACCTTTACCTGCCGAAACATCTCTGGGATATCATATATATATGTTGTTCCTAAGGACTGTGCCTGAAACCTCTTTGATTGAAGAAGGTCTTTGGTCACATATGGAGTATTGATTAACATTCCATGCAGTGGTCCCTGCTTGTCTCCATACGCCTGAAACATGATCTGTGGGGGAAAAACCAGAATGCACAGACAATTAAGAGAGAAACAGTAAATGATAAAGCTGCCTAGAGCATTGTTTTCCACAAATGTTATTTCTTGAAAAGTAGTTGTGGGTGGGAGAAATGCTAAATAGTGGAGACTTGCCTCATGGCACTGGGTATTTGGTGCTGACCCTTCTCCACTGGTTAACTGACTCTAAGATAGTTATATGTAACCAGCCATATGTACTAAGGTGTGCTTAGTTTGGGGTTAGTTGAAATCAACAACAAAGTCCAGTGTAAACTTCATATCTCAGAGACAGAGTGGTAGCACTTGTCTTCTAAAGTGACTTGAATCTCAGATACTAAAAATGATGTCAGCTAACTAGACAGAACAGTTCTAGTATTTAAGTTAAAAAACAGCTGAGTAATAGAGATGCTTCTTGTTCTTGGGCCAGACCAAGGCTCTACCACTTGATCATGCATTAGTCCCCTTCATAAGAAGGTGCTTTGTAAGTATTATTAGTCACACAAATGCTTCAACTATTTCTACCAGAGGTAAATTTCATCCATTCAACCTAGTTAATTCTTGTTGGCTCATAAGACGGAGCCCATGGTAAAATCACTATATTTTACTAAATTACATATTAAACTATATACACTTCTCTCTAGTATACTGTCTATAAGTAGTGAATTCCTACAGTTGCTGGATTGTCACAAAATGAAACCACCATGCCACTTTTTAATCATTTTTAACTCAAATATTTCTAGAAGAGTACTTCATACTCCATATATTTAGCTAGTTTTATTTGCTCATGAATATTTATAAGAGATGCCATTATTTCAATTCAATTAATATTTATTGAGTGCTCAGAGGTTGTATAACACTAAACTAGGCACTTTATGTATGAGCACATAAAATATAGATTCCCAACACTCTGAATACAAATGGAGATTGGGATGAAAAGGGGTGTGTGTGTGTGTGTCTGTGTGTGTCTGTGTGTATTTTTCACATATCTGTTTGGACCTAAAATATAAGCACAAGATTTATAAATTTGATATATATGCATAGAACAGAATTAAGTACTGTCCTAAGCCTGAAGGTTGTCCAGCTAAGTGAATCCTTAGTATCACATCTCAGAGAAATACTAGTGCTCTGATGACTTGTTGGTCAGGTCTTATTCTGGGCATACAAATCATAGGCTGTTTAGAGGCCCCCAAGTCAAACCCCAAGACCTCTTCTATAATACCAAAGAGCAAAGTTACTATGTGGGAGACAGCAGCACCAACATCTTGGAAATAAAAAAATTAGTCATACTTTTAATGGATTCCAAGTGTTTTGGGCAAGAGTACAATATGAAAAAAAAAAAAAAAACTAGATTAGGGACAAAGACTGAATCAGAGTAAGAAAGAGGAATTAAGTGGTAGGCTCAAGCTTGTGAGACAGCTCAGTCAGTAAAGATAGCTGCTACCTAACCTGACAACCTGAGTTCAATGCCTGGGCCTGTAAGACCTGATTCCTGCAAGCTGTTCTTATCTGACCTATACACACCTACACCTACACACACATACACACACGCACAGGAAATTAAAAATTAAAAGCAGCAGAGTTTGGGGACTGTATTTCCTATTAAGAGAGGTAAAACTTGTGGATACAGGATTTGAATCTCAAGTTTGCCAAGCTCTAGGATGAAGTTAGGTTAGACAGAATAAAGCAACCTAACTATGCAGTAAGAAACAGGATTGAAGAAAGCTATCTAGATATATACACTGTTGCTGGAATTTAAAATGGGAACTACTTAGTGGCTTGTCAGTTTCTTATAATGTTAAAAATATAGTTACTATGAACAAGTAATTAGACTTCTATGTATTTACTCAGAGGAAATAAAAATTTATCTACATGAAGATTTTCAAATAATAATTGGGCATGGTGGTGCACATTTTTAATCCCAGCACTTGGGACGCAAAGGCAAGAGGATCTCTGTGAGTTCAAAGCCTGGTCTACATAGTGAGTTCTAGAACAGCCAGGACCACATAGTGAGACTGTATCTCAAACAAAACAAAATAGGTTTGCAAATGAATGCATTTTAAAGATTTATTCCCAACAACCCAAAATTGAAAATAAAACTCCAATAGTTCAATGGATATAAACACTTTGGTAAATCTGTAAAATGGAATACTGCTCATCAATGAAAAGAAGCCTGCTCATAGTCCATGTAACACAGGTGAACCCCCAAAACATTAAATTAAACAAAACAAGTAGGATACAAAGTAGTATGAACTGTCTGACTTCATTTACGTGCAACTATAGGACAGGCAAAACTAATCTATAGCAACAGAAAGCAGATCAATGGCTGCCTGAGACTATGACTGGGGCTCTGCCTTCCACTTGTAGGGTGACAAGAAATTCTCAATCATGACTGTGATGACATTTCTCACAAGCATATACAATTGTCAGACTTAATCAAATACAACAAATCAATCCATTTTGGTACATGTAAACCATATAAACACCTTACTTAATACTGTAAACTCATTAAAGGTGACATTAGACTATTCTCTTTATTTTCCTCACTGAAATCAAATCATTTAAGTAACAGATTAACCCAAACCTCTCCTGCCTACTTCAGACTGCCTGACATTGTTCATTACAGCCTATAGGACAAAGACAATATGAGAAACATGAAAATCAAACCAGTTAACTTTTCTTCTCATCAGCGGGGCAAAGAAAGTAGTAGGGCAAGAGGCTGGTAGTAATGGATCCTAATTGAAGCCCTGAAAGACCAGCTATCTATGTTAGTTCCAATTTCTCCTATGATGAACATGATAATTATTTGGTGGAGGGCATGTTTTATAAGTGTGAAAACATTCACAGGCTTTATTTATACCTCCCACCGACGGCTGCAGCTGGGCTTCTCTTTGTGAACCATCTGTGACCTACACAACGAGTGTCCTTAGAACCCTGCATGTATGTTCTTTATAATGGTTCTCATCATATCATGCAAACATCCGTTACTCACCTTGTCTTCTCCATTGAAATAATACATTTCTTAAGGAGGAACTGCTTTGTAGCCATAGTTCCTGACACAGTATACGTATCAGTAAATACTAAATAAGCAAATGAATAGATGATAAACACGGTCTTGTATTATCAGTTTCCTATGATTCACACCAAGAAAAGAGGAAATGAAGTTCAAAGATAAGCACCAGTAGTCACAGGCACACGGAAGTGGCTGGGGCTGCTCTGTGGTCAGTTCCCACTTCTACCACTGCTTACAACCTGGCTTCCATGCTGAAGCAAGGCTAGGCTTCCTCTAGAGCTTTTTAAATATGCTGCTCCCCTTCAGGTGGAGGGCAGCTTATTCACTCTTGCAGACGCCTATTAAGTGTTTATTTTGTGCCAGGCACAATACTAAATCTCTGCTGAAGGCACCTATGTCTTTCATGCGCCAGTGTCACCACCAACCAGCATCAGGGAAATCTAAGAGCTTTCTAATAAAATAAATGGAAAAAAAGAAGAAAGTTGTGAAGAAAAAAACATATTTATCAAACCATTAAAATCTCAAGTGGCTCTCTTATTTTACAGAAGAATAGGTCTGCCTTGAAGCCATTGCAGAAGTTAATTAAAAGCATCCCTAGCCATGGAAGCCTTGACTGAGAATGTCCTTAAGGTTGTCCTGAAAAACATCACATGCAGCAAAACCTATGGAGCCCCTTTTCTCACTCACCCTGTGCTCCATGCATACTGTTCTAACTGCTGGCTTCTTAAAGAATAGAGTTCTTTGGTTATCTAACTGAGAATCACAGAACAAAATGAAAGGTCACTATGAAAACTGCCTAAACTAGGATTTTAAAAAAGCACTACCTCTATTCCCGGATTTAAATAAAAGCAAAAGCCACATAATCTCTTGCCAGAACCAAATGCATAAAACAGTCTAAAACCTTGGTTCAAGCCTACCCTTCTGCAGAAGTACACTTTCCAAGTACCCACTGAAGCCCTAAAATAACATACTACCTCTGAAGATGTGCCAATATCATAGAAAATAGTCCAAATGGTTAGAAATGTATGTAGTGAGCAAATTAAAAAAAGAATGTGGTTATCACAGAATCAGGTGATTCATTTTTCATTCTGCATTCCCCTATTCCCCCCTCTCCCCTACCTGGAAGTAGGTTACAGTATGGCACTTTACTCAAGTATACATAGAACAAACACTCAGGTCAGTGACGGAAAGTGAGAATGTCTGACTGGAAACGCAGTGTGCAAGCACGCAGAAGCCACTGCTTGGCCCTGTTCCTGATATAGGACTACGCTGAAATTTTCCCTTTTTAAAGACAAAAGTTGTAGATAAATTCCAGCAAGTCTCCTTTCTTCATCATCCAGTGAAGTATCAACTGTGCTGAGAACAGGAAGAAGAAATCAGACCAGGCAGTCTAGATTACTAAGTAGCACAAGAGCCCCTGGAAACAAGAAACCCTCTGAACTACACAATCACCTGTGAAGTTGGTTTACCTGCCCTGTTAGCACTCATCAATATCCAACAAGGTTGGATATCCATCAACATCCAACAAGTTAGGTTTTATAACATGTTTGTCAAGAGGCACAAAGATGTTTTCAAACGTAAAGTATAAACAATGGGGTTTCATGTGTTAAACCAAATCAAACCTTCGAGGAGTCTGCTTGACTACTGTACCTGTGCTGTCCTGGAGTCAGTCACTTCCTTATACAAGCTGATGTCCAAGTAGTAACCAGACTCGTTTGTCAGGAAGAGACGGATGGGAATTGCTTTTCCAGTTGTTGTCAGGCGAATGTTGATTTTCAGTTCTGCCTGGAGGACCCGCAATTTCCATAGCCGACTTCCATAGCGCATTACCATGCTCCGCACAGATTCTTCAATCTGACACAGATACAATACCAAGTACAAATATGAAACTTTGTAACTAAAAGTTGTTTTAAGTTTGCACATCTTTGCAAAAGACCATTGGAATAAGATGCTGGTTTATGGAGATATGAACCACATTTAGACTTTATAAAGAGAACTCATATCATTTATTCTCCCTGTCCTACTTAGTTTTTATAGTTAATTTGATACAACCTAGAGTCGCCTGGGAAGAAGGAAACCGCAACTGAAGAGTTGCCTTGGTTAGACAGTCTTGATAGATGTAAGAGGGGGCCAGACAACTGTAGACAGTACTATCCCTAGGAGTGTAGACCTGAGCTGTACAAGAAGAAAGCTGAGTTTGAGCTGGTAGGCAAGCCAGTAAGCAGCCTTCCTCCATGCTGTCTGTTGTAGGTTCCTACCTTGAATTCTTGTTCTGAATTTCTTCAATGACGGACTGGGATCTGAAGTGGAAGCTGAAATAAAACCTGTCCTTCCCTACATTGCTTTCGGTTGTAGTTTTCCTTGTTAGGGTTCCATCACAGTAGAAGAAAGAAACTAGGACACCCCCCATTCCTACTCTTGCTTGGAAGAAGTCAGAAACAATTTCATGCTGGTTTGGAATTTGAGTGGTTTTCTTTGAATCACAACCTCCAGATCTGTTCAACTCCTTCCCCTTTCCTAATTATATTCATGCTGTATATCAACGATCTGCAATATCTAAAATTAAAAGCCAGAGGATTTAAGAGAAAGCCCCAAATAAGAATAAAACCCCTGGTTAAATAGCTATTAAGTAGCATTTCTATGCATGGTAACTATGTTTCATTGCACTTTCCCCGACCTTAAATCAACACAGCAATTACCACCATGAGCTTTTTCCCACAAAATTTTATTAAACTTGATAATGTATGTCTCTTAGTAAATTGCACAAATTAAAGAAAGGCAATTTGTAGGTTATACCAGAACATTCCTTCTAAACATTAGATCTTTAAAATTTGGTCACTGCCAAGTCCATCTGGTATTTATAGAGATGAGATGTTCCCTCGTTTCCTTGAAATTTGGTACTGAGACAGTTTGGTATCCCACAGAGTTAGAAGACTTCTTTTAAATGGATATCTTTGGAAGTGACTTTGTAAGTTAAGAAGATGGCGTAGTGGATAGAGGCACCTGCCACTAAGTCTGGGAACTTCCATTTGATCCTTGGAACCCACATAGTATAAAAGAACCAAGTCTTATCAAGTAGATAAATGCATTAATGGTTTTGTTCCTAACATGCTAAAGCTTTACCTGTTCCCTATAGGGCTGCAAGTACCCAGGTCATTCTGAAGTGTCTTTCTCAGTGCTATCTCAGCTTCTCACAAAGCATTAAAATCACCTTATATGCCCCAATTATGGCTTTCAGTAGTAGGTATCACTCTGCATGCATTTTGTTTCTGTACCATAGAATTTTAATTTAGAATAGGTTTCAAGTAGATAACTTCCCTTTTCCCACCCTGTGCTTGCTAACCATTCTTTTCTCCAGGGGATAAAAGTTAACAATCTGTGTGTACAGGAAACAACAGATGTGTGATTAGCAAGGTGGAGTCTGAGTACTCAGAGAAGGGGCAGCAAGGCTGATGTCTAAAAAAAAAAATTAATAAAGAAAAGGCCAATCTAAAAATATACAGTGTCCTAACCATGCTGTAAGACTTCTAGCTTCATTGATGCTGAAGTGAAATTCTGCTGTATCTGATGATGAGAACTGAAACCCAAAGAACAGCTTTCCAAACAGACACAATTATCACATCATTAGCCTGGGGTTTTAAAGAAAAAAAAAAAAAGAAAACTTTCTTAGGTCTCGGCCACTAACTTCAACCAGCAAAATCAGAACTGGAGAGGCAGTTCAGATAGCAGAGGGATTAGGAAGCATGCATAGAGCCCCGGGTTTGATCACCAGTACTGTATAACCCAGCATTTGGGAGGTGGAGGGAGGACCATAAGCTGAAGATCATTCTCTGCTACATGGGACGTTCGAGGCTAGCTTGAGGTACACATGACAATGCTTTAAGAAGAAGCAAATGTTCATGTCTACAATAGATATAGAAGAAAGGAGATACTGACAGTCCTATACAAATGCACAACAACAACAGAGGAAAAGGCAGAAAGATCAGGAACAGAGCCACTTGCCCTTCCCTGTTTCACCTAGGTAGGATAAAAGCTAAGTTTGAAACCATCTTTGTATTTCCCTTAATTTAAAAAGTTTAGAATAGAGCCTCAGAGATAAAAACAGATACATCATATAAAATTCCTTACAGCCAAATTTTCTCTCTGTGGGGAAAGAGGGTAGACAGTTTGGGACATTATTGCAGCTAAGCAAGGTCATTCATAAGTAGCATTTAATGCATAAAGGTAATAATTTAGTCAAAATGTCTAATAATAGTAAATTAATTACTTCAGATGAGAAATTCTAGGGGACTATATAAAACAGGACATGGCAAATATAAAACTATCATCAATGGAGGAGTTTTTACTACAGCAAAAAAATAACCAGCAAGTAAGTAGCACATAACCTTCAGTTTTGACAACTATCCTTAATGACTAGATAGAAAAAAATTTTGAGACTGCCCTATGAAATAGTCTTAACAAGCAACCTGTGACTTTAAAAAATTAAGAGGTCAACTCACTAACACGTGGGCCGCATACAAATGAGTTGCTTGGTCAGGACTGACAGAGAAAACTGTGAGAAATGTACCTTTGATGGGTCCATGATGACTGTGGGCACAAAGTTGAGGAAGATGTGGTTGCAGTCAGTTCGGACATTTGTATTATTAAAAGCAACTTCCAATTCATCCATGGCTTCCAGGAGCAGCCGCTCCCCTTCATTTTGTAGATATTCAAAAGAAGCTTCCTATATAGGAAGAAGATCACCACTGTTAATGTGCTCTAAAACAATAAAGAGGGGCTGGGAAAATGGTTTAGTTGCTGGGAAAGCACAAGGACTTGAGTTTGGATCTCCAGTGCTCATGAAAAAGCTGAGTGGTACCCAGCATCTGTAAGCCCAGCATCTGTAACCCCAATATCAGGGGAAGGTGGGAAATGGAGACAGGTCAATCAAAGAGTTCACAGATCAGCCACTCTAGCTGATCCTGTAAGTTTCAAGTTCAGTAAGAGATACTGTCTCAAATAAAAACAAGGTAGAGAGCCAATGGAACTCTGTGTGTGTGTGTCTGTCTCTGTGTGTGTACACACACATAAACACAAATAGTAATAAAAATAAAATGGGCAGCAACAGAGGAAGACATCTTCACGTGAATGTCTAGCCTCCACATGTACTTGAATGGGCAGGTGTACAACTTAAGAAACAATATGACAAAATAGTAAGGTATCTGGTTATACATGGTTTACCTTTCTTTTAGTTGTCAGTCTACTGATGGTAGTTAGGCAAGGGCAGAAAAGGGCTAAAATAGAGAGCCCGTCAGCCCTTTCTCCAGCCTCTTAGGATATAGTTGCCTTTAAGAGGTAGAGATGCTAGGCATCCCCAGAGCAAAAACCTCAGTATGATTATGTTTCACATATGCCAGAGCTCTGTAGAAAGAAAACCTCTTGAGAATAGAGAGTTAAAGAAAGCTTACGGCAGTGGAATGCAGTAGTTAGCATGGGAGGAAGCCCATGCATTCTGACAAGTTTACAGTAGGGTTACTATAACTTTCTTATTTGTTACCATTACCCAAGTCTTTGTACTTTTTTTTTCCTGCTGAGCATACTTTTCTTTCTTCAGGTGAGTGCCTTCATGCTTCTAATATCAAGAAAAATCAACTTAAAGAAAAATGAGCCTTTTATTATTTGGAATATTGGAAAGTGACAAAGGCAAAAGCTCTGATTCAAATATTAAAACCATGATTTTGAGCTGTGACTGACTCTCTGTCCTTTTCCTCAAGGATAACTCCCCATTAGTGTAATATACCTACCTTCGTGACTAGATCAGAGTGCCTGATGATCGCACGAACAAAGAACCTGTAGTCAGTCACTTCTGTGCCTACTTCCACCTTAGCAGCCCCAAGGTACAGGTGCATCTTGTGATTAGCACAAGGAATGGCAGTAAGGTCAAAATTTCTCATGCGGTTCAGCTCTAACTGGAAAGCCAGAGCAGGCTCCAGGTGTCGATAAATGCGGTCCTCCTCAAACTGAGCATAAGAATCAGAGGGGAAACAGCTTACATGAGGCAATAATTGCAAAATTACTTTAAGATTGTGTTGGTAAAACAGATTCTTAAAGACTGGACATGGTGACTCACGTCTGCAACACCAGCACCCAAGAGCCTGAGGCAGGAGGATTGAACCATGTTTCAAAAAAGCAAACAAAAACCAAAAAACAAACAGGAAGGAAGGAAGGAAGGAAGGAAGGAAGGAAGGAAGGAAGGAAGGAAGGAAGGGGAAGGGAAGGGAGGGAGGGAGGGAGGTCTCAAACACCTTTGTTTCTCAAGCAGATCAAGGTGAATCTCTTTGAGTTTTAGGTTGGCCTGATCTACATAGTAAGATTATGTCCCCAAAAAAGAGAACTAAATGAAAACAACAGAAAAATCCAATTCCCTCAGAACTCCTAAAACATCTAATAGTGTTATAATTTTTTTAAAAACAACCAACTATACAGGTTGCTTCACACTAATTAATATCTACTTCACATGACAGTGTTGTGAGTTAACCCAAGTAGTATGAGATACTTAAGAGCAAGACTTATATCTTATCATTTATGACAAAGCACAAAGAACATAATAATAAATAACTACCATATAATTTTTAGATGGTACTCAGCTTTGGGACATTCCATCCTAATAGCTACATCATTGCTTATGTAAAAAAAAGTTTTATTAGTCCATCTCTACATGTTTGCTGGATATAAATTGTTTTGTTAGAAAGTCTGTCAACTAAGTCAATGGAAGAGACACCTAAAATATAAGCTGGTAGGAGGGAGAAATCAACATGGTATGAAAATTTACTTTAAAACTAAAAACCACATGGACACAAAGAAGAGATGAATATAAATCAACTGTCTATAGGTAACAAAAATAATCCCACTAAATAAAGCAGTCTTTAATAACACATCAAAACTGTTCCAAAGGAAAGGGATGTTTTGGAAGTTATGGCCTTCTTTGGGTCAACACATTGATCGCTTTCTAAAGCAAACAATGAAGGAATCATGCTTTAAAGAAAGGAGAATGGCAGCAATTAACTACACAGCACAGAAAGAGAGGAGGAGGGAAGGATGTGGGCTTGGGGGAGGACGGGAAAGAGGGAGGAGGAGGAGGAAGAGGAGGAGGAAGAAGAGGAGGAGGAAGACGAGGAGGAGGAGGAAGGAGAAAAGAAGAGAAAAAGAAGAAATGTGCTAAACAGTCTTACCTTATCCCTTGCTCGGAATGTGAAAAATTTGGGGAATTCTCTCTGTGTTAAAGAAAAAGGCAAAGTATGTTAGTCCTTCATGAAATGGCTCTTTGGGGACACAATATACAGTATGGCCTCAGTCAAGTGTCTAGAAGGCAGTTTCCCAGATAGCATGTTCTTATCTGAGCTTACTCCAGGGAAGAAAGGCCCTCTGAGTAATGCTTGCTTTGACCCCACTTGAGAATCACTACACTAGCAACCTACCTTTAGTAGCGATCATCTCCCAAGAAAAAAGTTTTTACTTCATTTCTCAAGTGAGAAAAAAAGTGTTCCTGCATGTTACTTTTGGCACAATCTGGCAAATAAAATCAATATACCCTTACACTACAACCACTGCAGTGGGACTTACTAGTCTGATTTCCCAAGTTTCTCCTTAAGAAAACTCGTCAAATGTAAACTAGCCAAGTAAAATTTGAGCCTGTGGTACCCCCCTCACCCCATTCATTTTGAAGCCAATCATTCTAAGGATTTAAATAATAACATTCCAAGACAAAGGAAGTAGTCAGTGCTCCTTTGGTCACTGCTGCTCCATCTAGGAAAAGAGAGGTTGGGACCAGTGAACTTGAAATCATTAGGTCTTCCTGCACAGCATTACACAAGAAAGTAACCAATTTACTAGAACCCTATTAATTAACAAAGATGAATTCAATTAGCGGAGTTCATTAGTTTCTGAAATTTAACTTATTAACACCAAATACTCCTGTTTCTCGGATGGGAAGCTCTCCTGGCAGTGCTGCGGTGAGTCATTACTATTTCCTCTCTAGGAGGTTCCATTAGGCACCTTCCTCATTATGAGTGCAGTGTAATCAAGTAAGAGCTGGTGCAAGGCAGAGACCAGGACTAGCTGGATGCATTCTTCAGGAGCCATGAAGGAAGTGCAGACTCAAAATCTACTAGTTGGAGGGTGCTTTAGTTTTGTGCCCTTTAAGGGCCTGATCACAGCCCCTGCTTTAAAGAGCAAGGCTTAGCTCAAAGGGGGAAATCAACCTAAGTCTATCATGACAGCCCATGCCTTTTGACTTTCAAGAAAAGGCTGTTATCTTTTTATTGTTATGATCAAAACATCCTTATTTAGATGTGTTTTTCTTTGGTAGGACAAAAAAAAATAAAAAGAGGGCAAATGAAGACAATAGGAAACGAGGCATACTGTAACACTGTGAGTTTTTAATTCACAGAAAGCTTCTGTAGTTGTTTCTACATATACTCTGCTTCACCCTCACACTTATACACTTAATAAATCATTTTATAATTTCCTAGTTGTTGTTTTTTTGAGACAGGGTCTCACTGTGTCATCTTGGTCTGGAACTCACTGTGAGGTTGTGTTCGCCTCCACCTGCCTCTGCCTGGTAATGAAGGACAGCCTCACCAGGACTGCCGGCATTTTCCTAGTATTTTAACTGTAAAATTGAACTTAACAGATTTCTAGGAGTTCATTTACCAACACTAGAAGAATCAAAAGGTCTTTAAAAGCCCTTCAAAAGTGAAAGTGGGTTTTACATATGACTGACATTTTACTAATAGGATTTTGTTCTAAACAATTCTCTGGCACACCTCCTTCTGGCTGCTCCAATGACATGCAGCAACAGGAGCATAATGTCAAAGTTAAGTAGGAAGTGCTTCTAGCTGAGCTGCCAGCAGATTCTATACTCCGAGCTTTACAGTGTCTAGTTTTAGTTTAATTCTAGAGAAATCTAGCTTCCAGATTATCACCTAAAAAGTAAAACAAAACAAAAAGACAAACAAATCATTCCATGGGGTTTCCTTGAAAGCAAAGTAAGTAATGTCATCAGATGATGTTTAAAAGCACTCACTTTTCTATGTACCTGAACTGAGACACTTGTATATGTTATTTCTGTATACACCTGTCCATTTTTGTTGAAAAACAAAACAGTAGCAACCAAAAATTTCTAACAGAGGCTTTCTTTTCCACCAAATCAATGAATCAAATCTGTAAGCATGAAAATCAGACAGTTTGAACAGAAATATCTTCACTGCATAGGAAAAGGGCTACTCTTTTGGGAGAGGGCAAGCTATGTATGCTAACAAGACAGAGTTAAAGTACCAGTTTAAAAATGTGATTTTACTGGGTGTGGTGGTGTATACTTTTCATCCCAGGACTAAGGAAGCAGAGGCAGGTAGATCTCTGTGAGTTGTAAGACACTCAAGGCTACACAGTGAGATCCTGTCTCAAAAGAACAAAACAAATCTCAGAACAAGAAGCAACTCCTCCCCAACAAACAGCAAATGCAGCTCCATCACAGACAGCTAAAAAGGCATCTGGAGGTGATGTACCACCCTCCTCAACTTTTGAGTAAACTCTGATACACTGAAATTCAGAACATTTCCACCAGGGGCTGGCAAGAAATGTCTGCAATAGGCAAGCAGGAGAATCAACTCACTCTGCAGGCTTCCATTAAGGCAACTTTTTGGAGCTTATAAGACAAACACAATACTACAAAACATCAGGATAAAAATAGAGTGAAAACTCCACTCTGATCCCATGGCTTTAGTGACTGACTGTGCCTCACTCATCTTCATGCTGCCAAATTTCCCACTCCCAGCATTCCTGCTTATTCTATCAGTAATGTAATTGCTTTCCACAAATGCTCTAGTGTTATGGGCAAATATCATAATTGAATGTACACAAAGAAAACCCTCATAGTGTTCGGAAACCAAAAAAAAAAAAAAAAAAAAAAAAAACCAAAAGAATGCAACATTTCTCAGGAAGAAATTATACCCCTGCTGTGTTCTAATCAGCCAACCATCATCAAGACAATCAAAATAATTTGCCTAAATTAGCCAATCAAGACACCCTGCAAATCAGAGAATGTGAAACCCTGAAAGAGAAAGCATCATAGCTGATTATGATACTAATAATCGTGTTAAAAACCTAATGAGATGAAGAAATTGGGAGCTTGCTGGTGCAATTCTCTTCTACCTCAACATGCTGAGAACTAATTATATAGACTGTAATTAAAACAAACCCCTAACCAAACCTGGCTAGTTAGTCCACCAGTAAACAGAACTACCTTAAAAATGGAAAAGAGGCGAACACAAACTACTATGAGCCATGAGAACTGTTTATGATAGGAAACACCTCCCTCAAGGCCATAATAATCCAAACTACTTTGCTTTACACGGGAGTCACACTCATGTAAACAATCATGAAAGTCCCACTAACTCTTGGGAAATTTGTGGCAATTTTTAAAAATCCCACAAACTCTTAAAAAAAAAAAAAAAGGAAACATTTTTTAGACAAAACACAAACTATGTGATTTTGAATCCTGTCACATTTGGACCTTATGGGGTTTTTCTTTAAAAGAAAAGAAGATATTCTAAAAATTCATATTTTAATATCCTTGAAAATATCTTTGCTTTAAAGCAAAAGAAACTCAAATTTTAAAGAGCATAATATATACCAATTAGCTTCTTCTTATATAGCTTTTGGGATTTATAATCTAAAATACTAATGTAACTAACCAGGACTCAATAGAGAAATTCAAGAAGCCAAAGCTGTAAGGCAGTGCAGGATGGTATATGCCTGTATGTTGGCACATGGGAGGCTGAGGTGACAGAGTGTGACCTTGCCACCCAAAAAAAAAAAAAGAAAAAGAAAGAAAACAATAAAAAACTCAAGCAAACAAAAAGCAAGTCAAGAAACCTCATCTTTTTTTTTTTTAACTGTAACATATATATTTAAAAGGGCAGACTTGTTTTTTCTGCAACTTCCTATTTAAACATTAATTTTAAGCAGTTCTTTGCTTCCCATTAAGGAGAGTTGACTTAATTAGTTGGCTATGAAAACAGATTCCATACCCAGTACTTTTACTGCTGGTGTAATAGCTGTGTCAGAGTAAGAGTCTGTGTATAGATAGAATCAAATAGTCAAGGAAGCAGCATACATACCAGTGGCCAGTTTTCTGTTTGACAATCATGACCTCACAATGAGGTTCTGAACTGCTTATGGACTCATTGGTATTGGAATAAACACCTTACAGTATACCCACACTCTATGAATCCATATTTCATCATTGTTATTGTTTGGTCAGTTGGTTTGATTTTTCAAGACAGGATTTCTCTGTGGAGTCCTGGCTGTCCTGGAACCTGGTTCTGTAAAATAGACTGGCTTTGAACTCAGAGGTTCACCTGCCTCTGTCTCTCTAGTGCTGGGATTAAAGGTGTATACTGCCCAGCTATGAGTCCCTCTTTCTTGTCTGGCCCTAATTTGTCTCTTAGTTCTAGGGTAGACAGAAAGATTCATGACTTTGAAAGACAAGTTTGTTTCACTCCTCACCAACCAATGCTGCTAACAAAACTTGGTAACCTTTCTCCTCTCCTTGCTGCACCACAGACACACTCTCTGTTCTACTCAGTAATACAGAGATTTCACAGTGTAGAACAGAGGAGGCTGCATACATCACTGTGGATTACCAAGAAGTCAGGGAGATCAAGGGATTCATCTCTAACACTCCTGGAAAGCTTCCTCTTTTTCACACTACACTAACTATAGGCCAAGCACATATCAGACAATATGACAAAGGCTAAGCATTCTTCATGAATGGCAAGCTACCACCAACAGAAAAACTCAGAGAAGCACCAGGACTATACTCCTGGCTTGTACAATTCTCATCAAGGTTCCCTGGCAGTTCAGTAATAAGTTGCCCTTATCTCCTGCAAACCCAACAATCATTTCTAAGGAGCCAAACATGAAAATGTCCCATTCTTTACAGCAAATTCAGCCCACAACAAAACTTTTTTTTTTTTTTTTTTTTAAAATTTTTATTTATTTATTATATGTAAGTACACTGTAGCTGTCTTCAGACACCCACAAGAGGGCATCAGATATCATTACAGATGGTTGTTAGCCACCATGTGGTTGCTGGGATTTGAACTCATGACCTCTAGAAGAGCAGTCAGTGCTCTTAACCACTGAGCCATCTCACCAGCCCCACAACAAAACTTTAAATGTTCACTTGGCTCTAAAGCAGCCTTTCTACATTCAAAAAATGAAGGCATTTATAATCTAACTGATTTGCCACTTGATGCTACTATAAATAAAAACTGGACAATAACATCTAGAAGACTAGCCTGCTAGCCTCATTAACTAAGAGATTTGAGCGATACACATCCCTATGCAACCTAAATTCAGAAATATGAGCACAGCAGGAAGAAAAAAAATTAAAGCAGTTAGATAAGACAGATTCAGAAATATGGTTTTTTTGTACTATTACTGTGGTTGCTGCTTGTTGTTGTATTTAGTATGCATTTCATATCTATAGTAAAAATAAAAATATTAATAAAATAGTAAGTTTTGTTTTTTTGAAAAATTTAGGGGACAATTTTATTTAATCCTGGAATATTATAGGAAACCAGTCACTGGACTGTACATGTGATGACACTAAATGCACTCTAAGCATAAAAGGTAAAATAACTTTACAAATTCATGTCAATCTCTTTAATAATATGCTAAAATTCCAATGTTCATGATAAAGGATTCAGAAACCTAGCCTAATTCTGACACACCCAGGGCCTGACTTCTGGCATATGTACCTTAGTTCCGATATCATCTACCAGCCACAGTGTTTATTCATGGGCACTCAGAGTCTATCCCCAAGTATCAATTTTATTCTCTAAGCTCCTGATTTTTCTTCCTAAAGCCCCAGGGTTCTCTCTAAGCTCCTCATACTTCTCCACTGACTCCTGTTTCCTATCTGAAGTTATTGATTGATGTGTACCTGCACTCTGCTGGATTTCCTGACATCAATAACACAAGCGAGTTGTGGAGTCCACAACATTTCCTAAAGCATTTCAGAAAAATCTTAGCTGTTTAGCTCGCAGGGCAGGCTCTCTCACTTCTCTATAGACTAGACAGATCAGCAAGCTGACTGTATGAGGAAAAACAAAATATCAAATGCCCTGAGATTAGGAAGCCCTTTCCAGAACACAAAATGTTACCTGCCCATTCTTACAAATGAGCAGTACCTGAATAGTAAGCTTAATTATGTTAATTACTACAATAAGCAAATAGCAACAACAAAAACAGTAGAAATTTTCTCAGAAAAAACAAGACTTCCTAACACCCTTGCAACCTTGCTTAGTTACACAGAAACAATTTGTAATGAAACATTTCGCCTACAATTATCATTCTGAGTGACACCATGGATACAGGCTAGGTTTCTGGTTATGACCATACTGGTTATGACCTCAGTGTAAACTAAAGTTTAGATGCCTACTATTAGCTTAACTTTCTTTCCAAAAAAAAAAAAAAAAGCCTTAACCTCACAAATATAAAGAGTTAAGTCAGTTAAATGAAAGAACAAAGAAAATGCTTAGTATTTATTTATTTCTGCTTTTAGAATTAACATAGAAAATAACAACTAGGGCTCTGCAAATGCATTTTAAACAATAAATCACTGGCCTTCAAAACTGAAGTTTCCTGATATCAGAACTTGTATCCATGCTTAGTAGGAATCAAGTACACCAGCCACAGCTGTCTCACTGACTCACTGTGTAGAGACTGTGTAGGGAAAACGACTGCTGAGTTCCTCTTTCTTACTCAACAGAGGTAACGTACATGCTCCTCCTTATCTATGTCTCAGAGCTACACTGAGACTTCTAAAGCAGAGTTTAAAAAAAGAAGAAACTTACTATAGACTATTAGATAAAATTAAAAACTCATTCCCATAGATGGCTGATACTCATCTAGCCCTCCCAAATAACTCAGACAAATTCTGTTTAAGTAATCACTTAAAAGCAGATAAAATCTTTTACAGTTGATCTTTTTACTTACATGAAATCTCTGATCCACCTCACAGTTGACTTGTTTTCTGAAGTCCTTTCAAATAAAAAAAACAGGGAGAGGAGAGAAAAGAATAAATGACCAGTTAATAAAAATTAGTAAATTGGGCAATTAGTGAAAATACTAAAAATAAACTGAGTAACAGATGTTCCCAGAATTTCAAATATTATCAAAAGCTTTTTTTAAAAAAATTAAATTTATACAGAAATAGTTATTTCTTTGTACAGAGTCTATGAATAACATATTATTGAAATCCCATTTCCTATCTTTAAGATTGTGATGGCAACATAAATACTAAGCAGATATAACTCATGTGTCAATACCTTTTGTGCAACTAGGAATGTAAGTCGCCGGATCCCATGCTCAACCAGAGTAGCTTTCTATAAAAAAAAAAATAAACAAAAAAAACCATACAAAACATAAGATAGATGACAATAAAATTTTACCTTATTTAGTCTTTACAAGATTCTGACTGGAATAAGCACCCTTTCTGGAATACAGACCTCATCTCAGAACCTTCAAAATTAGAAATAAATTTGAACATTGCTCCTCGGATTAAGTGTTAAAAAATAGATGTTATATTCATCAGGAGAAAACAGAAAGAGAACTCTGTAGAGAAGCACGCGCCATATGAAATCTTAGAACTAATTCACCTCAAGGTAAAACATACTATGTTGCTTAGTTTTAATTGTCAGTGTGACAATCTAGAATCATAGGGGAAAAAATCTCTAGAGGGATTGTCTAGATCATCTTGGTCTGTGGGCATGTCAGTATGGAGTAATTTTTAATAATGGTTTATTTTGTTTTTATTTTCTGGTATGGGCATTTCACCTAAGTGTATGTATAGCTGTGCATAACATGTATGCAGTGCTCAAGGAGACCAGAAAAGGACATCAGCACTCTTAGAACTAGAGATCCAGATGGTTGTGAGCTGCCCTGTGACAGCTGGGAATCAAACCCAAACCCACTGGAAGAGCACAGTGTTCTTAACTTCAGAGGCATCTCTATGGCCCCTGTGTGGGGTGATCTTGATTATATTAACTGAGGTGGGAAGACCTGCCTGGTGTGAGTCAGGTTTCTTTAATGATGTGAACTCTGGTAGTTTGAGTACACTCCAGGGCAGGCTCATTCCCAGAAGAGTAATAGGGCAACAGACATTACATAGAGGAAGAAGAGGAGGGAGAACAAGGAAGAGGAGGAAGAGGAAGAAGAGAAGGAAGAAGAGGAGGGAGAAGAGGAGAGAGAAGAGGAGGAGGACATCTTAAAGTTGGATGGGAAGTGAGGTGAGGCAGGGAGATGAGTGTGAGTGGGGATGGATGACATCAGAGTAGATTGGCTAAAGTTCTCAAAGAATGAACAGAAGTATGATCTGAGGGGCTGGAGAAATGGCTCAACAGTTAAGAGTATGTATTGTTCGACCAGAAGACAGGAGTTCATTTCCCAGCACCCTTATTGGGCAGTTTACAACTATCTGTAAATCCAGCTCCAGAAGAATCTGAAAACTCTGGCCTCTGTGAACACCTGCAATTGCATGTATATCTCCACAGACAGACACATATATACATAATTTAAAATGTATATTTTAAAATAGTAAATATATAAGAAGCTGCCAGGCTTGGTGGTACCTGTCTGTAATCCCAGCACTCAGGAGGCTGTGGGAGAAAGATAGGTAGAAACAACCTAGACTAAAGCAAGTTGCCATCTTTAAAAGGTGGGCATTCCAAACAATGTTTAACAAGTTTTTAATCTTGAGGATCATTCATAAATCCACTTGGTATAGGCAAGTAAGATGTTAGAAATCAACAGAAAACATTGGCTTTAATATAGCTTCTTAAGTGAGCCTTGAACTCCCAAACTTAAGCTTTTCTCAATGCTGTACTGTTTATTTACTTCAAAAAGCAAATTAACGGGTTGGTGAGATGGCTCAGCGGTTAAGAGCACTGACTGCTCTTCCAGAGGTCCTGAGTTCAATTCCCAGCAACCACATGGTGGCTCACAACCATCTGTAATGTAATGGGATCTGAAACCCTCTTCTGGTGTGTCCGAAGACAACTATAATTGTACTCATATACACAAAGTAAATAAGTAAATCTAAAAAAAAAAGCAAATGAACAGTAAGTTTCATATGTTTTTAAAGATCATTACAAAGGAGCTACATGGCAATAAGCAGGAAAGCAATCTCACTAGATGAATGACTTGGGAGAAATCACAAAGAAAAAGATAAGTGGACTTTTACCATCCTCAGCAAGACTTTAGTTTGATTACATTCCTTACTATATACCTTGAACAGATCGTTTTTTAATCATTAAAATTACATTTATTGGAACTGGAGAGACGAGTCAATGGTTAAAAGCACTGGCCTTTTTTCCAAAAGATCTAGGTTCAATTCCCAGCACCCAAGTAGTAGTTCATACCCAGCTATAACTCCAGTCCTAGGGTACTCAACATTCTCTTCTGGCTTCCATGGGCCATAGATATGGCACATAAACATACATATGAGCAAAATACTCATACACATAAACTAGAATTAAAAATTATACTTGCTATTTGTGTGTTTGAGTCTATATTAGTGCGGGTTTTGAGGACTAACTGGAGGTCATCGGCCTAGAGGCAGGTGTCTTTACCCAATTAGCTACCTTGTTGGCCTCCAATTCCTAACATTAAACAATATATAGGATATTCTTTTAATTTAAAGTGTTTTTCTCTTATAAAAGAGCAAGTTTTTAGGCCATTTCCTATTTCTCGATTCCTACTATGATATTATTGAGTATTGACATTGCTATTATTGATAGCAAAAGCAAAAACTAATAGGGAAAATATATTTTCTATAAATGAACTTCCATTATAAATTCCTAGGTCAAATATAAGTAAATTTTAGTGTAACATTTAAAGATTATTCACACTGTCATAATGCTCTTCAGTTTAAGTAAACAAATACTGGCATTACAAAAAACAGCATGCTAAAAGAAAGGAGATGTGGAGACATTCTCTCAGTGTGCCAAGCAACCGACGCTCTTCAGACAGCAACAGAGATTCCACTACAGCCGAGTCCTTCAAAGACAAGCATCAATAGCTATGTTCTGGCAAGGGAAGAAAATAACTTTAATAATGCCATGATTTAAAATCAAAATTGTTATTGCTTTTAAAATTCCACAAGTGGCTGACAATAACAGCAGAGCAACAGGATTCTGATTACATTGTAATAATGCGGGTCTCACAGCAAGTCCACAGCTATTACCCAGCGATTAGGCGTCATCACCTGGAGAAACTCCATTTACACTGACTGCTTCAATCTCCTCCACAAGTCATTTACAAATATATGATCCTAATTTCTATGAGAAAAAAAGGACATGCTGGGACTAGAAGATTATTTGGACAATTTGGATCAACCTACTTGATAGTTTAATGTGTGCCTTAAAAAAAAAAACCTTTTTCTAAACTGCTACAAGTATGATTATGAAGTGAGAAACAAAACGAGTTACTCTCCCACTTTTTTTTCAAAATTGCTTTTCCCTCCTTCTCTTACATCTATTTTTAAAATGTGAAGATGAAAATAGCAACTATTCTAAGATAAACATCTTAACTGAAGCTTTCTCTAGGCTCCTAGTGTTAGCATTCCACTCTACCCTTCTAAATGCCTCAGGCAAGCACACCAGATTTCCCTAGCCTCAGTGTGAGAATGGAGGAAACTCTTTGGATCACTTTATAAAGGTGCGCAATCCATAGGTCATAGGAAAACAAAAAGCCTGAATCTGTGAAAATACAATCAAATATAGGTAATTCACACTGAAAAGTTTAGACAGTAACTTTCACTAATTTATTCCATGAAGTGGCTGCTGCCATGTACATCAGGACTCCTCCACCGTGGTTACTGTGTGGTCCCTTCAAAAGTAACATAAGGGTGAGGCCATTAAAGGCTGATTTTAGGTAGTTACCACAGTAAAGACAGTATAGAGAAAAATTACCAAGCCAGTGAATTTATTTGCGTCTCTGAAAGTACAATCTCCTTGTGTTGGCCACTGCAATCCCAACATAGTTTACCTGCTCTGAAGTGTCAGAGTAAATGCTGACTCATGTTAATTACTTCATCACCATTTCCCCCCTAGGTATCTACCATGAGCATTACCTGATCTGAATGTCAAGAGCACTCATTTTTTTAGAGCGCTGAATTAAATTTTAAAATATCTACTGAGTTCCTCATAACCAGCACTAAGTGCTGTCCCTCGAAATGTAACATAAGGGTGTGGCCATTAAAGGCTGTTTTAAGAGCTTTGGCATCTGTCACATGGCATGAATATAGTTCAGTAGTAGAACAGTTGCCTGGTTTGCAGGATGCCTGGGACCTCTATCCCTCAGTACCATTATCACTGTTGATTGATTACTCTCAAACATGTCTATTCAGTTCGCCTAACTAGATTCTATAAGGATGAAAATGTATCATTTTCCAAATCTCCATTATCTCCCCCTTGGTTATACATCAGTACTAATTAACCTCTTAGAACTTGAGCTTTCCATGTACAACTAGAGTTGTAACACCTGACTCATGAAAAACTTGTGAGATAGTAGAAAAGTACAAATAAATTTCTATATAAATAAGCACCACTGCTGTTTTAAAAATATAAGCTGCTGCCAGATGGTGGTGGCTCACTTATTTAATCCCAGCACTTGGGAAGCAGAGGAAAGTGGATCTCTGTGATTTCAAGGCCAGTCTACAGAGCTAGTTCCAGAACAGCCAGGGCTACACAGAGAACCCCTGTCTTAGAAAACCAAAAACCAAAACCAAAACCAACCAAACAAAAAAAGGTAAGCTGCCATTTATCTCAAATACATGGGAAGCAAACGCAGGAAATCTCTCTGAGTTTGAGGTTAACCTGGTATACATAGTGAGTTCCAGGTAATTAGTGCTACATAGAGTCATCCTGTCTCAGAAAATCACAAAATGCCAAAATAACAACAACAACTAACTCTACACACACACACACACGCACGCACGCACGCTGATCAAGCAGTAATTTACACACTCAAATGACAAAAACCAGAAAGTAAGCTGGAAGTATTACAAATATTTTTAAGTGGGATGGGGCGGGAGGAGGAAAGAACAGAGAAAGAACCTGTGTGGGGTTTGAGCACATGTAGAGCTCATCACCAAAAAAAATATACATACATACATACATACATACACACACACGCACGCACACACACACACACACACACACACACATATATGTGTGTGTGTGTGTGTGCGTGCGTGTGTGTGCGTGTGTGTGTATGTATGTATATGTGTGGCAAGAGCTCTGTCATTGGATAGAGAAGAGGTAGCCGGAGCTAGAGGAAGGAGAGGTGAGATGTCCACGGATGTCCGCGTGTCTCTAGCAGTCTAAGGTAGTTATAAATATCAAGGTTAGATAATTGGGTTAACAATTCTAATTGTGTGGGCATCTTGTATATTGAGTATTTGTAAATATATATATATATATAAATCCATTGGATAATCTTAAGCGTTAGGAGTCTTATTTCTACTGGGTACTGGAATTGTTACATCTACCGCATGGGGATGGCAGATATTTCCTGGGTTTTGAAGGGGTGGACTCCACGGAGCTGACCGGCAGAGACAGCAGCCAAGCCAACATCTCGTGGGTCCCGGGCTAGTGCATCTGCTGCCCTTGGTGCAGGAACTTAGAGCGGGAACATGGAGGAGGCCAGGAGCTAGCCAGACAAGTCTGCCTCATCTAATACCTCCTGCAACATATATGTATGTGTGTATGTATGTATGTATGTATATATATATGTGTGTGTGTGTGTGTGTGTGTGTGTGTGTGTGTGTGTGTGTATTTTTCAGTGTGACAGAAATGAACAACAAATGTTCAAAACTGAAACTTGAGGAGAGTTGGAAACATATTTCCTTTAAAAACATTTGAATATTTGAGGTCTTGTCATAAAAAGATAATCACTATAGATCATTAAATTACCTGAAGGCAAAGCTAGCCATAGTCTTGAGAGTTATAATAAAAGACACAATAATGATAAACCTTACAGGTAGAAAAGGAAGAAAAGAAGGCTATGAAGCAGCCAGCAGAAAAGAGCCAGCACCAGCTTTTACCCAATCAAGGACTCACATTCTGCTGGGTGAACTCTCTGAACATAGCTGCAAGCCTGTCATCCTCAATATCGCCATCAGTCTTGATAGCCACATTCAGAATATGTATTGGTTCATCCCTGGGGACCTGTAACCCAAGAATACAAACCAAAGATAACAATGAGGCTGGCTGCTGCAGAAGCTGGAAGAAGTTACCTGGTAGAGCAAAGGCACACACCCACAGGACATTCTGGTTTGCTACTCTGGAGGAATAAGCACACTCAAACTACTGCCCAATTGTCACAGCAGAGGTAAATAAAGTACATAAGACATCAAATGCTGTAGTTTGAGGTGACTTCAAATCTTGACATGAACTTGAAAGTCACAGCCTCTCTACTTTTTCACCAACAAAATGGGAATGAAAAATCTGCATGAGGGAAAGAAAGCACTGGAACAGCACCCTACTTACTACACTTACAGTTCACCCAATGATGTGTTTACCAAACCACAGGAAAATAATGGAACATTCATTTACTGAGAAAATAAAAACAAGATTTAATAAAAGACACCTTTAAAAACAAAACATGCAAGTCCACCATTTCCTGAGGACTATGAAAGATGTAAGCTATCATTGCATGGGAACTCAAGAAACTAAAGTTATCTTTAAAGCAACACTTAGCGACCCAGAGGCAATTAAATGGGTATGCATATAATGGAGCACACTCTCCACAGCTTCAGAATTAATATAGTACTTTATAAATTTAAAATTTGTATCCATTTATTTTTAAGTATTTTGAGGCATACAAAATCAAGTAATAAAACATAAGTATAAAAAGTTGAATTCTTCTCATAATAATTCTGAAGTCAGAAAAATACAGTATAATGTAAGTGCTACATCTGAGAGTACAAAGTGGTCTTCTAAAGGGAGCATCATACCTTGTCTTCATCATAGAGTGAAGTATGGCCAGATTCTGGGAATGTGGGGCTTTGGGGTGGGGAGTCACAGAAGCAGCCCATTATTTCATCAAAGATCCTAAAAAATAAAAATATTTTAAAAATTAAAAAATCAGAGAAATGACCACAATAAAAACCCAAGTGGCAGGAAACTAATGCTGCTACCATAGCTTAGGCTAAAAGAATAATCTCCCCTATCACATGCTTAACAGTCAGCAGAATAGAAATACCAGGAGCTAGAGATGACATGCAAAATATCACCAAGTGGCAGAAATTAGGAGGATGGATTGTTTAAACTTTAATAAACCATATATATTTTTTCTTTTAAGAAATGATATAAAGCTTTTTTGCTTTGTTTTGTTTTCATATGTAAGATATGTGCAGCACTGTCATCATCGCTCTTAAAGCAGCAGAAGGAACCCGGGACTGGAGCAGTGACAGGCCAATGTAATTACCCCTCCCCCTAGGGTAATGCATCAGTATACATCAACAGATAGATGCTGAATGCATTTAATCAAAAGATGTATCGTCTCTAGTGGGGCTCACTCTAGTGTTCTGTTTAATTTCTCCTGACATTTCACTCATCACAGAGCAGACAGCTTCTTCTGTTACCTCCTGAGGAAAAGATGATTTTATTTGCTTCTTTTTTTGTTTTGTTTTGCTTTCCCTAGGACCAGGCTTTATACTGGAAAAAGAGCCTGAACAAGGAGTAGAAATCGGAAGACATCTATCTCTCTGAGGGGCACATATAATGAAAACTGTATTTCTTTGGCTACCTCATGGCTTTTCAGGGAAAATCTTTATTTTTTCAGAAAAGTTAGACCTCCAAAACTAGAGGTTCATGGCTTCCCTTGTACAGTCAGGGAAGACAGTCCTATAATTCCTTACCTGACAAAATCTTCAAAGGTCCGGAAAGAGACCATTCCGCCCATCCGCTGACAAGGTGGTGTGAAGGCATTGTCCAACAGAACATCGCTGACACTAGCTACGTGAGTCATGCCATAGTGGTTGAGGTTGGAGGCAAAGGACATTCTAAACAGTAATTCAATCAAGTGCATTAGAAAAGGAGAAAGAACTGGGAGATTAACAGAGGGAGAAAGGAGTGTGGAGAAAATGTTTGTGTGGGTCAGGTTGCAGAGCAGATATGGTTTTTTTTACCCAATACATATAAAGCTGGCAAGATTCATGTTTCATTTGCGTTTCCCAACACTACTGCTTCATCACTCCAAAATTTGATCAGACAGAAATCTAAGGACCACCAGGAATTGTGTGGTAGCCTTTAACCCAATGATATACTGGATGAATGAGCAATATATAGGGGTTAAAAACCATCCTGCATCTTCCCCATCTCCTTTCTTCCTTTAAAAAACAGTAAGCAAGCCAAGTAAGCGGCAATTGTTTAATATTTAAGACATTTTCCCACTTAGGAATAGATTAAACATCCTCAGATACAGTTTTGATATCAAGAGTAATTCTAATGAGGAAGAATGAAGTGGTTTAGTAAATAATGATAGCAAGTTATCATTTATGAAACAGAAGTCCTCAAAATGAACTTTATTAAGGTACTTACCTTTTCCTTTGGTCGACTAACAGATATTTATTGAACCCACAGTGCAAAAATTCCTTTTAATATTTAAGCACATTTGAACTACAGCAAAAATATCTCCACCAAAAGCCTTATTGACTTCTAATAAGATAAACAGGTAGAGCATTCGTCTCAAAGTATGTGTAAGCATGACAATCAGTTGCTAAATGGAGATGCTTCAAGAGAACTGAATTGATTTGTTCAATCTAACTCCATAATGAATATGACTATTCTTTGAGGCATCTCAGCAGAATGTACTCATAAATAATATCATAAGGTATTTCTGAATGACCAATCAGGACAGCCTGCTAGGAAGGACCAAGCTAAAGGATGCCTCCAGGATTTGTCTGACACATTACTGGCATACTGACCTGAAGCAAATTCAGAGTGAGATGATGAGGCCTGCTCTCTGGAAAACTACTCAAAACTCTCAATGAAGAATATCACCCGCAATGTTGCAGGGGAAGAGAGAGCAACGTGAGCTGGAGATCTGAGGCTCACTGCAAGTCATGTTTATTCAAGGATGCTTTACAGATGAGGATACTGCTCACACAGACTAAAGAGACTGACACTCCAGGGTTTTATTCTTTTGGTAATGAGGACAATAGGATAGGAACTTCAGCATTTAATAGTATTGGAAAACAGAAGGCAGAGCGAGAGAGAAAACCACTGATACCATAGGTGAACAAACAAATGAAGTACATGTCAAGCAAGTATTATACATGGTGCTAACTAGAATCAGGGATTCTGAGCTGTGTTAACTCAGAAATGCTATTATCCTGATTTCTAGGATCACCAAGTATACTTATGCAACGAGCAAGTTTGTGAGGCACCTTTTCCATCTGCCTTTTATTAGACAGGAAAGAAGCAAAGGGTTCCAGATAATATTTGAAGGAACCCCTTCTAAATAAGCTAACAGGCTGTGTTTGTGGCAAACATGGGGTTAAACATATTTTTCACTTGACAGACCCCATGGGAAATATATACAAGATTCAGTTTCCCTCTATTTCTATGTTCATGGGCCAGAACAGCTAAGGTTGGCAAATCTGAACCAAGCTTCCCTCTCTGAGGAAAGACTAAGGGGGCTGTGGAAACTTTTTCCTTCCTTCCTTCCTTCCTTCCTTCCTTCCTTCCTTCCTTCCTTC
>NW_021604658.1:1037437-1040480 GCF_004785775.1 Grammomys surdaster | reverse complement strand
TTCCTTCCTTCCTTCCTTCCTTCCTTCCTTCCTTCCTTCCTTCCTTCCTTCCTTCCTTCCTTTCTTCCTGTCTCTCTTTAGTTCTTTCTTTCTTTCCACATTTAAATAGAGCTATAGGGCTATAATTTGTTTTAATTACTAGTACTTTAAAAGGAGAGAAAAGATGTAAGCCTATAAATATTGCCACATGTAGCAACTACAGAGAGTTTGCCACCAACTTGTCACTGCCTGAGAACTTCCTGGATTCTATTCAATCACAACTGCTGTCCTCTCAAACTTGCATGTGACCTTGCTTGGCTGAGGAAGCAGGAGAAATGCAAAACACATACTGAAATGCCACTCACACTGTAGTGGCTTGGGAACTTCTTCACACAGCTCAAAGTAACAAAACTTAATACACTTTTCCAATGTTAATCTTACAGTTATAAAATGAAATGACTTTTAAATCATGGTAACACTTTAATATTTTCAAAAAACAGTTAACAAACTGATGAAACATGAGATCAGCTATTTTTGGAATTTTACTCCTCTAAAAGGAGAACCAAATTAGAGAAACTAATGCTGTGAATGTTTTGCCAGGCTAAGAATAATCTTAAGGGTTTCTCCTCTGAAAGCCCCAACTGTAATGAGAACTCAGCAAGATGTTGCCAGCAACGCTGAACATTAGCCTGTCAACACACTCCCTCTCACACAGAGCTCAATGGGGTCTTTGCCACACGGACACTTTATAAGTACTTTTGGAACAGCTGAAGACATGTTTTCTGAACAGAAAGAGTAACTTAGTATGTCCAAGAGGAAGCTAAGGATTTCCTAGCAAAAGATAACACATTAGCTTGTTGACTGTAGTATGATTTTTCTTTCATGTTTCACTATTCTAAGTTGTTTTTTCTGGGGGAGGGTGCTTTTAATTGGAAAAGAAACTAAATATACGGTACCTGTTTAGCGTGGGGATGTTCCCTCTGTAATTAAACAACCACAGTTAGTTACTGATAGGTTAGTGAAAGCCATAATAAAAGAACTGTCAGAGTAGATAGATACAGACCAGTCACCAGGAGCTCCAGTTTAGCAGCTCTGGCACCAGCAGACAAAATTAAGTGCTCATTACCCTTTAACCCCCAGGGTACCTCCAAAAGAGGCTTTTTCCTGACCTACCTCACCACAGCAGCTGTTGAGGAAAGGCTCCAGATGTATCACCAGGGATTTTTTAAAAAATAACTCTCATTACAAAATAATCATAATGATGATGATGATGACAATGTGAAGTAGTGGTAAAATACAGACTGGTAAAAAGTCAAGCTTTAGTATATGGAACATTACCTTAACCTGCAACATGAAATATGATCCCTGGCAAAATGTCTACAGTATTCCTTGCTCCTATTACAAAGGAGCAATCAGAAGCTGGTTCCATAGCTCCTCCTGACTTATTATTGTTTTTCTGGAATATGTAATAGACGTAAGAAAACAAATCCAGTGATGCAGGCACCCTGAACTTCAGCCCCACTTTCCCTCTCTGAAAGGCAGCAGGTATCCTAAGGCACAGGACCTTAAGGGCCCTGAAAATCCAAAGGAATCTAAGTTATACTAATAGTTTGGTATAACTTGCTACAGTTAATATTCTTTAATTTAATGAGTGTAAGATAACTATTTTTAATTATTATTAGCTTAAAAACTCTAGGCCTTTCACTAATAAAATGGTACCTAACTTTGACTAGTTTTAGAACTTTCTTATAAAGAAGGTGCCAAACTCAAGAAAGATTGAGTCCAGTGGTGGAAGCGTATGTACTCAAGAGGCAGAGGCAGTTTTATCTCTGACTTTGAAGCCAGCCTGGTTTACAGAGGGAGTTCAAGGACAGCTGAGGCTACACAAAGAAACCCTGTCTTGAAAAACCATGAAAAAAAGAAAATAAAAAGCAAAAAATAAAGATAGATAGATTGAAATATACAAAAAGGAAATAAGGCAAGAGTCTTGCAATCTCTTTGGTATTTGAAACTATTTCTCAGAATTTTGATGTCAGACATTTCCAAACAGAAAATGAATCAGACAAAAACTCTTACTTTCAATGTGAAAATGGCAAAGGAATATCACCCACAATTTAAGGGTACTGTAAGGGGGTTAATTGGTTGGTATTTTAACCTTCTCACATTCTTTCATCAGCATTGAATCATTATTGGGGTTTTCTGGCACACAGAAGACTTAATGGGCAAGACATGCCAGGAGGTGCTGATGATGTGTGGGAAGGAGGATCATGGAAGGAAAATGATCCACGTTCCACGGTAGTGAACGGAGCAGGAGAGAGTCAACTGGCCATATAAATAAAAGGTTGTGGCATATCACTGGACACAAACTGTATACCTCGTGTGATTTGTGACCAGCAACGCTCTTTGCATCAAACCTGTGAGCTCAAAGACAACAAGAGCTACTTGGAGTACAAACCCCTGAACCTTTATTGTCTGGATACCTTGAGCTCTTACTTAGAGGAGAATGGGATTTATTTATGAGAGATTCTTAATTATAATGCAGTGGGCCCCCAAGAATATAAAAAAATTCAGATTTACAGCAGAGTTGACTGCAGTGGAACAGAAAACTTAAGATGGTTAAAAGAATACAGAGTACCTTACTCTTGTGATATAAAAGATCCCAAGGAATCTGCAGTCTCTCTCTTATCAGGAACCTCAGTTCTGAGAGAAGAAACCTACAGCCAGAGCATCTCTAGCTCCACTCATCTACATCTGCAGAGTCTAGAAACCAGCACAGTGTCAACTGTTAACCAACTTCTTAATAAAGCAGACTCAGTACTCCTACAGCTAGCCTAGCCTCGAAGGAAGCCTGCACAGGAGGAGTTTTCAGGAGAACAAGGCCTAAATTAAAAAGGACATCAGCTAACAACCAAAAGCTAGCTCTTCTCCACAGCAATTTTCAAGCTCTCATAGGGAGCCCCCTGCTGCTTAGTCATAGAAGTACTCACTATATATACACAAGGGAGGGGGAGTAAAAAGGAAGGAAGGAAGAGAGGAAGGGAGGGAGGGAAGGAGGGAGGGAGGG
>NW_021604658.1:1016997-1037337 GCF_004785775.1 Grammomys surdaster | reverse complement strand
AAAGAAGAAAGTCTTAACATTGTCATTTAATTTTTAAAAAATGGCTCCAAGTCAATCACGTGAGTTTGGCCAATTTATTCTCATTGGCAAGCTAAGACTTTGGGGGTCATAAAAAGAGAAAAAGAAGGAAAGATAAACTAACTGTCTCTATACAAGCCAATGCTTAGCCATATCTTTAATGTTTATTTACTTTATATAGAAACTAATAGAACAGTTTAAGAATTTGATCAACAATGGTAACTATACAATTTTTTGAGATACTGGAGATCTACATCCATGACCTATACTCCCCCCCCTAAAAAAATAAGATAAAGGTCAAATATTCCATTTATGAAGCTAAAAATAAAATTTACCATATTCAACTGTATATTCATCATCTTTGATAAGGCTATATTTTCAAAATATAAAACTTTGATAAAACTATATTTTCAAGTACATAAACGGGTTGTTAACTTCTCAATTCTGCTGTTTAATATCTTCAACACATTTATGTTTGGTAACTACAGGATTTGCTCTCCCTTTAGTAATTTAATAACTTTAATAATTTAGTAATTTAAATTAGCTCCATTTTATAGATAGACAAGTACACAACAAGATAGAGCTTTTCTAAAGATACTGTTCTCTGTGGCGCCACAAGCCAGAATCTGTACCTCACATTTTCTCATTTCTGTATTTGATGCTAGCAGTCCACACAGTAGACTTTAAAGACAAGAGACTCTTTTGACTCCTGAGGTTTCTTGTGTTAACTCCCCACCCCCTCTCTCTCACTTGCCTACAAAGTCTATCTAGGGAGCCGAACAAATACTAACTTCTTTGCCAGTTGAAAGTTCTTTGAACCTGTACACCACCCCTTACAGCTGAATTTCATTTCACCTGATTTTAGATGGCCCTACATACATCTTTTATCATATAAAAATGTTCCTGGCTATTAAGTTCAAGAAAAAAGCAAAAAGAACCCTATACGGAAATCACAAGGATGCATGCAAACAATCAGTAGCTGTTACATCGAGCTGTGACTGAGAGCCAGTACAGGGCAAATCGTTTGAAATCAGGCAGCAAAGCAGAAACAAAGAGGTCAGCTGAGTAACCTACTAGCAGCCAGTAACAACAGTACCGCAGAAGAAAGGGCAATTTAACTGGCTGTGACCAGTGGTGGTCTCTTCATGTGACTATATTTCAGCAGAAGAATCCAAGTCAAGAGCTGTAAAACATGTCTGAAACATGTATTTCCCTTGGTGGCCCTCCCCAATCTCCTCGACGTTAAGATGCCCTGATTCCATTGCAAAGCTTGAGTTTACAATAAAATGATCATTGCTTCATTCATTTGTAGCCTCTTCTAAGCCCCTTCTTTGCTCTGCTGGAAGATTGTGCTATTCCTGAAACAGGAATGCCAACAGTGTTACAGTATATTACTGCTGCCTGGTGTATAATTAGCTACAAGCCCACAGCACAAAACTATAGGGATTTACAGGTGCCCTGGATTCTGCTTTTCCTTCCCCCTGGAATCAGCTAGTCTTCCCTGACAAGAAGGGACCTTGGACAACCCTAATGATATATTGAGAGCTTTAAACTCAACTCTCCAATCTTACGAGTCCTGAGTGACAAAATAACACAGCAGAGACAGGAAGCTGAGCCATGGACACAGGAAAGCACTTTGGTAAGCACTTAAACCTGCTGAGAATCTTCTCTTCTGCCAGATGCTTGCATCTTATCAGCAGACTACGCTGAATGAAGAAAGCAAGCACTGTAGGATTATATCTATTTATAGCTCATTCTAGCCTGCTAACTACAATCAAGTGCTCCCACTGGTAAAACTCCTACAAGTTGGATGACTTCTGAGTATCTCAGTACTATCCAAAAGAGGGTTCTAATCTCTGGATGTCAGAGATTATCAAAGTTCTCAAGAATGGAAGCAGGCTGCTGATTAGTCTCATGGAAAGCCTCTCATTTCTAACTTTCTGCAAAAATAAAAGGAAGATCTTGAGAACACTGACCAATACTGAATACCTAAGGTGCCAAACCACTAAACCCAGCTATGAACAAAATGTGTTATTAGGAGAGAGCACAGCTGACCTCTTCTGGATGTAAGGTCTGAGAAGAGCACAGTACTTGAACCAAAGTGTCTAACACAAATGAGGAAGATTTACAGGAACAAATCGGGGAAAAAAGTGAAATACAACTTAACTAAAGCATGACTTTTGGTCAAAGAAATAGGTGAAAACACCAATAGGTCCTCACCCATTATAAAATATGTGTAGAAATATAAAGCAAGTATATATACTTCCATTTCCATCACCAACTTACATAAATGATGAATCAATTAAAAATTCTAAAAATTGCTCAAGTTAACTACTTGTATGGGTAACTGGGTGTTACATACAAAATTTATTTTGAGTTTTAAATTCTGTACTCCCAGCTTGTCAATAATATAGTTATATGCTGTCAAAGAATTTATAGCATAATGTGCTTTAGATAGATTTGTATAAAATAGCTATATTTTAGAATATTAATTCACACAGAGTAACTGAAGAACATTAAATACGTTCAAGGTTAAGAGAAATCCTAACATCGAATCATCTAACAAACTGTTGAAAATAACAACACTAGGTTAATGGTTCATATAACAAGGCTCTGGCATTTTAGTACTAGTGAATGATACCATGGGGTCAGAAGTAGAAGGGGTGGGGATGGGAGTGGGGTGGCCTGAGAGAAAGATAGGTACAAACACACCTCAGGCTCTAGACCCTAAGCGTCAAGAATGGCAAATGATAGAAGCTTGAGCTCTAGGATAAATCCACATCAAAAACTAGCTAAACTCACTAAGGAGCTAGGCTCATGGCCTCGGAAAAGTAGAGAATGAGCTCCCTGAAGTAGGCAAGCTGTATTAAGTGTCTCTGTATCAAGAAAATGATTGAAGAATCTTACATACATCTCTCTCAAGGATAACTGCTAAATGGCCACAAGCCACAGTAAAAAACTGACACTTATATACAACAGCAAATAAAATCTAAATTCTAAAAAGGTTTAGAGGACAAGGAGGAAATGTACAAAAATAGACATGTGTCACAGGTTTCTAACTATTCTTTAGCCACTGTTCAAGAGAAGGGAATGAGAAGAAACAGGTAACTCCAGACCAGACAGCGGTTGTTCCTGAGGACCTGAGTTTGATTCCCAGCACTCCATGGTGGCACACAGCCACTATAATGCTGGTTTCAGAAGATTCAATGCCCTCTTCTGGCTTCTGAGGACACCGGTCACAGGCACAGTGCACAGACTTACATTGAGGCAAAACACCCACATACATAAAATAAAATAGAATCTTAAGAAAAAAAGCCTATGGAAACCTTGTAAGCCAACTGACCAAGTGTGCTAAAAAGCAATCTGTTCTTGGTCAGAGCTGCCCTACTCACTGTAAATGTGCTTTTGCCTGTGTTCCAAGAATCTAAACAAGTCCTAACAAAACATCGACCTTCAATTAAAAAGACATCTGCATTTTCCTGAACAAATGATGATGAAAACAATGACAACACCCACTGCTGCTGCCAGGCTACAGCCAGTGATCCATGTTCTAGTGCATCATCCTATGGGAGTCAAATCAATAGGCAAAAACTGAAGCGAGAATCCTAGCAGGCAACCCAATGGCTTTGTTAGCTATGGCAGCTTACAAAGACTTTGCTAACAAAGTGCTGAACAATATGAACCTAGGACTAGAAAAGAACATGTAAAAGTAACTGGTTATATCAAATGTATGTTTTCAAGCCAGATACGGTAGTGCACGCCTACAATCCTCTCACTCAGGAAGTAAAGGCAGGTAGATCCAGAGATCAGAGTCATCCTTAGTTATACAGTAGCTGCAGACCAGCCTAGGCTGTAGCTAAGAATTTGTCTCAAAATGATACCAGCCCCCAAAACAACATTTTCTTCCCAAAGAATTTGTGTTAACCCCACTTGGGAAAAAAGAAAAGGTCTGCTTTGCACTGATATATGTATGATTCTCTATATCTATATATCTATATATGTATATTCTCTATTTTGACAGAGTAATTATTGAAGCATGTGTAAAATATTATAATGTAAACCTGTATCTGGTATGGATAATCCCTACAACTACTAATAATAGCAACCTAAGAGGTGTTTTTCTTCCTCTCTCCTAGGGAATATACCATAAATGTAACAAAAGGATATTACATTAATAATTTTTATTATATATTTAAAAGATATTTCACATATATTGGTTTAAATGACTTATTAAAATTGTTTCTTTTTGTTTTTTCAAATGTAGCTAACAGGAAATTTAAAATTATGTATGTGGTTTGAATTAGATTCTACTACATAGTGCTGAATATCAGAGGAACTTTACAGTCACTGAGATGACCCTAATCCAAAATAAATCAGAGTTTGGAACTCAGGATACCAATGTGTGTATTTTCAAGGTACCCCTTAAATAATTCCAATAATCCTTAGAACAGAATGAAAGAAAAATATTGAAGCTAGAAAAATTAGCTAAGCTTTTTAAAAAGGTGACCAGGCTTATTGTAAGTCTTCAGCCATTGTTCAGCTGTCAGGAGAAAGACTCCAAATCCTTGGAGTTTCCCAAGCAGTGGGAGTGTATTTTGTTATTCATGTATCCCATCTGAGCTTATGCTAAGAGGTCACATGACTCCAGATAGAAGCTAGTCACTAGAAACAGCAACTATGTGGTTAGAGGGTTACGGCTTTATGCTAACCTGACCTCTGGGGAGGAGAGATTGAGTATATTCATGTGGCCTATGATTTGCTCAATCGTGCCTATGAAATGAAACCTTGATAAAAACCTGACACAAGCTTGTTGGAGTTTCCTGGCTGGTGAACACATTGATGTGCTGAGACTGTGGTGTGCCTTGATTCCACAGGAGAAGAACAAAGAAGCTGCAGCTGAAGCCCTCCCACACTTCCCTCCATATGTGTTATTTGCCTGGTCCTGATCTATATTCTTTATAATACAACTAAAGTAAAGCGCAATGGCCATACTATAACCCTAGCACGCAAAAGATTGAGGCAGGAGGACTGTGGTCTGGGGGTTGGGGGGGGGCGGCCTGAGTTACATAGTGAGAGCCTGTTTCAACAAACAGAAATTTGATAGAACTGCAAATATAATTATAAAGCTTATTTATTAAACTGAAAAACTATAGAGACCACCAGCTCTGTAGTCCACTGGTCAAAAATGTGGGTGGCCTGGGGCTGTCCCATGGAGGGCTGAGCACTTACCTGATAGGTTTGATCAAAGCAGATTTGGGTAGAAATCAAAATTGGATTATAATAAAACAATTGAAATCAGAATATGGTTATAATTCCAAATATAAAATCTTATCAAATGTTAAATCATGTAGCAAATCTCTAACTTTCTGAACAAGTTTTTCTCTGAAATTAAATATATCATTCCATGATCAAATATTATCTGATCATAAACTTAAAAAAACTTTAGAGCTTAAAAAAATTTACACATTTTATGGGGGGGGGACATGTAGGCATGCATACAAAGTTTGCCTATCTCTCCCTCCTCAGCATGGGGTTACAAATGCGTACCTTGTACCTGGCTTTAATGTGGGTGCTAGAGATCTAAACTTGGGTCCTCATCGTTGTGTGATAAGAGCTTTACTGACTAAGCCATTTCCAGCAATTTTTATGGTTTTCACAAAGATTATTTATCTTTACTTTGCATTTATCTTCACTTGCATAGGTATAGAAATACTGCTTCTACTAATAGTGACGACATTTCTGAGGCTTTATTATTACACACATGGTAAGGGAAATGTCAGGATCTATAGATTAGACTTCTTTTCAAACCTGGCCTTTATCCATAGGGGTATTTACATTATGGAGGTTGGGAGGGACAAGAACATTTTGAAGCCATGTCAGGATAAAACAAGATTTACTACCTTTATGTAGAAAGGTGAATATGGCTTCTAAATGAAACAGTTAAGTGTTTCAATTTCCAGTCAACTTTTTTTTTTCTCCAAACTACACATACAGTCTCAAACTGTAAAAGATGGGGCTAGTGTGATGACTCAGACAATAAAGGCATTTGCCAGCCAAGCATGATGGCCTGACCAGGTTCAATCCCCAGATCTACATGGTAGAAGAGGAGAAGCAACTCCTGCGAGTTCTTTATACACACAGATACAAACACATAAATGTAAAAAGGAAAAAAGTAAGACAGGGTCAGAACAATTCAAAAGACCAGGGGAGCAATGTGGAAGGAAGTCAGGAGGAGCCCTGCAGGCCGACTACAAACCACTGCCACAGGAAAGAGAAAGGAGAAAAGTAGGAAGAAAGGGAGGTTGTCTTGAGAATTACCGAGCATTAAGTATAGCATATAGTTCTCTACAATTATTCAAGGAATGCAGGAAAAGAAAGAAGACCTGATGTGGAGCCCATATGTGCCACAAGTACTTCACTGCTCGATGAAAGACAGCCATTTGTTTCTAGAAAATGAGATTCTGAAATCCACGGAGGCAAAAATGTACTGAGAGATGCTTGCTAAATCAAGGATATATGCTTTTCTCTGCCAGCCACAAGACATTTTTTGAGGTGGAAAAGTGAAAGGATCATCTAAGACAAAGAAGAGAGGTACTTTTCCTGAAGATGCCTCTGTTCATCTGCCGACCTCTGCTGGATCAACAGTGGCATCCAGTGGCCAAAACTCTCAGCACAGACTTCTTTGTCTTAGAAAGGCTCTGATGCTTCGGGTGAAGTGACAATTCAGAACAAAACCATTTCTGGTGTCTATAACTAAGGAGCCCCAAAGACACAGTGGTTTGTAACACCAAGCGAAGGGCCAAGACAATAAAGAAGAAATGGAGAGGAGCAGGGTATAATTGGCTGTGGTATTTTTATTTCCTGTGGTATTACTAAAAACAATAAAAATACAGAATGGGATGAACATATGTATGGCTTGGAATTCTTGGAATTTCATTGCCACAGGATATTTTTAATAAGTATATAAATAATTTTTTTTCATTTTAAACCCAAAGCAAAACAAATTTACATATGCACATTTTAAAGGACTTGGGGAAAGAAAAATAATGGAATTTGATGGCCAATTAAGTCATTAATTTATATTCAAGAAGTTGGCTCTTGAGTATGACTTTTAAAAAAAAGTGGCTGATGAAATTACAACTGCTAAATTCAGGTGTCAATGTTATGGAAGGCAGAGACTGCTCAGGTGGACTAGCTCCAGCACAGACCAAAGCAGAACTTGCATACAGTGTCGCTGTCTGTTCAACCACTGCCTTATTTTGGAGTGGTAGGGAGGGTCTGGCAAGTCAAATGCTCAAGGGAGAAAGAAAATAAGAAATAAAATGAAGGTAGGAGAAAAGAGGGAGGGTGAGAGAGGGACAGTGTTCTTTAATTATATGTACAAGCAAGAATGATCAAGACAACCCTGACCATCTGTCTTAACTAGACCATACTGTATCTCTCCAGATCAAGATACAGGCATCAAGAAGCTCCTCCTTCAGGGCTCATTCAAGTCTGCCCATTTGTTTATCTACATTTCTTGCTACAAGGATCAAGGAACTGCCAGTTAGTACCCCCTCTTAACTGTACCTTACTAGGCCACTGGTTAGCTCAGGTGCATACACCAGCCCAACTCACCTGTTTGGATGAGATGTGGGCAGCATGAACTGAAATTCCACTACACAGGTGTTGTCCTTAAGCTGGCGGTGTTGTACACTGTTGAGTTCATAGGCGATATAAGCCCTTCGAACATATACCTGGTTAAAAAGTAATCCTCAGTAAATACACTTAGAAAACATAAATGAAGACATGGCTGGATCAAAGACATCTTGAAAAGACACATCTGTTATGGAGATGGCAGTTTGCAATGAAAGGGTGCAAGACCCTGAACATAATACCTTGCTTTAATTGTTAATTAATGCTGGGGTTTTAATGTTTTACCTATGACTCTAACTATAGTGAAATAAAATGAAAACAAGGAAGCACCTGCTGGATACCCAGGTGCATGGCAAACCTTTCCCATTACCCTAAAAAATGGAGGTTTTATCTTTAGCAAAAGATACCATACAGAATCATAACTACTAATTTATTAGCATAATGATTCCAACAGAAGATAGAATAGTAAGAAAAATAAGAGGTGCTGATTCCAGGCTACTTTGGGGAGTAAAGAGGGAAAACAGAAAATCACTATCAAGTTCAACTTTTTATCTATCCTGTACCCCCCCCAACTACCAATTTTACTGCTCCAAATCAGTATTGAAGCATTTCTATTCTCAACTATACAAAACAGCAGGGAGGCCTAATATAACATTTAACATCTCAAACTCACTAACTTAATTCAGTACTTAAAGAAATAGCAACAGACTGTATCTCTGCAAAACCCAGCAGCATCCCCCCCACACACACATGCACTTCATGTTCAGCTTGCCAAGCACATGCAATGCTACATGAGGTTCTGTCAGCATGTGAGGCACAGAAGGAAGCATCTTATCAGATGACATGAAAGCCTGGGAAACACCAAGATATTTCAAATATTTGATACTTTACATTTTACCCACAGAATACAAATAAAAATTATCTGAGAAAGCTAGCAACAGAATATGTGAAGTTCTATTACAGAAATCATAAAACACATCTCCCTCCTACTTTCAAAGTATATCTACTTGACAATGTTAAGAAAGCATTCAGAGTCTGTAATTTTTGTGTTTAATGAGGTATGCTATAAGGAAAGTCTTTGGAGTCAGTCTGACCAAGTGCAAACTCCTCTAGTTAATATGTGTTTTTTGGGCAAGTCGCCTAACCTCACAGTCTCACTTGTTTGTTTGCTTGTTTTTAACTTTATAAAGCAGCTGTAGGATTAGATGTAAACATAAAGCACCTAAACCACAGTTTATTCAACACTACACAACTAAAATGTGGCTCTAATAACAAAATGATAAAGTAAGCCATACAGCTTTCACTTATGCTACATACAGTAAGTCTTAATTCATTGTAAGATGGGGAAATTCAAGTACCTGGAAGGAAGAGACTACTGAAAAATGTGGCAGCTATTTCCTGGTATTTGACCCAGAAGCTGGCGATTAATGCAGATAAAACAGCAGGTAAAGTACCTGACTGTAAGCATTTAGCGTTCCAGAAGAAAAGAGTAAGAGAAAAGAACTGACAGCATAACAGACATAAAACTCCAGGAAAACCACAGAAAGGCCATATGACACACCAGCACGCACCTCCAGAGCTGCCATCCTTACCACCTGGTTGCTGTGGTAAAAAAAGTTTGGGAGGACATCGAAAATAGATGTTTCTGATAGGATGAGTTTCTGGAAGGCAAAAGGATATTGACATTCTCAGTGAGATCTAAGAATTCTGCTGGTGAATACCATACATGAGCATAACAGTTCCAGTTCGCCTTCCTCAGCTATTGTGGAGAACATAATGATACCTTGCCCCATAGGGTTGCCTTTGAGGATTATATTGGTTAAGGCATGTAAACTTGTTAGAATTGTTCATTAAAATATACCAATAATATACCAATATATGTATGTGCTTATAAGTATCTAATCATCTCAGACCTCTATTTGTACTTCCTAAATACTGCCTAATACTCCACTACCAGAATCCCAAGCTTGAAAGGTAATGGAAATCCTAGCTATCAACTACGAACCACACAATTAAAAAGATCCCTCTCAGCTTCTAGGTTCCCTAGGAAGAGTCCTACAGAAAGCATTAAGCTTCCTTCAGCCAGTCATAACAACAATATTCTGGTTTCCAGTCATAACAACAATACTCTGGTTTCCAGTCATAACAACAATACTCTGGTTTCCCAGTAGGAAAACACAAAGGCACTCCTGAGAAAATGACTTGATTTATAAAACAGTTGAAGTCCTTCATTTGTAGCAAAATTACTCAATAATTTTATAAAATTGGCTTTTTATATAGTGTAATATTAAGCATTTAAATAAAATTAAAGTTAAATGATATTTAAATAGCTTTGTCTCCAGAAAAGGAACAACCATCTATATATGCATGTGATTCAAGCACCAGAAATCAAATAATGCTGCCAGTTAATTCTGATGTAGAATGCTTTCAAAAGATAGAGACTTCAATAAGACACTTCTGTCAAAGAAGGCCCATTTGATGCTAAGCTACGATCCTGAAACATTAAAAAAAAACAACTATAAACTATTTTTAAAATTCAAGGAGTGAAATTTCATGACATAGAAGTCAAAATTAATTAATTAAATCTTTAACTGAACAATACTTATGGGAATAAAAAGGTTAGGACTATGAAGTGGTAGAAAGGGGCTATTATAATACCTGCAGGTTCTCAATGCAAAACTGGTGTCCATACATGTCAATGGCTGATAGGAAGATAGACTCAACTTGGTTATGGCGAAGCTCATATGATGGCAAATGCGAAGCAATAAGAACCTAGAGAGAAGGCAAAATAAGAGGCATAAGTTCCTGAGGGGGTGATTATTCTAAGCTCCTATTAAGCCGCCTGATACAAAAGCAGTAAATATAAATCTGTAAGTGCAGGCGTCAAAGATAAAACAGAGACCAAGTAAAACAACTTCTAGGTCCTATAGCATAAAGTCAATGCCACCACATACTGAATCTCAGTTGCTTCTCACCATGATTTGCGCTGTGGACAATTTCCCATAGGGGTAGGGGGAAGGGAGAACAAACAGCTTCAATCAAGTTCCATCAGTGCATGTGATTTACCTTTGCAAAGCTGCTAGTCCTGGGGACTGCATGACTAGCTGTTAATTGGGAATCAGGTCTGGCAGGGAGCAGCTGTGGGGAAGGTGGATGCAGTATAGCTAGCCTTTTGCAACTCTGCAGTAGAAAGGGAGGAAAAGCTGCTTTGACAGCCCCAGGTACTCAGCACCAAAGAGAAGGCATCAGGAGCTAAGGCTGATGCATGTGAGGGCCAGAACGTAAAAGCAGTGTCACAAACAAACGAAGTCAGTAGGACCTGAATATCCTCAGCAGGTCACTGAGAGGTTCAATAACTTTGAGGAGTTCAGTGACATGGATACAATTGTAGAGAAAGCAGAAGGTCACTGAGCAGCTTCAAATGCTGTGTCCTTGTCAATGTCCAGGCAATGAAAATACAAAGACAGTGCCAGCTCTCAGCTTCCCTGCAGAAACCTTTTGGAATGGAAATGAGGACTACAGGGTGAGGCTAACTGGACTTCTCTGGGGCTGTTCTGATTGCTAGCGCCTAAGATTCATGTCATTATCTTTTGCTTTCCACACTTGATTGTTTTCTATATACTTATACCTTTTCATCTGTTTCTAAGCTCCCTTTGGGAAGTAAAAAATACTGAGTTCATTTCCTTCCCTCGGTTTCCTTTCCTCCACCTGACCCTGGTTTATGACTGTAGTGAGAGCTGTGGAGAAGACAAGGAATACCAGTATTTTGTAATGTGAGAAATCCAACATTAACCATGTCCTTTGTCTTTAAAGAATGCTTTATCACATAAAAACACCGCATGATCTCTGTGGAGTACACTGTGTCTAGAACTGCCCAAACTAAGAAAACTATCACTCTTTCAAGATAACCAACACCTGTTCTTACCTGACGAGCCCGCAGTGCCACTTTGGCGTTGGTGGTCTTGCTGAGCTGAGTTAGCTCTGTGAGGATATTTAGCAGCTCATCAGTAAGTGTAGGGTCCCGGCCACACAACTGATCCTAAGTATTAAGTGGAAAGGAACACATAAACCTGAATCACAAAGAACTCTGGTGCACAGAACATGAGAGAGAGAAAGGAAATACCTCTGCCACTGAGCTGCACCTCAGCACTGTTGGCAGCTCTTCCATCTCCTTCCCCCTTCTCTTGACCATCAGCCATTTCTGGAAGAATTTCTGCACCATACTTACCTTTTCTCATCTCAGGGATACTCTCTTTGTCCCTGTCCAGACATTATCACAGAAGTAAAAGCATGGGACTTGTTAAATGTCTCGATGCTCTGGCAGAGGACCCAGTTTTGGTTTTCAGCAGCCATGTGGCTCATAACCATCTTTAACTCCAGTTTCTAGGGAATCTGACACCCTCTTTTGGACTCCAAGAATATTAAGCATGCATGTAGGTAAAAATACTCAGAGACTCATAAAAGCCAAATCTAAACCATGCCATAACAACAGCAACAACAACAACAACAACACCGAACTTTTGACCTTTGGAATAGACATGCATTTCCCAAACACTTTTTCCAAAATCCCTAATACTTTTCAAGTCACAAGCCAAATACTTCTGGACTATTCAACACCATTATGCTAGGAAGAAGGCATCTCAAGATTATATGAGAAAATTATTTCGAACATAAAATTATTTTCATACCACAAACCAAATAAACCAAATCAGTGGTTTATTTCAATTGTCCACAGTCACAAAACCCATAATTTATATTTAAGGAAGTAAAAGTACTATTTTTATCCAGCTGAGTGAGTAAAAGCTGACATTGAAGTAAAAGTAAGTTCAGGATTCTACTGAACACATAGCCAACTACTAAAGGTCTTAACCCACCCATCCTAGGCATAAACAAAAGAGAGAAACTCTAACTCAGTCTCATCCTTTGTGAACAAGAAATAAGCAGAGACAAGACCATAAAAAGACAGAAGCAAAAAACAGATGCTAAGAGCTGGGGTAGAAAAACCAAAATGAGTTTACCCATCCCAAACCTTTTCCTTTCTTAAGGCCCCTATCTGGGGAAGTTATTTCAATCATCAGAACAGCCCACTAAAATATCTCAAAACATAGAAGTGTTCTGGGGAAAATAACAACTCATGAACTTTGCAAATGACTAGACTAAGGTCCAATAGCCACAAAAGCCAATGTACTAAAATAAAGCCAGTCGCCTCTCTGCAAAATTTTTTGATAGTGAATAACCCCTTTGAAAGCAATAGAGCTTAAGGAAAAACTAAGTTATCCTCTTGCTTAATTATAAACCATGTTCTAACTTAAAAAAAAAAACCAAAGCAAACAAAACACATAAGGTCATGTTTCTTTTCATTATAAAAGAAAGGGAATAAGAAAGAGGCTGGGAAAAACATCTGATGGGAGGGCAGGCAGACAGAGAATGTGGAGAACTAGGGAAAAAACAACAAAAAAAAAGAAGTAATTATTCATTCACAGCTACAGGTTGACAGTCTTCCGGGGCTCTCCATAACACAGAAGACTTCCTCAGAGGCCAGAATCAAGTGTAGTTTGGATGGAACTCTATTTGTATTCGTTTTTCTTAACTTACAAGTTTCCATTCAAATATCTGTAGCTACCAACAGTTTTAAATGGTCAACTGAATCTAGGTCTTACAAGAGCAAAATGTGCTCTTAACTATTGAGTGCCTCCAGCCCCTCAAATATTATTTTTCCATTAAGACTTGGAAAAAAATATAAGCAATAATAAATTATGTGTAGAATAAAATATCAACATTCTTTTGGCCATGGTCCAGACATAGTGTTGCGATCTTGAAAGAAGTGATCAGTGATCTTAAGAACCATTTGTGCTAAGTGCCATGTGCAGCAAGATGCCAGACGCATTCTGTCTAAGCTTTCTTTGGGCAACTGGTCAGTCCAAGATTATCACTCAGATCTTGTTAATATTTGTGATAATGCCACTAGAGGGCAACCACATCAGCAGATGTGTTTCCAAAACAACAAAACAACACAAAAACAAACCCTAAAACCAACAGGAAAAAAAAGTTCATTTAAATAACCAATCAGTTAACTCTAAATCATCTACAGAAATCTACAGACCAAAGTGAAAAGTACAGGTCATCCGTGGTCAAGATAGTACACCAGTTATTTCTTGCTTTTATTCTCATCCTAGACGTTTGCTAAGGAATATTTTAAGAGTTGCAGAAATACAATAACTATGCTTAAAGTAGCAATCCATAGCCAAAGATATATAACTAGTTGACAGAAAGCCCAACAGAGTTCAGTATGATTTTAGCATGTTAAGCATTAGGTGCTCCAAGAAGGCAATTCAAAACCAAAGTAATACAGCTTTGGATATAGACGTTTACTACTTATCATTCAGCTAAGTAACGCTTCCTTCTGACAAAGATGCTGTAAGTTTATCAACCGATTGCCAAAAGCATCTTTATTCAGTGTGATTGTTAGCTTAAAGTGTCAACTTGACACAACCTAGAGTCACCTAACAAGGGTGTCTCAATGAGGGGCTGTTCACACAGGGCTTCCCTATGGCCTATCTGTGGGGAACTGTCGAAAGTTAGCTAATGTGGGAAGAGTAAGCCTATGCTGGGTGGCACCATTCCCTAGGCAGAGTGCCCTGAACTGTGTAAAAGTGGTGAAGTCAAGCTGAGCATAGGCAAGCATGAGAGCATGCATTTCTCTTTGCTCTTGACCGTGGATGCGATGTGACTAGCAAGTTCTTGCCTTGACTTCTCCATGATAATGGAATTTAGCCTGGACCTGAAAGCTAAAATAAACTCTTCGTACGCTAAGTTGCTTTTTGTTCAGACATTTTATTAGAACAGAAATAAAATCGAACATTTATTAAATGACATTTCTGAGAAAGCTTTTTCTTTTTACTTATACACTGGATAGATTACATGCACCCATGATAAAAAAAAAAAAAAAGGAAGGAAAGAATCTGGTCTGCATTTTATATGCTCTGCCTGAATAAAATCACATACAGCAGGACTTGTAAAACCATGTTCATGTGGACAAAAGCAAAGCAGTGGAGAAGTCTACTCAACAAAAATTTGCTTAGTGGTCCTTGGGGCAGGTTACCACTATGCAACATATGTTAGCAACTGCAGAGGACCACAGCACCTCTCCACTGGAGCAACTTGATTTTCTTGATTCCTTCCTTTAGATTCAAAGGCCCAGAAGTCATCATCTAGCTCAGCAAAGTACACCATCAACAGTCCTACTTATAGGAAGCAGAGATTGGAATGCTGGGCACATAACCATCAATCAAGAGACCAAGGTAAGCAAAGAGAGGTGACCAGAAGAGAATACAAGCTGGGGGAATTGAAATGCTGCCATGTCCCAGTGACATCTGTAAAAGACAGTAATACCTGCAGAGAAGAATCCTAACAACTCAAATGCCTCTTACAAGAGATGCTCATTAATGCAGATGTGGGGGAGGGGAGCAGCTGGCCGCAATCAAAAAGGAAAATATGCCTGGTATTCAGAAATACTAGATTAAAAAGGGGCACCATCTGAACCTTTCCCTTATCTATGTCACTGCTAGCTGGCCCTGACTCAGTCATATCAATTAATTCCTTAATTTCAAAATCTCCAAGATAAAGTGAAGATAATTGATATTTGAAAATAAATTAGTGATATACAAGACTATAAGTACTATTGTGCTCACTGAGTCTTGTTTTATTTTTTGTTTTTCTTCTTTTAGAGGAAAACAAGAAGTGAAGATACTAAAATAAAGAAACAGGTAAATCCAGCTGCCAGTGTGCCTCTACTTCCTCCACACTAGTCATCCAAACCAGACACTGAAAATTCGTTTGTTTCTGCAGAGCTCAGCCTGCTACGAAGAAAGTTGGGGCACTATCTATGCAGGTAAGAAATAATCAGGATGACAAGGTGGGGGTAAAAGCAGCAGCAAGTCAGGGTCCCATTGGCTTCTGCCTGTCCTGACTGGCAAAAGCAGCAAGCAAAGCCTCAAACCAGTTCTCTGACAGGGCCCAACGCCTCTGCAGCACCCCCGTGTAATTACACACTTGAGTGACTGGACTCTGAAGAAAATTGAAGGCCTGAGCTCCGAACAGCTGCCATTTTCTCTCTCCATCACACCAGCGTGATTACTTGAGAAATGAACAGCCCCGGCTCAAAGCTACTCCAGAATTCTCAGAGGAAATATGGCTCCGTGTTCCAATAATGAGATTCTTAAGGCAAGCGTTACTTACAATCACTCCGCAAAAGGAGCGAGCCGAGCCCCTATATCTTACAAATTAGAATTTAAGAAACCCAGCGACAGTCCTGGACGATCATTACTCTTCTCCTGCTTCAAGGATTCTGGGTTTTGGTCTATTTTTAGTGCAGAAAACTGTTAAGTTCTTAAAAAGGTAATCATAATAGGATGAAAAATTTGCCATAATTAGCTTCCTATAAAGGCAAATTCCAGCCCCATTTTGGTTCACACTGGCAGATCCTTCCACCTTCTAGTTATTACCCCTTTCTGCCAGAAAGTCATGACTTCCTCCAAGTGAGAATTAACAATCCTTGCATTAAAATTTGAAAAAGAAAGTAGGATTTCTGAGGGAAAATAAATAGCAAGCAGCTACAGATTATACAACTCTTTGCAGAAAGCTGTCTTATGGGAAAGTTAAAACAGTACTTTGTGCCAATATTTCCACCCTTCTCAAAGACCTGGTTTCCTCATCAGGCAGCCATTCCAGGGTAGCAAAGGAAATGAACTCTCCGAGCTATAATGACATGTTTCTCAAAGTGGCTACCTATAAAATGTTATCTCCAATAGAGCCAACCATGGAGGCAGAGGACTGAATGAGTGGGAATCCTGTCAACCAGAGACATAAGGAAGACCATCTCTCTTCATTTTGGGGGATTATATAAAAATGGCAGTCAAGATTTATATAGGGTTTTCCCCTCCATGAAGAAATTATGGACTTAAGAGTACCAAGAATGGCCGGGCGGTGGTGGCGCACGCCTTTAATCACAGCACTTGGGAGGCAGAGGCAGGCGGATTTCTGAGTTCGAGGCCAGCCTGGTCTACAGAGTGAGTTCCAGGACAGCCCGGGCTACACAGAGAAACCCTGTCTCAAAAAAAAAAAAAAAAACAAAAAAAACAAAAAAACAAGAGTACCAAGAATGATCATCTCCAAAGGGCTGGGAAAGGGAGCTAAGAGAGTAGCTGTACTTCAGTCCCAAGCAAGACAACTGTGCATCAGCAGGCCTCATGGGACCATGGGAGGAGGGTCTCTAAGAGCAGTCCTATTCTCCAACCACAAACACTAGCTTAGCCAAGAAGAACTAGGAGTGGAAAACTGGAAATCAACATGAAAACCCTCCACTTTACAAATTCCCACCAGCATTAGATGCAGCTCAGCCCAGCTCACAGGAGCCGGTTGGATTCCTCCTCCCATTTTCTACTAATTTGTATATTAGTCAGATATAAGGACAAAACAACAGAGTCACTGCAACAAGAGCATAGATTTTCATGTAAATCAAAGAAGATGCCAAATACATTTAACTACTTTTTTGAAGGAAAGGAAGAGTACTAAATTTCTCCCATTTTATTACGTTTCTGACACAAAAACCAGTGCTTGCATTGCTGGATATACATACGCAAGAGTTAAAATGGAGCAGTACACTGGTAAGAGGAAACTGCATCTGAGAGCCACTATCATATTGACAGAGAAACAGGAAAGGGCCAGGCATTTCTAAGTACAGCCAAAAGAATTAAGTTCCTGTACACATTCTATGCAAAACAGTCCCTTCCTGTTATACACTGCGTTGATCCAGCAACTGCTAATCCACAGCCCAAGCTCAATTACCATAATTATAAGACAGTAGCTTTCCTTCTGAGACACACACACACACACACACACACACACACACACACACATTTTGCAGAGCACCAACCAGTTGCATAAGTTCAAGAAACAAAATGGATACTCACAATAAGCATTGTCACCAGGAGATTCTTTTTGGTGACCTGAGCGTGGGAGAAGATGTAGTTCAATACGGTGTTCATGTCACTTTTGTTCTCTTCCCGAAGGGCGAAGACACACTTGTCGTAGTGGCCTACAAGTGATAAGGAAAACTGGTCCTCAGCATGCACACATGAAGCCTCGTCCTTACATGCTAACTGGTTGTTGTTTCTTAATGCCTATACACAGTTGATAAACGGTGAGAAGAAACACCTTAAGAATTTTTTTTGGAGGGAGTTAGGAAATCCAAGCATAAACCTAGGTTCAAGGTTGAGCTCTACTCCCAATTCGCTGCGCCAGTCACTTGACCTTTCTGGGTCTTGATTTTATTTAAAAACTTAAAAGGGAGCAGGATGTGCTTTTAAAATAAAGGTGGGATGGGTGCGACTCCAATCCCACTGTTTTCTCTTCATGATCTTATTTGTTCTCCTAGAATAATTTCCTTCAAAAAGAAGTTTCTGAATTTTAAAAATCATTGTCAAGGGCTCAGCAGGTACAGTGCTCGACACATGAGCACCAGTTCCTGAGTATGGCCCCTAGGACCCACACAAGAATGCCCAACATGGTGGTGCATGTTTCTAATCCCAGAGCTGGAAAAGTGGACACTCGAGGCTCTCTGGAACTCTCTGGCCAGTCCATTTTATCTGATTGGTGAGCGCCAGGCCAATGAGAGACCTTGGATCAAAACAAGTGAATGGCATTTCTGATCAACAGTTGTCCTCACACCTATACAGATACACACACCCACACACAGGAACATGCATGAACACATGTAGGCCACACACATACAATGCATTCACAGATAAATGTTAAAACCATGAATCCTGATGACCTTTGAGGTCTACTCCAGCTTGAGCATCTGGTTTCACATCATTGAGAACATTCCACCCTAACTGCTAAGCATCGTTTAAGCTAAGAAATTATACGTATCAATATTCATAAGTGTGTCTGCTATACTGGGAATCAATATTTCCACTGTAACTCCAGGAAAAAGCAAGCAAGGCCCAGGAATTCCAAATTCAAACCATGCATACATGATGGAAGCCTTGCATATACGAAAGGCTGCAGGAAGTACAGTTCTGGGACTTGCTGACCTTCTGTAAAGCACCAGAGGCAGGTTAATGCTGGGCAGGAAAACTGTTCTGTAACAGAGACAAACCTCTGGCATTCTGCGGTACATCTATGGTAGATGTAAGCGAAACACGGGTCTTTACAAAACAGCTTGGCTACAGATTAAATTTCCAAGAAAGGAAAAACTAGTGTTTGCATTTTTGTGGTCCAGAATTGAATATGAAAGGATTATCACTCTATTCAGATTCTATGTTAAACTACAAACTAAAACAGTAATGTTTACAATACATCAATGTATTTTCCTAGAATAACATTTGACCAGGGCAACCCTAACTTATCTGCTTTAAATATCAGAAATTAGCATAAATAGTATTTTTTAAAATGAAACTAGTATGTTAGGAAAAACACTAAAATATACTAGCTAGAAACAGCCTATCTAATAAAAGATCCTATTTTGATAAAATGGAAAATGTTTAAAAATTGGCTGCCCTTGGGCTAGAGATGTAGCTGAATGGTGAAGCAGTCAGCTAGCATGTTCAATCTTGAGCTCTGCTGGAGGAAAAAAAAAAAAGGAAAAAAAGAAAAACCCTGTGGTCCTGTATTTCCTGTCACTGAGACTCAGCTTTACAATGATAAAAGAAATACATCAGGGCAACAGTAATTATTAAGAGGAGGGGAAATAAAAAGAATATATTTACCTGAAGTGAGGGGACACAGTAACAAAAGCAAAAGAATAACAAGTAGTCACTCTAAAAATTACTATTAATAGTGACAGAGAAAAGAAGAGGGAAGATGGCCCAATGGTTAAACATACTGGCTGTTCTTCTTGACAGCCTGGATTTGATTCCCAGCACCCAAATGGCAGGTCACAAACATTTGGTAACTCCAATTCCAGACAGAATAGGATGCCCTCTTCCAAACTTCCTCAGGCATGAGGCATGTATACATGCAGACATACATTCAAACACATATTATTTACTTTATAAAATAAAATAAATCCTTTTTTAAAGTTATTTAACGCCGGGTGGTGGTGGCGCACACCTTTAATCCTAGCACTTGGGAGGCAGAGGCAGGCGGATTTCTGAGTTTGAGGTCAGCCTGGTCTACAGAGTGAGTTCCAGGACAGCCAGAGCTACACAGAGAAACCCTGTCTCGAAAAACAAACAAACAAACAAACAAACAAACAAACAAACAAAAAGTTATTTTACGCGTATGGGTGTTTTGCCTGCATGCGTTTGCACACCAAGTTCATCCACCATCATAAGAGGCCAGAAATGGGCATCAGATCTTGGGAAACTGGAGCTACAAATGATTGTGAGCTGCCATGTGAGCACTGGGAATTAGACCAAGCTCCTCTTGAAGAGAAGCCAGTATGCTTAACAACTGGGTCAACTCTCTACGTTTTTTCTTCTTTTTAAACACTTATTTAGGGAAAAATATATATATGTATATACACACACACACATATTTATATACAATAAAATATATACTAAAACTTGAAATGATACCCATATGCCATTTTAATTTTAAACTCAACTTAGAGAGAGAAAGAGAAAGAGAGAGAGAGGAGAGAGAGAGAGAGAGAGAGAGAGAGAGAGAGAGAGAGAGAGAGAG
>NW_021604658.1:982919-1016987 GCF_004785775.1 Grammomys surdaster | reverse complement strand
GAGAGAGAGAGAGAGAGAGAGAGAGAGAGAGAGAGAGAGAGAGAGAGAGAATATGAGAATTTAAAAAGAATATTACTTCAGCCAAGGCAGTGGTAGCATGTGCCTTTAATCCTAGCACTTGGGAGGAAGAGGCAGGCAGATTTCTATAAGTTCAACAACAGCCTGGGCTACAGAGCCAGTTCCAGGATAGCCAAAGCTACACAGAGAAACTCTGTCTTGAAACGCCAGGAAAAAAATAAAAAGAGTATTAATTTAATTTTATTGTACGTACTTATGCACCACATGCATGCAGAAAATCAGCATGGAGAGAAGAGGCATGGGCTCCTCTAGAAGGAGAGCTGCAGACGGCAGTGAGCTCTGCAGTAAGTGTTCTTACTGATGAAACGCCTCTCCAGTCATCATCTCCAAAGTCCCTCTTCTAAATAGGCATTTCTTAGTATTTGGTCCAATGCTGGCCTTGAATTTGGCAATCTTCCTTCCTCAGTCTCTCAAGTGATCTGCTATATATTCTTCTTCAGAAACAATTACTAAGCTGAATTTATAATAATGATTCTTTTGTTCTCTTTACATCTATCACCAATATATCTAATTTATCATTTGATGGTTTTGAACCTAATTTAAAAAAAACAGAAGGACTATGTATTGATTCACTTGTTTATATGTGTTCCTAGGAATCATCTATTTTCAGTGCTACACAATATTCCACTGTAGAATTCAAAAGCCATTCTACTTGTATATATTTAGAAGTTTCCCTCTGCTTGCTTTCTTTTTTTTCCCCTACTATGACCACTAGTGACACAAAACAGGCCTTATATTTTGGAGTAAGATTACTAGGCATTATGAAAGACTCATTAAACATGACGTGCAGTCTTCTGAGGCCATTATGTCATTTGCATTCCCACTCCCAGGGGAAGTATAAGATGATCCTGTGATTGTAAAATCTGTGATTTGGGCTCCTACTTCTGTAATTGGTAATGGGACCAAGCATTTTCTTGAAGTTTATGGATTATTTGTACTTTCTATTCTGTGAAATATCTTTTTCTTTCTTTTGCCCATTTTTCTATTTGATTGCATTTTACGTACTAGTACTAATCCTGACAGAGGTGTAAATACTATAAATAGCTCCTCTTTACTTTGTGGCCCACGATCTCAATTTCTTAACAGTACATAGGACGAACAGAAGTTCCTGAACAGACAGAAGTAAGCAGTTGTTTCCTTTATATTATGAACTTCCTGTTTATAGTGTCATAAACTCCTCTCTATCCTGAGGTTTTAAGGATATCCTAAAATTTCATACTTTTGCCTTGTTGATAGACATTTAAGTCTTTACTTCACTTGAAATTCATTCTCAGCATCTGAAATGAGATACAAATGATGGGTTCGTTGTCTTGTTTTGTTACCGATGCTTACCCTTTCTTTCCTCATGATCACAATGCCTGCTGTATCATGCAATGAATCACATGCGTACAGATCTGCTTCTGGGTAATTTTATATCTTTCGTCTATAACTCTGTTCTTCCACAAATGTCACAGCTGTTCAGTTACTATGGCTTCATAGTAAACCTTTTATCTCATCTGGCAATTTTTTTTTGCCTTCTATTTCTTTAGAAGTACATCTTGTTATTGTTTGAAACAGGGTAGCCCTACGGGTTGCTGTGTAGAGTCTACTCTGATCTTGAATGAACAATCCTCCTACCTCTATCTTTCAAATGCTGGGATTACAACTACACCTATCTTAGAAATATCTTGGTTATTGCCAGAATTTTGTTTAAATTTCAGAATTAGGTTGATAGGTTTCAAGAAGGTCCCTAAAAGGTACTTACTGGAATGTCAACAATTGACAATTGAATTCAGGGAGCGTTGATACCTTTGTAACAGTGTCTGCTGTTGACGCTGACCTAGTCTTTACTGTTGTTCATTCACTAGAATCTCCTCTAGAAGAGGACTGCACGTTTTTGTTGTATTTGTGCCTTTATATCTCAGGGGTTTTAACTGAGATTTTTTTAAAGTGATATATTTTTTCAAAACTGTTTTTCTAAATATATAATATGAGATCCTATCTCAAAAATAAGTAAGTAAAAAAGTTAAAAAAAAAAACCCTTTTCTGAAGTGTTGAGGACTGAACCCAGTACCTTATGCATAATAGCCAAGTGCTCTAGCTTGGAGGTGCACCCCAGCTGTAAATGAATTTTATATGTTTGACGATTTTTTTTTTCTGAGTCAAAGCCTGCCTCTGCCTCTCAAATAAAGGCACTCACCACTAAGCCCTGAATGTTTGACATTTGTACTTAGAAATTTTGTTTGGTTTTAAATAATTTAGTAATAAATCTGGGGGTTTGTTGAGCCTTTCTAAAGTAGACACCTGAGCACATGTGAGTCCTCAGGCTGGTTTTTGGGTTTTGTTTTTTGTTTTTTGTTTTTTTTGAGACTGGGTCTCATGTAGCCAAGGCTGGCCTTGAATCTCCCGGTCTTGGGATTTCAGTGGAAAGCCATCTTGCTCTAGAATTTCAATCCTTTTCTTACTGCAATAGCTAAGAAGACACCATGACACCAGAGCCTTTATCCTAAAGTGGATGTTTTGAACATTTTGCCACTATGTATGACACATCACATGAAATGGCTGTGGGTCTGCTTAACATGGGGTAAGGATGTAACTTAGTGATTTTTATCCCCGGCACAGGAATAGAAGTGGAGATACATCAACAGGAAAAATATCATGTAATTCTACACTGAATTTTGTCCAATTTTCCCCCAATATCTTGAGATGATGACCCTGTTCTTTCTTACTCTACTAGTACATGATAAATTACATCATTGGCTGCCCCTAAATTCATCAATCTGGCTTTTTAAAAACCCTGTTATTGTCTACTTGTGGAATTTAACTGCTCATGAAGGGTAGAGACATCTTTTAAATGATGCAAAAGTGAACAGAAGAAATAATTTTAGGTGCTATTTCAATTTTCTGGTGTTACACTGCCATCTTGTGGTAGGATGCCATAAAAGGAAGTCTGTATCTTAAAAACTGTAACCAAGGTATTTCACTCTTAAAGAGTATCCATCATTTAGTGAAGCTCTTCAGAGAAAGCCAGGGATAAATTCCACCTAAACGACACACTAAAAAGCAGCGGAGATTTTGAGCTCTTCTCATATGCCTGTGGTTCAAGCCTTGGATTAGCTGCTGAGAGGCAAGCTCTTCAGACAGGGAATTTCAATTCCAGGTTGATCATGACTCAACTAACTCTCACTATACACAGTCAAGATGTCACCAGAGAATGCTAATCTCTCCAAGAGCAATTACCTCAAGCCTTCCTTAGAAGCACATTGAAGTTCCAGTCTCACCAAGCTATGTTTTGTCAGTATTCTTTTCCATGCTGGCGAAGTATGGAAGTTTTACTTTTTAAGGGAATTAGTGAGAGAAGGAAAAGCTTGTTCATGGGAAACGCTGGTAACAGCATGAACTGCCTAAGCTCTTACACAGTATTTAATCAGAGCCGCACCTGTCCTTAGACAGTCCTCAGGGTGAACTTACCATTCTGAAACTGTGTCTCTACTCGCAGGTACTGCCGGAGCAGATCCATCACCACAGCCTTCATGTGGCCACGGATGCCACTTCGGTACCTGTGAGTCATAGCAGTGCAACACCATTAAATGAACCCAGAGGCCAAATTTACTCTCTAGATTGTCCCCTGAACTGCTTTCCCTCTGAATACAGGACAGACCTATAGCTTGTATTTTCAGGTTGAAAATTATTAATTTAAATTTTAAACTGAAAAGTAACTTCAGTACAGAGGAAAACTTTATAAAGGAAAGCCAGAAAAGGAAAGTAAAAACAGTACCCCCCCCACCACACCATCCCCAACTTCACACCAGTTCTAGCGACAGCCTGACTTAGCTCCTACTGCTGAGAAGAAGCTATCATCATGCTTGAAATGGCTAGGGGACTTTTGAAAAGTTTTAAATATCTTAAAGTTGAAAATTTTCTAGATAGCTTTTTAGTCAAATATCTGGATCCATAAAATATAAAAAATAAATATCATGTTAGAGTCTACACTAGAAGAAAAACTAGGATCTTCATCAAAATAGCAAATAAAAAGAAAACAATAGAATTTGGGGGCCATGATAACTGATAGAATATTATAAAAACAGTAGAGGTAATGAAGAGTTCAGTCACAGATCTAAGAAGTAACATGACATAACGAACTTTCTAAGATATAAAGTACTGTCTTCTCTCTGAAAGTCAGACTGAAGTAAATCTTTATACCCAATTGAAAGCAAAGAAAGCATGAGAATCTGGAGACCCACGTGACTACCTCTGCACCAGCTGGACAATGCTCTGGGTGTTCATAAAGAAGACTTCCCGCTCAGATTTCCGGTTCAGCGTAGCTGCATGACTATCCAGGATGTTGGCAATCTAAAGCAAAAGAAATAAGAAAAATGAAGCTCCTCCTGCCAAAGGGACCCGACACCCATTCCTCTGCATCAGCACCACTACCAGTCTCCTTGGTTACAACATGACAACACCTGTCTCTGACATGTTGTCAATACTAGTAAGTTAGTATAAGTTTAGCACTTGCTAAAGAAACAAGCAATTGCTAACTTTTTTCACCCTTTCCCAGGTAGACTAAAGACCACATCATGGAACTAAATTCAGCAGGAGGATATGATGGGCAAGAAGCTGTCTAAGGTCAAAACCCACACTTCACTCCTGGTCCCTTTCTTGCCCACGTTACTCCTCCATGTAACCATGCATTACAGGTAAAGGGCAAGGATGCTGCTGAGGTGGTCAGGAAGTGTCAGACAAACACATTATCAATATCCTGGTTGTCAATCTTACAGAAACATGTCTAATTAGGGACTCTCCCTGAAAGCACAGTGATATGGAATATATAGTCACAGCACTTTCTTCACATAGTGTGAGACATTGTGCAGTTTACATATAGTGGCTCATATCCTGAGGCAGGTTTATGAAGGATCCAATGCTTTTGGTGGTAAAATTACAGACAGTAAGGATTAGACAAACAGAGAGGCCTTCTAGAGCATGAACTCTAGTGGCTGCCAGGGGAAAATGATGACAGTGTTGCCTCATAAATACCTGCTGGCTGGGGAACTGACACAGGACTGATGTGATGTTGCTAGCATACTGAGCCATTTCCTTCTTAATAGACTTCTCCACATTGAGGGGGATCCGGCCTGAGACACTGGTCATGATATCCTGCAGCTCTAGCAGAGGCAGGGAGGGGTCTCTTAGAGTCTTCATCAATCGTTCTACCCAGTCTTTTACCTGCAGAGAAAGAAATAATCAAATGGGATGCAAAGGCAACACAATTCTCCAAATAAATCAGATCCCTGAATCTACTGCACTACAGTGCTGGTGCTTCCTTTAGATTTACTTATTTTACGTGAATGTGTACCACATGAGTGCCTGAGAGTTACAGATGGTGTTGAACCACCATGTGCATGCTGGCAATCCATTCTCTTCAGAGGAACAAGTGCTGTAACCCTGAACCATCTCTCCAGCCCTTGGTGCTTACTGTCAAACTGCAGCCTAAACATCAAATACAGCTCCAGTCTGTAGTTCAAAAAGGAATAACCCCAAGCAAATGACAAAATTAAGGATTTGCTGGAGAGATGGCTCAGCTGTTAATAGCACTGTCTGCTCATCCAGAAATACTGAGTTCAAATACCAGCAACCACAGGGTGGCTCACAACACTGGGATCTGACGACCTCTTCTGGCATGAAGATGTACATGTAGACAGAGCACTCACATACATAAAATTTTTAAAAATTAAGTAAAGAAAAACAAGGATTTAAAATGTCAAATCCAGTCAGGCATGGTGGTACATGCCTTTAATCCCAGCCCGGCGGGGGCGGGGGCAGGTTTCTGTGAGTTCCAGTTTGAGGACAGCCTGGTCTACATAGTAATGAGTTTCAGGAAAAACAGAGCTATATAGAAAAACCCTGTCTCAAAAAACAAGCTTCAAGTCCAACAAAGAAAGGTGGGAAGATAACAGGTCAAACAACTATTTCCTCCTAAAGAAAAATTCTTCCTGAGTCAATGGTAGTACATGAGCTCAGTGGTACAGGGACTGCATAGCATGCTTGCTTAAGGCCTTGGATTCGATCCTCAGCATCAGAGAGAACGGGAGAATCAATCTTAAAAATAAAAATGTCTCCTGAGACTGTAAACTCCTCTAGAGAATGAACACATTTGTATATCCCCTCCCCAAGGGAGCAGTTCATACCCTGCTGCTGAAGAAAGGGTCTGGAAGGCAGTATCCATTCATCACATTGACCAGGTTATCCAGGACATAGTGGAAAACTCGATGGAGCTTCTCGCCTCTGAGAGCTGTGCTCTGGATCTGTGGTAGACTGCCTGTGTGAAGCTCAGCCTGTGATCACAAGAGACACTGGTCATTACCTTCTACCCTGGGCACAAATACTACTTCAATTCAGTCACCATCAAAACATGAGACATTCTGTCATGACACACACTTATTTGGAGAAAAGTCAGTAGAAGAAACACTATGAGAAAAAGACAGAATCTCAGCTTTATATCGGCTAGTGAAAGCTCCAGTCTCACAATACTATAGGCACAAAAATAAGACATAAAATTGGGAGGAACAAAAAAAAAAAAATGATTAAGAAAATGCTGACAAGAAGCTAACCATAGTGGCACACACTTGTAGTCCCAAAACTCTGGGAGATAAAAGGCAGAAAGAGTAGGAATTCAAGATGGAAACAAAGGAAGGCCAGGGCCTGGGGAGATGGCTCAGTGGATAAAAGCATTTGCTGCATAAGCATTAGAACGAGTTCAGACCCCCAGTACCCACAGGAAAAAAGATGGGTACAGCCACACACAGCACTGTGCTTTTTGGGGAGAGGGGTGAGAAGCAGAACTGCTGGGAATTGTTGGCTGCCAGCCTAGTTCCAGGTTCAATAAGAAAACCCTGTCTCCAGGGAATAGGATAGAGCATGATAAAGCAGGACACCTAGTGCCCTCCTCTGACACACATACATGCAGACAGCACATATACACACTCTCACACACATGCAAAATAGGATGGGTGGAGGGGAAGGATGGGAGAGGACAAGGAACCGGCAAACCAAGCACCTCCAAGCTACCATGTTTTTTACCCTCGGAGCGGTTTTTAGTGCCTTCCTCCTTACCTGTTGAACTTTACTAGGATTGTCCAGCTGCATTTTGGCTATCACACAGCCAGGGTCAAGTGCTGCTCCAGGTCGCTTGACATAATGGATGCAGCCAGATTCTACAGCTGTTAAAGTCATCACCATCTTCATTACCTGTAATGAAGATGTAAGTTAGATCTCCCTTTATGGACATGAACAGTTTAAAGGTCAGTATTCTATCATCTCAATAGGAAAACAATTTAACACCCCAAATGAGAATATATCAAAATCTTCAGTGAAATACTAAGGCGATTGGTAAACTTCTCAGAAGTCTATCTAAGGGTTAATAACAGACACTGACTCCTGTATTGCATTTAGGCTTTTGTCTGTTTTCATGAATCATTTAGCCCAAAGCTAGCTTTATAACTGAGAAGGACCCTGAACTCCCGACCCGCCTGCCTACCACGTGCCTAGCACTTTTCTAACTTTTAAATACATTTTGCTGCTGTTTGTCTGTCTGTCTGTACATATGTATGTATGTATGTATGTATGTATGTATGTATGTATGTAGTGATGGACCATCTGTCCTCATGATAGCAGCACCTCTCAAACTTTTCCCTCACCTACCACCAGCTCATGAAGTACACTTTCTAAATCTCTCAGAAACATCTTCTCTTGCAGAGTCTTTGTGCTAGGCCCTCCCCATTTCAGGTCTAGAGTACTTTTTAAAAATCTGTAAGATGTCCCTTCATGGCATTTTACCTCTTGATATCGTCCCCCAAACCATTACCCTAGAGCCTGAATCTCATCATATCATTTTGTCGACTTAAAATCCTTCAGTGATTGTCCATGGGCTTCTGGACAGTCTTAACCTAGGCTCCTCGAAGACTTCAATTTCCTTCCATAGGAAGCACCTTTACCTGCCCTCACATCTATCCTCAGTCAGTTCTCACCAGACACACTAGTGTGGCTCAGGGTTAGGTTAAACACTGTTTCCTGTCATCCTCACCTGATCTAGCTCTCTGTCTTGTCATGGTAAGACCAGACAAACATCTCTTCTTATAGGATGTCCTTCCTTACCAGGCACCCTCTCTCGGTTGGATTTGGTGACCCTCTGTTCTTAGACTTTATCCTTTATTACTCAGCTGCTATGCTCCCACTCTATCTAGCATATTTTCTCTGTGTAGCCAACAGTTAGCACAACACCTGTCACTTAGTACTATTGCTACTATATTTTAAAAGCTCAAATTTCTTCACTATCAAAGGAAAATGGTGATGTTTTTATTGATTTAAAAGTCTTAGTGAACAATCCACATGAAATGAACTGATGATCTTTTTTGTTATTTTCAATCTTAGTCTATTCCCAACAACCTACAGTCCCTCCCATGACCCAACAGCCTATTCCCCACCCTGACCTCAATCTCTGCATAGCACTGGCCAGCAAACACATGGCCGCCATCTTCCACAATATACTGGATTAACTTCCCAGCAGATGGTGAGCGCATTACAGATGGGTCATTTTCCTTCTCAAACACACAGGTTTTATTGCCAATTGTGATTCGGTATCTAGGAGATAAGTAGAGCAGGCAATCCAATAAAGCACTCAAGTTATAAAAAAATGAGAGAAAATGTTAGTCTTAAAAATTACAAAACAAAAACCACACAGAAAATATTATACTATAAAAAGGCATTCACTGTATCTTTGTTAATAATTTTTAAATTACATTTTAATTTTATTTAGTTTACATGTGATTATACCATGTGTGGGCACGTGGAGTATGGAGGTCAGAGGACAACTTGCAGAAATGGGTACTGTTTTTCTACTATGTGGGTTCTCAGGGATCAACCTCAGGTATAAGGCTTGGCAATAAGAGTCTTATCTATCTAGCTATCTTACTGGCCCTTATTTATAATTTTAGTACCAATCTTCAGTCAAAAGTCGGAATCAATAAATTATGATATATTCATATCATGGAATGTACTATAACCATTAAAAATAATAGATATTTATATAAAAATACAAAGATAATGATAATATAATAACTAATATCCCCTCCCTCCCCCTCTCTCTCTTTAGTACCAATCTTCAGTCAAAAGTCGGAATCAATAAATTATGATATATTCATATCATGGAATGTACCATAACCATTAAAAATAATAGATATTAATATAAAAATACAAAGATAATGATAATATAATAACTAATATCCCTCCTTCCTCTCCTTCCCTCTTTCCCTCTCTCCCCTCCCTCCCTCCCCCTCCCTCCCTCCCCCCCCCTCTCTCTCTCTGAAAGGACCTCACAATATAGTCAAGTCTGGCCTCAGTCCTCTTCAGCCTCCTAAATGCTTAGAATTACAGACATGAAATAATACCAAGCTCAGCCTCAGCTACCACAAACATTCGTGGAACAATAACTATGTTGTAGGCAAAGTTTTAACCACTTCAAGTGATTAGTTCATTCAATTCTCATAGCAGTATGGCTGGTGTGATATACAGAGAGAGAGAGAGAGAAAGTATATGTGTGTGTGTGTGTGTGTGTGTGTGTGTGTGTGTGTGTGTGTTATAGGGAGGGAGCTGAGAATGTGCCTCAGATGGTACGGTACTTGTCTAGCATGCACGAAGCCCTGGGTTTAATCCCCAGCACCATGTAAATCAGGTGTGGTGTTGATATAACCTCAGCACCCAAGTGGTGGAAGTAAGATCAGAAAAAATTTCAAGGTCACCTCTACAGAGCAAGACCTGAGCTATGAGACTGGGGGTTGGTGGGGTGGGGAGATGGCTCAGTGGATTCAAGAACACTTGCTGCTCTTGGAAAGGACTGGAGTTATATTCACATAGTGGCTCACAACTACCCACAACTCCAGTTTCAGGAGACCCAACTCCCTCTTCTGATCTCTGCTGGCTCCTGCACACACACAGTGCATGCACATATACTCAGGCACACATAAAATAAATAAATAAATAAATAAATAAATAAATAAATAAATAAATATTGATTTTTAAAAAGGAAAAGCACAAATAGTATTTAACAGGTATTTATTTGTGGATATATTTAAAGGAAAAATAGTATGCACCTTTATGCACTTCTTATATGCATTATATAAATTCTAATAAATATACAAGAAACTGTCAACTGTGATCATTTATTTCAAAGGGGAATTATTTTTCATTGTCCACCACATTGGAGTGGTAAAGAAACATGTTTTCTTTCCTTAAGAGATAAAATCTCACTAAGTTGTATATGCGCTGGCCTTAAACTCCTAGGCTCAAGTGAGTTCTTCCCTCAACCTCCTACTTCAGCCTGAGTAGTTGAAACTCTAGACACAGAACACAATACCCAGCTTGAGGCATGTTTATAATTACACTTTTGCACTGTTAAATTTTAAGTATATAAAACTTTGTTTTTGTTTTTAATTGAAAAATGAGCATGCCAAAAAAAACGCAAAAAAACAAAACAAAAACAAACAAACAAACAAAAAAAACGCCTGGAAAAATCCCAAGAGCTAATGAGTAATGAGAGGAAGAGTTAATCCAACAGCAAACAACTGGGCCTCATCACTCACCTGTCCACCTCCTCCTTCATGTATGTGGTGTAACTGCTGCCATCATAGGACAAGAGCAGCCCACCATCACTCAGCCGATGCACATCCACTTCCACACATGAGCCGTTCATTATCACCACGTAGGAGTTGGGAGACTGCCGAGTCACCTGTAATAAACAAGAGCCAGAAGGCCAAGCGGTGATCCCTCCCAGCACAGCCTCAGATACAGCTGGTATTTACAGGTACAGGTTAGGATGTCTGTAAGAGTGGTAACGCTAGTGTTGCGTGCACCTGTCCTATTGCGAGCAAACAGGGAGTGTCAGCTGCTTTTCTGTTCCGGCTGTTCCTGTCTCTTCATACTTTTGGAAGTATGTTACGGTGAGAAACAGCTGAATAGATTTTCATAGAATCACTAAATACTGATTCCTGAGACTGTCACCAATGGCTGTAATATTCCAATCCATAAACAAAAGTGAACTTTTCTCAGTCTTTCAACCTAAGAAAACTAGTTTTAAAAAAAAGAAGAGAAGACAGAAACTAAGGTGTAGACTTTGGTGGGGAATGCATACCTTAAGTACATATTTGATTCCTTCATAGATAAGTTCAACATCTACTGTGTTCAGAAGTGTGTGAGCAGGAAGGACTTGACCCCTGAAAGAATGACAATATATGACATACTTATTTCTATAAAGTTCTAATAGGTTATAAAGAAATCTCAAAGATTCCTGAAATAATAAGAAGAGAAAATAACTAAGTGATTGCTTGATCATTATGAAAAAAATACTGAAATTTCGTTTCTACATTTAATCATGGTAAGATATACAAAACATACAACTTCCTGTGTGGAATGAGGGAAGCCTGAATGTGTGAAGTTCTGAATGAGTGTGGAGTGTTGACATGAACACAGACATGCCAAGTACCCAAAGCCTCAGACTCATGGGAAAATGGCAAAGCCTTCCAAGGGTAAAGCTCAGAGAAACTGAAAAACCTTCTCTCTAGGTCCTAGTTGACAGTGTGTGCAGAACTTCCCCCACAGCTTTCTTTCCTCAGACATTTACAGCCTGAAGATTGTTCTCAATAGATACCATGCCTACCAAGATTACCTAAGCCTGTATCTCTCCTTGATCCAGCTTCATACCATAAATCCTGCTTTCCTGTTTATCCGTGTGTAATAATCCTGCCTCTTTGTTAGGCTGTATGCAATAAACCCACCTTTCCACTCAACTGTATAGAATGAACACACTGAGCTTCTGGGATGCTGCAGCTTCATCATTAAGAGTCCAGTCCACTCGACTCCAGATATTTCTCTAATCATGTATCTGTGTTTGTCTTTTCTTTATTCCCTCAAGGCTCACTCAGGTCTACACTGATGGAAGTCATATAAGGACACAGCAACTTAATCTTTTTATATGTATAGTACTGCAGTCTTAAGTGACATCACTGTTCAACTATTTAGAATGTTTTTACGTAGCAAAGGGTAGCACTCTATTACAGTAACTGCATTTACATTGGTGTATTCCTAGAAACTGGCATGTTTTGTTTCTATGAATTTGACTCTTCATGATACCTCTTGACACTAAAATCATACAGTCCGTACGTCCCCCCCACCCCCTCTCGTGACTGGATTATTTCACTTAGTCCAAACCTCAAAGTTCCTCTGTGTTTTAGCATGTGTTAGAATATCCTTCCTCTTTAAGGTTTGATAATATCCTGTGATGTGTATACACCCACCACTATTTGTTTATCCTATTCATCATGGATATATAGGCTTTTCTTACTGTGCAGTCACTATGAATAGCACTGCCATGAAAATGTACGCATCTCTCTGAGAGTCAGCTTTCACTTCTTTTGGTATGTCCAGAACTACTACACATGAACCACTATAGCAATTTGATTCTGAATTTTCTGAGGAATTTTAATACTGTCTACCATAGGGGCTGCATCGTTTTACATCCCCACCAACAGTGCACAGGGATCCCAATTTCTCCATATCCTTGCCAAAACTTGTTATTTTGTGGTTCTTTATAGAAATCTTTTTTTTTTTTAAGATTTATTTATTTTATGAATGTGAGTACACAGTTGCTGTGATCAGACACACCAGAAGAGGGCATCAGATCCCATTACAGATGGTTGTGAGCCACCATGTGGTTGCTGGGAATTGAACTCAGGACCTCTGGAAGAGCAATCAGTGCTCTTAACCACTGAGCCATCTCTCCAGCCCTATTTTGTGGTTCTTGATAGTAGGCATGAGACTGGGGTGATAATTCATAGAGGTCCTGAATTGTATTTCCCTGATGATCAGTCATGTTAAGCATCTTCTCAAACCAATATAAACTATTATAGTCATTAAAAAGAAAAAAGCTTTTCAAACAGTGATAAGAAACACTAAAATATACTATTAAGTAAAAACAAGCCAAGTAAGGAGCGGTTAAGTAATGGACATGGCAGGCTGTATTTATGAACAAATATGCACAAGAACCAAAGAAAGAGACCATGAATCTGAGGTGGTATGGAAGGGGTTGACGGGAGAGAACATGGAAGGAGCTAGATAGAGGAAAGAGAAGGGGGTAATGATAATATTACATTTTAAAGTTTAAATTTTTAAATTAAATCTCAATTTAATTATTAAATTCTAAATCTTAAAAAAAAAGAATAAAATTATGTTTTAAAAAAAGCAGGAGGAAGTTGAGTATGGTAGCACACACCCTTAATCTCAGCACTAGGGAGGCAGAAGCAGGACTCTGTGTAGTTCAAGGCCAGCCTGGTCTTCAAAGTGACACAGGGCTCATTACACAGAGAAACCCTGTCTTGAAAAACCAAACCAAAAGAAAAAAAAAAAAACTATCATTATTGTTGTTGTAGTTGTTGTTATTAATGAGATAAAAGCAGAAAGTAAGAAATAAACATCACATGCATATGCTTAAGGAAACCAGTAACATGGATTGGCTACAGGGAAGGACACTGGATACCAAGAAACAAACTAATAGATGCTTTTCCACTATGCATCTTTTTGAAGTATAGAACATGTGAATCTATTTATTGTTCTTTAAGATGAACTTGCTAGGCTTAGTGGTTCATTAACATCTATAGTCCTAACACTAAAGCTGAAGTAGAGCTGGCCCAGGTGGTTTGGGTTCAGTAGAACTGGCAGGGTGAGTAACTCAGTTTGCACATGGGCCCAGATCCAGGTCTTTGAGTTGGGCTGACCCAACATCTACCCAGTCTATGAGCTGTTGAAGCTTGTCAAGAAGGCAGTCGTGGAGAACCAAAGCTGCAGGATCTCTATTACTCAGGGTAACTGCAGGATATCCAAGGTCAGGTAAGGATCTAGTATGCATAGTACAGCAGAAGCCAGAGGCCTTGAACCAGACCAGTGACTCATTTCAATGAACCTTTGCAAGTAAAGCTATATGGGCAAAGAGGTATACTGTGGGACACAGTGACACATCACAGCTTCCACATCAAGATTTTATAAAATTATTCTTTATTTTTTATTTTCTTTTGGGGGAGAGGGTGAAGGGCAGGTATGGAAGGACTGGGAAATGACTGCAATTGGGTGCACAATGTGAAATTCACAAAGAACCAATAAAAAATTTAAAGAAGAAGGGGAAGAAAGGAAGAGGAAGAAGAAGCTGAAATAGAATGACTACTATCAGTTTAAGGCCAAGATCCTGTCACAACAATTTAAGTCAGACTTACTAAAACAGGGAGTACTAAAAAGAGGATAGTTGAATTACTAAGAGCCAATAGAGGTGGGTAAAGAGTCTGCACATTATCTGTACTGGTCACACACTAATAAAAACAAACTATGAGGCAGGGCATGGTGGTGCACACCTTAATCTCAGTGTTCTGGAGGCAGAAGCAGGCAGAGCTCTGTGAGCTCGAGGCTAGCCTAGTCTCCATAGTGAGTTCCAGGACAACCAGGGCTACACAGTAAGACCTATCTGAAAAGACAAAAACTTTCAAACCAAATTATGCCATGAATTGTGGCATGTGCCTATAATCCAAGCACTTATGAGGTATAGGCAGGAGGATTATGAGTTAAGGCCAACCTCAGCTGCATGGTGAGTTTGAGGCCAGCCAGATCAACATGAAACTCTGCTTCAAAATATGCCCTCCCCAAATATTAATTTCAAAATACAAGTTTACATGATGAATTAAAAATGGAATGTTGGAACTGGAGAGATGACTTAGTGCTTAAGAGTGAGTGCTTGCTGCTCTTCCTGAGGACTTGAGTGAAGAGTCCAGAACTCACATGGAGTGGTTCGCAACTGGCTTTTAACTCCAGCACCAGGAGACCCAGCAGCATCTTCTGGCCTCTGTACACATCCATACATATGTGATATTTATAAATACACGTAAGTTTTGTTTTGATTTATTCTTTTTTAAAGAACATTAGGCTCAATGGGTTGACACATCTATAACGCCAACAGCACTCTGGAGGCTGAGGCAAGTGGGCTGTGGGTTAGAACCATCCTGGGCTACTTAGGAATCCAATGCCAACCTGATACATAAGGAGACTATCTCACAACAACACGACACAACAAACAGACAGAACTCTAAAGGACGTGTTAATGCGTTTTTACATGCATAGGGAATCCATTTAACTAGGTTAGAGATGTATGCTGAGAAAAAAGAATGGACTGGTGAGAGGCCCAAGGTGTGCAGGGAGTTCAAAGTCACACCTGGGGATTTAGATTTGAGTCAGAAAGGAAATGCAAGCTGCTGAAGGCTTTAGTGCATGAGAGTAACATAGTGAGATGTTTATCACGGGGCTTGAAACCGCAGTTCAATTTTCAAAAATTTGCTTCCTTTCTTCTTTTAGATACTTTGAAAGGGGCCAATATAAGTCTAACAACAGAGATGGAAATAAAGTGCCTGTGGTTAAAATGCTTGGACGGGATTAGCCCTCTGAACCATTCCCCTAGGGACTTGGACAGAGGTTAGTCTCTGGACTCAACATACAAAATAGTTTAGCTTCATACACGTCTGAGCCTGTAGTTGAAAGACTTTCAAGGTTATCCTGAATATCAGCCTCATTATTACTCCCTGAAACATAGTATAGTTAATTCCAGAGATATTTAGGGTTTGATAGTGGGGAGAAATGCTGAATTTTATCACCACGGTTTGAGGAGCTTTGCTCAGGAAAGCGTGTTTGGTGCAGCTGGGTTTCAGTGTTTAAAAGACTAGATTAATCTTGGAGCTAAGAAGATTCCTGCTGTAAAGCAACGAGGGTCTGGGTTCAGATTTCCAGCATCTATGGAAAAACAGGCACAGCAGCATGTGTGTAACCCCAGCACTGTGGTGATGACCATGGAGGAGGCTGGGGTGGTAAAGACAAGCATATGCTAGGAGTTCACTGGCCAGCAAACCTAGTTGAATTAGTAAACTCCAGGCTCAATGAAAGACTGAGTCTCTAAAAATGAAGTGCGGCCAGATGTAGAGGTTGGTGCACGCCTTTAATCCCAGAACTCTTGAGGCAGAGGCAGATGGATATCTGGGAGTCACAGGCCAGTGCCTCACAGTCTATACAATGAGTTCTAATATAGGAAGGCAACATAGAAAGAGATCCTATCTCAAAAGAAATAAAAAAAAGGAAAACATAAACACTAACAAACAAACCAAAACCAGCCAACCGAACAAAACCTATAAAAATAAAATACAATCAAGAAAGGTACCTAATGTTGCCGGGCAGTGGTGGCACATGCCTTTAATCCCAGCACTTGGGAAGCAGAGGCAGGTAGATTTCTGAGTTCAAGGGCAGCCTGGTCTACAGAGTGAGTTCCAGGACAGCCAGGGCTACACAGAGAAACCCTGTCTCACAAAACCAAAAGAAAGAAAGAAAGAAAGAAAGAAAGAGAGAGAGAGGGAGGGAGGGAGGGAGGGAGGGAGGGAGGGAGGGAGGGAGGAAGGAAGGAACCTAATGTCAACCTTTTGGCTTCCAACCATATGTTTACACATGTAGGTCTACATGCACATACCCACATGAACACTTACATAACAAACACATATACACTTACAAAAAAAGAAGTGACCTATTCTACTGTGGCATAAACTAGTCCCAGCCATTCCCTCTTTCTTTTGCCACCAGTTCAAGAATAACAACTAGTAATCATAAAGTGACAGGAAGTTGCAGAAGAAAAAAAACAATGAGTCTTTGAGCTATAGTCCTGTATACAAACACTGACTGGCTAGCACTAACACAAGAACACAGCTTACCTCTCTAAGGAGTGAAGGAAGTTAGAGATACTATTCCTCAGGCTCACATCTGCTACATGGAGAGCCCCACACACAACTCCCAACATGGTATCAGGACGCTCTGCCTAAAAAGAACAGAGGATAGATCAAAAGCATGGTCACATGACACCACAGCCACTCAAATAAAATCATCAAGATCAGATTTATTATGAAAAAACATCCTTATTAGCCAAGTATGGTGGTATATTCCTGTAATCCTAACACTTGGGAGGTGGAGGCAAGGAACATCTGGAGCTCAGAGATCATCCCTGACTATACAGTGAGGTAGAAGTCACTTTTATTTTGTTATTTTATTTGTCAGCATGTATGTAAGTGCACCATGCATGTGCCTGGTGCCCCTGGAGGTCAGAGGGCAGCACCAGGTCCCCAGGAATTACAAGTGACTATGAGTCACCATGTAGGTACTGAGAACTGGACTCAGTTTCTCAGGAAGAGCAAGCAGTTAGTGCTTTTAGAGAACAAGTCATCTTCCTAGCTCCCATACAAAGCAATAGGGAAGAACTGGGTGTACATAACGGACAAGTTATTCAAAAGGACATAAAGCCAATTGTTGTTTGAGTTCTAACTCTCTCAAACTTTCTTTCTTCCTTCCTTCACTTCCCTCCCTCCCTCCTTCTCCCCCTCCTTCCCTCCCTCCTTCCCTCCCTCCCTCTTTCTTTCTTTCTTTTGTTCATTCATTCTTTTTCCCTTCCTTCCTTCCTTTCATTGGTAGTGGACAAATACATAAAAATATCTGTAGTAAAACTGACAATGTGAAACACTACAGTTTTAGAATAGCTATTTTAACTGTATAGTTAGCTCATTGAGATGTATAAACTTTGGGTCTCATTAACTGTCACGTGAAGTAATTTTTAATTGTAAGGTTTTTGATGATAAACAAATATTTTAAAAAGAAAGAAAAAACAACAAACAAAAAAATCTGTACATTTACCTTTAGAATTTGGAGAGATTTTTAAAAATAAATTTCCTTCTACTCACTGTAAAATTTTCATTGAACAAATCAAACTAGCTCAAAAACAGACTTTTATGAGAAAAAAAAGAGTCTAAAGCACAAAGATTTAACAAGTGATAATTTATTTAAAAAAAAAATAGAACCAGGTAGTGGTGGTGTACATCTTTGATCTCAGCACTTGGGAAGCAGAGGCAGGAGTCCAAGGCCAGTCTGGTGTGCAATGTGGGTTCCAGGACAATCAGGGCTACACAGAGCAACTGTGTCTTAAAGAATAAAAATACTTGATGCCAGGCAGATGACCTGAGTTTGATTCCCAGGACTCACAGAGTAGAGATAGAGAGAACTGACCCCTGGAAGTGGTCCTTTGACATCCACATGCACCATGGCATGTGTTTCATAAGAGAATAAAAAAAAAAAAACAATAAAAATGCCTTTTAAAAAAGAAAGAAAACATAGTGTTATGTAGTCAAAATGTTGACCTTAGATGAGTCAAGTAATTTAGCCAAATTTATAAAAGAAAGTAGAACAAGCAGGATAGCTCAGAACGGTAAGGGCACTTGACCCCAGCCTGAGTTCAATCCCTGAAATCTATATTGTAGGGAAACTGAGTCCCACAAATTGTTCTGTGACACCCACATGTGCTTGCCCCTCTCTACAAAGACTGTGTAGTACAGGCACAAGAACTCTCTCTTGGCTTGTGAATGATAGATGGATGAGCATTCTAGCAAAACAAACTACATCCCAGGCCTGGAACCAGAACTTATAAAGTGCTAAAACCAATCTGAATCCTAGATTTTTCCAGGTAATAAGGAGCCATTTACATTAGAATCAAATCTCATCTGATGGCAAGACCTGATGGTGACAGAATCCTATAAAAGCCAGTCCCGGGCTGGAGAGATGGCTCAGTGGTTAAGAGCGCTGACTGCACTTCCAGAGGTCCTGAGTTCAAATCCCAGCAACCACATGGTGGCTCACAACCATCTGTAATGAGATCTGATGCCCTCTTCTGGTGCTTCTGGTGTGTCTGAAGACAGCTATAGTGTATTCATATATAATAAATAAATAAATCTTAAAAAAGAAAAAAAAAAAGCCAGTCCCAAAAGCCATGTAAGCAAGAGGAGAAGCACACACCTGCACTTTCTCTGCGATCAGTCTGTCTAGCCAGCCAGTGTCGATTCTGTTCAGCTGAAAGCTTTCTGTCTCCAACAGTTTGATGAGGTATTCCACTGTAGTTCGAAAGTCACCCCGAATAGACAGCTCCTTCAGTGCCACCACCATATTTCTAGGGGAAGAGCAGAAAATATTGTTACAGCCACAAATATTTTGGTGTTTCTCAATCATTTGAAAGAATTGTTTCATTCTTTTTGAGTCTTAGCAGAAGGACAGATAGTTCCAAGGACAGATGAGGGTACAAGCATAAGTCTACTCATTTTCACATACTCCAGATAGGAGAGCTTCCAAGAAGTCAGGAAACAAAAGTTTTGATTGATATTACCATAAGAGCACTGACAAACTGCAAACAATTTGCCGTAAAGAGTACAGACAGACCCATTTTTTTTTTATTTTCTTCTATTCATTTATTGCTGACTAGCTAAAACCAGGGTGGTACTTATTTACTACACCCTAATATTTTATCAATTTATATATAAGTTCTATGTAACAAAGCAAACTTAAAAGGTATCATTTAGTAAATTTTTCCCTAAACTGCCCTGCAAAAAAAGCAGCAGACGGGAGTTGGCTGACACAGCTGCGTGCTTCTGTAATGCCCCTCTAGAAACCCAATGTAATCATACTTGCTCACTTCATAATATAGAAATTGCTTGTCTTTCTTCCTCTGGATTATAGTACCATGAGGACACAGACTCTATTTGGTCTTTACTGTACTGTCAGGCCCAGCATGATGGTATCTGTTGAGTGTGGTAAATTTATGATTGACTAGAGAGAAGGAAGAACAAAGCAAACAGACCAAAAAGAGAATAGGTGCTGTATTCAGGAAAGAGTGCAGCTAAAACAGGGCTTGCAAACAGTGAGAAGCAAATCTGCCCATAGAAAGGGAATATATGAACTATATGCTTATAGTTCAGGGGACAGTAGTACCAACATAGATGTGTTGCTGTTTTTATGGTATTTATATTATGAGAAACAGTGTTGGATGTGTAGGCTAAGACTATTACAGAGAATAAGATCTAATAGCCAACCAAAGAGTACAGATTAGGTGCCACAAAGAAAGCTCTGAGCTGAAAAAAGAATTTCTGGCACAGTATCAGGAAGAAAATATATTGCAGACACTATTTTAATATGCTAAAAGGTGACCTAATTTGTTTTCTTCTATAAAGAAATATACAGAGCAGACCAAAAGAAAGTAGTGAGAATTCTGACCAAGGCTTTGGACCTATCCTGTAGAATAAATACAATGGTCTGCTTAATCAAGGCTGAAACAAAAATGCCAATAGAGGCCAGCCTGGAAACATAAATGAGACAGGAAAAGTAAAGGGGGACTGTCTAAAATACTCAATTCATGTCCCAGGTAAATGAAGCAGCCACATGAAACTTCCACTAGCTGGTTTCACAGGTTAAGGCACCTGCTGCCAAGCCTAATTACCTAAGTTCAATTCCCAGAATCCACACAGTGGAAAAACTGACTCCTGCAGGCTGTAAACACACACACACACACACACACACACACACACACACACACCCCACATCAGATTATTAAAGCAATATAATGCTCTGAGAGGCAACTTTCTACATTTTTTTCTGATAGCACTACTATAATTTTGAAAATTTTCACATACAGTCTTGAATAAGTGTGAAGAAGTACAAAATACAAAACAATCAGACTTCATCACTTTTGGAAACATTTTCACAGTCCTAAGAACTGGACTGGAGTAATGGCCCAGCAGTTAAGAGCACTAGCTGCTCTTGCAAAGGACCAGGGTTGAGTTGTCAGCACCTACATGGTAGCTCACAACAATTTAAAACTCCAGTTCCAGTAGATCTGACCCCGTCTTCTGACCTCTGTAGACACTACTGTGCATGTGGCTCACATACACATGTGCAGGGAAAACATTCATACACCTAAAATTAAAAAAGAAAAATCTAACAGTAATAATAACAAAATCTCTTAACAATATTGACAAACACTAATAGAATACCCATTCTGTGTACAGTTCAAAGGTGAAGGGAATATATATTAAATCGGTGGCATAGGCAACACACCATTAAAGCTTTAATTGAAACAGAAAGAGAAGTTTGGAAGTAGCTCAGTAGCAAAGTACACATAAAGTCCTGTGTTCAGTCTCTAGCACCACAAAGAAAAGCAGAAAAGAAGGAAGAGAGGCAGGAGAGAGAAGAGGAAATGGGGAGAAGAAGAGGGGGAGAAAGCAGGGAAGAAAGGCAGAGACAGATAAACTAATTTTGAATCTAGGACAGGTATTTTAAAACATATTAATCAAAATTACCTTCTAAATTCCAATTTTTATGCAAACAAAACTGCTGATAATTATATATTTATAATTAACAGAATATTAATATTTAACATGCCATTTATAATTATGTAAACTGTTACATTGCATGCTTTAGAATAATTACTCTCATTTCATAAATCAAGTAAGGTTTTATTATATTAAATGTCAGGTCACCATGGTGATAGTGGTCAATAACACTGAATATCTGAAAATGCTAGGACAGCATACTTTAAAAGATTATCTCGAGAAATAAAAAATGGTAAGACTATGAGGTGATTAAAATGCCAACAACCTTGATTCCACAAGGCATAAGTATATCAAAGCAGCATATGGTATACCATTAAATACAGCGATACACACATATATATGTATGTGTACATACATACATACCTTTATACATACACATATAAATTTTACCTGTCAAATTAGAAAATTTAATGAGTGTGAGTTGTTCACAGCTATATAGTGAGGCCCTGGGTGAACTCATAGGACCTAAGAAGCACTTGATATTATCGACAACTTATCTGATACCAAATTCATGGTCAAGAATCTACCTCTACCCAGTAGTATTACCATTACATTACTGTAAAAGCAAAAACAAATCCAACATTAAAGCAAATAACTTCACTTTCAAAAAAACAAAACCAAAAAGCAAAAACCTTGCAAAGACTCAGAAACAAACAAACAAATCTGCCAAGTAGTACAGAACAGAACACAGCATAAATTCAAGTACAAACTAAGATACATTTCTTCAAACAAGTTCTCCACAACAGCAGTTCTATAGCAGATAAAGAATGGTCAATACCTTCACTGAGGATTAGCCCAATTTTATTAAACAAGATGCAATCAAATGCCATTATACTCACGAAATTGCTTCTTCTCTGTTTTCTCCCCAGGAAAAGCAGTGACCAAACTGAGAATCAGCAAATTCATGAAGGCCCCCAGCAGCGGCAACACTGAAATAACCCCAAACGTTCTTATTGCTACGAAAATTAAGTTCCTGAACTGTTCCAGAGCTGGGCTTAAACCCCTGTTAGAGGATGAAGAACAAAAGAGACTACATTTAGTGGCAGGGAAAAGAACACTGATACTTGATATTCAGGCTCTGGGTTTATTAAGCACAGCTGACCCAAAACCATACAATCCAAGGTCCAGAGCTAGAATCCACAAGGCCCAGAGTCACAACTCAGGCTGCTCACTGAGTGACCTAAGTGAAATTAAATGGCCAAAGCAGCAACCATCATGCATCTGCTCTACAAATCTCTATAAATTTCCCTCTCAAAACCCAGTCCAAGACGTCAAAAGCATGTCCTCAGACACCTGTCTTAACATTAAACCTTTTAAGTGAAGGGTTACCTCATCTGGGTTTTCACTGGTGATCCGAGCAGCAATCACATGGCCCCTTGGGCAAGGAACATGAGCAGAATTTTCAAAATCAATGGGAGCATCACCCCAAGGAGATACCCCATACATCATACGAATATCCTTGATCCTAAATAGAGGGATCCCCATGGCAATCTGAAACGTAATAAAACAAATGTCATTTTTCACAGTCCCTTTCCTTAACAGAGGGAAGCTATCAAAATACCTAAGAGTCTTTGTATATTTTGAAATTACTACTAAAGCGTTCTACTTTTGTAATCTGCATTCTACAACTATCTAAGTTACATAAAATAGAAACACAATGCTAAGGGTTATTTGCTAGGATCACTCCCCTTTCCTAAAACGTCCCCAAATTCCTAATGCACCAGACAACTTCCTCTACTGTCATTTCTCCATGAGGGGATGAGAATAAAATCATCTAAAAAAAAAAAAAATCAAAAAGTTCAGATAGGTAAAAACCCTTAATAACATTATAGTAGTCTTTCATCCTGCAAGCCACTGGAAAGAGGAAATAAACCTTTAGACCTTTACTTGGGTGGCTGCTCCTACAAAGGGAGGACAAGAAAACTAACGGAGGAGGGGTATAATCACCAGGCATAAAAACACCATAATGAAACCTTGTTTGTTCTGAGACAGGGTCTTGCTACATAGTCCTAGGTGGCCTAGAACTTGCTATGCAGACTAGGCAGACCTTAAATTCACAGAGATCTGTCTGTCTCTGTCTCTTGAGTGCTGGAATTAAAGGTGTGTGCCAGTAACCCTGGAAAAGCCTGTTATTTTATAAAATTAATATGCCCTAATAAGAGCCATTGAGATAGTTCAACAAAGTCACTCACTGCCAAGGCAAAAAACCTGAATTTACACTCCAGAATCCATGGTGAAAGGAGAGAACCAACTCGCAAAAGTTGTCCTCTACCTTCCAAACACATGCTGTGGCATGCACACCCATACATATAAATAAATGTTAAAAAAAAAAATGTAAAGAAACCCACAAAACTCTTTTTAGTGGGAACCTGCAAGATATTCTTATTATAAGCCAAAACTAGGTCCTATAAGATTATCAGCTAGGTATTTTGCCATGTACTCACAGTCCAAGCTACTCAGAAGCCTGAGACAAGAGGACTGCTTGAGATTAGCTGATTAATTTCAATACTAAATTTAGCATCAATATGGTCCCTCCAGAGAGCAGGGACCAGGACCACCAGGTTGTCTAAGAGGGATGGACCAGCCCAGATTGGAAATAAAGCAGATAAAATAATATCAAATCTTATTATTTGCTTCTACTAGTTCCCATACTATTTGTTTCCCAGGCTGGAAGAAGATGATAGGATTAACAGCCACCACTTCATACATTATTTTTACAGTGTGCGCTACTACAGTCTACCCCATCCAGAGTTGTTTCCATAAACAGACTAGAATTGGAAATGAGGGCTAATGCCAAAGCTATGGAGCTTTAATTAAATAATTAAAGCAAACTGTTCCTTAATTTTTTTATTAATTAAAAAAGTATGTATATAAATGTTTTGCCTACATGTCTGTACAACATGTGCAGTGACTGAAGAAGCCAGAAGAGGGCATCAGATCCCCTGAAACAGGAATTACAAACTATTGTGCACCAAGTAGGTACTGGGAATCAATCTGTGATCTCTGGAAGAGCAGCCAATACTCTTAAACAAAGAGCTATCCTCCAGCCCTAAAGCAGACTGACTTTAAAGTTTCTTCTCAAAACAGTTTACTGACTGTGTTTATATGGAAGATACAGTACTATTGTTTCACTGGAATAACATCAGAAAACTAACCCATACCACATAACTCATATTTATGAGAAATAAAGATAAGTAAGACTCTTGTTTATTTGTACTTTTCTTGAAATTCCCTAAGCTGTAACTTGAGTCCAGGTCAGGGTGACTCACCTGGAGCTGTGCTGCAGGAAGATTGACATCAGCCACCATCTCTGTACAAGGATGTTCAACCTGTAGCCGAGGGTTCAGTTCCAAAAAGTAGAAGCTTCCATCCTGGCTGTACAAGTATTCCACGGTCCCAGCACTCACATAACCAACCATTTTGGCAAGTTTCACGGCACACTTAAAGGAATATAAGAGACTGTGAGTCTACCACTTGTCCAGCCACTGTGCCACTCACTGTAACTACATACAGCTAGATGTCAACCCGGTGCTTAGATAAGCCACCCAAAATTCTGACCTACATTCAAGAAAATCATACCTACTCTGATTACTATATAATGTCCTGAGATAACAAACTCAGTGACAAAGTGGGAGAAAAGAGTATTTTCACATCAGATTACAAGGAGTCTCCCATTAGATCAAAAGGCATAGAGGCAAAACAAAGATGGTAGCAAACGCTTCATTGACTCCCTAGTTTCCAGGATTCCCAATATGTTCATGTTCTTAGAAACATTGCTACCAGCTAGAGATTGGGTTTTCTAATCTCTCCCATAGCTACTAAATCTCTTGTAGGGACCATGTCTTCACCAATAGGATTCGAGCACTGGTGAGATGTATAACATATAAATCGGATTTCAACCATGTAGGTGAGAACATGTAGTTAAGAATGGTACATGAAAATAGGGTCACTGTATTTTTTGGATCTTTTTATTATATATAGCAATTTAACGTGTATCCTAATCAGAGTGGTCATTGCAACTGCAGATGGAATGATTCTATTTAGAAAATTAACATTTGTGATGCTAGTTTAGCAATAAGGTAGAGGTTAACAAGGAAACATATTGCAGATGGGAAAGCTGGGAGGTGAGCTCCTTGTTACAGATTAAGATCTCCTTGTTAAGAGATTATTTCCTACTAAATGAAATGCTTGCTCCATATTAACTAAGTATGAAAAAAAAGATAAGGACTATGGCTGTAGTTTAGTGGATAGCGTGCTTGCTTAGTATGCCCAAGTCTCTGGGTTCGATCCCTAGCACCACATAAACCAGGAGTAGTGACACATACCTTGAGAGCAGTGAAGGTGAGGCAGGAGGAGGATCAGAAGTTCAAAACTATCCTCAGCTACATACAGAATTTGAGCCCAGCCTAAAACTTTTCATCTAAAAGAAATTACTATATCTGATTATTCCAATTTGAAGCTGAGTATAAGTAAACAGCTCAGAAGGTTACTAAATAATTGAGAGAATTACATTTCTGAACAGCCCACAAGCCTGGCCTTCAAAATATGTGACTAAAGTCTGAAGTAATATTCGTAATTCCCTCAACAGTGAGAATTAGGCTATGAAACTTCCTCCAAAGGAGGCAGTCTGAAAACCCATATTACAGAAACTGAAGAGGGAAGAACTTCGCCCAGAATCAATTCAGGTGTCTTATAGGACAACGGCAAAGGAGCTAACTTCCTAGGAGCAGCCAGGTCTAACTGAGAAAGTACTCGTCTATGTAACAGGGAGAGCACAATTCCTGCATAGAAAGATGTTAGCTTCTGTGGGCCAATGACTGCTGTGTATGCTGAACTTTCCAAATAGGAATTCTCCTGCTTTCATTCTACCATTGTATAACAGGTATACAACTAAGAAGAAACAGAAAAACTCTTTTAGATCACTGGCCCATGAACAAAAAGCAAAGTACATCACCTACAGATCTTCAGGAACCTAGAGACCCTTGATCTGAGATGTGTATCTTGCAGCACTAGGTGACTGTGGTGACTTTAGTCTGTTTTTCTTAGAGAAAAGCCACATGTGTTCTCAGCCTGAGCTAGCAAACAAGAAATGGATAGCAAGAACAGACTGAGGCACAGGTTACTCCAGGCCCTCCAACATTTTTCTTCTTCTTTTGAGGGAAGAATTTCTCAAATTTCAGCTGGCACATGGTCATATCCAGCTAGTGACTCTAACTCCTAACAATTCTTGTTCTGAGTTATGATGAAATTGTGTGCAGAGGAATGTGAGAAGTGTCTTGTGTGACTTAGTATCATGTAATTATTTGCCTGCCCTCTAAATATCCCTCCACCCCGGCTAAAATGGAACATAATTTTGCAGTATGCTTCATTATCAAAATTCTGACACCACACAAGATCAAAGGTTAGCAAACATTTTTGGTGACTGACTAAATAGTAATCATTTTCAACTTTGTGGACTTAGTCTCTGTTAGTGCTACTCAGCTATTTCACTGTTGTAATAAAACAGTCAAATATAAAATATAAGTTACATAGCATAGTTGTGTTCTACGAAAATTTTATTTACTAAATAAATAGCAGGCTGAATTTGGCCTATGAGTTATAGTTTGCTAAACCTGACTTAGGAAAGGGAAGAACAATAAACCAAGGTCTCTGGTACAAGCCTATATCTGAACTAGAATGAAAGAGATCATTAGAAAGTTACACTTCACTTAAACCACTGTATCTGAGGAATTCCTATCATAGCAGGTGAGGAGTGAAAATAAGAAATAGAAAATATTTCTAAGACAGAATATAATTTGTTTAGAACTCAGAATGATGAAAATTGAATCATTAATGACATGGAAAGTAAGCCATTGTGATGGTTTGTATATGCTTGGCCCAGGGAGTGGCACTATTGGGAGGTGTGGCCTTGTTGGAGAAGGTGTGTCACTGTGGGCGTGGGCTTAAGACCCTCATCCTAGCTCCCTGGAAGTCAGTATTCTTCTAGCAGCCTTCAGATAAAGATGTAGAACTCTCAGCTCCTCCTGTACCATGCCTGCCTGGATGCTGCCATGTTCCCGCCTTGATGATAATGGACTGAACTTCTGAACCGGTAAGCCAGCCCCAATTAAATGTTGTCCTTTATAAAACTTGCCTTGGTCATGGTGTCTGTTCACAGCAGTAAAACCCTAACTAAGATAGCCATTCTTCCAGAAAAAAACAAAAGTATGTTCACTTCACTAACTATAACTATTGCCAAGGCATAATTCATGACAAAGAAATTCTTTATACAAAAGTATGAAACACCTAAGCTCACAGATACCTAGAGGGCATTGTAAGCAGATAATGAATTTGAATAAATCAACTAAAGATAACTTCTTTTTAGACAAGGCCTCACTATGTAACACAGGCTAGCCTAGAACTCTCCATCTTCCAACCTCGGCCTCCCAAAGGCTGGAATCCTTAGTTGAGTCACTGTACCTGGCAGAATATTTGATGTTAATTAATCCAACAAACTACAAGCCACCTGCTCTTCATGAACTTTGTTAAAATCTTAACATGTTTCTCTTATTTATCTTACTCAAAATAGCATGTTAATTTTCTATCTATCCATCCATACATCTGTTAATTTTGTTGAAACAGGGTTTCAGTTTCTCTCTGTAGCCTTCAGCATCCTGGAACTTACTCTGTAGACCAGGCTGGCCTCAAACTCAGAGAGATCCACCTGGACCTGTCTTCTAAGTGCTAGGATTAAAGATGTGTGTCACCACCTCATGGTTTTTTTGTTGTTGTTGTTTTGTTTTTTAAGTATTAACTATATTTAGACTTTGCTAAGTTTCCTGACAATTTTCCTAGAACAACAACAATGTAAGATGTTTCTACAGGAAAAGAAAAAATCTTATCCATTATCTAGAATCATTGCTTGCACTTCTTCCATTCCCGTAATAGTATTTGAGCTGAGTGTGTCTGTGTAAGAAAACAACAATGAAAACATTTAACAGACACACCTGTTCCATGTGTTCAAATACTGCTGGTGTAGCAATAGCAGCAGGAGCTTCTTCAATGATCTTCTGATGCCTGCGCTGTACAGAGCAGTCACGACCAAACAAAGAAATAGCATTGCCGTACTGATCTGCCAGAATCTGGACCTCCAGATGACGAGATTGTTTTGCCAGTCTCATTACAAATATAGGTGATCCAGGGACTTCAGCTTGAACCTGTGTTAGAAAAGAAAACAAGATTCTTAAGAAGGAAGGATTTTTTTCGATATTAAAATGTTGCTTTGATTTCAATAAGCAGATGCCTAAGTGTCAGGGACTATGTTAACAGTGGGAATACAGAACAGAAGTATAGTCCGTGCCTTTGTCTGTCTTTAATGTGCTTCATTCTTAGTTATATCACCCATATTAATTAATAAAAATGAAAACATAAAATACCCAGTATGTTAAAAGGGCAAACAAAATACTTGAAAACACACGCATAAACAAATCCCATAATAGGGCAAAAATACTGCCATCTACTCAAGACAATCACATGTAGACTTTGTTCCTAACTAGCCACTTTCCTAGTTTATATTACATCACATATGATGGTGCTGAAGTCAAAAGTCTTCCATCTTGAGTTCTAAGAAACATTGTTAGTGGGCACAAAAATCTTAAATTACCAATTAACTTTTGTTAGTATTTCAAAGATATCTCAATGTTTTCTGGTTTCTAGAATGTCTACTAAGATTTCAACTATTACTCATCCTTCTGCCTTCTCCTCCTCCTCTTTCTCCTCTTCCTCCTTTTTTTCTTCCCCTTCCTCTTCTTCCTCCTCGTTTTTTCCCCCTCCAGAATCTCACTGTATAGCCCCGACTGGCCTAGAACTCACTGAGATCCATCTGCTTCTGTGTCTGTCCCCAGTGCAGGACTGAAGCCATGTGCCACCATGCCTGTTCGCTGTTAATCTTTTTAGCCTTTTGCAAAAAATCATTTTGCTCCAATAGCTCTCAGATTGTATGTAAGGATCTGCTTTTTCTTTTCTTTTTCGTGTGTGTGTGTGTGTGTGTGTGTCTGTGTGTGTGATATGTTGGGGGAGACAAACAGCAGATTTATTAATAGCTTAGATGTGGTTTTCCTTGTATTCACCATGCTTGAGACTCAACGGGTTTTTTCTTCATGCTTGGCAGCTTTTATTAGTTTGAAAAAAATTCTTGGACATTATCTCTTCAGATGCAGTCTTCTGCTCCATTATTTCTTAGACTATTGTTATTTCATTCTCTTCCTTATCTGTGAGTCTTAAAGTACACGATGCTAGAGATCATCACTGTTCCCCATGTCCGTATACTCTAGCTTTTCTATTCCAGTTTGCTATCTACATACGCTACTTCAAAACTCTGAGGCCTGCTGAAAATGTTAACCTTTCACTTGCTCCTGATGCCCAACTGCACGGTTCTCCTGCTTCTTGCAATCATGGGAATGTCACCTGGTGGTTCAGGTGCTCTCTTTCCCAAGTCTGGTGAGTAATGCTGTTGTCTGGTAAGTGTAGACAGCCTCAATAGAATGTGCTCATTTCTGTTGATGTGGTCTCTCGTTCTCCAATGGGCTTTTCCGTATGGTACACAGCAAAGACCAAGCTTCTTCAATACAACGTCCTTAGAGAGTGAGGGCAAAAGCTGTATGTCCTCTTGAAGTCTAGGCTCCAATATATGTACGTCACTTTGGCCAATTAACAGTGGTCTAAGCAAACCACAAAAATGGTGATAATTCAAAAAGTGAGGAAAGATATGCCACCTCTTCATGGGAAGGAAAGCAAAGTCACATTGCAAAGGGTGTACATACAGGAATGGGAGGAGTTGTTGTGGCCATGTCTGCAAACAATGTACTATGGTGCACCCTGTGGCCACAATAATTGACACACCTCCCACATGCAAGTTAGACTCACCCCCTCCCAAGACCCCCAAAGTCTCATCCAATCAGGTCATCAGTCTTGACCTTCACTGCTTTCATGACTCATGTCCAGAAACAAGAGTCCCCTTCGGTTCAGCTCCTCAGTCACATGCTCTTCATCCAAAGACCTGAGAACTAAAAAGACAAGTTATCTGCCCCAAACCCCAACACTTAACCATGAGATTGGGAGGAAGAACTGTGAGGGAAATTCTTGTTCAAATGGAAAGAATTGGAGATATTCAGTTGTTGCTAGTTTCACAGCAGTCTTGAAATCCAAATAAGGTCTATGTTGTTGGTTTCCCTCACTCAAAGAGCAGAAATTTATTTATTTTTAAAAATTTTAAGGGATTTTATGTGTATGGATGTTTTGCTTGCATTTATGTCTATGCACTACATGTATGCCTGGTGTTTGAAAAGGGCAAATAGGGGAATCAGATCCGCTGGGACTGGCTGTGAGCTACCACGTGAGTGCTGGGAATCAAAGCCAGGCTATCTGGAAAAGCAGTCAGTGTTCTTAACTGCTGAACCATTCTCCAGCCCCTTTTGCTTTCAATGTCTCAAGTAGCCAGAATGACTTCAAAGTCACTATGTATCTGAAGATGACAAATCCTGATCCTCCTTTGCTTCCTTGAGTGCTGAGACTATAGGCATATACAACCATGTACAGTTTATGTGATGCTGGGAATCAAACCTGGGCCCTCATGCATGCTAAAACAAGCATGTTACCAACTGAGGTACACTCCCAACCCCTCATCTTTTATAGTTACATTCAGCATTAATAGATTTTGTTTTGAGATCTTCTTAATCAGATTTATAACTTCATGAATTACATTATCTTTTTTAAATTATTATTATTTAATTATATGTATGTCTGTGTGATGGTATGTGCACGACAGTCCATGTGCTCCTAGAGGGCAGATGAAGGTATCAGACATCCCTGAGCTAGAATTACAGGCAGTTGTGACTCACCAAATAGTGCTGGGAACTGAACTCTGGTACTCTACAAGAGCAGTACATGTTGTAAACAGCCGAGTCATCTCTCCAGCTCTGAATTACATTATCTTTAAGTTATCCCAGATAATAGTTTTTGCCAGTTGTTCCACTATTACAGAATGTGGGCAACCTTGTTTTCAGATTCCATTAATAATATTTTACTACTTTCTAGCCCCATTAACAGTGTGCTCACCATCCCTACGATGTTATCAATACCCTTCTCAGCATAGTTAGCCCATAAACTAATTATTCTAAAGGTGGTGTCACCTGTTTCATGACACCTTTTGCTATTGCTTCCAGTGTCAGTTATGCTTTGGCAGTAGTTTCCCTTTATTGCGTTTGTTTGTCTGGCAGTACTAGGGATCGAATCTAGGGCCTAATGTATGCTGGGCAAGCATTCTATTTCTGATCTACAGCTCTAGCTAGCGAACTCAAAATCAATAAGGAAAAAAAAAATCCTAGTGACTTGGGACAGTATTTTGAGCTAGACTTAGCTGGCAAATCTGTCACTTATGCACTGTTACCTAGCAGCTCAACTAGGGTTTGATTGTCTAAAAAAATCTCACTGACATAGTCAAATATGGTGCTGACAGTCACCTAGGATTCAGAATTCAGAGGATCCAAAGGCCTCGGCTGAAAGGATTCTTCTCTGCTTCATGGTTTCCCTCTCTCTAGAAGGGTAGAATGGATTCTTCATGTGGCAGTTGAGGGCTCATTCCAATTAGGCAAGGTATATAAACTACACAACCACTTGAAATGTAAGCTTCAGAATTTCTGCTTCATTTTGCTGGTCAAAATAAATTGAAAGGAGAGTTGGAACCCAAAGGGTAAAAAAGAAGATTTCTCTTCGTGATGATATGATCATATGCTATACAGTAAAAGGGATACAGTGACAGATAGATGCTTTCATAGTCATCTTTGAAACTAATGTACTGTTCTTTTCTGTATTTTTTTTGGTCTTTTTAAAAGTTTCTTTTTATGCTTGAGTCTAAATTTTCTACTTTCCAAAGACTGATTCTTCCTTCAATTTCATCTAACATGCTATTTAATTCTTACACTGATGCCTTAATTTCAGTTACTATATTTTCAGTTCTAGAATGTTTCTTTTTTTTTTATGATTTCTAATTTTCTGCCAAAATTCTCAGCATTGCCTTTAATTTTCTTAAATGTACTAAGCATTGTTACCCGAAGGTCCTTGTCTGATAGCTCTATTATCTAATTTCTCTTTGGAGCTGTTCTGCTGACTTTTATTCCTGGTTTTGAGTCATGCAGTTTATATACCTATTTACTTTTAATTGTGTTTTATATACCACATGAAAAATTAGTAGTAACAATTTGAAGTCCTATATATAATATTCCTCTGGAGAGGATGGGCATTTGCTTTATGCATGTAGATGGTTAGAAGCATTGGCAATTATAAACATAATACCTAAATTAAGTCTAGTGCTTTGAATCTGAGCTTCAGTTCTTCCTATGAGGATTGGTCTACTTCTGGTTCATTCTTCCTCCTGTGGTACAGTCCTTTAGGATTCCAATATAAAATATAAGAGTCTTTGGAGCCTCCAAAACTACTTGTTCAACCATTGAAGAAGTCTAAATTTCATCTTCTTAGTCTTATATGATAAGTGAAAAATCTAACCATTTTGTAGGTTTTTTTTTTTCTTCCTTCTTCTTGAGAAAAAGGCTGTTTTTTTGTATTTGGTTGTTTTTGAGGTGGGTTTTTACTATGTAGACAAGACTGCCCTTGAAGTTAGGGCTTCTGATTCCTGAGTGCTGGTGTTAGGTTTGTGCACTACCATGCCCAGCTGGTTGTTTATCTTGAACTGGAAAATATCTTTGTGGGAAAAAGAAAAAGTCTTCAATTCTCAGGCTCACCTCTGAATTTCTTTCTCCTCTTAAAATTCTTGTTTTTGGTTTTTGGTTTGTTTTGTTAGTTGTTGGTTTTGTTAAATAAGTTCCTCTGTGTACCTTTGGCTGTTCTGGAATTCGTTCTGTAGGCTTGGCCTTGACTTCACAGAGATCTACTTGCCTCTGCCTCCTGAGTGCTGAGATTAAAGGCATGTGCCACTACCACCCACTCTTTTATAATTCTTTACTGTCTTGAAAAGCTTCCCACCTCTTAAAACAGACTTTGGTGGGGGTGGGGGGATATATAAAAAACCCAGTTTTCCTTTACTGTTCACTATAATATTTAACTAAGTCATTCTTGACCTTAACTTCTGATCTTCTTACTCTCTGGTACCACCTTGAACATGCTTAATCTCATCTGATTCTCCTGCCTACATCTCGTGTGTGTGTGTGTGCGCCACATTAAGCAAGGCTAAGGCAGAGAAACCATAGGATAAGTCTCTGGGGCACCCATAGTGAGGCACACATACCATTAGGTTCCTGTATGAAGGTGGGATGGCCACACAGCATAGACGAGGGTATTGGCTGCTGGGCCAAGAGGACAGAAGACATGGTAGAAACTCAAGGGACTCCAGCCAGCTTTGCATGCCATAAGGCAAAGCCTATCAGAGAGCTTGGCATCTGGCCAACATATGGGCAAACTGATGAGAATCATCCCACCATACCACACCCTCACCTACAATGTCAAAACATGGAGTGTAAAAACAGTCTTTTCAGCCAGGCAGTGGTGGCGCACGCCTTTAATCCCAGCACTTGGGAGGCAGAGACAGGCGGATTTCTGAGTTCGAGGCCAGCCTGGTCTATAGAGTGAGTTCCAGGACAGCCAGGGCTATACAGAGAAACCCTGTCTCAAAAGACCAAAAAAAAAAAAAAAAAAAAAAAAA
>NW_021604658.1:977996-982519 GCF_004785775.1 Grammomys surdaster | reverse complement strand
GGAGGGAGGGACGGAAGGAAGGAAGGAAGGAAGGAAGGAAGGAAGGAAGGAAGGAAGGAAGGAAGGAAAAAGAAGGAAGAGAGAGAGAGAAAAAGAGAAGAAAGAAGAAGGGAGGGAGGGAAAGAAAAGAAAAAAGAGGAAAAAAAGAAGGGAAAAAAGTCACTAGCCAGGCACAGCAGCACCAACGTTTGATCCCAGCACTTGAAAGGCAGAAGCAGACAGATCTCTGTGACTTTGAGGCCAGCCTGTTATACATAGAGAGTTCTAGGACAGCCAGGGCTATGTAGAGAGAGCCTGTCTCAAAAAGAAATAAACCCTGCAGCCCTACACACTAGGTAGCTCACAAGTGCCTGAAACTCCAGCTGCAGAAGATCCGATACCCTCCTCTGGCCTCCCAGGGTACACCTGCGCACATACATATGTAGCAAAAATTGTCTTCATGCATCTCTGAGACCCTTAGCTGTGGCAGACCTTGGTTCTACTTGGTTTGGATACTATCTTTTCTTCACAGTTTTATATGCTAAGCTAGCTCACCCTCAAGCTAAAACTAGTTTTCTGACTAATTTTGATAATATTTTGAAATTTTGCTACTTTTATCTTTAATAACAGAGTAAAATCAGAAAAAAAAAATTCTGGATACTTGAAAGTTCTGACTTACCAACTGTGGTTTGAAGCTATGCCAGAATGGACAGCTTATATGAAGTCTTTTAAAAAGGTTATTGAAGCTGTCAGAATGGCTAGGCAATGCAGTTATCAGAAGAAATAAGGCAGCTTTTGTATATAATGTCATGGGAAAAAATGAAGCCATATTAAGGTAAATTGAGATTTAATAAAAAAAAATTTCTTTTTGGTTTTTCGAGACAGAATAAAAATTTTAAATAACTAAAATCATCCTTTATAACACTGTAGGGAAAGCTTTTAAGTATGATCAGAAAAGCCTTTTTTTGAGAAAGATCTTCAGCTCTCTATCCCACGATAGCCTTTAACTATGTAGCTTAGGCTGGCCTTGAGTTCCCAGTGATCCTTTTGTCCCAATTTTTCAAGTACTGAGATTAAAAGCATGTATCACCACAGTTAACCAAAAAAAAGTCTAAAATTTTAACTTATATCAGTAGATTGTCCACTTACAGTCCCTTCTCTTCAATTCTTGCCTGTACTCACATAAACAAATTTAATAGGAAGATAAATTTTATCAACTGGTATCAGGTGATGATCAGAGTGATAGAGTGGTATGGACACAGACAGCACTAGCTAATTCCCAGCTCACTGTCCTGCGGAGTGTACATAATCCATTTCCTTCAAAAAAAGGTTTAGGGGTTGGGGGTCGGAGCTTGGAAAGACAGTTTGGCAGTTAGGAGCACCGGCTACTCTCCTAGAGGACTGAGAATTTGATTCCCAGCACCCAGATGATGGCTCAGAGCCAACTCCAGTTACAGGGGGTCCAATGCCCTCCGATGCTTTCATGTGCAATACACACACCTGATGTGCAGATATACATGGAGACAAAATACCTATAAAAACAAGTTTAAAGAGAAAAAACAAAGGATAACTTGCCAAAATCAGTAAGGCAGACCTTTTAAAAACTGTATGAGCAGGGAAATGTGGCACAAGCCCTTTTCTACAGAGACGGATAATAACTAGGGTAATAATACTATCAGCCTCTTTCCTTCACTCCTTCTGAAGTGGAGAAGTTATTTGACTGACAATTTGGAGGAGAAACAGGGCATGCTTGCTCAACCTCTTCTGAAAGCAGCCCATAACACAGAACACATGCTCTTTGAGCTCTCTCTATGGAGGGAAGTCTGGTTATTCAGCACTTCCAGTTACTAGATGTGAGGAAGGAGCCTTGTTAGCTAACCCTCCATTCATCCTATAAATTTCATTGTTGCTGTACACATAAGCCATTTTTTTGCAAATATCTCTATAACATTAAAGCTGACATTCTGACATCTACCTGCCTCGCTTCTCAGGGGGATTTACAAGGGGAAACGGACGGTGTTGGGCATCTCTCACATACTAACAGCTGGTGGAGGGGTTGGGGATTTAGCTCAGTGGTGGGGCGCTTGCCTAGCAAGCGCAAGGTCCTGGGTTCAGTCCTCAGCTCTGAAGAAAAAAAAAAAATAGCTGGTGGAAAGGAAGAATCAGTACCTCCTTAAACCCAATTAACCACCCAAGAACTGCTGTGCAGATCACCAGTCCTCTTCAAAAATAAAGTTTAAAATCACTTCTTCAGGATGAAGAGATGGCTCAGTGGTTAAGAGCACTGACTGCTCTTCCAGAGGTCCTGAGTTCAAATCCCAGCAACCACATGGTGGCTCACAACCATTTGTAATGAGATTGGATGCCCTATTCTGGTGTGTCCAAAGACAGCGACAGTGTACTCATAAATAAAATAAATAAATAAATCTTTAAAAATAAAATAAAATCACTTCTTCGCTCCATACTTAAGAAATACTTATCGTGGCCTTACAATTCTCCTGATAGCATGTCATGAATCTGACTTGGAATCCCTATATTTGTAACTAGAACCAACTGCCCTGGAGTCAATAGCTTACCTTCAGTCCGTCATCCACATCCTTCACATAGCCTTTCTCATACAAATCCTGTGGAACATTTAAGATGCGTTTCGAAAAATCATTTTCTTGCCAATCCACTCGAAGACCTACAATAGACGATAATAATTTGAGACTATCTATGAGAGCTCGTGCCAATTTTCTGCCCACTCGCAAAGTCTACACCAGACTCATACTTGACACGTAGTGGGGACTGGTCTTCAACTTGTAATCTTCCCGCCTCTGCTTCCTGGTTGCATGGATTATAAACATGTTCCACACATTTGTCTTTGGAATACCTCCTGTTAAAAACCTATTGTATTAGGGTCTAGAGAGATGGCTCAGAAATTAAGAGCACCATCTGCTCTTCTAGAGGTCCTGAGTTCAATTCCCAGTAACCACATATGGTGGCTTACATCGATCTGTAATAGGATCTGATGCCCTCTTCTGGCCTGCAGGTGTACATGCTGATATACATGATATACATGATATAGAGCACTAATATACATTAAATAAATAAATAAATAAATAAATAAATCTTTTTTTAAAAAAAAGAGCTATTGTATTTATCAAAATTAAAGGTAGATGAGGAGCAGGGGATAAATAGATACAGTAAAACCTTGATCAGTTCTTGAAGATGATAGTATTCAGCTATAGAATAGGCTAGAATATAGGGTGCTTACACTAGAAAGAGCCAGGAGAGTAAGTAGGGACCTAGTTACACAAATGCAAGGATTATGGGTGCAGTGGGAGTAGAGGGAAAGGGGAAAGGAAGAGAGAGAAACGCAGGGCAGATTTCACACAGCAACACACTGGCAAAATACCTTCAATGTTTTCAGACCTGCTCTGGGGCCAGAGGTCTGAGAAATAATTCAGTCTTTATGAGCCTTTGGAAATGGAAATGGTGGTTTTATTGGTCTCAGCAGAGCCATGATGCTATGCTCCCTGAATGCCTCTGCATTTGGCTCCAAGGGGAACACTACAGTCTCTCCATTCAAACAAGGACAAATTCAACCTTTTAAACCATTTGACCCAGCAGGTCTGGAGAGGATATGGCAATCCTCTCCCTGGAGAGCCAGAAGAACAAGGTTTCAAATCTTTTCAGCCTCTAGACAATGGTCATTTCTAGTATTAAAAGGTTTTAGTGTGTTTGTTCTTTGTGTGTGAGTGCAAAAAAGGTAAAGTCCTTATTATTATTATTATTATTATTATTATTATTAGCTTACCAAAAAATCACGTGATACTCCAAAGAATTGGCAAGAATAAATCATTTCCCAGTTTTTCTTTTCATCCCTCTGTTTAGGAGGAAAGTGACCGCTCACCTCATCTTTTGCATCCATACAAAACCCTGGCAGACAGGCGTACATCTAAGAAAGTAGGATCAAGGTTCTTGCTGGTGATCCACACTACTCCCCAGGCACTGCTGAAGTCTTATACTTCACCTAACAAGCCTGCCTCTGAGGATGCTTCTAGCCTACCCCAACCCCTACCAAAATATGTTTCCCTGGAGGTTCTCCAAATCAAGTTACTGTATCATCCCAGATCTCAGTTTAGTATCTGTACCTAACACTCAATTTATAATCCTAAAATATGATAAAAATCACAAGAGCATTATGCTAAGAGATTTTTCTCCTTCCTTCCTTCCTTCTCTCCCTCCTTCCTTCTTCTGTTTGTTTGTCTGTTTGTCTGTTTGTTTGTTTGTTTTTTGAGATAGGGTTTCTCTGTGTAGCCTTGGCTGTCCTGGAACTCGCTCTGTAGACCAGGATGACCTTGAACTCACAGAGACCCACCTGTTGAGCTGCCTGTGAACTGCCTAGTGTGGGTACAGGGAACTGAACTCGGATCCTTTGGAAGAACAGCAAACTATTAACCACTGAGCCATCTTTCCAACCTTTGATGACTATATTCTTTTACTTCAAAAAATTATCTATCTATCTATCTATCTATCTATCTATCTATCTATCTATCTAT
>NW_021604658.1:950555-977986 GCF_004785775.1 Grammomys surdaster | reverse complement strand
TATCTATCTATCTATCTATCTATCTATCTATCTATCTATCTATCTATCTTTGAGGCAGGGTCTCTTTATATAACCCTGGCTGTCATGGAACTCACTATTGTAGACCAGGCTGGCCTTCAACTCAGGATCTGCCTGTTCCTGCCTCTTAAATGCTGGGCTCAAAGGTGTGCACCACAACCCCCATCCCACCCCCCTACTCCCCACCCCCCAGCTGACACTCTATTTCTTACCAAGTATCTCAATTCAATCTAAAACAACTTAGGCCCAGGCCACATATTCTACTTAGCCTCTCATACCTTAAGATATAAAGGAGGAGGCTAGAGAGATGGTTCAGTGGATAAAGTCCTTGCTATGGAAGTATGAGGCTCAGAGTTCAGATCTTCAGAACCCAAAAGCCAGGAAGGTACAGTGGCTTCCTATAATCACAGCACTCAGGAGGCAGAGACAGGCAAGGTAGGGGTAGGCTGTCTAGCTACAACAGCTGAATCAGAAAATACTAGGTTAAGCAAGAGAGAAATCCTTACTCAATAGAGAAGAAAGAAGGAAGGCCTTTGACACTTTGGCCTCCGTGTGTGTGTGTGTGTGTGTGTGTGTGTGTGTGTGTGTGTGTTCACACATACAGACATCAGACACATATAAAAATTAACAAACAAAACAAATAATGTCTTACCACTGCCACTCCAGGGAAGAGTTGGGATACCCGCTGTTTGAGCCACAATAGAAGACGCAATCTTATCCCCCAAAGCCCACATGGCCTGGCTTGGAGGGCCTAAAACAAGATAAGAAAGGAACCTTAACAGCAGCATCTCTGCCTCCTTATATTTGGTACTTATATTGGCCTTATAATTATTTTTGTATTTCTTTTGTCTCACTTATGACATATGGTGACCACTATGTTTGGACGCATTTTTACATTGTTTCTAGAATCCAATGTTGTACACAGGGAAAGCCTAATATATAGAAATTCTATCTTTAAATTTCTGAAAAATACAATTTCTGTGAACTGTGTTCCACATTAACTAAGTAACAAAGTCATTTCTCCAAAGCTAAATCCTAAAGTAAAGCTGGTAAAATTTTAGGGTTTACATCTGAAATATACCTTCCTTAGTCTCAGGAAACCTAACATAGAGATTTTTTTTCCCCTTTAATAATCCTTACAAAGCATCATCAGGATTGTGGAGGGGCCCTGACACAGAAACAACTGGAGCCATGTAACCACCATTTTTCCTTTTGCCATGAAAAAAAGAGAAAAGCTGAAAAGGATAGAATATATAATTTAATATATGCAAGTATATATAATATATAAATAAATATAAATACATATAAATGCAAAGGGACTGATTCATATATAAGGCCAATATAAGTACCAAATATAAGGAGGCAGAGTTAGTTACATTTACTATCAAAGCCGGGTCCTTCTTCTACATGTTATCTTAATGTTAATGGAAAAGTTTTTAAAAAGTCAGTGTTTCAAAAACCAGTCTTTTTTCATATCTCAGACTAAAGTACTCAGTAACAGAAAACACCATCAAGATAAAGTTAAAAAAAAAAACATAAACAACTTAAATGAAGGGATGCCAGGCATTGGTGGTATATGACTTAGGAGGCAGAGGCAGGCAAATCTCTGAGTTTAAGGCTAGCCTGGTCTAAAGTTCCAGAACAGCCAGGGTTATACTGAGAAATTCTGTCTTAAGAAACCAAATTATGAACATAGTAGAGCACATGATCCTATGGTATGGTGGGGCATCTTTTAGGTACAGGCCCAAGAGTGGTATAGTTGGGTCTTCAGGTAGAGGCTCAACAAGCAGCTGACTGAGACAGAGGCAGACACACCCAAAAAATGGACTGAAGTTAGGGACCCCTGTGGTTGAATTAGGGAAAGGCTGGAAGAAGAGGAGGAGGAGGGTGACCTCATAGAAAGACCAGCAATCAACTAGCCCGGACCCCTGAGATCTCTCAGACACTGAGCCACCAACCAGGCAGCAAACATCAGCTGATATGAGGCCCCTGACACAGATACAACAGACTGCCTGGTCTGGCCTCTAGAGAAGACACACCTAACCCTGGAGAGACTTAAGGCCTCAGGGCCCTGGAGAGACTTAAGGCCTCAGAGAGTGGAGAAGCCTGGAGGGGGTGGGGGAACATCCTCTCGGAGACAGGGAGTCAGAGGAATGGGATGAGGAACTGTGGGAGGGCAGACTAGGAGGTGGGTAACAACTAGACTGTAAAAAAATTAAAGTAATTAAAAAAAAACTATATTAATTAAAGAGTTTTTAAAAAGTGAAGGTTATTCTAAGAGCTGCTTACTGTTTTAAAAACAAAGGAAAGTAAGACTATATATAGAGTAGAGTATGGACAAACTGACACAAGAACGGCAGGAACAGTAGCTCATAACTTACCCATGAAAGCAATGCCATTTTTTAAGAGCAGCTCCGGGAGCTTCGGGTTCTCAGAGGCATGACCCCAGCCAGCCCACACCGCCTACAACAGAGTAACAATGTGGATCATCCTTAAAAGTGATGCCAAGAAGCTACAAACTGCCTTACTGCATCCAGGCCTGCCCTCCTAGATGTGGTACAAGAGTTCTGCAGCAGCCCTGTGGTTAATTCAACTGCTGTGCCTGACAGCTGGCAAATCAGCAATAACAATAACCAGATGATTGCAGGAAAAGCCCTCAAGAGAGCAAGACCAAGCAGAATCAGAAAGAAGCACAAGTCTTGCTCCTTAGGAAATATAATTCACAGCCCTTCAGGCTAGGCTCTCTAGAGCTTTATAAAGAAACCCTTCACAGTCTGGCCACCCAACTTCCTGTCTAGTGGTGAAAAGGTCACAAGAATCTAGCAGTAGTTCTCAATCTGTGGGTCTCAACCTCTTTGGAGGTAGAGCAACACTTTCACAGAGGTTACATAAGACCATTAGAAAACACAGACATTTACATTACAATTTATAACAGTAGCAAAATTATAGTTATGAAGTAGCAACAAAGCAATTTATGGTTGGGTCAGCACAACATGAGGAACTGTAGTAAAGGGTGAAGCATTAGGAAGGATGAGAACTACTTCTTTAGAGGGTTTCTTCCCCTTATTGGGCTTTAAGGTATTCACTCTAAACTTCACAACACAATGTGAAAGGAAGAAATAATTTTCTAAAACATCACCATATTATAGCTAAGATATTCTGTAGGAAATAGTCTTGTACTTACTAGAGATGGCTTTGTGCTCACTAGATAATAAAAAGAAGATTCTCTGAAAAATCTTTCTCAACATTCTATTTCTATTATGTTCATTTTTAACTATGCCTTCCTTCCCATGTCTTCTTTCCTTGTCTATTTTAATTATTTCATATAAAGGCATTTACAAATTTTCTAGGGCTGGGGAGATGGCTCAGTGGTTAAGAGCACTAGTTGCTCTTACAGAGGATCTGACTTCAATTCCCAGCACCCACATGACAGCTCACAACCGTCAGTATCTCCAGTTCCTGAGGATCCAACACCCTCACATACATACATATGCAGGCAAAACATCAATGCACATAAAATAAAAATGAATCATTAATTTTTTTTAATTCCAAAAACAGACTTTACATTAACTTTTCTGGACACAAGTCTACCCTTCTGATTAAGTGTGAAATACAGGGATCTGTTTCTCAGACTCTTACTTGCACAGGTATCCTTTTGGCAATATCAAGAATTAACTCCACATTTGCATAATTGTTGTTGTTTGGTCCTCCAGGCACTGGAACATAGTGGTCTGCCATCTTAATGTACTCTAAAAACACAAACAAATTAATGAGATCATACAGTTCTTTCAAAGTATTATCATAGAACAAAACTATGGTAAGGACAGAGACTATTCTCAATAACCACAGAATAAATGGCATAATTTAAAAATAAAAGTACTAGGATAATTTCTATGTCTTTCATTGGATGTTCTGATTTTAAATCACATATTGAGGAACCATCTAAAGCAGTAGTTTTCAAACATTTCACTTTAAAGTTAGTTTTTGCTTCTTCTCTATAGGAGCGAACATGGTAATTCCAAAAGAATTAGATTACACATTCAGGAGGTAATAACACTATTTTTACAAAGTCAAGTTCAGGGAGATACAGTGACACAGAACTGCAACTCCAGCATTCAGCAAGTAGAGGAAAGAAAATGCCAAGTTTGCAACCAATCCAGGCCACAGAGTATGACCTTGCCTCAAATGTTTAAAACAGATCAAAAATCACCCACTGTCTATCTTGTAGATAACAAGCTCATGCTCTAGCATCTGTGTAACCTTATAGAACAATAAACTACAGTCAGTTTAACAACATGTTGTGGCACACACACATGCACACACACATACACTGAACTGCTGACACTTCCATCTGTACTATATCTTCAGTTTTGACACTATCTGCCACTGTTTCGAAGTACATCTCTTTGGTTACCACTGACACAGAATCTCTTTTCATATGCTTAGTACACCTTTTATTTCTTTCTCTTTTTTCCTTTTCTTTTTCTTTTTCTCTTTCTTTTCTGATTTTTCAGAACAGAGTTTCTCTGAGCAGCTCTGGCTGTCCTAGAGTATATAGTTCTATAGACCAGGCTGGCCTCAACTCTTGCCTCCCAATTGCTAGGATTAAAGGCGTGCACCACCACCCAGCTACTTTTCCCTTTTAAATGTACTTTATTTTATGATTTGTTTTTGAGATGGAAATTTCCTATGCTAACTAGACTGGCCTTGAGTTCTAGGATCAAGCAAGCTTCTTGCCTCAGCCTTGAGTGCCTGGGACCACAGCCTATTCCACCACATTTACCTTATATCATCTTTTACAGGCTACTTATTCATAATCACCATACATTTTGTATGAAATTGTGTTTTCCCCTTATATTAGAGGCAGAAATTGCTGCCAGTGTTTTCTTATATTATTGTCTGTCTTAAACACATTCCCATTTTTGCTGAAAAAAAAATAAAATTTTTTTGAGATTTTGCTGCAACTGCTGTAAGCATATGGGGTGCTTTCCTATATTTATATCTATGCACCATGTGTGTGTACAGTGCACTCAGAGGCCAAGAGAATGCTGGACCTCCTGGAACTGGAGTTACAGACAGGTTTTAGCTGCCATGTGGGTTCTGGGAATCATCCAGTTATCTGAAAGAGCTGAGCCATCTCTGTAGCCTCTCCAAATAGCTTTTTTTTTTTAGTCAAATCTATATAACTTTTCTAGTATCCCTAGTGTCACCTATATCACACATAACACACACACACATACATACATACATATATACATACATACATACATACATACAGAGAGAGAGACTTCAAAAATATTATTGATGCCAACTAACAAGATTTCAAAGTTCTATACAAATCAACTTTCAATTATTCTTATTAAGGACAATGAAGAAGAAGAGAGATGTGGCTCAACTGGCAGAGTGTTGGCCTAGCATGCATGAAGATCTTGGGTTAGGCTCTAAGCAGCACATAAATTAGGCATGGTAGTGCATGTCTATAATCCCAGCACTGGAGAGTAGAGAAACAACAGTTCTGAATCCTCCTCAGCTGCACTACAAGTGCGAGAAGCCTGGATCCATGAGTCTCTATCTCAAAGAAAACAGTAAAGGAAAGAGAAGAGCTGGTGGACAAAGGCACTCTTGAACTTGAGTGACCATGATGGGCAATGAAGGAACCAAATGTATAATAAATAAAATGTATTGAGTTTAAATTTAAAAGAGAGAGAAGCCTTAGAAGGCAGAAAAAAAAACCTCACGTTTAAATCTTATAACCTATATTTCTTCATCAATTCCTATGTCCTGTAACTACAATTAGTAGCACTAGAATATATTCTCTAATAATTAAGGAAGCACTCCTCAAACTGCCAAGCATGCCTTATTCACTGGCCCACAAACACAGACTCAACCAATGACTAACACAAACACATGGGGATGGAAGGGAACAAGGCTTTTTTCTGTATTATTTTTCCCTAAGCAGCACAACAAGCACCACAATAGACTTTACATTGTATTAAGTACTAGAGATTTAAATACATTTAGATGCAGGAGAGTTGGGTATGGCAGCTCACCCTATACTCTTAGCATTTTGGGGTTAGACAGAAGGGAATGCAAAGAGGCCTGCATCCTGTCTCCAAACAGATACTATACTATTTTACATAAGGACTTGAGTATCTGTAGATTTTGACATCAGTAGAGGGTCACAAAGCAGTCTTGCACAGTCACTGATGATGACTATACTCAAATTCATCCTATTAATTCATGAATCATCCACCTTTCCAGCTTTTCTAGAAATCACAAGATAATGTTATGAAATGAGGAACTGGTAACATGGCTTGGTGGATAAGTACACTTGCCTTGAAGCATGACAACCTAAGTTTCATCCCTAGAACCTACATGGTTCCCACAGAACACACACACACACACACACACACACACACACACACACACACTTTAAATTATAAAACTATCAACATCCTGTCAATTTTGCCTGTTCCTCTACAATTTTAGAGGATGAAACCCACTCTTCATGTTAATAACCAATTCTATCTAAAATTTCTTTTTTACAATTTTTAAATTTTTAAAAATGTTTTAAACTGGGCTGGTGAAATGGCTCAGTGGTTAAGAGCACTGACTGCTCTTCCAGAGGTCATGAGTTCAAATCCCAGCAACCACATGGTGGCTCACAACCACCCACAATGAGATCTGATGCCCTCTTACGGGGTATTTGAAGATAGCTACAGTGTACGTAATAAATGAATAAAAACCTTTAAAAAAAAATGTTTTAAACTGAAAAATAATTATGCTGTTATATAAATTTACAAAAGTCACAGAACTGTATACTTTTGAAAGGTGACTATTATGTTAAATAAATTATACTGAATAAAACTATTAGACAACTTGAGTTAAATGTAAACTCACCCGTAATTTGCACCACTCTATTTCTACCTGACTTGCTTCTTTCCAGAAGGCACCAACACAGAGCATGAGGTGCTCCTTCACAGTAACAATCCATCACAGGAAGCAGCCAGCTATTTGGGATGTCCATGTAACAAGGAGTCAAAAGTAATCTTGGTCCAACCACCAGCCTTCCTGATACTTATTCTAGGACATCACTGAATTTTTTTTCCCCTCAGAATAAATACCAAGTCAGAAGATACATGTAATTTTGTCCGACTGTGCTCCTGATGCCTGCCTCCTCCTGATGGCTGCCTCCTCCATCTCCTCAAGGCCAAGAATGTACTTAAGGTCTCTCCTTGATTTAAATACCTTAGGCTCCTTCCCCTCGGACTGTACACATTCCTGAAGTTGTTTCATTCTGACAAGAGTGATAAATACGGTGCTCCCCTGTAGTCACAAGAGGCTGGGGCAGCAGAATCACTTGAGCTCAGGAGCGCAAAGCCAACCCAGAAAAATCACAAAATTGTCTCACTTTTAAAATACAGTTTAAAAACAAATCCTCCCTGGAGGTCTCTATAGCGACTCCCTTTCTTTTTCTCCTTTCATAAGATTCCTAAAAACTAATACATAGTGGCTCCATATCACTTCCCAAACTCCTTAATACCCTATATTAATCTTCAGACTCTCTTACGGTATCCCACTGAAATAATTCTCCAAAGTTACCAATGGCCCAGTGACTTCTTCTTTGCTACATGGGCTTCTAGTCTTTCTGGCCTTGTTTACTTGTTTGACTGTTGACACATCTGGCCTTTCCAGCCCTCTTTTGTCTCATAGCATTAAGACTCAAAGCCAGGGCCTCACTCTGCCACTCAGCTACTCACCCTCAGCTCTGAATTTGTCTTTTCCTTTTTTCTTTTATCTCCTTACTCATTTCTCAGCTTTGTCTATGGACTTAGCTCCCTGAGTCTATCCCTCACACGCTTCCATGCGACGTCACACTTAGCCCTCTTTGTCTTCTAGCTGTTCTTTGGAAGGCAGTACTAACATATCTGCAATAATTCACACATATTAAACTCCATCTATATTTTATAACTGTTCTTCAAACAGCTCTTCCTAGTTACTCACAGAATCATCCATCTAATTTGTTGTTTTCTCTATTCTTTTTCTTTAAAAAAATAACAACAAAACAAATACCTGGGGGCTAACTGGCTTACTGGTTAAGAATGCATATTGCAGCCATATGGTGGTTCACAACCATATAACTCCAGTTCCAGGGAATCAGATTCCCTCTTTGGGCCTCTACTACATATACATAGTGCACATAAACTCACACAAGCAGAAATATGCACATACACAAAACAAATAAAACTTTTAAATAGAATTTTTATCATAAATATGCATATATATACACACATATTTACACAGAATATATGGTATCTAATATGAGCATAACTCAGAAGGGAGAAGGAGAGAGAGTAGAGTCATATACAGAAATTAGATACTGGCTAGAGAGATGGCTTAAAGGTTAGAGAGCACTGGTTGCTCTTCCAGAGGATGTAGGTTCAGTTTCTAGTACCTACATAGCAAGCAGCTCTCTTCCAAGAAATCCAACACTCTTTCCTAAGCATACAATAGTGTATAGACATACATGCGGTACATACACCCATACACATAAGGTGGCCTTGAGATGGTTATTGCTGATACTGGATAATAGGTAGATGAGAAAGGTTCATTAACACTATTTTTATAAGCTTCATCTATTCTAAAATATACAATTTAAATGTCCAATATGTATATATACAAACACAGACACATTCATATAAAACCATGAAGTGTGAGGATGAGAAACAAGGCTCTCCTGGGAAATGCTACATTATAGCTTGCATTTTAACAATATATAATTTCCACATACAATTTCCAGAAAAGTGCTTACATCGCACCATCGTTTGCTGTTTTTAATTCCTGGTATACCCTTTGTTTTCCCATAACTCTCATAACTCTTACCTATTCTAGGCCAGGTATGAGTTCTTTATGAAAGTGCCTTCTTAACCATCTTCTTAAGCATTAGATATTTCATTTCTGGGTTCTCACAGAACCCTCTGACATGTTGCTATCATAGCACTTAACTCATTAGATTGGAACATCTGTTTCCTAGAGCAAGACCACATCTTATTCCTATGGGTCTTCATGATTGTGGAATGATTAAGTAAATGACTAATAGGTATACCATGTACAAACAGACTAGCAAAAAGGAAACCAAATAAAGTGGTTTATATTTAGTATAAGATCTTATCTTTATGAACTTCTATTTATAGGTACACAAATGGAAGTGCAGAGAGATATTAAAGGATATATTTAAATGATTTCAGATATCAACATCTGCTTTTTAGCAACTTGTGATATCTCTGTTTCAAAATAAGATCAACATAATAACTTTTACTTCTTAGGAATTGTCTTGATATCATTGTCAATATGTATACAACATTTACAAACCAAAATAGGCACTGAACGGATATCGTCTTTTATATCTGTGTGCTTTCTGCCTTCAGATAGTGATTAAAGGTGTGTAAAAAGGATGGGAGAGATGCTTCAGAGGTTAAGAGCACTTGGGTTTTGCTTTGTTTTGTTTTTGTTTTTGTTTTGCAGAAGACCCAGGTTCTGTTGCTAGCATACACAGAAAGCCAACAAATGTCTGTAATGTTTCCAGAAGATCTGATACTCTCTTCCAGCCTTCATGGGCCCTGCACACACATAGTATAGACATATATGCAGGCAAAAAATCCATATACATAAAATACAAACAAACAAAATGGGGTGAGGGTAAGATGGAATGGTACATGCCTTTAATGCCAGAAGTTTGAAGGCAGAGACAGGCAGACACCTATGAGTTTCAGACCAGCCTGGTCTGCATAAGTTCCAGACCTGCCAAAGCTACATGATGAGACTGTATCTCAAAAAAATGTAGAGAAAACCCATTTGGGTCCCAAGACATCTCTTGCTTAGTGGTAGGAGAAAATAAATGGGAATCTTTATTCTACAATATTCTCTAATTCCATAAATCATAAGGAAAAAACCATTTACTTCCAAACATTTTCCGTTAAAAACAATAAAGTATTTGACCATAACAAATACTTAACACTGGAAAAGTCATTCACCTCACAGCTCAAATACTTGTGCTAAATTTCTACCTCATGACCTCAGAACACAAGGACTTGTTTAGTTAGCTATAGTATAATCACTTTTGTGTATCTATTATTGATACATTTTAAATCCTCCTGCCTCTGCCTCCCAAGTGCTGGGATCAAAGGCGTGCGCCACCACCGCCCGGCTACTGATGTCTTTTTAAAAGAGAAATCTTTGCATAGGATTTCACTGGCAGTCTTGGGCTTGGGCCCTAGGGTAATATTCTCCTACTGACAGACAGCTCTACTCAATGTTTTATACCTAACGTGACATAAAGCCAGGATCTCACCTGCATTGGCTTTAAGATCTTCAGGTGTAACCATGACAACAAATCGGATAGCACGTTCATTTCGAAACATTTCATAAGACCACCGACGGATAGATCGCATGCATTTCACTGCTGCAATACCATTGTTGGCGATAAGAACCTGGGAGGTAGGGATATGAAATGGGAAATGGAAGAAAAGGTAGCCAAGAAAGGCAAAGATAGAAAAACAAGGATACATTTTTACATATGTCCCTTTGTTCAAACAAGAACTGTTGCTAGTCCGAGTTGCTGAGAAACAACTCCTACAACACGATCAAGCAATTTCAACATGTGCTAGCTAGAACTAATTCCTTCCAAATCTCATTTCCTAAAAAAATTAAATCATAAACTCACATTGTTTGTAAATTATTCAATCACAACTATTACTAAGAAACATAATGTATATCTAATAAAAAATAGGGGAAGGTTACACTGTGTGGTGTTAAACACAATTCTCTATTGTAATAAGAGATCTTGGCATCAATTGCTGTTTTCCAAAATACTGAACCGAGAGTACTTTAGAGTGAAAGAAACTGCTCAGCTTCATGGTCATGAGAAAAATCTAAAAATCAAATAATCCTGAAAATGTTCTGTAAATAAGCCTTGCACTTCCTTATGCATATCTTGCAATAGTATCCCTGAATATTTCACAAGCTAATAGGTACATAATCTACCTTTATTGACAAAATATAAAATACTGCATAGAACTGCTTTTTTGGGGGGAGTGACAGGGGGAAATAACAACACAGAATTTCATTACATAAGCCACAAACCCTAGATCTCCCTATGCCTACCTCCCAAGTGCTAAAAACTACCTGATGTCTATGTGGCATATTTTCTCTAAACATCTCAAATACCTGGCAGGAGCCAGTAAACCCTAAGTCTGTCAGCTTCTCTTCTGAAACTCGCTCTGCTTCTTTAAATCCAGGGCTACTACATTTATCTTCTTCCCACTGGCACTATACAATACAAGGTAACCAATTATTCCTTAAATCCTCCCTGCCAGGTTAAAGAAGCTCTGCCTGTAAAACCACAAGATCTAGTGGTGGTGATAGTGGCACAAATTTAATCCCAGCAGATTAAAATGGGAGGCAGAGGTAGGTGGATCTCTTGAGTTTGAGGCTAGCCCAGTCTATAGAGTGAGTTCAAGGACGGCCAGGGACACACAGAGAAAACTTCTCTCTGTGTCTCTCTGTCTCTCTCTGTCTCTGTCTCTCTCTCTCACACACACACACACACACACACACACACACACACACATCCACCCACAAAACAAAACACAAAAACCCACAAGATCTTTCAAAAAGAACATTAGAAGCAGAGTTTCAATTCCTTATCAACTATGACCAAATTACCACCATTAACATATATGTATATTACGTGTGTGTGTGTGTGTGAATATATCAGCAAGCTGTGGTTTTAAATATTAGTAGCATGCTAGGGAGACAGAAAGGACAGCCCTGCATGAAAAGGCAAAGTCCCTAAAAACCTAATACCAGTTTAAACAAACAGAAGCAATAGATCTAAGCATAAAATCTCACATACTTGAAGCAGAATAGTTTAGTAAGTTTAACTTACCTTCTCAATCACTTTATTTCCCCCAAAACGAGTAACAAATTCTGCTGGAGAAGCCACAGTGAAATCCCGTTGTGAGTCTATTTTCTTTCTGTCTCGGCCTTGTTTTACTAGGTGTAAGCCAGACATGCTGGATCTATATAGAGAAGCCAAAAGAAACTTTATATAGAATTTCTTCACAACACCGTATCTTCTGAAAACCCTCCTTTCACAACCATATTATAAGAACACGGCCCCAGGACCCTTGCGGAGTCCACATGCTGCTACATCTTCACAGGAAAGGAGACAATCCTTAGTGGGCGTGATGGGTCAGGCCTGTAATCCCACACTGTGAGGCTTTGGCAGGACTGCCTAGAGTTCCAGGCCAATATGGGCTAAAGAGTGAAATTCTTGTCTCAAGAACATGAAACCAAGGGGTTACAGAGGTGACTAAGTGGTTAGGAATACTTGCCGCTCCAAAAGAGGACATGAATTTACCTCCCAGTACCTGCCGGCATGGTAGTTAATCCAGTTCCAGGGGTCTGAATACCTCTACTTACCTCGGTATACACCAGGCACACATGTTTTGCACAGATATACACTCATTCAAAACACTCATATACATAAAGTAAATAAACCTAAGAAGGAGATGGAGATGCTAGAGATTTCGTTCAATTGTAAAAAGAACACTTGTTTAGCAAGCACAAGGCCCTGGGTTCAATCACTAACACAGGGTGAAGGATACTCTATTAAAAAAAGAAAAACGGAACCACAGAAATGGCTCAGTGGTTAAGAGTACATATTGCTCTTGAAGAAGACCACAGTTCAGTTTGAAATACCCATGTCAGGCAGCTCACAACTGCCTGAATCTCTAGATCCAGGGGATTGGCTATCCATTCTCTTCTGAACCCTGTGAGTACCTGCACTCACATGTACATAGACAGACAGACAGACAGACAGAATTAAAAGTAAATGTTTAGGTGGCTGGAAAAATGGCTCATTGGAGGCTAGGCGGTGGTGGCGCACGCCTTTAATCCCAGCACTTGGGAGGCAGAGGCAGGCGGATTTCTGAGTTCGAGAGTTCGAGGCTAGCCTGGTCTACAGAGTGAGTTCCAGGACAGCCAGGGCTACACAGAGAAACCCTGTCTCGAAAAAAAACAAAAAAGAAAAAAAAAAAAAAAAGAAAGAAAGAATGAAAAATGGCTCATTGGTTAAGGGCACTGGATACTCTTCCAGAGGCCCCAGGCTGGATTCCCAAGTGTCAGCTCAGAACCGCCCATAATGCTAGTCCTTGGGGAGCCAACATCATCTTCTGGCCTCTGAGTGCACAAGGCACGTATGTAGTGTGTGGACACATGCAGTCAAAACACCCCCCATATACATTTTTAAATCTTTTTTTTAAAGAAAAAGAAGAAAATCTAATGAACATCCAACTAAGCAGAGTAGTTATGTAGGGAGAGGATGGCGGGAGAAGGGTTGAACAGATGAGGCCACATAGCTAGACATAGCTTACAGAAGGCCTAGGGCCTATCTTTGCTTCATGTGGGCAGGTTTTTAAACTCCTTTAGACTTTTTTGATGTTTTGTTTTGTTTTGTTTTGTTTTGTTTTGGTTTGGTTTGGTTTGGTTTGGTTTGGTTTGGTTTGGTTTTTGTAGACAGGGTTTCTCTGTATAGCCCTGGCTGTCCTGGAACTCACTCTGTAGACCAGGCTGGCCTCAAACTCAAAAATCCACCTGCCTCTGCCTCCCAAGTGCTGGGATTAAAGGGGTGTGCCACCACTGATTTTTTGGTGGGTGCGCCACCCAGCAAGATTTTTTTTTTTTTTTGGAAACAAGGTTTCTTGGTGCCCTGGCTGTACTGGAACTTGCTCAGTAGATCAGGCTGGCCTGGAACTCATGAAGATCCACCTGCCTCTGCCTCCTAAGTGCTAGGATTAAAGGAATGCACCACTGTGCCCAACTCCAGATTACTTTTAACCCAGCAAGATGGCTCAGTGGGTATAGGTGCTTGCCCTGCAAGCCTGAGTTTAATGTACCGGACTCACATAAGACAGAAGATGAGAATCAGGAAGTTTTCCTCTGACCTACACTGTGCATTGTGACATGCATATCCAATACACACACACAATAATAAATAAATTTTAAACTAAATTATTTTTTAAGATAAATAGTGGGCAACATGTAGCTTAGCACATCACAAAAGAGGAATTATAATTATATGAGCAAATAATTCTTGCCAGGCACAGTAGTATATATGCCTTTAATCCCAGAATTCATATATCTGAAGTAAGAGAGAAACAGGCACTAACATTCTAACATCCTGTAATCTAAGGAAAGAAAGAGTAAGGAATAGCAGGACTTGGGAGAAGAAAAAGAAAAACATCATGAAAATAAAAGAATGAAAGGTCAGCTGTAGGAATTACAGTCTTTAATCCCAGCACTCAAGAGACAGAAGCAGAAAGATCTCTATGAGTTCAGGGCCAGTCTGGTCTACAAAGCAAGTTGCAGGCCAGCCAGAGCTTCACAGTGAGACAACTGTCTCAAAATAAAGTAATAAAATAAAAAGATTAAGAGCCTCATTCTTTAGTTGCCTTGTTTCAATTTTTGGGTTTTTTTTGTTTTGTTTCGTTTTTTGTTTTTTTGTTTTTGGAGACAGGGTTTCTCTACATAGCCCTGGCTGTCCTGGAACTCACTCAGTAGACCAGGCTGGCCTCGAACTCAGAAATCCACCTGCCTCTGCCTCTCAAGTGCTGGGATTAAAGTTGTTTCAAATTTTACAGTAGTATTTTCCATTCTTGGTTCCAATTTTAACTGTGAAGCTATTTCTTTCTTCATCCCTTGGACTTGCATCTTTTGGCAAAATGGTACCAAAATCTTATGATATTGTTTTTTTCTAAAATCTATATAGTTTTACAGATTTGAAAAAAGAAAAATAATCATTCGTCTCTCAGTATATCTATAAAAGTCAATGGGTAATCTCTTTTCTTACCCTTTTCAATAACTTAAGGTAGTTGTTCATTTCTTTGTTTGAAACAAGACCTTACTCTGTAGTTCAGGTTAGCCTGGAGTGCAATATGTATGTACCCCTCACACCTCCGGCTTCAACCTTCCTATTGCTGGTATTACAGATATGCACCACAAGGCCTGGCTAAGGTGGTGCTTCTGAACCCCCCACCCTACTTCAAGACAGGGTTTTTCTGTGCAGCTCTGGCTGTCCTGGAACTCCCTCTATAGACCAAGCTGGCCTCAAACTCAGAGATCACCTGCCTCTGCCTCCAGGGTGCTGGGATTAAAAGCGTGCACTACCACCACCCAGCTTAAGGTTGCCCTTTTTAATTTACAGACTACTACCCACAGGAGGATAGCAACAAGGGACATTCAGAGAATAACTAGTGGCTACTTTACCATACTTAATGGTACAGCCACAACCACAGTTCTCAGTGTATGCTAAGATGCCAAAGCACTCTCTGAGACGACATTTCAAACTAACCAATTATATAAATAAATAAATAAATAAATAAATAAATAAATAAATAAATAAATGCCTGCAATGAGACCCTAGTGCTGACCTCTTCCAGTATATACAATAAAGTATCAAAAAACAAAACAACTGCTCACTTCAGCAGCACATATTCTAAAATTGGAATGATACAGAGAAGATTAGCATGGCCCTTTCACAAGGATGACACGCAAATTCGTGAAGCGTTCCATATTTTTATAACATTTGAAATGTAAATAAATAAAATATCCAATAAAAAATAAATAAAATAAAACAAAACAAAACACAAAAGCAAAACATAACAAAAACCTTCACCCTTTTCTATTAATAATATACTTAGCTACCCTGCGCTTGGATTAGAACTTTAAAGAGGGTAAAGAGTTCTCCAAATAGAATGACTTGTCCAAGTTTTCAAATGAAATTTAAAGCACAAAGAAGAACTCTTGTTTCTTAGGCCTCCTTTCAGTGTTTTTCCAACTATACCATGAAACATCTATGGTAACATTAACAAGATCTGGAAACAAAGCCACACACGCTCTTCCCTGAAAATAAACCTTCCCTTATCTGTCTGCAATTGTACTGGCTATGCATTCATCTCTTTCAGGTTCTAAATCTATGACACCAGTGCATCATACTGATCAATAACATGATGAATTTCACAAGCATCAGCCTAAAAGGAAACACAACACAAAAATGCACAGTAACACCACATAAATGACACTCTGAAACTAGGAAAACTGTACAGTGGGCTCAGGTGGGGAGTGCCTCAAAGGCATGAGAGGACAATGTAGATGTTCTGTATGTTGATCTTGACTGAGGTGATCATTACACAAGTATGTACATATATCATGTATCGAGACTACAAGTACTCTAATTTTTAAAGGGTAAATTTTACTATAGGTAAATTGTATCTCAAAAATCCCAATTTCAAAAAACAAAACAAGATGATAATAATAATTAAAAAAACACCCTCAGGCTAGTGAGATAGCTCGATGATTAAAAGCACTTTGCTGTGCTTCCAGAGTACCTAGGCTCCGTTCCCAGCACCCACACAGTGGATCACAACTGTCTATGACTCCAGTTCCAATGCCCTCTTCTGGCCTCCATGGACATCTGCATGCAAAAGTATACATACTCACAAGTACACACACATGCATATAAAATAAAAATAAGTAAGAAATGTTAATATCTTCCCAATAGCTAAGTAGGTGATTTTAAAGAAAGAGACAATGAATGTGAAGTCCCTAACTGCATATACCATGTAAACTGATATGACCCTGCTTTGTGACTACAATTTAAATTTAACAAGTACAACTTTGGAGAGGCAAATAGAGGCAGGACACAGCTGAAAGCAGAACTGACTAGGGAGCTATATGAGAACAGCAAGAAAATGTTCTCACATTTGGATCCTTCCATTTTTTCCTATGGCTCAATAATTATCTCTTCTCCAGCCAAGCAATTAAATGTTACTGGAGTTTTCACTCTGAAGGGGTAGAACCACAGAGGCCCAAGACAGGGTAAGCAATGAACAAAGAACACAAGAGAAACAGTAGTGCACTCAGGCATGGAGGACAGCAAAAGTAAGGTGCCAGGTGAAAACAAACAGATGGAGCGTGAATGGAAAGCAGCTCCCTCACCTACCTTTCCAGAAAGCTATTAGAGAGTAAGAATCTAGGCAAAACACAAACAAAAAAAAGCAAGTGACAGAGTGACATAGAAGAATCCTCAAGATGACAGTTAAAACTAAAGGATAAATTGCTCTAAGAATGGTGGCTACTTCAGAATTTAAAAGGGAGCAGATTAGCTGTTGTGTTTGTGTATAGTGTTAAAAATTATGAAAGCTATTGTTCTGGCTCTTGTGAACCAGACAAAATGAGTGAGCTACAAGTCGGGTACTCACACTAAAGCCCTAAGAAAATAGAAGCTAAGTTCTTTATCTGACCTTCTGGAGAAATCACAATTACAGACATGATAGGCAACCTCCTATTATGACAATTATCATTAACATACGAGATACTCCCTTTGCCTTAGTCCATACACATGTACAAAGAGACCTTGAAATAAACTGAATTAAAATATAGATACTTTACAAGAATTTAGAGCATACGTCATTATGCCCACTAGATCGTGTTTTGTTAGAGCACTAAGCACATCATACACACCCAAAGACCCTGCCATCCAACACTCCAGTGGTTAGATTTCAATATATGAATTGGGAACAAAGCAAAAATTCAGGGGCAATGAATGTATATACTAATACACATATGTTTTATTATGTAAGTATATGTTTTTTACATATATAAATACAAAGTATTTTTATATGTATTTGATATAATTATACATATAAAATTAAAACATTTTGATATTACATATAGGATTTATATATGAACTCAATTACTTTTTACTTCTTTGATTCTTGGTTTTGTTTAGTTTTCCTTCAAAAGCATGAAAGAAAACAAATGACTGTTCAAATGACAATTTTGAAAACTTGGTGATTCTAAATTTACTGTTTTTTCATAATTCTGGCTACTTTTCAGGCAATTTTGTTCAAAATAGAAACTGGATCACAAAACAAAGTACTAAACAAAAAAGATAATGGAGGGACCTTTAGTGACTGCTATCAAGTAAATCAGTTAGGTCTTTTTTTAACATACATACATACATACAAACACACACACACACACACACACACATATATATTTTTTTTTGGTTTTGGTTTTTGGAGACAGGGTTTCTCTGTGTTGCCCGGGCTGTCCTGGAACTCACTCTGTAGACCAGGCTGGCCTTGAACTCAAAAATCCGCCTGTCTCTGCCTCCCAAGTGCTGGGATTAAAGGCATGCGCCACCAATGCCCGGCTTAACATATATTTTTAAAGTAAGTATGTGTGTGTATGCATGTGTTTGTGCAAGTGTGTGTGGGGGGGTGTATGTGTGCATGCATGTCTGTATGTGTTTATGTGTATGTTTGTTTGAGTGTGTGTAGATGATGTGTTGTGACTCTATGTGCCATCATGCCTATGCAGAGGTCAGAGGACAATTTTGGAGCTGGTTCTCTTCTTCAACCCTTCCTTATGTGGGATCAAATTCAGGTTGCCAAGCTTTCTCATTGAGTCATCTGCACAGACCACCCACCAAGTCTTTTATGTCAATTTGCTCATAGAAGACATAGGCAGGCCTGTAAGATGCCTGAAGCATAAAGCTCTCTACATATCCTCTTCAGTTTAGAAAAACCTAAGAGTTTGGCATCCTCAACAACTGCAGTCTGGCTACACGGCAAGGAAACTTGATCAGGTCCCTTTTCTGGGCTAGAAACATACCCTAAAACATTTTTCAGCAAAACTATTTTCAACAAGATGCTACACACTGCAAAGAGCTTTCCTCCTTTACAATAGTTGAAAACACTTAATTTTTGAAATGCCAGCTTAATCCAGTGAGTAACTAGGCACTGACTAAGCTCCCTCCATGGACTAGTAGTACTACAAGGACCAAACAGGACCAGTGCTTCTTAACATGGTTATACTAACACATCATTTCATGTACCTCTTATTCAAATTCTGCATGAAAAATAAGGGCTTAGATATTCAGGAATAAGTATGCCAGTTTCTATTTATTTCTTACAGAACAAGATCAGAGGCTGCAAAGGGTTCAGTAGTTAAGAGCCTTAGATGCTCTTGCAGAGAACATGGGTTCAGTTCCCAGCACCTACAACCATCTGTAACTCCAGTTCCAGGAGATCTGATACAGTCTTCTGACCCCAACAGGCACCAGGCATGCACATGATGCGCATCCTTATACACAGGGAAAACACTCATACACATATAAAAAATAAATCTTTAACAATGTAAAAAAAACCAAAAGTCTTTATTTTCTTATTGATTAAAGAAAAATTATCTAATCAATTTCCCTATAAATTCAAGGTAGGGCTAGTAGTAGTTTTCAGGATATATGCTGCCCAATTAAATCACCTAAAACTTACTTTTGAAGTATGTAATATCTCCTTTTTTATCTATAGAATCCTCTGTATCAAAATGGCAAATGATGGGAGATTTTTCTTCAGATTTTAGTTTTGTAAATATAAACTACCCCAACCCTACTACAGGTGCTTCAAACCTAGGACAGAAAGAGGTAGTACATCGCCCTGTCTGCTTATTTGGCTGCTTCAGTCACAGTAGATGGCCTCAAACTATACAAGTGTTTTGTCTACTTTGTCCTCAGTGTTTTCCCATCCCACCTCTCCTCTCTCTTGCATTTTCTCCTTACTCTTGGATCATACACAAATGAGTTAGTTTCCACTCAGGAGTGGTAGGGGGAGGGTGGGGATACGGGATCTAACCTCCTGTATAGCTAGAAACAGCAGCTCTGCTTTAGCTACCTCAGATGTTTCACCAATAGCCACTTTGTTCTGAACATCACCAGAGAAAGGCTCCAGTGCCCTCCCTGTCAGGAACACCTGACAGGGAGGGCCCTGGGTAAAAGAAAGCAACACTTACCACAACAACTAAAACAAGAAAATAATGGATGGGGTCACGAAACACAGAAGGAGGAGGACAGCACAGCCAAAGTAGGTAATTTCTGAGATCCAATCAAAGCAAATAATACTGATTAGTACTCTCCAAGAAAGAAAAAGGCAAGCAAGAAGGGGAGGGGGGACAAGCAGGAAGGAACTATGCCCTAAGGAACTTTGAAAAAGTGAAAAAGACTTCAGGTCTTCAGGGAAAAAATTTCAGGTCTAAGCACTAAAACTCTAAGACTATTCACCAAAACCCGATCATAAAGCATGGAGGTAGTACAAAAGAGACAGAAAGGCATGGATAACCCTTTAAAAGGAAAGGGAACCTAGACAATGTTTTAGACAAAGGGGCCCAACTCATTTTAAGCAGGGAAAGAAAATCCAGGGTCAAAGGACTAATGGGATGCATATTAGCACTTAAAAATTTTAAAAATTTGCCATAGAAATATAAATAATCAATGGTGGAATGTTACACAGCAGTATTTTTCTTCTTTCTTTCTTTCTTTTTTTTTTTTTTTTTTCCAAGACAGGGTTTCTCTGTATAGCCCTGGCTGTCCTGGAACTCACTCTGTAGACCAGGCTGGCCTCGAACTCAGAAATCCACCTGTCTCTGCCTCCCAAGTGCTGGGATTAAAGGTGTGCCACCACTGCCTGGCAGCAGTATTTTTCTGATGACACTGATTAAGCATATACTTATAAAACTGCACCACTGTAGTGAGAGGAAAGGCAATCTATAAAACAACAGCCTCCTAAGACAAATTCTCAGGATAGCTATATCTCACTGGAGTCAATCTGACTTGATTCTTAAGTCACAAAAAAAAAAAAAAAATTCCCCTCAAAATGCTGGATGGTAACAGCCTAATAGCCTTCCAGAAAAGTCCTCCAGATCAGAAATATACACATGACAGAGAAGATATGTAAAGATGAGATTAAGACAACACATCTTAATCTCTTTTTGGTTTTGGTTTTTGAGACAGGATCTCTCTATGCAGCTCTGGCTGTCCTGGAGCTCACTATGTGGACCTGCCGGCCTAGCCTGTAACTCACAGGTCCACCTGGCCCTGCCTCACCAGTGCTAGGATTAAAGGTGTGCACAACCATGCCCAACTTTCTTTTATATATATATTAGATATTTTATTTACATTTCAGGTATTATCTCCTAACCCCATCCCCTCACCCCCCAGGAACTCCCACATTTTCTGTATCCATTCCTCTGTTGAAGGATATCTGGGTTCTTTCCAGCGTCTGGCTATTATAAATAAGGCTGCTATGAACATAGTGGAGCATATGTCCTTGTTATATGTTAGAGCATCTTCTGGGTATACGCCCAGGAGTGGTATAGCTGGGTCCTCAGGTAATGCTATTATGTCCAATTTTCTGAGGAACTGCCAGACTGATTTCCAGAGTGGTTGTACCATCTTACAATCCCACCAACAATGGAGGAGTGTTCCTCTTTCTCCACATCCTCGCCAGCATCTACTATCACCTGAATTTTTGATCTTAGCCATTCTTACTGGTGTGAGGTGGAATCTCAGGGTTGTTTTGATTTCATGCCATGATATCCTTTGCCTGGAGCCTAAATAATAGAATCAACCGACAATAACCTGAAACCTCTGATGCTGTGAGTCACAAGAAACTTTTTTTTTCTCTATTTTTTGGGGGGGAGTATAGGGGGGATGAAGCACTCCCAGACAAGGTTTCTCTGTGTAGCCCTGGCTGTCTTGGACCTGGACCTTACTCTGCAGACCAGGCTACCCTCAAACTCACAGATCCACCTGCCTCTGCATCTGTGCTGGGATTAAAGGCATGTGCTACCACCACCACCAGGAAATGTTTCTTCCGTTAAGCTGCTCTTCTCAACTATCTCGTCACAGCAATAAAAGGCCAACATATGAGGTAGGAATGTGTGTGTTTTGTATGTGTGTGTGTTTGTGTGTGTGTGTATGTATGTATGTTTAGCTTTAAAAGATACTTCCAAATATTTTTCTTTTTTCTTTTTCTTTTTCTTTTTTTTTTTTTTTTTTTTTTGTGGTTTTTCAAGACAGGGTTTCTCTGTATAGCCCTGGCTGTCCTGGAACTCACTCTGTAGACCAGACTGGCCTTGAACTCAGAAATCCACCTGCCTCTGCCTCCCAAGTGCTGGGATTAAAGGCGTGTGCCACCACTGCCTGGCCCAAATATTTTTCTATAAAGTGGTTTTTATCAATTATATTCCCAACAGGGGTGTGAGAATTTCCTATGCTCTACATTTTTCTTGACATTTAATGCTAGTATTTTAGTTTTAGCCTCTGTGGTTGGTATAAGAGTTTAACACAATTGGGTATAGTTGTATACACCTTTTAACCCAGCACTCAGGAGACAGAGGCAGATAGTTCTGAGTTTAAAGCTAGCCTGGTCTACAGAGGTAGTTCTATGACAGCTAGGGCCACACAGAGACTCTTCCTCAAAAACAAAACAAATTAAAAGTCAGATGTACCCGTGACATGCCTATAACTGCATTGCTAGGGGTAGAGGCATTGGAGACACTGGGTCTTGCTGGTTGTCAGGTTCAGGAAGAGACCCTGTCTCAAAGTAATAAGGCAGAGTGACATAACAGGTTATGTGTTATCTCTCTCTCTAGATTCTAGACATACATAGATGGATGGAAGAATACACCCAAACACACCCATGTGCATATACACACACACAAATTACAATGAAAAATTGGACTAATAATAAAAATATATTGTATCAAAACTTGAAGGATTTTAGAGGATCTAATGGCTGGACAGAAAAATGGAAAGACAAATGGAAAAAACAAATATAGAAAAAAATGTTAGTGGTAGAATCTAGGAACTGAGCATGTTAAATGTTCTCTGAAGAATCTTCTAATTTTGCTGAGTACCTTAATCTAATAAAATTTACTAAATATGGCAATTTTAGACAAGTATACTAAAGCCAGGTAAATTAGGTGGCATTAAGGGAAACAGTGAAGATACATAGAAATGCTATCTTTGAAACTTTTCTGTAAGTATAAAATTATTTAAAAGTGAGAAGACTTTAAAATTAAGTCTTAAAATATTTTGTTGGGCAGTGGTGGCACACCCCTTTAATCTCAGCACTTGGGAGGCAGAGGCAGGCAGATTTCTGAGTTTGAGGCCAGCCTGGTCTATAGAGTGAGTTCCAGGACAGCCAGGGCTACACAGAGAAACCCTGTCTCCAAAAACAAAAAAACAAAAAAACAAAAAACAAAAAAAGTCTTAAAATATTTTAATAACACAAGAAAGTGTTACACTAAAAAACTGAGCTGTGTTTTTACTAGGACATCATTTTTAATAAAATGTACTGTTAGGTGGTAAAAAGTTAAAGAAAATATTAAATAGTGATTATTACTGGATGAAACTATTTTAGAGTTTAGTTCCTTTCTATACTTGTCAAAGTTCTAACTTTTCTACAATGAACATAGTACTTTTAATAATTTAAAGCAGTAAATGCACACATCACTTGAGTATTTGTGCCAATGGAAAGAAGTTAGGAAATAAACATGAAATATAGGAGAAATAGAAGATCGTGGAATTGAGCTTTACTTGTAACAATTGCATAGCTTTATAGAACAAACTCCTGAGACCAAAATACATACATGGTCACAGACAACTCCTGTTTTCAGAATGGAAAGAAGGAAGGGTAAGCGACAGAGAAAGCAGACTATTGCCCCAAGCAAGGGCACCACATCACAGATCTCATAATGACCTTCTCTGTCTACTCACTACTACAGCACCATGGCAACTGGGAACCTCAGAACATTAAGGAAAGAGCACTGAAAGAAAATCTGGAAAGCTACTGGGGGAAGGAAGAAAACTCATGCAAGCCAAATTAGAAATGTTAAGAGAAACATAAAGCACCTTCACAGGCCTAACTATAAGCAAAGGAAGAACTGCTAACTACAGCCAGTTCCCTGTGTTAAAGCTTGACACAAATGAGGGAAAAGGCACGCGATTTTAATAATGCTTGTTCTCAGTGTAAGAACTCTAAACTGATGGTAAGAACACCACCAACTTTTATGCAAAAGACTTACAAAAGTCCTCTGGTCAAAACATTTTATCCAGCTAGGCACAGTGGCACAAGCCTGTAAACCTAGCACGTATTCAAAGGCAGCCTGGGCTACAATGTAACTTCAATAGCTTGAGCTTCATCATAAGACCCTGTTTCAAAACCAAAACAAGAAAATTATCTCAAATAAGGGTTCCTTGATAATAAAATCATTCCAGCACTTAGGAGTTCAGGCAGGAGATTTTTTAAATTCAAGACCAACATGGGCTACATAATAAATTATTAAAAGCATAAACATTTAACATCACAATTAAATGTATAAACAAACATTTGAACCAGATATATTGGGTGCAGCACATTTTATATTCCTGAAAGCTATTATTTAATATTATATCTATCACCAGGCTTTAATGAAGTCATTAAACACAAGGAGTTTAAGGTGATAGTAAATAAAAAGGGAGTTTTTATTTCTTTCTATGTCAAACAAAAATAGTTTAGCTATAACTTTAAAAAGTTCTTTGGGAGGCAGAGGCAGGCAGATTTCTGAGTTCGAGAGTTCGAGGCTAGCCTGGTCTACAGAGTGAGTTCCAGGACAGCCAAGGCTACACAGAGAAACCCTGTCTCGAAAAAACCAAAAAGTTCTTTTGGGGCTAGAAAGATGGCTCAGTGATTAAGAGCACTAACTGTTATTCTAGAGGACCTGAGTTCAATTCCCAGCAACCACATGTGGCTCACAACTATCTGTAACGGGACCTGATACCCTCTTCTTGAGTGTCTGAAGACACCTACAGTATACTGATATAAGTAAACTAAATAAATCTTTTTTTAAAAAAATAGTACTATTCTTCATAGAGTTTAACAAAAATCTTCATCTTCATCATGACTGTGAAACTGACTACATTATTAGTGCTAAGGAAATACCAAGATGGTGTCTGCCACTGCTCAGCTACAGAACATAAAATGGTGTCTCCCTTTCTTTTTCCTTGCACCAAATAATCACTAGCAACCATATACATACTTCATGAATTATTAACTTCTCAAACAAGTCCTTGGTCACTATCACAAAAAGTAGAGTACAGGAGTGGGGTGGTAATATCATTAACAAATTTAAGCAGGGCCAGATGTGGTGTATAAAGTCCTTAACCTGACCATTCAGTATTTTAACCACATTATTTTAAGGTGTTGAATACAAAATTGAGATGAAGTTTCAAATATAAACATGGAGGAGGTTTAAGACTCTCAGTACCCTAGGAGGTTAAAGACCAAAATGTGGGGAATACCTTGCTTATAATTGGACTTTACTCAGAAATTCGGTATACTAGCTGGAAAAACTGTTTACAGTCTTGTTTGATAGCATGGGCTGACATCATGTGGTTCGTTTTAAGTACAGAACAATGTGACCTTATGTGGCATCAGAGAGGGCTAGAGAAATGGCTCAGTGGTTAAGAGCACTGACTGCTCTTCCAGAGGTCTTGAGTTTAATTTCCAGCAACCACATGGTGGCTACCAACCATCTGTAATGGGATCCTATGCCCTCTTCTAGTGTGTCTGAAGACAGCTACAGTGTACTCATATACATAAAATAAATAAATAAATAAATAAATAAATCTTTTTTAAAAAAAATGTGGCAGAGAAACTACCAAAACTAAAACAAATAAGACAACTCTATTAGATGCCAGCAAATGGCATACTAGTTACCAAAATTAAGATGTACACATTTAATCTTTAAACAGTCTTTCTTCTTAATTGGTTAATTCTATTCAATTAATTAATGGCTTTCAGAGATGTATCAACCTAACTATAGCTGATAAGTCCAGGTTGATCTTATCTAACAATAAAAAGTCTAAACAGATCTTCAATGAAACTTGCCTAATCTCATCAAGTTCTATTTTTTAAGCTCTTGTTTTCAAATACTTGGATGATAAAGCTTTTGGAGACTCTAGAAAAGCATGATGCATGTCTTCTCCATCCCTAGAAAAGTCTGTTTTTGCTGAGCAGTGGTGGCGCACGCCTTTAATCCCAGCACTTGGGAGGCAGAGGCAGGCGGATTTCTGAGTTCGAGGCCAGCCTGGTCTACAGAGTGAGTTCCAGGACAGCCAGGGCTACACAGAGAAACCCTGTCTCGAAAAACAAAAAAAAAAAAAAAAAAAAAGTCTGTTTTCTATTCAAGCTCATCCATTAGACTGTAAAGTCTTTACTTAGCACCTGAAATGAAGCTCACTGCTATTATTCCACTTTGTTTCAGAGACCTCTAGTTAACACTCGTGAAGAATGGGCCTGTCTCCTTAACCTCTATCAAGGGTAAAAGATCAGGCTATTCATTCTACAAGTTGCTAGTAAACTCAACCAGCAGTGCCTGAATCATCATCTTCATTTTTCTGAGAGGAAATGAGTTCAAGGAAAGTTATGGATTGCCAATGATCATATTCAATTTAATTAGCTATATCACTGAAGTCTTCCCATCAAAGAAAGAATTAAATTACTCCCCAAAACACTGCCATATCCACAGATAAAGTAGATCGAGGAAGAAACCTTGTTCTATTTGGAACACTAGCTAAGAAGTCAGTGGAAACTGGCCTCTGCCCAGGCTGCTGATCACACTCCTGCCCACAAACAACCAACATGAGAGCTGTGGCAACAATGAGGCATCCAAGACATTCTCAGGCCATCATGCCACTGGCCACACAGCCTCTGCCTGACAGCCATGGGCCTTGGGAATGGCTTGGCACCTACACACTGCCTCAGAATATCATCAGCTGAGTTTCCTGTAATAGCATTTATTGCATCATTGCCAAACTCAATGTCCTAATTCAACAACTGAACACTATGTTTCACACAAAATTAAGTTAGACAAATTTCTTAGAGTAGTGTGACTTCGAAGATTTAGCATGAAGCTAGTCTTTCTCAATAGAGGACTACAGCATTTTGAGACTTATCCTTGGTTGTATGGGATGATACACTACACTACAAAAGTAGTGATGGTAGTGGTATTGAGACAGGTTCCCCCTATATAGCCTTGTATGTCCTGGAACTCACTATGTAGATCAGGCTTGCTTCAAACTCACAGAGCTCTGCCTGCTTCTGCCTCTGCCTCCTAGGTGCTAGGATTAAAGGCATGATTATCACCACATGCAGCCCTACTGCAAAACTTTTAGTATCTCTGTCCTCCAAATGTGATTGGTCTCAGCAGTTCACAACTCCTACACACTTCCAAATGACTTTGAGGAGAAAGATATCACCAGTACTCACCAAAGGGTCAACCTAAATTAGTCATAAAGCAGCAAAACATGTTTACATAAAGTCTTAATTCTAGACCCTGGTGCTAACGCTTCTTTTTGACCCCAGGTTAAATATAATACTTTGTTCATTCACTCTAGAAAGCCAACCTTATCAGAAACACTTACAAAAGTTAGAAAGAAAGGAAGAAAGAAAGAGAGAGAGAGAGAGAGAGAG
>NW_021604658.1:908971-950455 GCF_004785775.1 Grammomys surdaster | reverse complement strand
GAAAGAAAGAAAGAAAGAAAGAAAGAAAGAAAGAAAGAAAGAAAGAAAGAAAGAAAGATGGTGAGGTCAGGCAATCAGAGTAAAACAATTACAAAAATTCAACTGGGACATTTGAATTTGAATTCTCAACCTTAACCAAGTTACTTTCCCTCATCAGACCTCAGTTTTCTTATCTACAAAAACAAAAGCATTTGGCTCATCAAGCAAGGTAGTCTGTGCCTGTAAACACAGCAATCAGGACACTAAGCCAGGACAAACCCAAGTTTAAGGTAAGCCTAAGAAATAAGAGATCCTGTACTGATAATACATAAATAGAGCATTAAAACTTTAGGTAAGCGCCGGGCGGTGGTGGCACACACCTTTAATCCCAGCACTTGGGAGGCAGAGGCAGGTAGATTTCTGAGTTCGAGGCCAGCCTGGTCTACAGAGTGAGTTCCAGGACAGCCAGGGCTATACAGAGAAACCCTGTCTCGAAAAAACAAAAACAACCAAACAAAAAAACTTTAGGTAAGGTATCTGTTTCATTGTGAGTCCCAGGAATCATGAAATAAATAAAACATAACTAAGTTGCTTTATTCTTCTGACCTCCACATAGCTTAATTCGAGTGATTATTAATATATAGTAACTGCCTCATTTTACAGAAGCTACAATTCCAAGCCCCACAGATAACAACAAAGAATTACCAGAATGGAATTTTGCTATAGAATCAACATCTTCAGTATATAAAAACAAGTCTAATTATTTTATGATCCATTAATAACAGACTATCAAGATACTAATAGTAGCAGCACCTACCCTAATTTATGTTTATCTAGGTTAGAACTACAATATTTACCCTCAATGTACATTAGAATCACCTGGATAACATTTTGTTTATTTGTTTTACTGTATATTTCTGTGTCTCTGTGTGTTCAAATTCCTAGGAATGAAGATAATTTCCAAAAGTTTACTCACAAAATATTTGATCCAAAATCTTTAAACCTAAGAATTGAAAAGCAAATGACTAGGCTAGTTATCTAATCAGCCATCAATCAAAGGGTGTGGTGGCTTAAAAGAGTACCCCAGCAGTCCAGTAACTCTAGTACTCCCAAGCCAAGGCAGCAAGATTAGGAGTTTAACGTCAGCCTGGGCTGGGCTACATAGTGAGTTTGAGGCCAGCCTGAGTTACATGAGGCCCTGTCCCAGAACAAAACAAAAAACAGTACTTTAACATGTGTGAGGTAACACACACCTAATACCAGCACTAAGAAGGTGGAGTCGGGAGGATCAAGAATTCAGGAGTTTGGAGCTATATCAGATCCAGTTTCAAAAACAAACTGTCCATAGGCACTGTGTATAGTCCCAGTACTCAGGAAGCAAAACCAGGAAGGTCTCAACAAGCTTCAGGTCAGCTTATTCTATACAAGAAGTTTTAGTCCAACTGGGGTTAATAGAACCCTGACTCAAAACACAAACAATGAAACCCACATGGGCTAAAGATGAAGATCAGTGGTTAAGTGTTCATCTGGCATGTATAAGGCCCTGGGTTCAATTACTAGCACTGGTCGGGGGCGGGGGCGGGGGGAGATTACAAATTTGGCCATGTGAGCAAAGATCATATCAATCAATGAGAGTTACAACATCATTAATCAAAGTACTACAGAAGCTGAAACTCTTCAACCTAACTCTCCTTCACCAGGTCATATTGAAGGGCCTAGTATGTATAAAGGATGGAAAAACTGAGGACATGTAGGAGCCTGAAAAGTGCATCATTTCCCAGTCATAGAAGATGGGCCAGGCAAATGAAGGTGAAATTAATATATTCTTATTCCTTTCAGAACATAAGCAGTGAAAATAACAAGACAGATTAAACACATTAACCATGAAGCAACTCTTCTCACCTCATGTGAAAGGCCAAACCATCCTGTAAGCCAGAGATCCCCAAATCAGAAAGTGTATCTGAACTGACAGAGGCTGGTGACAGGGAGCCCTCCTTCTCTTCTAGGTCCAGTTTCACCAGGTTACTGATCTCATCTTCTGAGTTGTCTTCAGACACAGATCCAATTATAAATCGGGAGTGCTGGTTCAGCTCCAGAGTTTTGGCCAATGGAGATGGTTCATCCATTATTCTTTCAAAATAAGCTCTCAGAGCTATGGGGAAAATGAAGAGAAAAGTAGGTCATAAGCAATAACCTATAGGGAGGACACGCAAGAAAGTAAGGCATAGACCACAAGTGGCCAGAAATAAGTCTGAGAACTGGCTTCCTTAGCTATTCTTTTTTACTTTTTGTTTTTTTAAAACAGGGTTTGTCTGTGTAGCCTTGGCTATCCAAGAATTCACTCTGCAGACCAGGTTGGCCTTGAACTCACAGAGATCTACCTACCTTTGTCTCCCGAGTGCTGGGATTAAAGGCTGGCTTCCATAGCTATTCTGTTTCAGTACGTTTGTTTCCTCCAAGGGAGGAAAAAGAGGTTGTGGTAACTATGCTTATAAAGTTAAAGTTTTAGAAGTATTTCCCACAATCTGTAAGCATTACTCATCTCTTCACTAATCCAGTGATACTAAAGGGATAACTACATCAATGGGAACCCTGTACTATAAGCAAAAGCTGCTGGGAGACTCATTCATCTGTAGCACCATGGTAATGAATGCTAAGAGTTTAGCAAGAGTGGTAATTGCATGAAACTGGGTGATTAAATTACATAATGATTACCTGGCTCCAAACACCATACAATGATAAGTTACGAATTTTACAAAGCATACATATTTAATGTAAAACAATAAACAACAAAAACCCTGTGTGTACATGTTTTTTTTTTTCTTCAATTGATTATTTTAAAAATCTACCCCCAAGGGATGGAGAGATGGCTCTGTGGTTAACAGCACTGACTGCTCTTCCAGGGGTCCTGAGTTCAATTTCCAGCAAGCACATGGTGGCTCACAACCATCTGTAATGGGATCTGATGCCCTCTTCTGGTGTGCCTGAAGACAGCTACAGTGTATTCATACACATAAAATAAATAAATCTTTAAAAACACACACACACAAAAACACAAAAACTTAAGATCTATCTTTAAAAAAAAATCTACCTCCAAATGTCTATTTTTGTTGTTCAATTCTGTACACAGAATTAGTAGAGGGAGTGAATCTGCCACCAAATTTTAAATCTGTACTCAAAGTGGTTGATATGTCATCTCAAACTCCATTTTTCTAGATACAGGACCTTATTAGACAAGATGAGCTATCGTCAGTAGCTAATGAACAAGCTTAGCCAAAAACAGTCACCAGTTCAAAGGCCCATAACAACGACAACAACAACAACAAGCCCACCAAACTAAGTTAAAAGTATGCTTTTCCTTCAAAATACTTACCTAAAAAACTTTACATCACAGTATGGTGGCACATGCCTTTAATTCCAGCACTCAAGAAGCAGAGGCAAGTGGATCTCTGAGAGTTCCAGGATAGCCAGGGCTGTAAATCTGTATATCAACTCAGTACTATGACACATAAGTAGAAAATGAATATTTAAAGTGAGGAAGTATGGGGAAAGGGACTGGGGAGGGCAATGCAAGCGTTAATGGGAAAATAACAAAACAAAAACATATTTAAAGTGTCTCTTGCCTAACATACAGGAGGCTCTGCTTAAATCCCTAACAATGGAAAAAAACTGTCTATATTTACTATTTGTAAATTATATTACATTTGTATTGTAATACTGTATTTCTTTTCTTTTTTAAGTCTCTAAATTGTATGGAGTTCAGTATAAAAGGCAATCAAATCATTAGAAGAAAAGGGGGAGTTAGAGAGTAACAGGAAAGGAAAAAAGGGACATTCCAACACACTGACCACTTTAAAAAATAGTAAAAAAAAATACAGCAACTGAAAAGAATACAAAATAGCCAGGCAGTGGTAGCGAACGCCTTTAATCCCAGCACTTGGGAGGCAGAGGCAGGTGGATTTCTGAGTTTGAGGCCAGCCTGGTCTACAGAGTGAGTTCCAGGACAGCTACGGCTATACAGAGAAACTCTGTCTCAAAAAAATAAAAAATAAAAAATAAAAAATAAAGGCTGGCCAAGTATTTGGGAGAGGCAGGGAAGAGACAGCATCTCACAGCCAGGCTAACCCCAAACTTCTATAGCAGGGAATGACTTGCCTGTACCTCCCAACAGCTGGGATGACAGGAGTACATCTCCGTACCTGGCTCCCAGCTGCTGCCTTCACAAGGGAACTAAGGCACACACGTGTGTACATTCTAACTTATAATCTGACTAAAATCTGATGGTCACAAAAATAAAATTCATGAGAAAGTAATGATTCTTGGAGATCATGAAAGTAAAGGTCAGCGTTAGTAAAATACAGTCCCTGGGCCGATGATTAAAAGGCTCAGCACAGCCAGCTTCACGCTGTCCTCTCTTGGGAGCCGGTACCCAGGCAGCCTTTTCTAAGGGCTGCACAGACTGGAAGCAGTATGTTTAACAGCTGACGCCTGCCCAGCGGCAAGTACCTGTTCGGAACACTGCTCCCCAGTGCAGGCATGCAAGCCACCAGAAAGGGAGGTCATGCCTGGAAAATCACTGAGTAGCCACTCAGACACTCTAGAAGCTACCTCAGCCTGTCCCATTTCCATTGATTCCAGTCCTAAATTAGAGAGAAGGGAGTGGGCCAGCACCATTGTCATTGCCGGCCTCCCTGTGCGCTTGGGTCACTCACCCTACGTCTGCCAATATTCTTTGTGGAAGACAACAGAAACCCAGAGTTTAACATCTTAGCACATGAAAACTTTTACTACATTGTAAACATGAAAGAGTATTATTTGAAACTGACCTCTTATAATTCTTATTGTCTCAGCAGATATCCGCCTCCAAAAAGAACTAAACAAAGAGAAAAACGGAGATTTGAAGGTTGCTTTTTCTGTTTATTTGGTTTTCTTTTTTTTAATCCCATTTTTTTTCTCAATTCCAGTTCTACTCAGTGTAGCACAAAAATAGTAAAATTCAAAATATTATGTTTTCTGGTAAATATTACCTAACTTCAACAATAAAGTTCAGTAGTTTATTACTTAATGATATAAAACAAAACATTTCATATTCAAAAACTTCATTATTTCTAAACATACTAAACAGTGATTCAACTTTATTTCATAAAATAGCTTTTCTGAAAAAAACTATACTCGAAATAAATGCATTACAACATTTATTACTTCTAACATTTCATTTAAAAAAGGCAATAGAGAGAAAATAATTTCATTTTCTAGAACTCAGGTTGAGTATGTTTACAAGTGGGTATAAGCATTACAAAGACTAGAAACCAGAGAGAGGGCAATATTCCCATTATGCTAAGTCCTTAAACTCTAAAGGTCCAAGAAAGTATACTCCTCAAATCCTAGGTTTGCTTCTAAGCTAACAACTTAAAATTATCCAGGGAAGAGTGTCTCCATTTTGATTATGTATAAGAAACACCTAGAAGCTTTGCAAAACTACTCCTGTGCAGTGGGACCTCTGGCATATGCCTGCAATCTTAGCATTTGAGAGGTAGCAGAAGAAGATCAGAAGTTCCAAGAGTTCAAAGTTACCCTTGGCAACACAGAAAGATCTAGACCCAGCCTGGACTATATGAAACCCTGTCTCAAAAAAAAAACAAAAAAAAAAACAAAAAAACAAAACAAAACAAAAAAAAAAACAAAACCAAAAAACTGTGAGGTGATGTAACACACATTTAATTCTAGCACTCAGAAAGCAAAAGGAAGGTGGCCAGCCTGATCTACAAAGAAAGATCAAAAACAGCCAGGGCTACACATTTTAAAAAAAAAAAATCTTTCTTGAAAACAAAAAAAAAAAACCTTCTAAAATACTCATGTGTAAAATCCACTCCACATCTACTAAATCAGATCTGCAGTTGGAGGGGACACAGGTATCTAAATTACTTTTTTTTTTTTTAAAGATTTATTTATTTATTATATATGAATACACTGTAGCTGTCTTCAGACACACCAGAAGAGGGCATCAGATCTCATTACAGATGGTTGCGAGCCACCATGTGGTTGCTGGGATTTGAACTCAGGACCTCTGGAAGTGCAGTCAGTGCTCTTAACCACTGAGCCATCTCTCCAGCCCTCTAAATTACTTTTATTTTTATGTGTATGAGTGTTTTGCCTACATGTCTGTCTGGTACCCATGTAGGCCAGAAGAGGGCATCGAATTCCCTAGAATTGGAGTCACAGGAGGCTATGAGCCACCATGTGGGTGCTAGAAATAGAACCAGGGTCCCTTGAAAGAGCAGCCAGTGCTATTAACTGCTGAGCCATCTCTCCAGCCCCAGATTTTTAAAAATTGGTTCTTTTGAGAGTTTCATACAGCATGCTTTAATAATGTTGACCCTACCCCAGATACTTTAATTTTAAATTCAGTTGACAATATTAGTGTCTGTAAGTCTGAGGTAGAGGAAGGTCAATTCTCGACTGCCAGGGCCACATGAGACTTTTTCTAAAACATAAAAGGGATGACTTATACAAAGTCTGGCAATCTGAGTTAAGTCCCAGAATCCACATAGCAAGTTGTCCTCTGACCTCCATAGGCATGCTATGGCTTATACACACACACACGCCAATAAAATAACTAATTTAATAAAAAAAAAAAGAAAGAAAGAAAAGGAAAAGAAATTAGGATTTAGATGTTGGTAGGAGGTTAGTTAGATGGCTCAGTAAAATATACTCGCCACCAAACCTGAAGACTTGAGTTCCACATGGTAAAAGGACTCCTGAAAGTTGACTTTGACATATGTAAGTTCAATCTCTCTATATATATCTTTCTGTGTGTGTGTGCTTGTGCGTGTGTGTGTGTGTGTGTGTGTGTGCGTGTATGTGTGACAGAGACAGACAAAACACACATACACACACACAGAGAGCTGGTGCCCCCAGCACAGATATTAATACACTAAATAAATAAATAAATAAATGTATATTTAAAAAAAGGAATTTAATTTTCAGTTATTTTCTGGGAAAGCAGAAAAAGTACAAAGTAACTAGGTAAACCCACAAAGCCAAAAATAACAACAAAATCTCCAAAACATTTCACCTATGCACACGTAAGAACTAAGTAAAGAAAGAACTGGCTTAGCTTCTGTTTCAGAAGCTTCGGATCTTGTGAGGCCAGCTACCAGCCTGATAAAAGGCTAAATGTCTAGTTCTCCAGAAAGGGTCAGTTTCTAGACTGGAGAATACTAACAAGAGGAAAAAGTACTCTTACCATATTCAAGCTGGGTACGTTAAGTAAACATATTAAGACCTCACAAGATCTTTTGCAGAATCTTAACAGCTGAAGCATGGGGTGGGGTAGGGTGGAGCTGTTAGGTAATGCAGGGACCTTACATTAGCAACACTGAGGTACCTAAGTTTCCTACCACATCGTCCTTCAATTCAGCTAACAGTCAGTAAGGCTCACTCAAATTGTCACAAGCTTTCATCACCTCTTCCATCCACCTTCTAAAAGGCAATACTTCTTAAGTATTACCAGATGTCTGAGGAAGTATCCAAATGAAAGAATCAAGAACACATAACTACTTGTAAAATCAAAAGACACATAACCAAAGAGTATGAAAAACAAAATATAACTATGGGAATAAAATAAAAAGACAGAAGGGCTCAATTCCATTTCTGTGGTTACTCCCTCCAGTCGCAAAACCCTAGTCAATCCATGAGAAAATACTAGACCAACTTTAATTGAAGTAGAGTCTATAATATAAATGCTGGCCAGGCTTCAAACTTGAACGTCCCTGGGAAAGGCTAAAAACCTTCACAAAGAAAGTACATAACCACCAAACGCAGCCCAGTATTATGATTTAGCTACCCAACAGGAAAAACCTTATGTGGGTAGGAGGGGTAAAATCTGAAAAATGTCTGCAGCAAACAATATTCAATGATGAGAGTTTCTACTGCTTCTTTTGTGTGTATGTTGGGACTAACAACCCAGGGTCCCCAGAGGCTGGGCAAATATCCTGTCAGTAAGTACACCCAATCTCCAATGTTAACTTCTTAGGTTTGATAAAGATACAGTGTGACCATGTATGATGTCCATACTGAGTGAAGCTTAGTCAAGAGTGTACAGAGCTCTCTGTAGAATATTCACACTCAACTTTTCTTTAAGTCTAAAATTACAGCCTAAAAAAGTCAAAACCTAAAGAGCTATCATTGTTATTCTACAACATCTAAGAGAAAATATTACATATGCAAAACACAAATGTTATACTTTTTAAAGAAATATTCAAAAATAACAAATATATGGGGTGTGTTGGCACAGGCCTGTGATCCCAGGAGGCTCACATCAAGTTCAGGGCTAACCTTGATTACACAAAAAGACTGTCTCTGAGAAACAAATACAAAGAAAAAAAAACTAGAAATAACTCCTTTTATGTTTCCCAGGCTGATCTCAATTTTGTAGGCTCAAGTAATCTCATATTTAAGCTCACATTAAAAAATGACTATTGCCGCCGGGCGGTGGTGGCGCACGCCTTTAATCCCAGCACTTGGGAGGCAGAGGCAGGTGGATTTCTGAGTTCGAGGCCAGCCTGGTCTACAGAGTGAGTTCCAGGACAGCCAGGGCTACACAGAGAAACCCTGTCTCGAAAAACCAAAGAAAAAAAAAAAAGAAAGAAAAAGAAAATAAATAAGTAATAAGTAAAAATTTTAAATTAAAAAAAAAACAGTAAAAACATACCTGTGGATCACACCACTCCCTGACAAAATATATGATATTTTTAAAACTTAAAAATATAATCACAGCAATAAAAAAAACTTACTATAAAAAGACAAAAGATACAACTATGGAAATGTACTCATGAATCAGAAAAAATTAAGGAGATAAACAATAAGAAACAAAGCTAAAAACCCTACTAAAAAGGTCCAGTTATGAAAAACAGCTCCCACAAGAACATAATCAAGGGCAAAGAAAACCAGTAATAATGATACAATTCAATTAAAAACATCCTAGTATAAGAGAGCATGACTTTTAGATTAAGAAGGGCCACTAATAAGCTGTATGTGTAGCTCCATGGTGGAGCCCCTGCCTGGTGAGATAGATATATATACATATACATGTGTGTATATATATGGAGAGAAAGAGAAAGTGTGTGTCCATATAGTACCTATCACAAAAAGAACCCAAGAGAAGATTCGATAAACTTCCACAGAGGAAAAAGAAGTGTCTTCATACAAATCATCAAGGAGCAGAATGCTGGTGAGCCAACTGTGGCAGGCTTTTAATCTTAGCTACTCATGAAGCTGAGGCAAGACAATATAAAATGTAAGGCCTTCCCTGAACTATAGTGAGTTCAAAGCCTGAGTTAGTTAGACACTATCTCACTTTTTTAAAAAAAAAAAAAAGCCCAGACCTAATGCACACCTTTAATCCCAGCACTCTGGAGGCAGAGACAGTCATGGATTCCTCTGAGTTTGAAGCTAACTTGGCCTACATATTAAGTTTCAGGATAGCCCCGTCTCCAAAAAACAGAAAAAAAGAAAAAGACAAAGATATTACTGAGATGAGTAAAACAATTTAAATGGAAACATAAATCACATAATTTTACATTCATGTTAAATGGAGGGGGCATAATAAGTGATTGAACCAGAAAATGTTCTAATTATTAGAAGAAATAAGCAGAAGAATGTATGGGTTCTTCAGTTTAGTTTGAAATGACTTATAAAAAATAATACATACACAACAGAGAGCAGCAAAACAAATGTGACAAAATGTTAAAAACTGATGAATCTAGGTCAAGGGAACATTGATATTTATTGTGTTATTCTTTGTAAGCTGAAAATTTTTAAATAAAAAGTTAAAAAACATTTTCCTCCCATGTATTCTTTATCAAGATGCCACTAAAGAATATTCCCGATGCAAGTGAGGGGAAATAAACCAAGCAGGTGGAAGATGTGGGACGTGAATTCTCGAGCATTAGAAAAGACAGTAAAGAGAATCCCCAGGGTGATGGTGAAGAGGGAGCCAGGATGACCATTAAATGCCAGATCCAAGAGGCGAGCAATTTAGGCTGGAGTCAGCCAGGAGTCTGAGCAAGATTTTATAGATGAAAATTAATGAACTATCTGGCTCATATCAGTATCCTGAGAGAGTGAGAAAAGTTAATGTGAAGAGTTAATACATGGTAAACTCACAGAAAGCTAACAACAGAAATAAAAACCATTATTACCTCCAAAGTAATAACTGTGCAGGATACAACTAAATCTTGTACAGCATTTACACATTCACAATATAAACTTTCTGATAAGCTGGGCGGTGGTGGTGCACGCCTTTAATCCCAGCACTTGGGAGGCAGAGGCAGGCAGATTTCTGAGTTCGAGGCCAGCCTGGTCTACAGAGTGAGTTCCAAGACAGCCAGAACTATACAGAGAAACCCTGTCTCGAAAAACCAAAAAAAAAAAAAAAAAACTGATAAAATTAAGACTATAATCTATTGTAAAATGTCAATAAGCAATGCTTACTATTTGTGAGAAATCAAGATGCAACCAGGCAAGCATGCTGCTCACACAAAAAGATATATCACAAGTATATCTGCCAAGAGAAACTAAAGTAGGATTTTAATCAACTTTGTGAACCACGTAACTTTTTAAGCTATATGCAAAAGGGGTTAGAAATGTGGCCAATCACTGGTCTAGGACGTATGAAACCCTGGATTCAATATAACAGAGGGAGGGAGAAGGGCACTTGCCAGGTAAAGAGTGTCCCTACTATATAATTCCAGGACTTGGTGACCCCAGACCCCAAGGATAATAAATATAAATCTCTGTAAATTAAGAAATTTATAACATTTAGACACCTTTAATCCCATCACTTGGAAGCCAGAGGCAAGTGAATCTCCTGAGTTCTGAGCCAGCCAAGGTTATATAAAGAGACTTTATCTCAAGCAAACAGAAAAAAAATTATAATTTCTTAAATGTAAGTTATCTAACCAGGTATGAAGGTACAAACCTGTCACCTCGGTATTTGGGAGGAAGCGGCAGAAGGAGCAGACTTCACAGTCAGCTTTGGCTATACTGGCCACAATGTGAGTTGGAGGCCATCAGTAAACTGGATAAAAACGTGTCTGAAACAAGCAACCGACCTGAATGAAGGACCAGGAGCCTCTAATCCCACACAAGAGGCAGGAGATTGTTGAACTCAAGGTCAGCCTGAGTGGTGAGTACCAAGCCAACTTGTAAGATGTCTCAAAGGACAAATAGTAAAATATCTCATAACTATTAGACATAGACCTTTAATTCTATCTCATACACAAAATCCTATCTCAAACAATAATAACAACAAATAAACAAAGACACAGTCATCTTGTGGATGAAGATGGGAAAATTATTCTCTTTAGAGTCACCCCCAATATTGCATAATGCTGCATAAATACAAGACTTTGAGGAATCGTTATAGGGTTAAAAAACTAGAAGACATGACCTAAGTATTTATTTCAAATAATATCCTTTGAAAACCTAAGGCATTTCCATTTTTTAATTTAAAAAGCTCTGAAATATTTCATAGTACAGCATCTAGAGAGCTGTACCAATGATCTGGGTATCCCTATCATCTCAAAGTTTCAAGGACTGGAAGACTTTCTTAAGAAAATATTGCTAGCGCACACCTTTGATCCCAACACTTGGGAGGCAGAGGCCAGCCTGATCTACAGAATGAGTTCCAAGATAGCCAAGCCTCCATAGAGAAACCCTGTCTCAAAAAACAAACAAAAAAATATTGCTTGGCTAGGTATTGTGTTTAAGGCCAGCCTGTGCTACATAATACATAAGATCCTATCTCAAACAACAATAACAACAAATAAACAAAGACATGTAGACAGACAGACAGCTGGGGGGGGGGGGGGAAGAGAGACAGATCACTGGTTAAGAGTGCTTGTTCCGCTGGGCAGTGGTGGCGCATGCCTTTAATCCCAGCACTTGGGAGGCAGAGGCAGGTGGATTTTTGAGTTTGAGGCCAGCCTGGTCTACAGAGTGAGTTCCAGGACAGCCAGGGCTACACTGAGAAACCCTGTTTTGAAAAAAACAAAAGAAAAAAGGAAAAAAAGAAAAAAGAGTGCTTGTTCCACAATCACAGGGACCAGAGTTGAGATCCCAACACCCATGTAACAAGCTGACAGTCTCTGAAAATATCTACAACCACAGCTACAAGGATTACTGGACAAGGATGACCTCTTGCCTAGATAAGCCCCAGGCTTGCTTCCAGACTAGGCTGCCTGGGCCTCAGGCTCAGGGATAGACCCTCCTAAAGCATAAGCAAAAAAGGATAGTAGACACCAGACTCCCTCTTCTGGCCTCCACACATGAATAGATAAATAAATAATTTTAAAATACATTGATTTATTTGTTGTTCCCAAGTCTTCTAGATCAGTTGAGGCACTATATTAGCATTGGAGAACTAGAGCAAGAAAAATATTTACAGTTTAAGGCAACAATCCTAATTCTTTCGGAGTTAAACCTCTCCCTAAAATTACATAGGAGCTGTAAGGTGCAGATAAGAATTGCCTACTGAGAATATAACTCATGAGGCTCTAAATTCTATTCTAGCACTAAAAATTAAATCTCCTAAAACTTAGTTGACCTATGAAACATTAGATTAGATAATAAAATACATATAAACTGCTAGTTTTAAATGAAAAGAACCAATGAAAAAAATATCCCTGCCAAGCACTGGTGGCACACACCTTTAGTCCCAGCTCTGGGAAGGCAGAGGCAGGAGGAGACCAGACTGATCTACAGAGTTCCAGGACAGCCAGGGCTACACAGGAAACTCTGTATGGAGGGGGAAAAATCATATTAAGTGGAAAACTGGACCAGAAACTTCCTTAGATACTTTGGGGGCAGGGGGTCGTTTAAGACAGAGTTTCTTTGTGTAGCCTTGGGTGCCCTGGAACTCATTTGGTTGAAAAGGCTGGCGTCAAACTCAAGAGATCCACCAGCCACTGCCTCCTGTGCGCTGGGATTGAAGATGTGCACCATAAACTACTGACTTATATGAAGTGGAATCAAAGAAATTAAACAGCTTGTCTGCCAGACCCAGGAATAGCAATACATACTAAAGAAAAAATGCAAACAACCCAAGTATCCAACATCATGAACTAATCTGATATTACCTCTAATAAAATTAAAAACGAATTACTCAAGCTTCTACCAGCCTTACTATCCCCAGATATGTGTATATGCAGGCACACATACATGTAAGCAATGACTACATTTGAATGGCTAAAGAATGATTGAAAAGCTTCACTTTTGAATTTATTTCTATTATACGAAAGATTGTCCATAACTCATAAATGAGATCTTAAGAAAAAACTTCCTCAAAATCTAGGTCTATTTTTCAAACTTAATAAGTTCATTCAAAAATTTCAAATGTCATGTTATCATGTCAAAGAAAATTATCTATACAGGCTGACTCTAAGAGATGACCTCCTTCATAATTTATATATATGGTCACGTGATTTCAACCCCCAGTGTTATAAAATAATAACTATTTTTGCAGTTCCTCGGGTAAGGAAGGGTCAGAACAGAATGTTGAAAGGATAGAATGAACTTAAGTCTCAATTAACAACACTAGAAAGTGGCATCAAGTGAGAACATCCTTTGGGTAGTGTGATTAACATCCCACACTGGCCTCAAACTCATGGAAGTCCTCCTGTTTCTGCCTCCTGGGTTGTGAGATTACAGGCAAGAGCTATACCACACCCAACAAAATCCCTTATTGTGAAACTTTTTACCTGTCTCTTTTTAACCATCCTAAAACCAGATGGTGTAATAGCAACTTGAATAAGTAACAAATCGGTAAGAGAACTCAAAAATTAGAATACACTTACTGAAGACTAACTGGCTAAACTTGTAAGAGCTTATGCCAGGTCAGATGCACTCTTCCAAGTAAGTGCAGCATCCCTGTAACACTACTATCAAGCATTCTGTCTCTATCGTGTCAAATGAACCATTGCATTCAAGGAAAGCTGAAAATTATTACAGACAGACATAAACTACTTAAATAGAAATCTGTTTAAAAGGTGGATGGATTAATGAGGACTACTTTAAATGGTAGTCCCCTCAACAGTGATTAAGATTTACTTTTCAGCCAATAAGGCTTCAGTGTTTATTCATAAACCTACTGATTTAAATGTATGGAAATATGCTTGATATGTGGCTTCTACAGTTATTAATCTTTAAGAACATGCTAAGGGTGGTGAGACGGCTCAATAGTAAACAGACTTCAGGCTCAAGCATGGGAACTTGAGTTCAATCTACAGGGGAATGAGAGAACTAACTAACTCCCTAGAATTGTCTTCTAACCTTACCCTGCTCCCTCCTGTGCCCACACATATAGATGTTTTTAAAAAGTTAGAGAATACCACATAGTAGTAGCACACGTCTTTAGTCCCAGCACTCAAGAGCCAGATGCAGGCAAATCTCTGAATTTGAGGCCAGCCTGGTCTACAGAGAGAGTTCTATGACAGCTAGAGCTATACAGAGAAACCCTATCACAAAACAAAACAAAATAAGTTAGAGAATGATAAAATAACTTTTTTTCTGAATTGTTTCAAAGAGTAGCCTAGCCTTTCCCAAATAAAAACATTAAATTTAAGTGTATTACTGCACAATTTTAATTGTTGGTTCCTCATCCAACAATTAAGGTGTTAGCTACCTTAAAACTGAAAACAAAACAAAAACTAAAAACAGGGCTATCTAAATTTTTTTTGACATTCCAAAATGACATCATCTACAAATATCTTGGGTCCTATTCACAGAAACCCTGGGACTCAAGTGGCCTGGAGGCTGTAGGAACATGCCTATTTTAAAGAAAGGTACAGTGGGGCTGAGAATGCTAAATTGGTGATGTCCCTTCTTAGCATCCACAAAGCCCTGGCTCAATCCCCAGCACTGCATAAAATAGATTTGAAGACCAAGGAGACAGCTCAGCACACGAAGGCATGTGCCAGGAACCCACATGGTAGGAGAGAACCAACTCTCATAAGTTTTCTTCTGACCTCATGTAAGTTTTCACAAGACACACACACACACAAAACAAGTATGGCGGCACACACCTGTAATCCCAGAAGGTAGCTCAGCTGGTAAAGGGGACTGTTATTGAGCTGATGATCTCTGTTCAATCCCCAAGTCTCACATGATATAAGAGTAAACAGACATCAGACTGTCTTCTGACCTCCACATGGCAGGCATGCTTACATTCCCCACAAAAAATAAATAGAAAAAGACTCATTCTGTCCTCAGACCTCCATACATGCACCTGAGCACCTGCATGACCACACACACACAACCAAATAAATGTAAAACAAAAAAAGGAAAAGGGTAAAGGAAAAGCTGAGTGTGGCAGGGCACCCTTTAATCTCAGCACTTGGAAGGCAGAGGCAGGCAAATCTGAGTTCAAGGTCAGCCTGGTCTACAAAGAAAGTTCCAGGACAGCCAGGGCTAAACACTATGAGGAGTAACCATATCTCAGAAGGGAAGGGGAGTGTGGGGAGAGAACCCAGAGCAGAGTATGTCAGCACAAGCCTACAATCCTTGTACTTGAGACACAGAGACAGGAGAATTCCAAGTTCAAGGCTACATAGTTGAAGACCCTCCAAATAAAAACAAAACACTGGCTTCAGACCAGTTAAACCAGTCTGTGTGACAGGTAAAAATTTCCTACTTATTAGCTGAAAAGTGCTCTACACCTGAACTTGTTCACAGCACTTTAGAGTTCTCCAAGACTAGCTTTCACAATGACAGTGTTTTGATATTACCTAGTCATGGTCTGATGTTTAAATTCAGTATTTCCCAACTTTCCCTTCCATTTTGAAAATGACTTAATCTTTTCTTTGATGTATTTCTAATCTCTGGTAAATCGCAAGCAAAACCTCTACAACACTAATAAGCACAGGCAGTTTTAGAAATTAGTATTTTACTGTTGACATCTTTGTTTTTTGGGGTTTTTTTTTGGTTTTTTTGTTTGTTTGTTTGTTTTGATTTTGCGAGACAGGGTTTCTCTGTATAGCCCTGGCTGTCCTGGAACTCACTCTGTAGACCAGGCTGGCCTCGAACTCAGAAATCCACCTGTCTCTGCCTCCCAAGTGCTGGGATTAAAGGCCTGCGCCACCACAGCCCGGCTGTTGACATCTTTTAAACCCACAGGTTTTGCTAATTATCATTGGGGTCACATCAATACTTCTGTTAAGGTTTAAATAGTATTTAGAAATAAACTGAAGCCAAAGAAGTGGGAAGAAACTTGCTATTTTGCAACAAGTAAGCACCTACTACCTACACTGCTAAGAAAAAAAAAATCCTACTCTGTTAGACAACGCTTTTCCAACAAGTGCTTGTCAAATGAACACAAAAAATTCCCAAGACAGATGTCAAGGGCATCCCCAGTCACTGAGCAGCAACAGACAAATTAGAGTTTTCCTATCTGCTAAGAGAGAGGAAACTACACTATGTAACCAAGGAAAGCATACTTCCCAGCCTGAACTGTATAATTAGAGGGAAAAATGAAACAGAAAAGTCAAGAGAAAACAACTTCTGAGAGTGAAGGCCAGGTTATTAGATTTATTCTGCACATTGGGAAGTTTCTGAAACACTGTTTATGTGACACAGAATCAGGAAATACTAGAGTCTTTTGATTTGTCTTAAATGTCCTAACAAAACCATCTAAAATTATTTCCTCTGATCAGTCATACTCCTTTATGCCTCTATAAAAATCCACAAGGCCTACATGAAGCCCCTTATTTTTAAAGCTTATTGGAAATGTCCATTTGCTGGGTACCCAAATCAAAACTATATACATATCGGCCCAGAAGTGGTCAGAATTTACACTCAAGTTTTCCTCTGAAATCATTAGCTTCCTATCACCTTCCTACGTCTTATCTCCAATAGCTGCCCTAAATTAGCAAGGCAAACGCCAAAAGGAGAGTTAAGAACTGGTGAGCACGCTTTTACTACTTACAATCCCTCATAGAAACTCTCAAATCCTGCGAGCAGGAACTGGCAAAGGGACAGCCCGCCTGGCCCTGGCTCTCCCCGCGATACAAAGGCACAGTGAGTGCCACAGCAGCCCGCGCCTCTGCGCCCCACACCTCTCTCCGCAAGAGAGGAACAAGACTTTCCATGCAACCAGACCCAACCCTCAACACCCGCCTCCCACGTGGTCTTCTCCCTCAAGGAGCCCAGGACAGACGCAAAGAATCAGACCCGCAAGTAGGCAGCAAGCACGGGGCAGACACACTGGTTCCTCCCTAAGGGCCCTGGGCGGTACTCCTCCCAGGTTCCGGGGTCTCGGCCCGCAAGCCGCCGGACCCCAGAGCCCTCCACGCGAAGCTCGAGCGAGGGGTCTTGGAGGCCGCGGAGCTGAAAAGAGGACTCGGCTGCCCGGCCCGGGGTCTGCATGGGATGGAGCCCCACCGCGTGCCGGCGGAGGCTGGGAGGCCGCCCCCTGCCGGCTGCCCCTCCGCGGCCCGGACCGCTCCGGATTGCGCTGCGGCCCTCGCCTCACCTCAGGCTGGCGGCACGCAGGGACCGACGGTCGCTGAACCCCTGCGCCGAGTTGTGCTGGGCGGGAGGCGACGCCGGCGGCTCGGCGATGGCTGACAGAAGCCCGGCAGGCCTGCCCCACACCGGGGCCGAGGAGGGCGGGGCTTCGGCGGACTGCCCCGCCCCGGCCCGCCCCCGCCCGGCCGCCCACCTCAGCCGCCCAGCCCCATTAGGTCCGCGCGCGTCCGGGGTTACTCCAGGCCGTTCACCTCCGACCCCGCTCCGGGCAGCCGCGCGGTCTGGGCGCCTGGGGGAGGGGGCGAGGCGCAGGCTCTGGCCGTCGTCAGCCAATGGGCGCGCGGCGCGGGGCGGGGCGACGTGAGGCGATGCCGATGGTCCGAGCGCCTCTCTGCCATTCGGGGCCGAGCGGTGCGAGGGCGGGCGGGTCTGGGACGTGGTGGGTGCCCCTTCTGCCTGGGCGGGTTTGGGGCCAGCCCAACGGCTCCACCTCCCGGCGGAGAGCGGAGTAGAAGCCATGGTTCCGCTCGAAACAACCCGCAAGGACCTGCTGGCGAGTAGCGCGGGAAGAAAACCCAGGAGAGCCAAGAGGTGCAGTCTGTGATGTGCTGGCCCTGGATGAACCGTAGCTTTGCTAGTCCTAACACTCTAATGAGGTCCGTGTCATGCCTGTCCACTGCCTTGAGATTAGTGCAGGATAGCCAATGCAACTAATCCATCACTAGCCCCTTTGCTTAGCTCCCCAGCCTACCTCAAAAGGAGCTGCTGATGCTGGATCATGGAGTATTTCTGAAAAGAAGTGTTAGTAAAGAAAGTTTGGTAGGTAAGTCAGGGTACAAAGAACAAGCAGTCTCATGACTGCCCTCAACAGTAAGTGTCAGGGAGTCCTGACTCTTCTTAGATTGCTTTACATCCTTTACTGGGGTTGCTCCAAGCCTTTTGAAGTGAATGAAGCCAACACATGTCTCTAGTTGTATCACTTCACAACAAGACTTTCATGGCAGTGTGTATTGAAGATTAATGGAGATTGGAAGACTTCCCAACACAATCCAACCGTTGGACATAAGTGCCGTGACACTGTGAGGAAATCCATTCGACAAGAATGGGTTAAGTTCTAACCTATTGCAAGAATTCAGAGGAGTACCCAGAGTTCTTTTCTCAATCCCCACAAGCCTATGATGAAGGCCAGGAAAGGTGCAGAAGAGGACACTGTGGCCAGAAGAGTAGTTCCGTGCCAGAGGGCAAAAAGTGAAAAGAGTGGAAAGCCACACCCCAGGAAACAAATTCTTGGATGGAAGCTAAGACAGGAAGATATTAAAGATTGGTCAACAGGAACAATAGCATCCCTTATTGCCATTAGGTAGCAGCTTCTCCAGGAATTTACCCACTCACTTTTGAAGTAACAAGGATTAGAAACAAATTGGGGAATTCACAGATTTTATAAAACAGTGACCTATATTTTAACAGTAACTGTGTCATTGGGATAAATGTCAGCTGAACAAAGGAAATTCAAAGCTTAAAAAAAATAGATAATTGAGCAAGACTTTCTGGTTTAACAAGACGTTCGACTTACTGACTAAGAATAATCTGGGAAGCTTTGCCTCTCCACAGTACTGTTCTCTGAAGCATGAAGAAGTGACCAAGTAAAAAGAATTAAAAATCTTGAAGTCATCTCTTATTCTTTTACCTTTTAAATGCTAAAGTCTCTTCCTCTGGGATTCTTAATGGTGTCACTGTTTGTCAGCTTTAGGAATGTCACAATAATGGGCTTACCTTCAAAAACCGAGGACTGTGAGGTGTAACCATTTGGATCACATGTGCAAGACCCTGGGTTCCACCCTCAAGTGAAATATTCAAATAGTCCCACTCTCGGGAGGGCCAGTGAATTGGCTCCACAGGTAAAGTAGTTTGCCACCAAGCCTGAGGACCTAAGTACTATCCCAGCCCACATGGTAAGAGAAATCTGAACAAAGTTCACATGTACACTGGGGTATGAAAATGTCCACACACCTACACATACACAAAAAAAATTGTCAAAAAAGTTAAAACAGACTACTCAAGGTAAGGTCTAATGGGAGAGCTCTAAGAGTACACTTACATGGCAAAGGCAGGAGAATTGGACCTTCAAGTTTGTACCTAGCCTGGCCTCAGGAGACTGAAGAAAGACACAAAACAACAAAAAGCTAGAGGAAGCAAAACCAAGAATGAGTTAGGATAGCCCAAGACCACTCCCAAAGAATCTGCTATCAAATGCTAAGACACCCAAGCAGAGAACTTGCAAAGGGTTGTGTCTGTAAGACAGTAACTCCTGGAACTGGAACCACTCCTAAGTGTTGTGCTGTTTGGGACAGGCCAAGACTTGCCCATCCTACTGTCGGCTTTATAGAGCTGGTCTCCATGAGTCCTTGCCACACAAGCTGTGTATCTGTAAGACATGGAAGAAGAAAGCCAAAGGGTGGAGAAAACATACTATACAAGACTAACAGGTGGAAGAGAAGAAGGGTGAGTATGTATTCTAGAAACTGGAACTAGAGGTCTTTTCTGGGCTGAATTATACCCCTAAAACCCAATGCTGAAGTCCTACAGTACCTCAAGATATGAGGGGAGTGTGGGGTGGAGATAGGGTCTTTAAAGATATTGTTAAATTAAAACATGATCATTTAGGGTAGACCCTAGTAAAATATGACTGGTGAAATTAAACAGATTGATATTAAAATAGAGATAAACAGAGAAGATCCTGAAAAGACAGTGATTGGTAAGCCTAGAAGAAAATTTTCAGAAGGAAATTAACACTGTTGACATTTTGATTATGGGCTTCTGGCCTCCAGAAAAATGTGAAGAATTCTATACTGTTTCTGTAATGTGGTATTTTGTGATAACAGCCCTAAAAGAATACAAGGACTTCAGGGTTTTTTTTTTTTTTAAGTCTTGTCCTTACATAAGAGAGATGGAGAGATGACTCAGCAGCACGAACCACTCTTCCAAAAGACCTGTGTTCAAGTCCCAGTACACATGTGGGTGGCTCACACAGTCTAATTCTAGTTCCAGAGGACACTAGGTCCTCTAGACACTGAATATATCCAGTTCTGACACGCTCTTCTGGCCTCTTCAGGTACCAGACACACATGTGGTACATAACAAATATACAAGAAAAAACACTTATACACATAAAAAATTATTTTTTAAAAAAGATTGTGTAAAGAGGAAGCCAGCTCTTCCTGTAAGTGGCCTGATGTGACCTGTAAAAATGGTTCACTACTTTCTTGACCCAGAAAACCCTACAAAAGCATTTAAATCAAGAGGTTCAAATCATTGTGTTCCCTTTAAGAAGGTGAAACTGTCCAGGCCATTGAGGATGCACATATTCGAAAAAGCCACCAAATACTTGAAACATGTGACTTTAAAGAAGCATGTGTGCCCTTCTAGCTGTATAATGGTAAGGTCGGTAGGTCATCCAGACCAAGCCGTGGGACAGCACAAAGAGTGTAGCTCAAAAAGAATGCTGAATTTTTGCTGCACATGCTTAAAAATGCAGAGACTGTGAACTTAAGAGTTTAGATATAGGTCGTCTAGACACTGAACATACCCAGGTGAGCCAAGCATCTACAATGAAGCAACAAATTTACAGAGCTCACGGGCAGATTACCCTACACGTGACTCCCCTACCACACTGTAGGGGAACAAATTATTTCCCAGAAGAAACTGAAGAGACAAAACTTATGACACAGGAATAAATTTACCATAAATAAATGAAAGTTTATTTTAAGAAAAGGAAACTGAGCACAGTGCATGCCTGTAGTCTAAGCACTCTGGAGGCTGAAGCAGGAGGATCAAGCATCCCAGACGATCCTCGCCTATATAGTGACTTTGAGGCTAGCTAGACTACATGAAGCAAAACTAGACTTCCAAACAAAACTATTAAAAATGAAGTTGTGTAAATAGTGTCAGGAATTGATCCTAAGCATCCTGGCTACCTTTGTGTGGTACTCTTTCCCTGTGTGAGACTTTTCTCAGAAAAGTCTGAGAGGTCCTGTCTTTACAACAATTACAATCTGTTTGGGAAGACAAAAAGAACACTTTTTGGTTTGGTTTGTTTTGATCCAGGGTTTCTCTGCATAGAGCTGGCTGTCCTGGAACTTGCTCTGTAGACCAGGATGGTCTCAAACTCAGAGATCCACCTGCCTTTACCTCCTGAGTACTGGGATTAAAGGCATGCGCCATGACTGCCCAGCTAAAACTAGCACTCTTAAACAGTAGCTATATCTCTCTCCTTAGATAGCCATGTAAATTTGTAAAGGGCATAGGTGAGAGGATAAATTCTCAAAAGCAGATAAACCCATATATATCTACATAGTATATTAGCATTTTCCATATAGTTCCATTTGACAGTCATTTCTGCTTAAGATTAGAGCAGTATTTCTCAAGGTGTGTTCCACTGGCCGCCTGTACTAGGAACATTGGAGTGCTTGTTTAAAGTGTAGATTCCTGATGGCTCAACCTGTGAAAGTACTTGGCATTAATCATGATGACCTGAGTTTGATACCCAGGTCCCACATGTTGGAAAATAGAATTAGAACTGCCTCCCACAAGTTATCTGACCTCCACATCAGCACCATGTCATGTTTATATCCACATGGATGCATACACATATGAACGCACGCGCACGCACACACACACGTGTATGTATGTATGTATGTATGTATGTATGTATGTATAACTTTTTAAAAAGAAAAATGCAAAGTCTTTAAAAAAGGAAACCTGGTAATTGTTCACAGTAAAGTTTGACAACACAAGTTTAGTATTTGGCATTATTGTTCCCCTGTCTGCTGTTAGAGTGTCTTGTTGAACAGCAATGTCTCCAACACCTGCATTTGTAAGATAACAATCTTCATGTCAGCCTTGGGTTGAATTAAAGAAGGAAAGAGTGAATACCGTGTAGTCTTGGAGCTGGTGGAGCTCAGCAGTAAAGTATCTGCCTAGCATGCATGAGGCCCTGGGTTTAATCCCAGGACCACAAAAGGGAGGGAAAGGGAAAAAAGTGCTTTAATGGAAATGCAGCCTCATAGGTAAAATTCCCAGATGTTAGCTGAGTATGGTCACAAAAACTGGTAATCCCAGCTCTCCGGAGGCAGTAGCAGGGTCACAAGTTTGAAGGCAAGCTAATCTGCATAAAGGGTTTGAGGTCAGCCAGGGCTACATAGTGAGACTCTGAATAAAGTAAAATAAAACAAAATCAAAGTACCATTTTGGAATGACCCCCAATATTCACAGTCTGACCTGGTTTCTAGCATGTTCTTTTTTGTTTTTTGTTTTTTTTTTTTATTTCTTTTGTTTTGTTTTTTCAAGACAGGGTTTCTCTGTGTAGCCCTGACTGTCCTAGAACTCACTCTGTAGACCAGGCTGGCCTCGAACTCAGAAATCCACCTGCCTCTGCCTCCCAAGTGCTGGGATTAAAGGCGTGCGCCACCACTGCCCGGCTTGCCATAACTGTTCTTATACCTTTCCTCTGCTGTCTGATTTATCATTCCTCTTTTTTTTTGTATTTGTTTTTGTTTTTTTGTTAATCTTTTAGTCCTTGAAAATCTTGGGGCTGAAAAGATGGTTCAGTGGTTAAGAGCACTAGTTGCTATTCCTGAGGATCCAGGTTCAATTCCCAGCACCTACATAGCCGCTCACAACTGTCTGTAATTCCAGTTCCAGGGCTTCTGAGACCCCCCACTACAGACATACATGCAGGCAAAACACAAATGAACATAAAATAAAAATGAATTTTAAAAAAGAAAGAAAATCTCATTTTCTCTTGGATGCTAACTCTTCCCCAGCTTCCATCTATCTCTTTCCTATGCACCCTAGCAGCAGCATCCTACCAGCACAAAGTACACTATGTTAATTCTGCTGTAATTTTGTATGCAAACCGAAGACAGCATCCTACAGTTTAATATAAAGCCAGGCATAGATACTAGTTACTGCTTCAATGATTGAAATAAAGATTAGCACTAAGTGGGAATGGCACAGGCCTTTAATTCCAGCACTTAGGAGGCAGAGGCAGGCAGATTACTGAGTTTGAGGACAGTCTAGTCTCCAGATTAAATTCCAGGACAGCCAGGGCCACACAGAGAGACACTGTCTCAAAGAACAACAACAAAACAAAAACAACAAACAAAACAAAAAAGGGAAGACAGACAGAAAGGAAGAAAGAGTGAAAGAAAGAAAGAGAGAGAAAGAAAGAAAAAGAGAGAAAGAAAAAAGACATAAAGAAAGATAGATAATTTAGCACCGTACCTGAGAGGCCACTGCACTCTTGATCTCTGCCTATCAGTCTTCACTTTGCCTTTGGGAGGCAAAGCCTCCAATAAGTTGCTTAGCAGTTCTATTGATAATCAGAATTCAAGAAAGCCAGCCCCTTGCCAAAACTGTGGCCCCAGTTTAAGATAAAAGGCACAGAGGTCTTATCTGAACACCAGTCCCTTTGCCCTGGTCAAGCACTCAGGTTTGTCCAGAGTTAAGAGTCTTTCAGAACCTCACACCATAAGGTCAGAAAATCTCCTCAGGGTGGCCTCTTTATAAGCCCAGTCCTGGTGTTGAAAGGCAAGATTCCATTGCATAATGAAGGACAGTGTTTATACTGGAGACTGCCCACGGTGTTTTCACATGGACACCAGGAGTTCCACAGGCTACTTGGGTTTTCACAGGGCATTTCAGCTCTCTCTCCTTGCTCCCAAACACGTGCAGGCCCTAGTTGTATTTTAGGCAGTTCCACATTAGTTTTTCCCTGCATGAGACCTGCACCCAGGGTGTGGTATGAGTGTGCGTGTACTCGTGTACATATGTGTTTGTCCATGGCATAAAGTGCACACATATACATGCATATACACCCATACTTCAAAATTAAACACCTGGAGAAATGTTAAAGATCTTTTACTTAAAGGCAGGAAAATAGGTTGATTTATTTCATTGTTGCTTAGTCCTGGGATTCTGACCTTGTGTTACTCTCTGCTTTACAACCTACACACCTCATTCTCCTACACCCATGAAAGGCTTCCTGGCTAATTATTTCCCTCCCCTGTCATTATCTCCTGTTTAGATCTTTCCAGTATCTCTATTACATCTATATCAGACTTGAGATTTTCCTGCTGCATGTCTAGGCATTTGTCTTTCTCAGATACCCTCAACACTCCATTGCTGCTGTTGCATATAAAGCACAGTAAATCATAAAAGTAACATAATATTTGCAGTCTTTACTATCAAGAAACACTGATCCAAAAAAAAAAGAAAGAAAGAAACACTGATCCATTACTCAACTTCTTTTTATCCTTTTCATTCCTTTCAGCCTTTACTTTTTGTTTTTTTTTTTGTTTGCTTGTTTGTTTTTGGGTTTTTTTTTTTTTTGAGAACCACATCCTGAGATAGCCCAAATTCTTTATTCTTCTACTTCTACCTCCAGAGGGAATACAGGCATGTGCTAACCATGCCTGTCTTCCTTTATTAGATCTTTACCAGATTTCAGTGCCCCTGTCTTTAAAGAGAAAGCTACTTCTGATAAATAACCTAGACAAACAGCAGAAAGCTAGCACACAGACCCTGTGCATCCACGGACCTCCTGAGCCAATGCGACTGACTAGCTTAATGAAAACAAAGGATAAAGACAAGCAAAAGTAATACAAGGAAATGTAGCTTAAATCAATGAATGAGGTGACCATAATCTCTTAAATAGAGGGTCAGTAGAAACTGAGAAGGATTGATTCTTAGGAATCTAAGCCAAAGATAGGGGAAGCTTTTTTTGTGTGTGTATACTATAGATTATTTAAAAACAAAACACAAGCCGGCAGTGGTGGCGCACGCCTTTAATCCCAGCACTTGGGAGACAGAGGCAGGTGGATTTCTGAGTTTGAGGCCAGCCTGGTCTACAGAGTGAGTTCCAGGACAGCCAGGGCTACACAGAGAAATCCTGTCTCCAAAAACCAAAAAACAAAAACAAAAACAAAAAAACAAACAAACAAACCACACCCCCCAAAAAAACAATACACTTTACTAAAAACAAAACACAAAAACAAAAAACCCTTGAGCTCTTTAATCAGAGAGACTAGGCCTAAAATCCTGAGCAGTCACTAATTAGCTTTGTCACTAATTAGACTGTGAACAAGTGACTCCTTTTCTGTATCCCTGCTTCCTTGACTATACATGGGGCGTATTTGGATGAAATAGAGTCAAAACGTAAAGCCCCTAGTCAAGAGCTTGGAACACAGGAGGCAAGCAGAAAAAAGTACTTGCTCTTTTCTCTTCAAGCCCCCTTCACCCATTTTCTATGAGCACTTAGAACACCTTGCCCTATGGATGCCCTAGGGAGTTCTATGTTATTACATTCTAGTGTACTAATTCAGAATAGCAGAGCATGTGTAAAAACCAAGCAGCATTATGAATCCCTTACCCTTGTTTGAAGAGAAGGAGCAATGTCTATGATCTAAGGTTTTGGGACCACCAACCAAAGGGATCCTCAGGCTCATTTCATGTCCTACTGAAACAGTTCTTTGACCCCTTCTGCCCAGAATATGAGACAGGGAGCTGAGGAGATGGCTCAATAGTTTAGAGTACTTGTTACTCTTGCAGAGGACACAGTTTGATTCCTAACACCCAGTGGTGGTTCACCACTATCCATGACTCTAATTCCAGGGCTTCTGATGCTCTCTTTTGTCCTCCAAGGGTACCAAGCATACATGGAATGTATATCTATACATGCAGACAAAACACACATAAAATGAATAAATCTAATAAAAAAAATTTAAAAGAATATAGAACAAGTACAAATAGAATTATTAATGAAAACAACTTCTTAGAAAAATAATCTACTATAAATAGTCAAGCTGAACATAACTTACATACCCTCTAGCCCAGCTTCAGCCTTTGTATTTATACCCTGGGAAACTTTCAAATATGTTCCAGGAATATTACAGCAATAAAGTATTTAAATTGTGTTATATTCATACACTGGAATGTTATAAAGCAGTAAGTGCAAACAAAAAGTTGCTACATGAAACATCATGAATCAATTTTAAAATTAGTATTGAGCTGAAAAAAAAAAAGATATACAGAGCCTGGTGTGGTTGGTGGTCCATGCCTTTAACCCCAGCACTCAGGAAGTAGAAGCAAGTGGATCTCCCTGTGAGTTCCAGGCCAGCCTGGTCTAAATAATGAGTTCCAGGACAGTCAGAGCTGTGTAGAGAGACCCCTGACTAAAAACAACAACAACAACAACAAAACAAAAAATTTGTTAAAATTTTCAATTAATAAACAAAAAAAGAATACTTAGGTTTCTAATTTAAAAGATAGGCAAGGCCAGGAGTGGTAATAGGACCTTAATTCCAGGGTGCAGAGGCAGGCAGACCTCTGTGTGTCTGGTCTGGAAGTCTGCTCTGTATACTGAATTGCAAGACAGTTGGGAATACATAGTGAGACCCACTCTCAATAAATAAATAAGATAAATAAGAGGCAAAATCTGAATGAGTGAAAACCAAGCATTTTGATTTGTAAGTATGATGGCTGCCAGGATGAAGTGAAGCCCATTGCTTTTTATTCCAACCTATAATTTTTAATCAGAAATTATTTTTAAAACAGGCGGAATTCATCTGTGGTGATAAGAATCAGGTAATAGTTATTCCTAAACTGGGCATGGTAGCTTATGTCTACAACCCCCCAGGAGACCAAGGTAAGACTATCATAAGTTTTAGTTTGACTCTGTCTCAAAAAACAAATTAAGTTTTTAAAAAGACTGGTGGGAAAGCTCAGCAGGTTAAGGTACTTACTGCCAAGTTGGCAACCTCACTTCAATTCCCAGAATCCACATGGTAGAAGGACTGAAGCAGTGAAGGCACTAAGACGTTAAGGAACTTGCCTGAAATAATTCAAGTAATTACTGGACCTCAAAAAAAGAAAAAAAAAAAAAGCTAGAATCTTGAAAGGCCTCCTGGCTTCTGGTTCCTCTTCCAGGCCCACTCTGACTGTTTATTCCTTCTTTCCCACTCTCTTCCAGAGGTCCCAGCTGGACACATCATCTCTACCACTAGATATTTGGGCTTCATTATAGTTTTGTGTCTCTGTTCCACAGTTGTGGCATGTTCCAACATTCAATTTGACTTCAGGGAATCCATGAGTAGATTGATAGTAACATACCACACCACACACACACCACCACCACCACACACACACCACCACCACCACCACCAGAAGAAGAAAGAAAAGAAGACTGGTCCAAGAATTTGTAAAAAGAAAATTGCAATTTCATCTTTGATGCATGAGATCGCTTTTGGGGAAAAAAATGAGATTTTCCATCACCTGTGACACAGAAGTAAAACTTCGGGCCCATTCCTTTCTTTGCTGCAAGGTGGCAGCACTGTCACATGGCAGCTACAGAAAACTTTAAACAGCAGAGACTGTGTCAACACCATAGGGAGCAGAGAATCGCGTGATCAGGGTAAGGGAACAGTCAACAAAGATCATGAAACCCCTGGGAAAGCCACGGAGTCCTTTAATATGTTCTCCTGCCTTGAGAGAACCAAGCATCTGTGGCAGAGGAAGACAGCAGGCCCAGAGAAGATTTGCTGCTGGGCTGAATGCCCAGCACTTCCTTTATTCTTTCCCTATTTTAGCCAACAAGTTGTCCTTCAGAGATCTGCCTTCCATTAATGTTTCCCCACCAAGACTTTGATGCTTAGTTTGGCCAGATTTCAAGCTGTATTGATGAGTCAGGACACAGGGTGCTATTTAAAGTGTGATCCGATTACAGTATCACAAAGCCCCTTATGGAAAGTCCTTTGAACCAGCCCTTTATGAGATTATCAATCACATAAATCAAGAGTTTGAGCCTCCAGAACTTTCTCATGCGTAGCTAAGTCCATGTTGGCTTCGATGGAGCATATTTACAGTTGATAGGAATGCTGTGGAGACTCTGGACATTGACAAATGTCTAACTAGATTTTTTTTCTTCTTTATGATCTCACCTAGCTATACCATCAAGAAGTCTTTAGAGTCGGGTATAGCAGTATACACTTGTAATCTCCAATCTTAGGAGGCAGAAGCAAGAAGATCAGGAGTCAAGGCCAGCCTGGAATACAGAATGAATTCCAAGAAAGTCTGGACTATATGGGAAGATCTCTTTTTAAAAAAAGAGTCTTTAGAACATAATACTAATTATATACTCTTTGCTAAGAGATACAATTTGAGGGGAAAATTCAATGGCAGCTACTGTCAACTGCAGACAGTATTCCTTGTGCACCAAATCTAGCTTTCTCAAAACCTCTTGACCCAAAAGTCCTAAGGAAGTTGTTTTATCTATAATCATTCCATTTATTCATGAGTACGGGAATATATACTATTCCATAGGTGTGCCTATGCTCATGTGAACTCATGGTCATAACTGTAAATGAATCTGAGACATCTTTTGGTTGACCCTTGGTTTATACAAGGGAAAAACTGAGATCCTAAGCAGCTAAGTCATTTCCCCATAGTGACAAAGACTTGAACCAGAACTCAGTTGTACTGATTCTTAGAGTCCAGTGTTCTCCTCGGTGTAAGGCACTGACTCATTCTGTCCTGGTATCTTTCTCTCTCCTACAACTTGTACCTGTTACTAGACATCTCTTTATTTCTTCATGATGGTGTATATACCTCTGTGCCTCCATCAGAGAGCTTACCTGTGAGTACGTGTCTATCTGCAAGTATGTATAAAGCATATCTTTAGTGTTGATGCCCTTTCTGCTAGGGAAATCTCTAGATAATGACAGTTCTCATTGTTGGCATCATCAGCGAAGTCAGGGCAAGCCTCCAAAGTCAATCATTAATAAGCAGGTTTGGTTCTCTCTCCAATCAGCTGTATTCCTGGGTCCTCAGGAAACAAGGCAAAATAGTCAGGGTAGAACCAGATAGTGAGAGTGAAACTTGGTTCCAGGACGGTAAAAGCAACGAGAGGCAAGGCTGTAAAGGGGCTGTAACAGGGTAATAGTGGGCTGTAGGCAGTAAGAGCTCATGAGCTTAGGTTGGCATGGATACCATTTTAGTCTTCAGCCTAATGATTGCATCCTATGATTCCAACAAGAACGGTAAGTACATGTCTACCCTGATAAGCTGGGACATCCAAAAGGAAGCCTAGAAAGCATTTGGAGTCTCTTCCATCAGATAGAGACATAGCCAATACCCAATAAGTTGTACTTTGCCAAAGTTACCCCATACCTCCTGTCAGTAAGCCCGGGGAGACATCTGTGTGTTTCACGAGATGTGAGATGGTATCACAGTTTTGTAATTAGCCTCACCTAGAGCTCTCAAATTCATGACCCCTCATAAGATCATGTTTAAGGTGGCACACTCAAATAGTTTAAATGGAGATGTTAACGGAGGAGTGCTGGAGAAATGGTGATATGGGGGTGGAGAGATAGAATGGGACTGTTGGCTACTCTGGTAATTGTTGACTGACTTGAGGACTTCTGTTTGTTTTGTACTGAGGCTTGAAAGACAGCCTTAGGATGCTAACCAAGTGCCCCCCACCCCGTGTCCTGGTAGTAAATGCTTATTTAAAATATGATTTTTTTTCAGAGTTTCCTAAACATGTCTTCTCTAAAATTAGCTAGCTGGAGGTTAACGCAAAATAATATAAGGTGTAGCAATGGCACACTTATGCAAATTAAGAAAATAAACACCTGGAATTCCAGCACTTGAGAGATAGTGGCAGGAGGATTATAATTAGAACAGAGCCAGCCTGGCCTACAGGGTAAAATAGTCTTAATTTTATTATTTTTTTTATTTTTAATTTTTTATTTTAATTTTTTATTTTATTTAATTTTTTTATTTTTTAGCAGCTAAAGCTAAATGTAGTATAGAATACCTTTTTAAGGAATTTTTTATTAGATTTATTTATTTTATGTGTAAATGTTTGGCCTGCATGTAGGTCTGTATACCACAGATATACCTGGTGCCATTGGAGGGTGGGAAGGAGCGCCAGATCCCCTGGAAATGGAGTTAAGAATCATGGTAAGCCACCCTGTGGGAGCTGGGAATCGAATTCTAGTCCTCTGCAAGAGCAGCCAGTGCCCTTAACCACTGAGCCATTCCTCTAGAGGATGCTTTTAGTCTCAGCACTTGGAAGAAAGTGGCAGGTAACTCTCTGAATTTAAGGCCAACCTAGTTCACATAGCTAGTTCCAGGCCAGCCGAGCTACAATACTGAGACCCTATCTCAAAAAAAAAGAAAATCAACAGAAAAACAAAACAAACAAAACAGAGAAAGAAAATTCCCACACCTTGTGAGTAATGTACCACAAAAGCATAAACAACTATGGTCTGTAGCTCTGTGGAAATCTAGTGAGCTACAGCTAAGGGAGTACATAATAAACCTTCAAGGTTCTCTCCTTGAAACACAGCAGGCAGAAGCCAGGCAGTGGTGGTACACACCTTCAGCCCCAGCATCTGGGAGACAGAGGGCAGATCTGAGTTCAAGGCTAGCCTTGTCTATAGCACTTTTCAGGACAGCCAGAAGTATACAAAGAAACCCTGTCTTGAAAAGCAGATAAAATAAACTTTTAAAAACAAATGGATAGGTTATTCTCTCATTAACTTAATAATCACATCTCTTTCATTTTTCTTTCTCTCAGAAAGAATACTCAATTTTATTTATAACGGGGCAATTCCTACTTATTGCATTTGGCCACGTGTTTTAAAGTCTCTTTCGGGAAGTACTTGGTCTCCCCAGTTCGAAGTTTTATAGGCAGGAACTCTTTTGTCTCTGCCCCTGTCTCAGAATTCTAAAGAGAAAGGACCCAGTAAATCCTAACCCATTTTTCCTTCCTAGACCTCAGAAAGAGCAGCTGCCAAGTGGAACAGCTGCCCAGCTTCTTCCCAGAGGATGTGAGGAGCAACAAGGATTTGGTAATAAGAGGTAGGGAATGGAGATCTTTGTGGAAAACCACTTTGCCATCCCAGGATTTTCTTTTTAACCTTTAAAAGGTGCCTTATCTCTGTACTTCTTAGTCCAGATCTCAAATATACTTTTTAAAAAAGATTTGTTTATTTTATGTAAATGAGTGCTCTATCTGTACATACACCTGCATGCCAGAAGAGGGCATCAGATCCTAGGATAGATGGTTGTGAGCCACCATGTGGTTGCTGGGAATTGAACTCAAGACCTCTGGAAGAGACCTCTGGAAGAGCAGACAGTGCTCCTAACCTCTTAGCCATCTTTCCAGCCCCACCTCAAATATACTATTTTAAAGATACATATCTCCTAAGGAGGATGTCTAGAAATAATTTTCTATATTAACCTGACACCTAACGCATGCCTATATAAATCAGATAGGAATGCAGAGAGGGCTGAGTGCATTTCCTTCTGTCTCTTCATCCCTATCTGATTTATATAGTCATGCGTTAGGTGTCAGGTTAATATGGAAAATTATTTCTAGACATCCTCTGTGCTGAACTCACTGTAGCTACTTATCTCCATGGGACTCCTTGCAGGAAGAAAAGTAGGACCTGCACAGTTAGTACCATAAACACAGATGGAGGAGAAGGTAGACCAAAGGAGGTCAAAGTGCAGCTGTGGGGTTTAATAGGAGTCAGGAATAAAAGGTGGTTATCTGAGCACAGATTAAGAACCAGCTTTGTTTTTCTGTTTAGTTCCTCCGGAAATTCACACAGATATCAAAGGGACCCCATTCATCCGAAATCAGACTATAGCTACCCTGAAGTGCCTTGGATCTGGGAGGAGAGTGACAGTCCACCTTGTATATTCAGAGAGAAGGCCAAAGGTCAAGTACATTCTGAAGAACCCTCCAAACATTACTGCTCTTCCTAGAAACATCACTGCTTCCCCAAGCTGTCATCTCAGGCTCACATCTCAGTTTCAGAATGGATTCCTTCTAACAGGTAAAGTGAGATCGGAGAGCCGATAGGGGTAGGTTGGCACTAACATTCAGCTGACATCCTTGGTGGTCAGTGTTTATTTAGTAGCAGCCAAAGCCACAACGAAACATCCCGTTCTCCCCTTGGAAAAAAATTGGTGTCCTCTCCAAGAACCAGTTTTCTAATTCCTTTAACAAGAATTTGAAATTATACTTTTATGCTTATATATTTATTGTGTGTGTGCGTGCGTGCGTGCGTGCGTGCGAGGGTGCATGTGTGCGTGTGGGCACAGGCATGTATGGAGGTTAGAGGACAGCTGAGGACAACTTTGGGACTCAGACCAAACTTAGGTCATCAGGCTTGGAGGCAAGTGCCTTTATCCATTGATCCAACTCACTGGCTCCAGGCCCCATATTTCTAATCTCTAAGACCCCTTTAGCCCTAGTCGCTTGTGATATTCATAAGGTCTATTTTTTTATATAAAAGTTACTATATATCCCTGGCGGGCCTAAAATTGCTAATATAGACCAGGCTAGCCTCAAATTTACAGCTGTGATATTCATAAGATCTAATTTTTTTGATACAGGTTCTTACTATATATCACTTGCTAGCCTAGAACTGCTAATGTAGACCAGGCTAGCCTGAAATTTACAACAATCTATTTGCTTCTGCCTCCTGAATGCTAGGATTAAAAGTGAATGCCACCATGCTTCTTTTAATAATAGTTTGTGTGCCAGGTAAGAGGTATATGCTGCTGGGCGGTGGTGGTGCACGCCTTTAATCCCAGCACTTGGGAGGCAGAAGCAGGCAGATTTCTGAGTTTGAGGCCAGCCTGGTCTACAGAGTGAGTTGCAGGACAGCCAGGGCTACACAGAGAAACCCTGTCTCGAAAAACCAAAAAAAAAAAAAAAAGGTATATGCCTTGAATTCCAGCACTCAAGAGACAAAGGCAGGCAGATCTCTGTGAGCCTGGTCTACATAGTGAGCTCCAGGACAGCTAGAGCTCTCAACAACAAAAAATTTAAAAAACAAACAATAGTTTGTAAATTTTGTTTATTTTTAGTGTACACAGTGAAATTTACAAACAGAACATATTTATGGTGAAAAGTAACCCTCTTTCCTACTCCTGTCTCTCAGCCTCCAGTCCTCTCCCTTGGGATAGAAGGAACTATTACCTACTGTATTTTCTTCCAAAGACAGCACATATAGGTGTGTATACATTTTCTCCCCCCAACACCCCTCTTTGGAGATAAAGTCTCATATAGCCCTGGATGTCCTCTAACTTGCTATGTATACCAGGGCTAGCCTTGACCTCCAGAGACTCCTCCCTCTACCTCTGAAGTGCTGGAATGGCAGGCATGAGACACCACTGCAGCTCCTGTGCATGTGTGAAAAGCACAGGCAGAGCCGCATTGTATACCTGTTCTACACCTTGCTTTTCCACACGGCATGGATTTGTCCATGTTCACATCCACTAATGTGACTTATGTGTAGCGGGGTTGTAGATACTGAGTCCAAGGTCTTGAACATGCTAAGCACAAGTTCTGTTTCTGAGAGTATCATGTCAGCAGCCCTGCCTCATTCTTCTGAATGGTATTCTATAATACCGCAGTTTATTCCCCTAGTTCACCACTGATGGAAATTTTGGTTCTTTTTATTCTCTTGCTAATACAAACGATGACCTTACATATTCCTCTTATGCATCTGCTATTTATCAAGAACGTGAATTCCGAGAAGCAGAGCAGCAGCGTGAATGGCTCATTCAGCCCCACAGCAGTGGCTCTGCTTCACACTCCTACTTATGCCTCGGGAGACCGAGTGCTCCCCAACACAGAGATTCTCAATCTTTTTTTTTTTTTTTTTTTTTTTTGCTTTTCGAGACAGGGTTTCTCTGTATAGCCCTTGCTGTCCTGGAACTCACTCTGTAGACCAGGCTGGCCTCAAACTCAGAAATCCGCCTGCCTCTGCCTCCCAAGTGCTGAGATTAAAGGCGTGCGCCACCACCGCCCAGCAGGAAGAGATTCTCAATCTTAACTTCTGCCGTCCTCCTCTTCCTTTTCATATTCTTTCTGTCAAGTAGTTTCTGACCAATAGATTAGTTTAGAAAGTTCTCCCCTAGACTCTGCTGCTGTACTGTTGAGAAAATGACACTCAACACTTAGAAAACCCAAGGGGGGCTAGGGGTAGAAAGATCACAAGCAGAATGATGGAGAAATGAGCTTTCAAAACCTAGACTAGAGATTGAGAAATAAATGGGCAGCCATTTTTCTCAGGGTATGGCCCTAGAGCCATAAATTGTTTATCCTTACATGACTTGAGTGTTTCATTCCCTTTATTGTCCTTAAAAAAAAATCTGCCACTAAAAGCCAGGCATGGTGGAGCACACCTGTAATCCCATTATGTAACATATCAAGTTTGAAGCCAGCTTTGGCTATACAAAATCGTGGGGTTTTTGTTTGTTTGGTTGGTTGGTTGGTTGGTTGGTTTTGTTTTCGAGAAAGGGTTTCTCTGTATAGTCCTGACTGTCCTGGAACTCACTCTATAGACCAGGCTGGCCTCGAACTCAGAAATCCGCCTGTCTCTGCCTCCCAAGTGCTGGGATTAAAGGCATGTGCCACCACTGCCAGGCAACGAAATACTGTTTTTTGTTTTTTTTTTTTGTTTGTTTTAAAACCAATTAACTAGTTAATTAAACTCTACTATTGATAATGACAGATTCGAGGGCTCTTAAAACTCAAAACACAATGTCAATTTATTTGGACCTTTATTTCCTCTTACCCTGACACCCTGCTTGACCTGATCACAGTACTAGCCTTAAGTCATTTTCCAGACTGCAGTTCTCTGAGTGGTACTGTATTATTCTATGTACTGTGGGACCCAAGGTAATTAAGGACATTAGCAGTTAGAAACTCAGAACCAGGAAAATTGGGGTTTACGAGGGAGGAAAGATGCCAAAGACCAACCTGCCCTATTAGAAACATTTGCCTAGGGGTGACCTCCAGATTTTGAGCTCCTTCCAGGAGGAAGAGTCTTCCTCCTTCTCCTGGAGGCTCACTCAAGGCAGAGGTTCTGAGATCCAGAATCTGAGCCAGTGCCGTATAGTATTTGAGGTGTGTAAACAGACCACATGGATGTATGTAGGTTAGTTTGGTCCTGATCATCAGTCACCATTCACTTCTATGAAACCATGATGACAAATTCCAAACAACCATCTTATAAATGAACTTTTAAAACAAACTTTCTCTCCAAGTCTGAAGATGCCTATTCTGAATTTAAATCACATTAAATCACTAAGATGTGATAGATCTCAAATAGGTTAAAAGTAAAAACCAGGTAAATAAATGGTCAGACTTAGGATATAGGAGAGATGCACTCTGAAACTGCCACACTGCATAACACCAGTCCACAGAGGAAGATGTCTAAAGTACATTCAGATGACATCAATGAAAATATCCTCAACGTAAAGTAAGAATTTGGAATTGTAAGGATGAAAACTTTCAATAACACAGATGGTCAATGCAAGACATGGACCAAACATAAAATGCAGAAAAGAAACATAAGATAGGGGCTGAGGCTGTAGCCCAGTTTACAGAGCAAATGCTTCTAAGCTAAGCTGGTTTTGGTCAGAGTGTCTTCTCACAGCAACATGAAAGGAACTGAGCCAAACATTTACAATATAGTTTATATTTCCTGTTCCTATTGATCAGATTTTATATTTAGAAGCTTTCCAGTTACCCATCAGGTTTCATAGAAATCTATCTGGGTTTCCTTTGGCAGGGCAGGGTGTAGTGTTCCAAGACAGGGTTTCTCTGTGTAGCCCTGGCTTTCCTGGAACTCACTCTATAGATCAGGCTACCCTCAAACTCGGAGATCCACTAGCCTCTGCCTCCCGAGTGGTAGGATTAAAGGTGTGTACCACCACTGCCCAATGGAAATAAACTATATTCTCAAACATGTTCTGCCTTGATGATCAGTTACCTACAGATAAGATCTGAAGAGATGAACTACCAACGTGGACAAACATTAATTCAGTAATAATACTACAGTAGTGGATGAGGCCAATTTGGTAGAGTGTCATTATCCCTCTGGCTGCCAGGCAGAGTTCTTTCGCTTAGACAATCTCTAGGCTTCCCCTCATCTTTCAGACCCAGTTCACCAGCCTGTAAACCGTTTTCCTACTGCTTTCTCATCTTTGTTTCTGATCTTCACAACACTCCTGAGAAATAGATACATCTCTTATTTTTTTACTACAGCCATATTACAAACAGGGAAACCTAAACTCAGAAATCATGTAACTTGTCCAAAGTGGGTCTTGTTTATCTTCAAACATACATGTTGCTACCAAACTGCAGTAGGGCTGTGGTGGCACATGCCTTTGATCCCAGCACTTGGGAGGCAGAGGCAGAGAGATCTTTGAGTTCAAGTCCAGCCTGGTCTAAAGAGCAAGTTCCAGGATAGCCAAGGCTACAAAGAGAAACCTATCTGGGGGGGGGGGGAGCTAAAGGCAAGCAAGCAAATGATAAGAAACCATGTAAAATGGAATAAGGGCCCACAAGATGGCTTAGAGGTAAAGGTGCTTACTGCCCAATGATACAAATCAGACAACCTGAGTTCCAATCCTAGCGCTTGCATAAAGGTAGGAGAGAACCCCCTTCACAAAGCTGTTCTCTGATCTCCACATAGATACCTTGGTATGTACCACCTCCAGTAAATAATACATTTAAAATGAAATAGAAGACTAGGTTTGGTCACACACCTATAACCTCAGGAGTTGGGAACCCAAGGTTTCACTATCTCACTTCATTTTTGAGGCCAGTCTGGGTTTGTAGAGAGTTCAATGCTCATATGAAGTCCATAGTCACAGCCTGTCTTAAATAAAAAGGGGTGAGGGTTTGGAGAGTAATAATCACCTGAACTGGATTTGGGTCAGAATTTGGTTAGGTCCACTCTGTAAACAGGTCCAGTTAGTTGCAGACCACAGCCAGACTGCACCTGCCCTTCCTCACTTCTCTCCCGAGTCTGAATCTCATCAGCTCTCATCTGCAGTCTCCAAAGTCTGCTGCCACCACCAGGCCATGCAGCCTGTACCCTCATCCCATGACGGCCATCTCTAACACAGCAGTCCAGGGAGTGGTCAATTGAAATGAAACTTAACTGGACATGGTGGCTCATATCTGTAATCCTAGGACCTAACAGGCAGGAGGACTGGCTGTGAGTTGGAGGCCTGGCTAGGTTACAGAGAAAAACCTGTATCAAAAAAAAAAAAGTAATAATTCCTACCACACACACAAAAAGGTTACTCTTTAGATCAAAACCTTACAACAGAACTTTATGTCCAAAGCCCTTAAGTTGGTACACAAGCTTGGACCCCAATACCCTCTCCACCCTGCCTCCTCCCTTGTTCCCCCGTGCTACTGCTGGCTGTCCACTGCTTTTCTACAACTGTCACAGGTGAGACACTCCTACTGTCCCCTCCCTCTACCTAAACTACTTCCCTCAAGTCTTGGATCAGTTCTAACCTCAGAGAGGCTTGGCCTATACAACAGGTTGCCCAACTACTGTCTGTGAATTCTACTCAGACTATTATATCTTGCAGGACTTGGGGTTTTGTTGTTGTTATTGGTTTTGTTTTTTAAAGATTTATTTTCACTTTTTTGTGTGTCTGCCTATGTGTGTGTGTGTGTGTATGTGTGTGTGTGTGTGTGTGTGTGTGTGTGTGTGTGTGACATGTGTATGGCTTTCAGGGGAGGCTAGAAGAAGGTTGGAACTGATAGGCAGTTATGAGTGGCCTAATGTGGTACTGGGAACCAAACCCAGGTCCTCTGCATTAGCAGAAAGTGCTCTTAACCACCAAGCCATCTCTCCTATTCCTAAATTTGACTTTTAAGACAGAGTCTCACACTATGTAGCTCAGACTGGAAATCATTGGGTAGCCCAGGATGGCCTTGGACTACTGGTAATCCTCCTGCCTCAGCCTCGTCAGTGCTGGAATTACAGGTTTGAGTTACCACAACTAGCTTTTCATTCTAGTTTTTTTGTTTATATGTATGTTTGTTTGTTTGTTTGTATTTTTTTTGTTTTGGTGTTTTTAGGAGAGAGTCTCTCTATGTGGCCCTAGTTGTCCTGGAACTTACTATGTAAACCAGGCTGGCTTCTCCCTCCCGAGTGCTGGGATCAAAAAGGTGTGTGCCACTATGCCCAGCCCTAGTTTTAATTTTTTTAAGTAGCACTAATAAATAATAACTTTTTTGTTTTGCTTTGAAGATTACTTTATTTATATGAGTATACTGTAACTATCTTCACACACACCAGAAGAGGGCAGCAGATCTAATTACAGATGGTTCTAAACCACCATGTGGTGGCTGGGAATTGAACTCAGGACCTCTGGAGGAGAGGTCAATGCTCTTAACTGCTGAGTCATCTCTCCAGCCCTTGTTTTGTTTTTTTGAGAAGGGTCATGCTATTGATCTGTGACTGACATGATACTCACTATGTAGTCCAAGCTGGCCTTAAACACAAGGTTATCTTCCTGCCTTAGCCTCCTCAGAGCTGGACCATAGGCATATATCCACTATGCCGTCCATCCATAAAATCTACGATAGTCACTGTTGTCTTTGCTTCTGCCCTGACCCCTGACCTCTTTGTTCTCTTGCTATTATGAATCCAAGTGATACAAAATATTGAGGCAGTGCCTGGTACATAATAAGACACTGTTTTCTTTTAATATTAAATGAGTGAAACTGAGAAGAACACGAAGTTGGGTGCCTTTCCATCTTCTAGCTCCTCTTGCTTTCCTCACTGCCTTCTCAAAGTGGTTGATGGGGCTCCACTATACAGACCCGCAGTAGTCATTCAGGCAAATGCATTTCACATTCCTACCTGGACTTTGGCACCAACTCTATTAATGAATGAGACTCTCAGAAACCTTACACCCTCTGCCTTTATTATTATTATGACTGCAAGAATAACAGATAGGCAAGCAAGATATGGCTCATTCCTTCCTTCTGATCCTAGTCAAAGGCCTCCAGGGGATTTAATACATATTAATCCATATCTCTTTTTAGTATCTCTAACCTCATTTATTCTTGGCATTATTCTATGCCTACACTTAAAACCTATGAACACAGAGGTCAACAGGGCCACAGTTAGAGATGCTGATTGAAGTGAGTAGAGCTAGGGTTTTATCAGGTAAACCCAATGCAGGATGGTGCTGACCTGCAGCTGTCCATCTAGTGCTTCTTTTTGTTTTATAGCTTTTTTACCAGGGATCTCACAATGCTCGGTCTACCCACTGAAGGACAGATCTGCTTCATCAGAGACGGTGCCCATCACTACCTCCTCTACAACGCCTAGAAGTAAAGGAGAAGGAACCACAAGCACTGGGGCTTTTCCCATCCCTTTAACACAAGGTACACATTAAGTAGGGGTAAAGCAAGAATGGAAGAAAAGGAGGCATTTTAGCTCCAATACTACTCTCCTGGGAATTTCCTGGAGGTTGAAAATTTATTCAGATTCTTTTTAAAAAATTGATTTGTCAGGAGGTGGTGGTGGTGGTGCATGCCTTTAATCCCAGCACTCAGGAGGCAGAGGCAGGTAGATCTCTATGAGTTTCAAGGCCAGCCTGGTTTACAGAGTGAGTTGCAGGACAGTCGGGGCCACACAGAGAAACCCTGTCTCGAAATAAAAACTCTTTGGTGTTTTGAGGGATGGACAGATGGCACAGAGGTTAAGAGCATTGGCTGTTCTTCCAGAGGTCCTGAGTTTAATTCCCAGCAACCACATGGTGACTCATAACCATCTATAATGGAATCCAATGCCCTCTTCTGGCATGCAGGTATACATACAGATACAACACTCATATATGTAAAATAAATAAATAAATCTTTTAAAAAATTGTTCCATGTTATAACAGGGAAAAGACAGCTCCCCATAGAAAGTTCTCAGACGCACCTGTAGTTTTGTACAATCAACAATTCTTTATCTTGGGGACGAAGAAACAGCTCTGTGATTAATAACCATTTTGTAGATGACAACCATCTTGTAGACAGATGCCTTGTAGAGGACCCCGCTTTGGATCCCAGCACCGATCCCAGGTAACTCACAACCATGTGCAATTCTAGGTCCAAAGGGTCTGATGCGCCCCAGCACCTGAGGGCACCTTCATGCATGCGGTACACATAGTCACACAGGCACACACATATATACACAAATAAAAATACTAAATCCCTTTTTTTAAATGATCATTCAAGAAAATGAACTCACCTGCAGTCAGATTTGAAGACAGAGTAAATCCAACTGGTACACAATACCTGCCACTTGCAGTACAGATGTATATTTCAATATTAAGCAACTATTAACAGAGTTGATGCCAACTAGCCACGTTTTCATCTTTACCCTTTTTAAAAATTAGCCCTTCCTAAATTTGCCAAGACTCAAATTCTGTAAGATTCAAGTTTAGGTTACATCCCTAGTTCATACCAATAGAAAAGTAAATATGAGATTAGTAATAGCAGAATGGATGTGAGCCTCCTACCCAGGATCTGGCTTATGATTCAAAAGCAGTAACAACTCACTTTAGTTCTCCTATATCCTCCTACAACCAAGACAGGTAAGGTGATGATTGATTTTGTTTCTTTTTGGGACAGTGTCACACTATGTAGCTCTGGCTACCCTGGCACTCATTAAATAAACCAGGCTGGCCTTGGACTTAACAGACCTGCCTGCCTCTGCCTCCTGAGTGCTAGGATGAAAGGCATGCATCACCAGGACTAAAATAAAGGTGATTTCTGTGTTTTTATTTATTTTTCTTTTCTCAGTGCTAAAGATGGAAGGACATATGATTTTTAAAATATTTTTAATGTACATTGGTATTTTGCCTACATGTGTGTCTCTGTGAGGGTGCCAGATCCCCTGGAACTGGGGTTACAGATAGCTGTCATGTGGGCTCTGAACCAAACTCAGGTCCTTTTGAAAAGAAGCCTGTGCTCCTGACCACTCAGCCATCTCTCCAGTCCTGTGATTTTTTTTTTAAATATTGTTTATTTAATGTATATGAGTACACTGTAGCTGTCTTCAGACACACCAGAAGAGGGCATCAGATCTC
>NW_021604658.1:907068-908961 GCF_004785775.1 Grammomys surdaster | reverse complement strand
GGGCATCAGATCTCATTACAGATGGTTGTGAGCCACCATGTGGTTGCTGGGATTTGAACTCAGGACCTCTGGAAGTGCAGTCAGTGCTCTTAACCACTGAGCCATCTCTCCAGCCCAGTGGTCAGTGCTTTTAACCGCTGAGCCATCTCTCCAGCCTGACTTTTTAAGTGTTGAGATCTTCAAGAGGACTGACTAGGGTGATGGGTTAAGCACTCCTTGTGCACCCCAAGCCTTTTCTTCACAAGAAAAGTGCAAGACTCAGCCATGCATGACTATAGAGTGTCCCAAATCCTAGGAAAGGTGGCTCATTAGTAAAAGAGGCTAGAGAAGAGCCCATGATGCCACCCACCTGATTCTAAGACCCAAACAGAAATTCAGTCTTTGTCTCTGAGTAAGGTTGTCCCTGATTAATCTGTGAGCAAGGAGTTCATGTCTAGGTGAGCCCTGCTCATGTTCTCTCTCCTTTCTCCCCTTCCCTCTTTCCTTTCAGACATAGACATGTCCTTAAAGAGGAGGCAGAAATGGAGTCTTGTAGTCAAAGCTCTGATTGCTGCTACTCTGTTGCTCAGTGGGGCTGCTATTATAGTGTTTGTCATCTTTGAAGTTCCGTGCCCGGTAAGTTTGCCAATGTGTACTGATGCACAAGGTTCCAGGCTTCATCAATGAAGACTGCCTTCAGTTGGAAAGGCAGCGTAGTATTAGGAAGGCAGACACCAGCTGAGGCGCTTGTGGAAAGTGGCTTTGACTTCTCCATTCCACAGCTGCCTTATCTGTAAAATAGGGTTCCTGGTGTTTGCCTTGCCTTTGGCTATGGAAGGTAATCGGGATCCATCCCATATGAGAAGCACTGGGCGCATACAAAGAGTGCTACCCCCTTCACCCCCCGCAGGGTTTCTCTGTGTGGCCCTGGGCTATCCTGGAACTCACTCTGTAAACCAGGCTGACCTCAAACTGAGAGATCCACCTGCCTCTAAAGGCATACACAGCTGTGGCCACCCCACTCCCGGTTTGAGGGTTGGTTCTCTCTCTCTCTCTCTCTCTCTCTCTCTCTCTCTCTCTCTCTCTCTCACTCTCTCAATATTTATTTTTGTTTTATGTGCATTGGTGCTTTGCCTGCATGTGTATCTGTGTAAAGGTGTCAGAACTCTTGGAGATGAAGTTTCAGACAGGTGTGAGCTGCCATGCAGTTGCTGGGAACTGAACTCAGGACCTCTGGAAGAGCAGCCAGTGCTCTTAACTGCTGAGCTATCTCTCCAACCCTAAGGAACTCTCTTAATGTGAACTTCTCTCCACTTTCTAGTGTCTTCCTTAGAGATGAGGATTTTTCTAGAATCCTAGAACTTGGGAAGTAGAGAGCAGACCAGGAATTCCAGGCCAGCCTTGCCCATATTGCAAATTTGATGTCAGCCAGATTACCTGAGAGAGAGAAGGGTGGAGGGAGAGAGGGGTAAGAAAATAAAGTACTATTTTATTGACATGAGATTTTAAAGATAATCAAATGTGTACCAGCCACTGAAATAATAACAAGTCATGCTCTCTTCAGAGTCAATGCCTACGAGCCAGACAGCTGTGCCAATGCCAATGGTTATGGAGAAGAGAAAGGAAGGAAGAAGACCAGCAACCTGGGACAACTGAGTACCAGTTGGACTCTCAGCCTGAGAAGGGAAGTATTCTCTGTATAGTTTATGCCATTTGTTTAGACAAAACAGTGTTAACCTGTAAGTACTCGGATGTAGGGTAATGTTTCAGCTATAAAGCAAATGAGAGTACTCGGATGTAGGGTAATGTTTCAGCTATAAAGCAAATGAGATGAATTATTCTGTGACAAAATACTGGCTAGATGTGGTGGCATACACCCCTTTAACCCCAACACTCAGGAAGCAGAGGTGGAGA
>NW_021604658.1:895544-907058 GCF_004785775.1 Grammomys surdaster | reverse complement strand
GAGGAGAGGCAGAGGAGAGGCAGAGGAGAGGCAGAGGAGAGGCAGAGAGGCAGAGAGGCAGAGAGGCAGAGAGGCAGAGAGGCAGAGGCAGGCAGATCTCTATGAGTTTAGGCTAGCCTGGTATACATAGTGAATTCTAGGATAGCCAAAAGAAAAAAAAAGTTATTTGGCTGGGTATGGAAATATATATCTATAATCCTAGTACTTTGGAGGTAGATGGAGAATAAATAGTTCAAGGCCAACTTCAGCTTCATCTTTACAGGGAGTTTGAGGCTATCCTGGGCTACAGGAGATACCATTTAAACGGAAACAAACGAAGAAGAAAGAGGATGGAAAGGAAGAGGCAAAGAAGGAGAAGGAGGAGAAAGAAGAGGAGGAGGAAGAGGAGAAGAGAAGAGGAGGAGGAGGAGAGAAAGGGGAAATTGGAGAGAGAGAAAATGCATATTTCTGGGACCCATACAGATTGAATCAGAATGTCTAGTGTCTAGAATGGGTCCAGGAATCTTTATTATTCTTACTATTATTCAGATGAGTTCTCACTATGTTGCTCAGGCTAGCCTTATTTTTTTTTTTTTCGCATCATCCACCTGCCTCAGTTTTCTAAGAAGCATGAAGCAGGCTTATGCTATGAAGCTCATCTTATTCTTAAATTTTTAACAAGCTCCCTAAACAGGCTGAAGAGATGGATCAGAACTTAAGAGCAGCTCTTAGCCCGCACACAGGGTGGCCCACGACTACCTTCTAACTCCAGGCCCATGGGTTACAGTGCCCTCTTCTGGCTTCCTTGGGTACAAATATGATGCACACACAAACAAGCAGCCAACTACACATAAAAGTAAAAATTAAAAACAAGTTCTGTAAGCAGAGGCAGATTTATGGCGAAACTAATAATACTTCAGGTCCCATGGGCCCTGAACAAGGTTTACATCCAATGTAAGTTTTACGTTTCTTTTTTGGTTTGTTTTCAGTTTTTGTTTGTTTTTGTTTGTTTGTTTGTTTTTCAAGACAGGTTTTCTCTGTGTAGCCCTGGCTGTCCTGGAACTCACTCTGTAGACCAGGCTGGCCTTGAACTCAGAGATCATCCTGCCTCTGCCTCCTGAGTACTGACATTAAAGGCATGAGCCACCATCACCCAGTTAAGTTTTTTATTTCTTTAGGAAGGTTCCCTCTAATTGTAAGATCTTTAGCATTAAAACACATGCGTTCAAACTGGGTAACTCTGAGATACAGTGATGTTTATGATCCACTGCACTTCAATTCAGTTTAGGGACTTGGCAAAACCACTTTCGTTTTCCTTGTCCTTAGGTTTCCTGACAAGATTATAAATAGTGCCTTTTGGTGTCTGACCTGACACTACAGAGTGATTCACCAAGCTACTTTTAATGCAGACTCCCAGGCCAGGTGTAGACTCAGCTTTGGAATAGTAGAAAGTGATAAATGGCCTGTTTCCCTAAGACATCCAGACTCTTGACAAGGTAAAAAGACAGGCTTCCACTGGACCTAGCACAAAGCCGCAGTTTAGGCATCAGAATAAGACTGTCTCAAAATACACAAAACCAGTCATCAAACAAAGCCACTCCCCATGCACTAAACTAAACAAATTGTCCATTTATGTAGAATTATACCACTGAGAATTGGTTTTAAAGATGTTGTAGTAAGGGCGGTGGTGGCACACGCCTTTAATCCCAGCACTTGGGAGGCAGAGGCAGGTGGATTTCTGAGTTCGAGAGTTTGAGGCTAGCCTGGTCTACAGAGTGAGTTCCAGAACAGCCAGGGCTACTCAGAGAAACCCTGTCTCGAAAAAAAAAAAAAAAAGATGTTGTAGCAAAGGGGTTTGATTCCCAGCACTACACACACACACACACACACACACACACTCATGCACGCACACACCTGCATAGTCCAGCATAGCACAGGTGCTGCTATTCTTTTCAGGCTGTACCAACTGCATAGAATAGCGATGAGCACAACACAGCACCCCACATCCCACAAACCCCATACCCTAGCCTAGCAACAGACTCTTTCTTATCTCAGTGCTCAGACACGTGAACTCACTGGTTGTCTTGGGGCTACATTAGTATTTTCTAATCTCGTGAGTGTGTGTGTTTTGCCAGAATGTATGTATGTACACCATGTTCACACTGGTACCTGTGGAGGCCAGAAGAAGTGTAAAATCAGGATTTTACTGGCTCCCCACAGGTGTGGGAGCACACATCCGTTATTCCCAGCACTTGGGAGATGGAGGCAGGAGGATTAAGAGTTGGAGGCATTCTCCACTACATAGTGAGGTAGCTTGATATACAAGAGATCCTGTCTCAAACATAAATATTCAGCAAGACCCCAGATCTCTGTCTAAATCTCTCTCTCTTTAAAACATAATAAGATCCTTGGGGTTTGATTCAATGAATGAAGTAGAATTCCTGTGTAATTGGGATCCAAAGTAGCTGGGCATGCAGGGCCTTTTCCATTCGTGAAAACATGGTCAGGAAGGAGTGATGATGGGCACCCAACTAGTGATTTATAGGTTCTTGGCTTACAAGCATGGTGTTCACATGGTCTCAGAACAACCGTTGGCAGCAAAGAGGCAAACTCAAACTCGGATGTACTTGACTTGTGTGGGGTTTTCTCCTCAGCCATCCCTTGCTGATTTAGGTCATTCACACACTTATTCGTGTGTCCCTTCCACCTCCAGGTTGGACATGATGTTCCTAACTCTTCATACTCAAAGGAAACGACAGGCATCACTGTAATCCACCAGACATACTTCTGAGCTCTGCTTCACCCGACTCTGAACACAAGCGCCGTCATCTACACCACCAGCTCCTCATTGTGAATCAATCGGGATGACGCTTGAAGCTCTCACACTCATATCTTCACGGGGACATTATAATCAGACAGTATGGCAGGACAGTAAAGGAAGAGCCTGGGTTGAGCAGAGCCACCTTCATGCCACTGCAATTGGCACAGCCATACGCCTCTGTGACTCACTTTGCACACTCATAAATGGGTCACCTTTCTATCCCAGCAAATGAAAATAAAGCCCTTGCCTCCAAGTGTTATGAATGGACCTGCTACTATCTCGGATGAAAGACAAACACAGCGTCCCAAGGCCTGGAGCTGACAGTGTGACACACACCCCAGATCTGCTTAGCCTCCCAGCTTTCTTCATGCTCACTGGCTGTCATCTGCCTCCCACCGGGCACCTCCTCTCCCAGGGCTTATGACTTATGATTTAGCCTCTGTCACTACACACAGTTATCAACAATCTGGTAAAGGGAACCCAGTCTTAGGCATCCCAAGGCCCTTCTTAATAAGTCATTCCTAAAGGGTTTTAGAACAGCAGAAATATAGCTTCAAATGAAATCTTAAGGTTCCGAATTCCTAAAGTAGATCTGATATTATGCTTTTTTCCTTTTTTTTTTTTTTAATGCTGTGATTTGGACCAAGGTTCTCACACTGAAAGTACCCTACAACTGAGCTATATACTAAACCCTTCTTGTAAAAGTAACTTTTATTTTGAGATAGGGTGTCACTGGGTTCCAAGGACCTGGAACTCTCTGGGTGCCTTAAACTTTCAACTCTCTTGCTTGAGCCTCCAAGAGGAGCTAGCAATACAAGTATACACCAGAAGACCTGGATATGCCTTATTTATATATTTTAATTTTATATATTATATATAAATTTATATATATATATTTTAATTTTTTAATACAAGATTTTATGATATATCTCAGGCTGGTCTCCAACTTGCTAAGTAGCTGAGAATCACCTTGAACTCCTGACCTTCCCACCTCCTGGCTAGGCAGTATTTTACCAATGAGCTGCGTAAGTCCTTTGACAAGGACTCTAGAATAAAATTATTGTGATGATGAGCCCTATCACAGGGGTATATGATACCCCTGCATGATCAGGGCACATGCCTTTAATTCAAGCACTCAGGAGGCAGAGGCAGGCAGATCTCTGAGTTCACAGCCAGCCAGCTCTACAGAGTGAGTTCCAGGACATCCAGGGCTACACAGAGAAACCCTGTCTCAAAAAAACAAAAAACAAAAAATAGAGTTCAGTGGAAAACAGAACCAGGGACTGAAGCAACTGAACCAGTGGACTGGGTGGTCCTGCTTCCTTCTCTATGATTGTGAAACCATTCCAATTGCCATGTATATGTTCTCCCTCTCCCTCCCCCCACCTTCTCTCTCTCTCTCTTCCCCTCCCCCCTCTCCCTCAGGATGACCTTCAGCTCATGATCCTCCTGTCTCCCACCCCCATGCACTTGGATAACAGGCATGGTGTGTGTCACCGGGCCTGGCAACTGATTCTGTTTTCTTAGTTCTCTTGAAGAAACCATACACAAAGTCTAACCTTCCTCCTTCCACTTTAAGTACTGTTCCCAGCAGGATTCTTGAAAGTGTACTAACTAAGCAGGGGACAAGCTGAGCCAGGAGGGAAGGACAGACACAGGGCCATGGTGAGCCAAAGCTTCCTGGAAGAGCAGAAGAAGCTCTCAAATTCCATAGAACACACGTTTAGCACACAGCAGACAGGGGACACAAAACCGTGAGTGGCCTTAGATATATGAGTGGATCACTTGCACCCTACTAGTGACTCAAAACATCACCTCAGGTTTATTCTGATACCTGTTACTTTAGAGAGAAAAAAGAAAAGACTGCTTTTTCCAAGTCTAGGAGGGGAGATAATTACAAAGACTCTACTTGATTCCAGGATTAACGCCAGCATTCATCCCGTCCCTCACCAACAGAATGTTCTGTAACTGGAACATGAGATTTCCTAGAAGATGAGAGGCATATGGGTCTGTGCTCTTCTGTGAGAGCGAACCCTGGGTGACACCTGTACTGACTCGCTTCATGGAAACTGACACGGTCCAAACTGTGCACTCTGTTTGGTGACCGTTGTCTTGGCAAAAGCAAGAATCTTTCAAGCATTTCCCCACTCCCTAATCAGCTACCAGCTTTGAATTCCTTCCCCAGTGGAGGGAATATTTGGAAACTAGGAGCTGAGGAGAGCAGAGGAGAAGGGGGCACTCCTGTGTGGACTTTGCAATGCGGACTTCAGTCTGCAGATTGCCCCAGAGTCACACACACATGCTCTGGTCATCATTGTAGACACACTCATAAACACTCAATGCAACTACCAGCGAGTCCTCTGCAAAGCGCCAAATTCCTGTTGGAAATGATTTCTCATTAATTATCATATTTTGTTTTTCTGATTATTAAAGTGCATTCTGACTATTAGAATGTACAGAAAATAATGAGGATTGTAAAGGAATAGAAGAATAAAAGTTACATTTAATCTTTCCTCCTACAGGTAACTAACATTGATACTTCTTTTATGGGCATTACAAATATGTGTGCATATGATGAGAGACATACATTGTGTAACATAACGTTCTCCATACCACTTCTAACCTGATGTCCTTTTTCCCACTAATACATTAGCACCGTATTTCCAATTGGCACACTACTTACCTTGTGTGTATTATCAGTTTCAAAGGGTGCTAGAAGCCTTATCTTTCTGAAAGGTTGGCATGACCCTGAGACCCTTTGCTTTGTTTTGCATTGCTAGATAAGATCTTGTGCAGTCCAGCTAGTTGTGACTTCACAATGTGGTTGAGGGTGATCTTGAACTTCTGATTTCTCTCTCTCTCTAGCTCCTAAAACTGGAGTTGCAAGTCTGTACCACCACACCTAGCTAATATCCCAATACAGTACCTTTTCCCCCCTCTCTGTAGCCCAGGCTGCTCTGAACTTAATATGTAAGACTGACTGTCATTATCCTCCTGCCTCAGCTTCCCAAGTGCTGAGACTACAGCACTATCCAATAGTTCAGCTTCTCAATACTTTTTGGTAGGTCCAAAGATTAAGGCAGATACTTGCTTGGTGCAAACAAGACAAGTTAAGAAAAAACAAAAAAACACCTCTACTTTGAACTTCTGGAGCTATTGCCTAATGACATTGAGTCAACAGCTATATTTGTGGGCTGTTAGAAGGACTGCTTCAAAGCCAGGCACTACGGTTCAGGAATGATCATAGCACTAGACAGCCAAGGCAGGAAGACTGCCATGAATTCCTCCCAGCCAACATGGACTACATGGTGAGTTCTCTGCCAACCTAGGCTACACAGTGAGACCCTGTCTCAAAACACAATTCCATTCAGAGAGAGTAATGGAACGCAAATAACCAGAAAACAGAAGTGGAGACTATTTTAGAGAAAACAGAGGTTGGGAGAGGGGTGGTAAGACTCAAATATGAGATACACATATGAAAACATCACAATGAAACCCATTTTTTGTATGCTAAACAGAGTAGAAAATAAAAGGGCTACAAGAAAGATTTTTTTCTTAAAAAGTGTTATTTTGTTAAATATAAATAATAAATATAAAAATATAAAGGACTAGAGAGACTGTTCCTCTTCCAGAGGAACTGAGTTTGGTTCTTAGCACCCACACCAGGCAGCTCACAACCACCTGTAACTCTCGTTCCAAGGGACCTAATGCCCTCTTCTGGCTTCCACAGGTACCTACATGCATGTGGAATTTATTTGCACACTCTCATAGTCACATACATGTAAATTAAAATAACAAAAATAAATCTAAATGGGCTGGAGAGATGGCTCAGCAGTTAAGAGCACTGACTGCCCTTCCAGAGGTCCTGAGTTCAATTCCCAGAAACCAGATGGTGGCTCACAACCATTGTAATGGGATCCAGCACCCTCTTTTGGTATGTCTGAAGACGGCTATAGTGTACTCAATATACATAAAATAAATAAATAAATAAATAAATAAATAAATCTTTAAAAAATAAATCTAAAATATTGTCAACACAAAATATGCAACAAATATATAGCCATTTCTTCATTTTTGGATTTATTATTGTGCTTCCATGTTTTGTCTTCATGTATGAATATGCACAATGTATGTCTAGTGCCTGTGGTTGTGAGCTGACATGAGGGGCTGGGAACTGAACATGGGTCCTGTACAAGAGCAACAAGTGCTCTCCAGTGCTGAGTCACCGCTCCAGTCTCTATATCCTAAGTTTTAAAAAAGATTTATTTATTTTTATGTATGAGTACACTGTATCTGTCTTCAGACACACCAGAAGAAGCCATTGGATCCCATTACAAATGGTTGTGAGCCACCATGTGGTTGTTGGGAATTGAACTCAGGACCTCTGGAAGAGCAGTCAGTGCTCTTAACTGCTGAGCCATCTCTCCAGCTCCCTATTTCTTAATTTTTAAGCTATAACTGTGACTGAATCAAAACTGAGCAAGCTGGTTCTGGTGACATATTCTTGTAATCCCCCTTGTCAGGTAACTGAGGCAGGAGACTTGCCATAAGTTTGAAGCCAACCTGGGCTACATAATGAGCACAAGACTAGCCTGTACTACACAGAGCTTTTGTCTTAACAAACAAAAAGTCAAACTGATGTAGGATTCTGGATATCTGGAATTGCTGAACAAGCATTAACATTCTTCCCTTCCTGCATTCCAAAGTTATGCAGGGGTGGGCTTAGGGGCAGCAGCAGCCCTCACCACTCACTACCCCCACTTCTCATTTTGGATGCTCTTTAAATGCTATCCAACAGTTTCTGACCTAAAGTGTTTCCCCAGTGTTTAGATTGAGCTATTTTCCCAGAACAGTTCCTTAGGACAAGGAGCCATAAACCCTTTACTTATTGACATATTTGCCTAGGACAGGTTAAGAGTCTATGTTTCCCCTCCTTCCCACTCTCAGAATTCCATTCCCAAGTTCATACAATAGCCTTCAGACTGTCTTGAGAATTATTTCTCTATCGAGTATACTTCCTGGTTCTTGTCCTTGAAAATCTGTAGTGTCCCTGTGAATCTGTGTAACATTATATATTGCTTTGTACTAACAAAGCATCATGTTTGTTGTAAACACTCAAATTATGTGTTGATGTCCCATCACTGAATGGACAGTTAAAGGTGGCATATCTCAGTCCCCCCCCACCCACCCCCCACCACCCAGTAAAGGAGATGGCTCCCAGGGCCTTGCATGTACCGTACAAGTGCTCCACTTCTCCAGCCCTTTTCTGTTTTTAGTTTTCGAGACACAGCCTAACTTGCCCAGGCTGGCTTTGAACTTGTGATCTTCCTGAGTAGCTGAAATGATAAAACTGTGGCACCAAGCCTGACTCCTGACTCCTTTTGTATGAAGGAATCAAGTAGTCTTCATTTTCACATAAAGGTTGCTCCTGGATTTTTTTTAATTTAAAATTTATGTTTTTTAGCCGGGTGGTGGTGGCGCACGCCTTTAATCCCAGCACTTGGGAGGCAGAGGCAGGTGGATTTCTGAGTTCGAGGCCACCCTGGTCTACAGAGTGAGTTCCAGGACAGCCAGGGCTACACAGAGAAACCCTGTCTCGAAAAAACAAAAAAAAAAAATATTTTTTTTTAATTTTTTTTTGGGGGGGTTTCGCCAAACTGGCTGGCCAGTGGGGGGGGTTTCCAGGGATCCTCCTGTCTCTACCTCCCCAGCACTGAGATGACAAGGTTACATTATCACACCCATTTTTTTTTTTACATGAGCACTGGGGATCAAACTCAGATTCTCATGCTTGCAATGTGCTGTACAGACTGAGTGATCCCTCCGTCAAGATCTTGTTGGTAGGTTTGAGACAGTCTAATACAGTTGAGGATGATCTTGAACTCCCAGCTTCTTGTCTCTGAATGCTGAGATTATAGGTGTGCCCACCCAGTTTACATCATGTTAAAGACTGAAGCAGAGCCTGGTGCTCACTCTACCAACTAAGCTTCAATCCTAGCTCTGGTTTAGTTTTTGCTTTTGTTTGTCTGTCTGTCTGTTTTTAGGACAGTCTCCCTAGCCCAGACTTGCTGAATTCATATATGCAGCCCAGCCTGACCTAAAAGTCATAATAATTTGTATTCCTTAGCCTCCCAAGTGCTGAGATTAAAGGCAAGAGTTAATAAACTAATTTTACAGTCTTCTCTCAGATTTCTATATCTTTTGTTACTTCTCTTCTCTCTCTCCTTTCAATATGTATTTTTTTTCTTTTTTTTTTTTAAAGATTTATTTATTTTATTTATGAGTACACTGTAGCTGTCTTCAGACACACCAGAAGAGGGCATTGAATCTCATTACGGATGGTTGTGAGCCACCATGTGGATGCTGGGATTTGAACTCAGGACCTCTGGAAGAGCAGTCAATGCTCTTAACCACTAAGCCATCTCTCCAGCCCCTCAATATGTATTTTGTAAAGATTTATTTGCACCACTTTTTATTAGGTGTGTGTGTGTGCACCTAGAAAAGCCAGGAATGGGTGGTTGTCAGAATCTGAACTCTGGTCCTCTGAAAAAGCAGAAAGTGCTCATAACTACTCAGCCATCATCTCTCTAAGCCATCTTCATTCATATATATATATATGACAATATGTTTTTTTGTAACAGGGTCTCATTCTGTTACATGCTAGCACCAAACTAAGTAGTCCAGGCTGGCCTTGAATTTATGGTTCCGTTTCCCAAGCGCTGGGACTTCTAACACTTTTTCTTTTCCTTATCCAAAATTTTGACCTGAATTTTAGGAAATGCAGCTTCACTTGTACACTGGAACTTTAAGCCAAATAAACCTGATCTCCCCACAACTTTCCTTCATTTGGTGCCACTTAGCAACAAGTGCTCTTTGGGCTGTAAGTTAGGAACTTTCAAATGGACTCCTGTGAATCTGTGCCACCCAGTGGCTAAAGTTGTAACTGCATCCTGAAAAGCACAGGGTGGTCATGAGTAAATGCAACACAGGGAAGGTGAGGTCCATATTATCGCCCAGTGGGAAAATACTTCCTAACAGCCAAAGATTGTTCTACGTTAAGTCTCATTTTCTAAATGACTTAAAGTAGAATGGGCAAGGATATACTCCGAGGTTTAGAGCCCTGGTCTCTGCAGGATTACATGGTGCCCTGAAGACATTTCAAGGCTCTTACTCAAGTCACTCCTCCTCCCTAATGTGCTAGAAATGAAGAATAAACAGTGTGGGGCACAGGGCCTTTGTTAACTTCTAGAAGAATCAAACTCTCTGCTGAGAAGACACTGAAACAGAAGAGCCATGAGCCAGGCATCTGGGATTATCAGTAGTCTCTTGTAGGATGAATATGCTTGAACATGTCTATGTCTAGGGCTATGTCAGGAAGGATTCATGGGTTTTTAGGATTTATAGATTCAATTTCGCTAGACTGAAAAAGACTCTCCAGGCCAGGAGTGGTGTGCGCCCCTTTAATCCCAGCACTTGGGAGGCAGAGGCAGGTGGATCTCTGTGAGTTCCAGGACAGCTAGAGCTACATTGTGAGTCCCTGTTTCCAAAACAAAACACTATGAACAGAGTCTCACTGTGTTGACTAGGCTGATCTTTCCTCTATCTTCTGAGTGCTGCAATAAAAAGTGTCACCTTACCTGGACCTCTTCCTCCTCCTCATACACACACACACACATACACATACACACACACACACACACACACACACACACACACACACACACAACCTTTGCTGTGAGATGGCTCAGAGTTTAAAGATGCCTGCCCAAGAACATGAGTCCCCGTCTTCTCTGGCCCTTACATGGTAGAAAGAATAAACTTTTATTATTATAAGTTACTCTCTAAACTCCACAAGCACGTGGCAGGCTCCTCACCCCTGCACAAATAAAATTTTTAAATATAATTTTTTTAGAATTTTTATTTATTTCATGCATGTGAGTACACTGTAGCTGTCTTCAGGCACACCAGAAGACAGCATCGGATCCCATTATGTATGGTTGTGAGCCACTATGTGGTTGCTGGGAACTGAACTCAGGACCTCTGGAAGAGCAGTCAGTGCTCTTAACCGCTAAGCCATCTCTCTAGCCCTTTAAATATAATTTTTTTTTTTTAAAGATTTTTATTTATTTATTATATATGAATACACTGTAGCTGTCTTCAGACACACCAGAAGAGGGCATCGAATCTCATTACGGATGGTTGTAAGCCACCATGTGGTTGCTGGGATTTGAACTCAGGACCTCTGAAAGAGCAGTCAGTGCTCTTAACCACTGAGCCATCTCTCCAGCCCCTAAATATAATTTTTAAAAGATCAAAAATTTTCTTTTCTCTTTTTTGGTTTTTCAAGACAGGGTTTCTCTGTGTAGCCCTGGCTGTCCTGGAACTCACTCTGTAGACCAGGCTGGCCTCGAACTCAGAAAACCACCTGCTTCTGCCTCCCAAGTGCTGGGATTAAAGGCGTGCGCCACCACTGCCTGGCCAAAAATTTTCTTTATGTATATATGTGTTTGCCTCTATAAGTTTGTGTATACCATGTGTACACAGGAGCCCCTGGAGACCAGATGAGGGCATCAGAACCCTGGAACTGGAGTTAAAGATGATTGTGAGCACCATATGGGTGCTGGGAGCTGAACCTAGCTAGGTTCTCTGCAAAAGCAGTAAGTACTCCTGACCACTCTCTAGCTCCCGTGTCACTGTCTTATGTGCAGTAAGCA
>NW_021604658.1:825923-895534 GCF_004785775.1 Grammomys surdaster | reverse complement strand
TATGTGCAGTAAGCACTGACCACTCTCTAGCTCCCGTGTCACTGTCTCATGTACACTTTATTTCTTTTGTTTTTGCCTTTTAAGACAAAGTCTTAACTAGCCTGTGTTAGCCTCTAAATAACTATAGTCATGGATGGTCTGGAAGTCCTGATCCTCTGACCTCCACTTCCAGGGTAGACGTTTAGGTTCATCCTCAGCTACATATGCATTAGAGACCAGTATGGGCTATATGAGACTTTGTCTCATTTTTTAAAAAAAAAATAACTGTCAGGATTTGCAGCTCTAATAGTCTCATCTGGTTTCAAGCACTCATTTTCACTTTGCCTTCTATGGCTGGATTTAAAATGCTCTTAATGCTTAGACTAAAAAGTTCTATGAAACAAAACATATTTCAGAAACCTCCCAATTTGTTTTTTTTGTTTTGTTTTGTTTTGTTTTGTTTTTTTACTTATTTTTGAGATAAGGTCTTACTATGTAGCCCTGGCGATCCAGGGTGATCTTGAACTCAAACAGATCCACTTGCCTCTATCCCCCAAGTCCTGAGATTAAAGTTATGTGCTTTTTTTGTTTGTTTGTTTGTTTTGTTTTTCTGTGAAGCCCTGGCTGTCCTGGAACTCACTCTGTAGACCAGGCTGGCCTCTGCTTCCCAAATGCTGGGATTAAAGGAGTGTGCCACCACTGCCCGGCAAGTTATGTGCTTTTATTCTATTTATTTATTTATTATCTATTTATTTATTTACTTTGAGACAGGGTCTCTCTGTGTAGCCCTGGCTGTCCTGGGACTCTCTGTGGACCAGGCTGGCCTGGAACTCAGAGAGCCACCTGCTCTGCCTCCCAAGTGCATGATTAAAGGCTACTATTCCTGATGTGCTCTTATGTTTAGTTAATATACAATAACTTCACATGCTTGTGGGGGAGTTACTGTGGTATTTCAATACACGAATATAATATATAGTAATGCTACAAGGGTAATTACCATTTTCATCATCTTACAGTTTACTAAACTTTTAACTGCAGCCACAAATGCTAAAGAAAACTAGAACTTCTTCCCAACAATGTTTCCATACTCCAAATCCATCCTTTTCCTATCCTTCCTCCTCCCTACCCTTCCAAGCTTCTGTGGCCTCACTTCCATTTTCCATCTCTGTGGGCTATTTTTTGCTTCCACTCATTAACAGGATTGTGAAGGACTCAATCAACATGCATGACAAAGCAAGGTGGTTGGGTTGTCAGCATAGCCCAACCCTATTATCTTTTCCTTGTTTTGTTTGGGCAATTTGTGTGTGTGTGTGTGTGTGTGTGTGTGTGTGTGTGTTGATGTCATTTCTTTTGAGAGAGGGTCCCATGTAGTTCAGGCTAGCCTCAAACTCATTATGTAGCTAAGCCTGGCCTTGAACGCCTCACCTTCTACTCTCGCCTCCTAAGTGCTAGAACTGCAGTTGGGTACCACCACATTTGGCCCTATTTAATTCTTTTTGTAAAATTACATCTATTTTTTATTTAATCACATGTATATTCAGATACTCAGGTGTGTGCCACAGTATACATGTGGAAGTCAGAGAACAAACTGGAGGATTCAGTATTCTCCTTCCACCATGTGGGTCCCAGGAATCAGAGTCAGGTCATCGGGCTTGACTGTAAGCACCTTTACCCACTGAGCAATCTCGCTAGGCCTATTCAATTCTTTATGTCAGAACATGAGGAAAAAACAAGACAAAACAAAGCCAAGTTATCAACTTCTAGGCTCTGTTATGGTCCTACTGTGAAATGAAACCAGCTAATTCTCCTATTCTGCTAGATTCTGCTATTCAAGATTTCTACGAAGACACCACCATGTTAAACTCAAAATGCAGCAACCTCTACACCTCAGGGATATGTTCATTTAAAAAGCAAAGGAGTACAAGTTGTTATAGTTCAAGCTATTTGGTAAGCACAGGCATGATGATCACTTGGACCCCGAGTTCCAAGCCACCAGGGAACAACATGGTGAGATCCTGTCTCAAAACAATAAAAGCATCAACCACACCAGGGTACAAGATAAAGCGCCTCTGCCCAGACTGTTTGTCTGAGCACAGTGAAGACGAACTTTGGCAAAACACTCTGTACCATGCCAGAGCAATGGCATAGTTAAAGAAGTCTCTCCGGAAGCCTCTCCCTGCTGCACTATTGCCTCTGTCCCCCAGGAGCTCTCTCCCTCTCTACAGAGGAAAGCACCTGGCTTTTATCTATTCTTCAGGAAAATCCTTTCACTCTAATAGGTTGCTTCTTCCTGGTGGGTTAATTTTAAGCTTTTAGATCTGTAGATACTAATTACTAGCACTTGATGTATACTATATAAGAATAAAGGGCTTTGCCCACTCTGAGGTAAGGTAGGGGAAATAAGCAGGTTGATGTGAACTGCAACAGCCCCTGCATCTGTTGCCCGATACCTTCTCCACTCATCTTTTTTGCAAAGTTCTCGACATTACAAACACATTGAGCTTCCAAAGTGCAATTCAGACAGCATTGCCTTCCAGCATAAGACTATTCAGTGACTGTCTTTCACATACTAGCTCAACAGTTACCTCTAACATAAATCAGTCAGGTGTTATGGCAGACACTTGTCATCCCAACACTTGAAAGTTTGAGGCCAGCCTGGACCATGTGAAAAGGTCTAAGGAAAAAAAAAAAAGCCCTACACCTCATCAAGTTTTCTTTTCTTTTTTCTTTTTTTTGGTTTTTCGAGACAGGGTTTCTCTGTGTAGCCCTGGCTATCCTGGAACTCACTCTGTAGACCAGGCTAGCCTCGAACTCAGAAATCTGCCTGCCTCTGCCTCCCAAGTGCTGGGATTAAAGGCGTGCACCACCACTGCCCCGCTTCATCAAGTTTTCTTATTCATGCTTGTTATAGCTGTCTTGCTGGAATTACTGGTGTGTACCACCACCACCCCTTCCTTTCTTTCTTTGTTTCTCTCTTTATTTGTTTCTTTCCTTCCTTCCTTCCTTTTTTTTTTTTTTTGAGATGGTCTCTCTATGTAGTCCTAGCTGTCCTAGAGCTCATTTTGTAGACCAGGCTGGCCTTGAACTCACAAAGATCCACCTGCCTCTGCCTCTTAGTGCTGAGATTAAAGGTATGAGCCCCCATGCCAGGATAATTGTTTTTTTCCTTTGGTGGGGGAGCAGTATGAGACAGGGTCACTCTATATAGCCCTGGATGTCCTGGAACTCATTATGTAGACCAGGTTAGCCTCAACTCACAACGATATGTCTACCTCTGCCTTCCATGTGCTGGGACAGCCAGGGCTACACAGAGAACATGAGCCCCCAAAATTTCTCTATGGATATGTTCTAAATATACTCCGGATTTCTTAGAGCCATTCTATGTCCTAAACTAATTTCTACCATCTCTGTTTGTTGTACAAAGCAGTGGTCAGCATGTGGCCAGGAAACTTGACTCTCCAGCTGTGCTAGCGGCTTACATTCTTCATGTATCAGCTTCTGCTTCACTGGCATGGAAGTAATACCACCCCCTTGAAGGGGTTTCCTAGGACTAAAATGAGAACACTTGCGCACACACACACACACACACACACACACACAGGCACAGAACAACACCATATACAGAGAGCCTTAAACAAAAGCTATCTTGGTACTTTACTATGTCATTTTGCAGAGTGTGCTTGTGAGTACAAGATTAAATAGTAGAGTTGCAGAGAAAAAACGTTGACGTGATTATAGATTCTAGAAAATTAATAAAATGAGCAGAGACACAGTGAAAACTGTGTTGGCTGTGTGAAAATACTCAGTTACAGTCATTTATATAAGCAGGTTAGCATTTAAGGCCTAATTGTCATGCAGCACCATAGCAATTACACATAGCATTAAATATGCATCGGGTTAACCTTTTTTTCTGAGCTCCTTCCGTTTGATTACAGTAGTGAAGAACTCGCTGAGCTCAGAGAACAGTCTTCAGCTAGTCAATCCTGACACACACGTCTGCTCACTACTCACCTCCACGAAATGGAACAGACCCCGAATTCATCTCCACTTGAGCCCATGGCACTCATCCTAGTGCAATACACTTGTCCTATGACCTGTGAGACAACAGACTCTCGACTTCATATTGAGCAGTGACAAACCCTTGCTCTCAAAATCTATTGGTTTCTGGAAAATAGGAGACACTGATTCAAATAACATAAATATCCTAGTGTTTGGTGCTACACAACGGAACCTATAACAACTTTCTTTTTTTTTTTTTTTTGGTTTTTCGAGACAGGGTTTCTCTGAGTAGCCCTGGCTGTCCTGGAACTCACTCTGTAGACCAGGCTAGCCTCGAACTCTCGAACTCAGAAATCCGCCTGCCTCTGCCTCCCAAGTGCTGGGATTAAAGGCGTGCGCCACCACCGCCCGGCCCTATAACAACTTTCTTTTTAATATTTTATATTATGTGTATGAACGTGTGCACACATATTGACTGCAGTGCCCACAGCAGCCAGAAGAGGGCAGTAGGATCCTCCTGGAACTGGACAGATGGTTGTAGATAGGTGCTAGGAACCAACCCCAGGTACTCTGGAAGAATAGGCAGAGTTCTTAACCACTGAGTTCTCTCTCCAGCCCCAGACTCCTGATCTTATGCAGTGCTATGACAGAATTAAGAGCTTTGTGTACACTGGGTAAGGACTGCACTGACTTTCATCCTCACTCTAAGACTGAATTAGGAATTATCACTTTATATATAAGGAAGGGAAAGTTACAGGAAGGTAATAACTGAGATTCTTCTTCTGGTTGGCTTTTTTTTTTTTTTGAGACAGATTCTCACCCTATTGCCTAGGCTTACCTAGAACTAGAAGCCATCCTCCTGCTTCAGCTTCTAGAAGCTAGGATTACCATGGCAGCCACCATGCACAGCTTTAACTTGGCTAATTTTTAACACTTTAAATTTAATTTTTAAAAATTTTTTCTATTCATTTATTATCGTGTACATGTGTGTATATGCAGGTATGTGTGTACACATGCCATATAATGCATGTAGAAGTCAGAGGACAGCTCGCAGGAACTGGTTCCCGTTCTACTCAGTGAATTCCAAAGCAGCAAGTGCTTTTATCTACAGAACCATCTTGAGGGCCTGGCTTATTTTTAGTTTTCACTAAGTTGTTGTGTGTGTGGGCAGCATGTGTCAGAGTACATGTGAGGTCACAAGACAACTTTTAGGAGCTGATTCCCTTCTTCCACTTGCCCATGTCATTTGGAGATCAAGTTTAGAAATCAGTCTTGCATGGCAAATACTTTTACCATGGGGTTATCTTACCAGATCTTCTGAACTTGGACAAATTCTTAGCAGTGGTAATAGGCAGAGATAGGATTCAAAATCAGGAAAGAATCAAAGTCTGTTCTCTCAAAATTATATTTAAAAACCAGGCATGTTGGCACACTCCTTTAATCTCAGAACTTGGGAGGAAAAGGCAGAAAGATCTCTGTGAGGTCCAGGCTAGCCTGGTCAACAAAGCTAGTTCTAGTACACCTTTAAAAAACAAAATAAAAAATTTAATTATATTAAACCGAGCTAACTTCCTTATAGATATTTCAAACATCCACTGTGCATTCATGCACTGCTTGCTAAGAATAAAGATTGTCATCAAATGATGACAAATATTTTGGGAGCCTGTTTTGACAGTCAGCAGGTAGAGGCCCTATGTATCAGGCTGAAAGGTATGCAGCCAAGTAGACATATTTAGTTTTTCTGAATTTCAGGTCCTAGAATACTGCCACTTGATCCAACTGTTTAGATTCCATGCAAAGAAAGCCTGGTTGAGTCATGAAGCAGCTATTCTGTACTTTGTTGTAGTTTTTTTTAAAGATTCATTTATTTATTTTATGTATGAGTGCTCTATCTGCATGTACACCTGAATGCCAGAGAAAGTATCAGATCCCATTACGGATGGTTGTGAACCACCATGTGGTTGCTGGGAATTGAACTCAGGACCCCTGCAAGAGCAACCAGTGCTCTTAACCACTGAGCCATCTCTCTAGCCCCTATCCTGTACTTTGTGAGGAGAAAGAAGTCAGTCAGGTGAAGAAGAGGTAAATGTTTAGGGTAATAATGGCCTGGGTATGTCAAAGCTTTATTTAGTCACCATGACATTATAGAAATTTCAATAAGTGAGATTGTTATTAGATGCATCTTAACAAAGTTAGGTTTTTATTTTACTTCTTGTAAATAGCATTTCAAAATAGCTTTACTGGTGGCGTATTATATTTTTATTCTCTTACTTATATATGTGGTTTCACATAGCCCAGGTTGGCCCCAAACTTGCTATAGCTGAGGATAACCTCAAACTCATCCTACTTCTACCTTTTAGGTGCTGTGATGACAGGTGTGTGTGGTACCATACCCAGTTTTATGTAATGCTGGAGATGGAACCCAGGGGTTTGCTCATACTAGATAAGCACTCTACCAACTGAGCTACAGCTCTGTCCCTAGTGTTTTTTTTTTTTTTGATAGTGTCTCATGTAGCCCAGGCTACCCTCAGCTCATAATCCTGCTGCCTTTATGTCCCAAGTACTAAAACTACAGGTATGCGCCACTATGCCACACAATCCTCCTGCCTCAGTGTCCCAAGTATTGAGAATACAGGTACATGCTGCCATGTCTGATTACAGACCTTCTTTTTTTTTTTTTTTTTTTTTTTGGTTTTTCGAGACAGGGTTTTTCTGTGTAGCCCTGGCTGTCCTGGAACTCACTCTGCAGACCAGGCAGGCCTCGAACTCAGAAATCTGCCTGCCCCTGCCTCCCAAGTGCTGGGATTAAAGGCGTGCGCCACCACCGCCTGGCCAATTACAGACCTTCTTTTACTTCTGGCCATGTTACCTTAATGGCATGGGCAAGCAAACTTGTTTTCCCTTACTGTAAAGTGGGATACAGCAAGTCCCTTTATCAGCGTCTGCCTCTTCTTCACCCTTTTCATCTTTAGAGCTCATCTTCCTGATATATAAACCTACCAGGCAGGCTATGGTGTAGGGACAGAGATATTAAAGGGTGCTTCAGCCCTTCTCTGATGGCTGCGGTAGGGGCAGACCAAGTCATATAAGATGTGTAGAAGCATTCTGTCAAGAAAGGGTTTAATTCCCTAACTATTATTCTTTCTCAATTTTTGTTCTTTATTGACTTAGAGGCCAAACATGGCAGCAGTTGGTCAGCACCTCACTGAAAGCAACACACCTCGATGCTGTCCCAGCCTTTTGGGTGAGCATGGACACTTGCTCTAGTTCTCTAACTCTTCATACTGAGGTGGCCACAGAGAGGACAATAGGGAGGGAGAGAGAGGAAATCAATGCTCTGAACGTGCAAGGCCGTGGCAGGCCAGCAGGCTCCAGTCAGGGCTTCTGTGAAAGACCCCGGTGCAGAAGCGGCAAACACTGTCCTAGTTGAGGTTCTGGCTGTTTGTGAGCCAGGTTGTTCTTCCCTCTGTGGACTGGATCACATTCCTGACTAAATGAAGAGCCCCGCAATGAGCTGAGTGGTCCGATTCGGGACCTGAATCCTCTGCCTGCTTTTACTGATGGGGTATATCTCAGTGCTGGACTTGCAGACTTGCTATTTAAAAAAAAAAAACTTACTCATTTTTATTTCATTGGTATTTGACTTGCATGTATGTCTGTATGAGGAATAGAATTACAAACAGATGTGAGCTGCCAGTGGCTTCTGGGAATTGAACCTGGGTCCACAGGAAGTGCAACCAATACTCTTAACTGCTAAACCATTTTTCCAGCCCTGAGACTTGTTTTTATAAAAATATATTTACATGCCCACAGCCATCTCAGCCAGGTGGGAAATATGGAAAATTGTATGAAAGCAAGCTTATGGAGTCTTTCAACATTTAGGGTATAGAAAGTAAGAGAGGCAAATAGGAGGGCTCATGGCTAGGAGCTCAGGCTGGGGCAGCAAGACTACCCAACTGAGGCTAGCCTAAGCTACACAGTGAGTTCCAGACTGTATAACAAACCTCTGTCTCACTAGAAGAAAGGAAAACTATAGACATAACTGATTTGTCTTTACTGGAAGGAGGCTCAGAACATGAACTTTTGACTCTTAACAACATCTCCATAGATGAGAAGGAATTGAGGAAATATTTTGTTCCCGACCAACGCGGTCAAGTTATAGAGCTTGACATCAGGAAACAATTTTCCTTGTTAAGCTCCTAGTTCAAAAGTCGACTCTTCACCCAAGCTTTAAAAACAGTGGTCAGGCATTAGGGAAATGGCTCAGCAGAGGACCCGAGTTCAATTTCCAGCACCCATATGGTAGTTCACCACTCTCTGCATCTCAAGTTCCAAGAGATTCAGCATCCTCACACAGACAAACATGAAGACAAAATACTAATGCACATGAAATAAAAAATTTTTAAAAAAGGCCAGGCATGGTAGCACACACCTTTAATCCTAGCACTTGGGAGGCAGAGGCGGGCATAGCTCTGTGAGTTCAAGGTTAGGCTGGTTTACAAAGTGAGTTCTAAGACAGCCAGGAGTGTTACACAGAGAAACCCTGTCTTAAAAATACCAAACCAAACCCAAGGGGTCAGTAAGTATGTACAATTATTCCATGATTTTCATTTCCAGATTTCACTATAGAGCTGGTGAGTGCAGGGGCAAGGCACATCTTTGTTCTGAAGTTAACTATAGGGTATGCTGGGTACTCAGAGTTTTGAAGGGTCAGAAGAAGGGTTCTGGAGAAGTGATGCCCAGGGTGAAGAAAAGCCTTCGCTTGGCAAGGAAGCCAGGAGGTAAGGGTGCATATAAGACTAGAGGTCTTTCCACATGGCTAGGGGATAGACTTTGAGGAGACGAGAAGTCAGTCATGGGTTACATGTAGTTCAGGGACAGAGTTCTTGCCTTGTATTTGATCCAAAGAAACAAAACACAATCCCCACCACCACCACCAAAAGTAAAGTAAAAACAAGAAAGATCTTGAAGGGCCTTCCTTCTACAAGGAATGATGTATATATAGATGTATTGTACAAAGAGAGACATGCCAGGCAGTGGTGGCGCACGCCTTTAATCCCAGCACTTGGGAGGCAGAGGCAGGCGGATTTCTGAGTTCGAGGCCAGCCTGGTCTACAGAGTGAGTTCCAGGACAGCCAGGACTACACAGAGAAACCCTGTCTCAAAAAACAACAACAACAAAACAAAAACAAAAACAAAAAAAAAGATAGACACAGCTTAGTCAATCAAGGCAATGTTAATACTAAGGTAACAATGACAGAAATAAACTAGGAACTGCCTGGTTAATTCAGGAGTTATGGTCACTCTTCTTTTAAGTCATGTTCAGCCAATAAAAGTATTTGGTACGTCTTTTCTTTCTAGTAACTGATTTATTTTTATTTTTGTGCACTGGTATTTTGCCTGCACATATGTCTGTGTGACAGTATCAGATTTTGGAGTTACAGACACATATGAGCTGGCATATGGGTGCTGGGAATTAAACCCAGGTCCTCTGGAAGAGCAGTCAGTGTTCTTAACCACTGAGCCATGGCTCACACATACCCCCTCCCTCACCAGTAACTTTATCTACGCCTTTTGCCTTTTTTGTTTTGTGTTTTTTGAGACAGGAACTCCCTATGTAAGCCTTGACTGGCCTGGAAGCTGTGATGCTGACCAAACTAGCCTCAGCTTGCAGCAATCCTCTTGCCACTGACTCCTGAGTGCCAGGATTCAAGGTGTGTTCCACTCTATGTGGCCATACCTTTGTCTTTATTCATTCCACCAGTATCTGCTGGTCCTACCTTTATGGGTGCTGAGGTTACAAAGAGAAAAGGCGATCTGTTCTCAGGCTGGGGAAAACACAAAGAAACAATTATACTTGTTACACAATTTGAGCCCTGAGCTCTCCACTGAGCAGCAGAATCCTATTGTGATTTCCAGTCAGTACGCAAAACACAGATCCCAAACAAAACTTGGCTTCTAAGTCTGTCTCCCGTGGACTCTCCCCTTCTCTTCTGACAGTCCTGCCATGCCACTGATACGACTGCTTAGGGAAGAAATGAAGGAAAGCACTGATTCTAACAGTGTCATCCTTCCTTTCACTGGAAAGTGTGTGTGTGTGTGTGTGTGCACGCACGTGCACACATGTATATATGTGTATATTTTTGACCATATCTGCCTCTACACATGGAGGCCAGAGGTTGATGTTGGGTGTCTTCCTCAACTGTTCTCCACCTTGTTTTTTGAGGCAGGGTTTCTCGTGGACCTTGTCACTTTGGCTAGACTGGCTGGCCAATGATCTCCAGGGATGTGCCTGTCTCACCTCTCCGAAGCACCGGGATTGTTACTGAGTGGAACAGTGGTGCTAGTGACCTGACCTCAGGTCCACATGCACTTCATTGACGGAGGCATCTCCTGGCCCCTGCATTCTATTTTTTGAGAGTTATTTCTCAAGGAACCTGAAGCTCATTGATCTAGCTAGACCGGCTGACCAACATGCCCCAGGGATCCTCCGGTCTCCCTGCCAGTGCTGGGGCTACAGGCATGCACCACCACCTTGACTAGGGCACTGAGGTTCAAACTCAAACACTCACAGACCGAGCCATCCCAGCAGACCCTGAAGGTTTAAGTTCTTATTGCATTAATTTTTAAGTTAACAGAATGAATTTCATTACTTGTGTCATTTTCACATCTATGTCATCATACTTTGCTGGATCCCCTTGGATACAATTTAATTTTCATTCCTCTTGGACATTTTGTTTTATCCATTTTTTGAGTCAGGGTCTTACGTACCAGACTGGACTGGAATTTTCTGTGTTGCCCAGGCTGGCCTCCTGTGTGTTGGGATTACAGGCAAGAGCCACTATACTTTTCTTAAATACATTGATGTGTACCCTTCATGGAATTCCGTCACATCCCAGTGAAATCCAAAATCCATCCAAAGTTTACCAAGTGACGTGTGTGATCTGGGCCCTGGCTGTTTTCCATCCAATCTCTGTACTCAGCTCTGCTCCAGCCACTCTGACCTCCTTGATCCTTCTCCATGCCAATCAAACCCTTGCACCAGGCCACTGTACTTGCTGTTTCTCATCCATGGTTCTCTCTAGAAATCCACGAAGCTTCTGTTTCTCATTAAGTAATTGGATTTCCTCTTGTCTATTTTGTCTGCTAAGAGGCCTTTCTTCCCTATCTAAAGGAAGGTCTCTCTATCACTGTTATCTCTGGATCCTGTTTTATTTCCCTTAAAACCACATTATGAGGCATTTTTTCCTTTTTTTGAGGCATTTTTAATATTTATCATTTATATATTAATATGCAACACACTTATCTTTTATTGTTTATATATACTACACGAACCTGATGTGCAAGAGAATACACTTTGCTCACTACAAAATTCTCTGCACCTAGAGAGGTGGCTGCTCCTTGTATTTTTGTCAAATGAGTGGATTTGGAGATTCAGTAAATGTGAAGTACCCTATACTACTGTTTATTTAACGTGGTGGGGGTGGCTTTCACATGTGGATTTTTAATGTTTTTTTCTTTTCTACTGGTTGTTTTTTTTTTGTTTGTTTGTTTGTTTTTTGAGACAGATCTCTCACTTTGCAGCCCAGACTGATCTCAAACTCAGGGCAATTGTCCTGCACTCTCCCAAGTGTTGAGACCACAGATGTCACTAACTACATCCAGCTGCAATTTTTTTTTTTATTTTAACAATGGACTTATATTACCTGTGTACCAAAAAACTAATCAAGATACCACACAGGTAGATATCGTATAAATGAATTCCAACAGAAATTGGGCAAATCTATAAAACAGATTTTTAAATAGATACACAGCATAATCATTAAGATAAGCCATGGCTGGAATCTCTTCCCCAACATTTGGTAGCACTGTGATCCTAAAATATATATTTCAATGCCTAAATTTCCTCAGCTGGACAGTAAATTTCCTGAGAACAGTAACAGTGCCTCCCTCAGAAAGTTGTTTTAGGCGAGCCCTTATGTGTGTAACCCGCTTCGTACAATGCCTGGCATGCAGTAAGGAAGGATTCCATAAATGGAAGCTCTTATAAGAATCTATACCAGTAGGAATAAGAGATGTTGGGACATACCTAGCCCTCAAGAGTGACATCAGAGTGGACCACCACATCATCATTGCGCTTCCATGTGGGCCTCTGAAGCCCAGAGAGGGGATGTATCTTTCCAGAGAAGGCAATTTCGACGTCCCAGAAGCATCAGAATAAAAAGGACCCTCTTCACCCCTCAAGTCATTCAGTCTGGGTAATCCACGAGTGGTGTGGCACGGCCCGGGCTCGCCATCCTCCAGCCCAGTGCCTGGGCAGCCTCAGTTTCCTTGCTTGCAACAGAACTGGAATGGAACTGTTAAGAAAAAAAATCCAGACTGAACCAGCCGAGGCCGCCTTAGCGCATGCCACTGGGACGCCAGTGGCGACGGGGAAAGTGACAGCAGGTCAGACTTCAGAGCCCAACGACTAGCAGCCAGGTATCATGCTCCCCATCCCGGGGCGGCGCCACTGGGACCCGCCCGCCGCCTGACTGGAGGAGGCGGGACAGCCTCGGCGTGCTGGTGGCTGAGTGACACGGGGCCGCGCACGTGATTCGGGACCGCGCACGCAGGCCGTGGCGCGCACGCAGAGTTTGCACAGCGCGCGCAGCGGCGGGCTCTTCGGTGCGGAGGTGCGAGACGTGGCGAGGTGAGGCGTGGGGCTGAGCGGCGGGAGCGAAGGCACGCGGGGTCACGAGGTGCGGGCTTGCGCTGCGGGGCCACGCGGTGGGGCAAGTTGTCGCGGCCTGGCGAGTCCCGAGCCCTTCCCCCCTGCGGCTGGCTATGAGGCAGCTCGGTGTTCCCGGCTGGGCGGTGGAGCGCGGCCCCGGCCCACCTGACCCGCCGAACCCCCACGTGGGTCTCTGCGAGCCAGTGTGGAGCACCGTTTTGGAGCCGAGGCCCCGGTATACAGTGACTTGCCCAAGACCATGCAGCTGTAAGGGTGCTGTCTGCACAACTGCCAAGCCCGCGATTCCCCTGTGCTCCTCATGGGGTCCTGCCCCTCGGTCACTTCCTCGCTCCCTCTAGTAATTAATTTAAATGTAGCCCATCTCTCAAGAATGTTAGTGTCCCTGCGTGGTCTTTTAAAGAAGGAGAAGAAGGAAGATTTTGATTTTTGCAGCATTGTGCTTTGCGACGTGAAGTGTTTTGTCAGAACGTATTGTAGCATCTTTGATAGTGTAAGGGGCTATTTGATAAGGCCCTGCTGTTCACCAGCCTGTAAAAGCACTGTGCAGATACCCCAATCTTTAGCGCTTTTTTTTCTTGGGAAAAAACTGTCTGTCAGGAGATTGTTAGGATTCCAAGATAGAGTCCACGAACTGTGATTCCATTCGGTACCTGGCATATGGATGTTGGCTATTGTTTTATTCCTGGGTATATAATATGCCTTTGTTAAATACATTTTTTTTAAATTTTTTTTTTTTAGGCAGCCTCATATATCTTGGGCCAACCTTGAACTTAACGTAGCCAAGAATTTCCTTGAACTCCTGATCCTCCTGCCTGTACCTCTGGAGTACTGAGTTTACTTGCTTATTGGATGTTGGAGTTTGAATATAAAGCATCCTTTATGCTAAAACACCCTATAGTTAGCTATTGAGCCCACAACATTCTTCTTCAAAGACCCACTTTTCTTGGAACTATATAGAGGAAAAACTCACCCCTACCCAAAGTAGCCAAAAAATTGGCCCTCAGCCTTATTATCAAAGCATTGCATATTCTTTGTAGATCAGTCCCCAAGCTAAAACTGTCAAAGTGAAAAAACTATTTCAGGAGAAATGAAGGTAAACTAACCTTTTAGAAAACTAACATTTATTTGTCCAAATTGATGTGTGCTTTGTTTCGGTTTGGGTGGTTGGGTTTTTTTTTTTTTTTTTTTTTCCTCCAAGACAGGATTTCTCTGTATAGCCCTGCCTGTCCTGGAACTCACTCTGTACTTTAGGCTGCCTCTGGTTCCTGAGTGCTGGGATCAAAGGTGTGCACCACCACTGCCCAGCTTGTTTTGGGTTTGGAATTTGAAGTAGTCCAAGATAGCCAGGGACAACATTGAAGCCCTCCTATTTCTACCTCCTGTTTAAAGGAGTAAGTTACTGATCAATATATGTTGGGTAGGATTCCTTAATTTCCAATAATAAAGTTCAAATTTATTTTTTGAGACAGGGTCTCACTATGTAGTCCTGGTTGGGTCAGAACTCTCCATGTAGACCAGGCTGGTCTTGAACTCACAGAGACCTATTTTCTTCTGCTTCCTGGGTGCTAGGAGTAAAGTTGCATACCACTTCACCAGCAAGTTCCAGATTTTGTAAGGAGGGAGTACTTTAAATTCTGTGAATGAGGAGGTATGAGTGTTATGGTTGACAACCACACCATTGTCTTGTCAGTTTACCAAAATAAACCTTGGAATGGTTTTCTGATCTGTGTGGGTCTTCTCTTTGTTCATAGGGGATTGTGAAATTGTTAATCTTTGGCAACTTCTGAAGTCTTAAAGCTCTGTATCAAAGAAGATCAAGCGCAGTCTCTGTCAGCTAGAGGATGGACCGTTTGGGTTCCTTTAGCAGTAAGTACAGTGGGACAAGGGGACAAGTCTCAAGTGACGATGAATAGCCAACTAAAGTAGGGGATGATCAGGGAAGCAACGCCTTTGAAGTTGAATGATAATGCCTGAAGGAATTATGAATAGCACGTAAAAGTAAAATCAGGCCATACCTGTCTGTTGTTTGCCTCCTGAATGTGACATAGCTTCATCACTTTAGAATAAAGCCACGCTGAGTAGCCTCGCCACCATAGATTGATCTGTTAAATAAACATGTTTACTTTGAGCCCAGGGTTTCATGTAGATTGGCCAGCCTGGGACTGGTTTTGTAGCTAAGGATGGCCTTGAACTACTTATTCAAGTGCTAGAATTTCAGACGTGTACCATCATTGGATTTCAAAGAAAGAAAAATCACAAAACTGGCCAGTGTACACGCAGACACATACACACATGTTGCACAGTCACAAAGTAGATGTTCATTAGTAAGAACCAGAAGTGTGTTTTTAGGATTTGTTTGTTTTATCAAAGGCACTCTGTATTTTCCCTGCATATATTCAGAAAGTTAGAATCTTTGACACATCCAGTTAGTTGTACATTTTCATTTTACTAACGTTCCAAGTGTAAACTGAAAGTACTCCCACCTCTTTCCTTTCAGGACAGGGTTTCTCTGTGTTACTGAATTGGCTGTCCTGGAACTCTCTGTAGATCAGGCTAGCCTCTACTTGGTAATGTGTCTGCCTCTGCCTCCTGAGTCTGGGATTAAAGGCCGGTGCCACTCCCTTCCCACTATTCCCACCCTTTAAAACAACTGTTAGGGCCTGTTGTGTTGGCACATGCCTTTAATCCCAGCACTTAAGGAGGCAGAAGCTAGGCGAGCTTTGTGAGTTCAAGACCAGCCTGATCTACATAATGAGTTCCAGACAAGCCTGGGCTGCATAATAAGATCCTGCCTAAAAATCAAACAAACAAACAACCCCACAAATAATAATAATGATTTGTGGTTTTGTTTATCTATTCCTAAATTCCTACCTGTCCTGTTTCCCCCAGTCCTGCTGCAAAGGTTCAAGCTTTGATTGTTTTTCTCATCTGTAGTGAGAAGTTACATATTACTGTAGTTTTCACTTTTATTTCTCCTTATGAGCAAAGGTAAATAATCTTCCCCCTGTTAAAGACCATTTTTATCTCTCTCCTTCCCAACTCTGTTTTATATTGTTGCTCTTTTTTTTTTTTTTTGGTTTTTTGAGACAGGGTTTCTCTTTATAGTCCAGGCTGTCCTGGAACTCACTCTGTAGACCAGGTTGGCCTTGAACTCAGAAATCCGCCTGCCTCTGCCTCCCAAGTGCTGGGATTAAAGGCATGCGCCACCACCGCCCGGCTCTCAAGTTCAGATTCTTAAATGAATCTCTCAGCCTCATCTCCCCAGTACTTGGCACTCTAGGAACGCACTACTCACTGTCCCTGGCTTTGTTTTGTTTGGCTTTTTTGAGATAGGGTCTTACTGTGTAGCCCTGGCTGACATGGAACTTAATATGTAGCTTAGGCAGGTCTTGAATCACAGAAATTCTTCCTCATCTTCCCCAGGATTTACAAGTGTGGTCCACAACAACAATGTGGTTCTTTCGTTTTATGTTTTCCTTTGATGGTATGACTCAAACTTGGGGCCTCAGGAATATCAGGAATATCTTTATCTAATAAGAATTTCAGTTGCTAGAGAGAGGCTCAGTGGTTATGATCTCTGGCTGCTCTTCCAGAGGGGCTGAGTTCAAGTACCATTACCTACATGAGGCTCACAACTGTTTGTAATTCCGGTCCCATGGGATCGGACACTTCTTGGTCTCCACCATCACTGCATGTACACGGTGTATAGACATCAATGCAGACAAAACACTAGTACACGTAAAAATCACGATGAAAAATTAAAGAAGAATTTCAGCTTTTTTCTCTCATGAGTTTGCAAATACTTTCTTCCAGTTTACTTGCTTTTTCAACTTTGTGTATAATGTTTTTGTTTTGTAAAGATTTATTTATGTGTCTGAGTATTTGTCTCTGTGAGTTTATTTGTACTACATGTTTACAGGCACTAGTGAGGGCCGTAAAAGAAAGGATTTGGGATCACCTGAAACTGGAGTTAGAGATTTGTGGGTACTGGGAACCAAACCCAGGTCTTCTGTAAGAGCAGTAAACATTCTTCAGCACTGAGCCATACTTCCAACCCTATTTATAGTGGTTTTGCTTTTAAGATTTATTTTTATTTCATTTTTAAAATTTTTATTATTTTATGTGTATGAGTGTTTTGCCTTTTTGTATGTCTGCTACACATACATGCCTGATGCCTTTAGAGATCAAAAGAGGCAGTAACAGATGGCTATAAGCTGCCGTGTGGATGTTGGGAATTGGACCCTGATCCTCTGGAAGAACAGCCACTGATATTAACTGCTGAGCTATTTCTCCAGCCCCAAAGATTTATTTTATTTTATTTTTTCAAGACAGGGCTTCTCTAGGTAGCCCTGGCTGTCCTGGAACTCACTCTGTAGACCAGGCTGGCCTCGAACTCAGAAATCCATCTGCCTCTGCCTCCCAAGTGCTGGGATTAAAGGTGTGTGCCACCACTGCCCGGCTAAGATTTAATTTTTAATACTGTATGTGTGTGTGTGTACACGTACGTACGTACATATGAGTGCAGGTGCCCGAGGAAGCCAGAAGAAAGTGTGAAGATCCCATGGAACTTACGTTACAGGCTGTTGTAGTAACCACTTTAGTCCTCTAGAAGAGGATTATATGCTCTGAACCTCTGAGCCTTTTCTCCAGCCCACTTATAATATTTCTATTGATTTAACCACATTTTTTATTTTTGTTTTTTCTAGGCAGGGTTTCTCTGTATAACCCAGACTGTCCTAGAACTCACTCTGTAGACAAGGCTGGCCTCAAATTTATGTCTCTGCCTCCCAAGTTTTGGGATTAAAGACACGCACCACTATCGCCTGATTAAATTAGTCATATTCTTTTTTTTTTTTTTTGGTTTTTCGAGACAGGGTTTTTCTGTATAGCCCTGGCTGTCCTGGAACTCACTCTGTAGACCAGGCTGGCCTTGAACTCAGAAATCCGCCTGCCTCTGCCTTCCAAGTGCTGGGATTAAAGGCGTGCTCCACCACCGCCCGTCCGTCATATTCTTTTAAAATTTATTTTCTCTGATTTTATTTCATTGTTTTTAATTATGTGTATATTGATATGTACATATGAGTGTGGGTATGGAGGCCAGGTAGAGGTGTCAGATCCCCTGCAGTGGTTGGGAGTTAAATGCCATGAGTATTCTATGGAACATTTATGCTCACACATATATACAAGGGGATAAATAAATGTAGTCCAAATAAATAAACCCTCAAAATCCTTGATCAGTTCTCTGTGCACTCAGTAATTCTAGTTTTAGGAAAATACATGGAGAGTGAGTATGTGTGTGTGTGTGTGTGTATGCTTGAAAGATACTGATAAAGTCACAAACTGCAAGTATCATAAATGTGTAGAGAGCCACTAATAGAGAACTTGTTAGATTAGTTCTAACCTTTTAAACTCAGTTATATTCTTTTCATATTTTTTAAGTCTCTGATTAATTGAAAATGGAATAAGTTAGGCACATGATTTTAAAAATAAGAATAATTCCATAATAAATGGAGTAATTTATAATGAAACAATATAATTTATAGTAAAATAGCAAGTGTATCAATATGTTTTTAAGACATTATTACTGCTAGATTGATGGCACATGCTTGTAATCCCAACATTTGGGAGGCTGAGGCAGAAGGATTGCCTCCAGTCCAAGTGATAGACCGAGGTAGAGAATTAAACCTTGTCATAAAAATGGGGGTGGAAGGATGGTGAGCAGGACATTAAAGCTGTCGGAGACATGAAAAGCCGCTTACCCATAGGTTGAATCACAGCATCTTACAATGAGAAATGAAGGATGAATCAGACTGCTAGTGACTAAGAAATGTTACAGGCCTTAGTAACTTCTGGTCAAGTTCTGAAAAAAAACAGAGTATAACCGCCTCTTGACTTGTGTTCAGTTGTATTAGAATATTCAAATATATTAAAACTGTTAAAATTTCATTAAGGCAGGGTCTCACTAAGCAGCTCTGGGTGGTGTGGATCTCATAAAAATCTACCTGCTTGTTTCCTCAATGCTGGGATTAAAGGCATTCACCACCACATTCTGCAGGCATCTGGGCTGGACTTTAGCTCAGTGACTGCTGTAATCAACCATCTTAACTCAGTCCCCAACACTATCAAAAACAAACATTTCTTAGCGTGTAACATAGAAATAGGTTCTAGGGATTGTAATTGTGAGCTTTGTTTTTCTATCTAGTTGAATACTTAATGAAATAATTGAAAGTTGCTAAGGGTTCAAGTCAGGTTGTTTTGTTTGGTGTGGTTTGCTGCGTAGGAAGGAATATCTTCAGTACTTAACAACCAGAATCCCAGTTCCTATCTGCAAAATGTTCTTAGCGCATCCTACTCATTATAGCAGCAAAAGTCTGCCTTCTTGGATTTTCAGAATGTCTTCCTAGGGATGTAGTTCAGGTTAGGTCATTGATGAAGTAAACTGTTACAAAGGACAGAAAAGGATCAGCAGATGGCTCAAGCCTAAGGACCTGAGTTCAATTCCTGTAACCCATGTGCTGGAAGAAGAAAACTGACTCCCCAAAGTTGTCTTCTGACTTCCATATGCTGCTGCTGCTGTACACACACACAAATATAAATAAATAATTAAATGTAATACAAATAAGTTCGGGAGGATCTATAGTGATGATATGGAACCACTTGAGCCTAGGAGTTCAGGGCCAGTTTTGACAACTTAAAGCCTGTCTCTTGAAAATAAGAATTCAGGGGATTGGTAAAGATTGGCATCTGAGGTTAGAGAGATGGCTTGTTACTTAAGGTGTTCTGTTCTTGTAGGGGCAGGCAGTCATGTGGCCTGTAAATCCAGCTCCAGGGGAACTGACACCCTCTTCTGGCCTCAGTTAGCACCTGTACTCAGATGTATGTGTCACATACAGACATACAAATAGACATAATTTAAAAAAAAAAAAAAACTATAATATATAACACTTATTTTTTTTTTTTTAATCAGAATTGGTAGATGATCAATGCCTGTAATCCCTTCACTTTGGAGGCAGAAGCAGGCAGATGAGGAGTTGAAGGTCATAATTGGAAACTAGCTTGGGCTACATGAGACCCTGTCTCAAAAACAGAGCAAAAGGAGTAAGCTTCAGACAGGACATTTCTTTACCCTGTCAGTTTTTTCCATGTCTTAGTGGTGCCTTGAGGGTGTTTTGTAGCTTTACTGAGAGAGCATGAGAGCTAAACAAAGTAAGTCCCTCACCTCCCTTCCAGGCCTTTGTCCCACATTCCCATGGGCAGTCACAGAACAATGGCTGCTCTAACCTCAGAGAGGCAGGATTTGGGGCAACCTAGAACAAAGGTATCTGCAGTCTTAGGGCTTTGGAGAATTTATATGTGCCCTTTGCCTTCATAGTTCAGAACAAGAGCAGGCCTGCATGCAGCAGTTTGCCTTTTCCTTATTATCTCAAACCTGGACGCAAAGCTTAAATCCCAAATTGGAATTCTTCCAGCTTGTTGAGAAAAAAATTCAAACTTGCAGAGAAGTTGAAAGACCAGGGTTGTAACTGCCTGTGTGCTGCGGCCTAGGTGGAACAATTGTTGACTTTTTGTCTGGTTTGCTTTGTATATGTATGTGTGCTGTATGGGGAATGTGCCCAGTTTTCTTTTCCTTGAGAGAAAGTGAGGTCTTTAAAACTTTAAAACTTCAGTTTGTAAGTTTCTCGTTTCTGCAGGTACCATCTCTCCCTAGACTTTGAAGCGATAGCTTTTCTGGAGGAAGGAACATGCTTCTGTGTAATAGAGTGGTTCTTGTTTGTGTGTGTACAATAAACTCATTTTGCTTCCACATGTTTGTCAGCGCAGTCGGTCTTCAGCCATTCATAGAGTTTTAAACTTAGGTTTGTTTTCTGTATGTTCCAGATGATCCATCTGATAAGCCACCTTGCAGAGGCTGCTCCTCCTACCTCATGGAACCTTACATTAAATGTGCTGAATGTGGGCCGCCTCCTTTCTTCCTGTGTTTGCAGGTAACTCCCTGAGGAGAGGGTGTCTCTCCTGGTCTGTTTTGTGGATACAGAAACTTAGAGTAACTCGGCAGCATAGGACCACCCTGCATGAACTCTCTTCCTATAGGTAGTCTTCCCTGCAGACTTTACTGGGAAGGTCAGGAACAGATGGGTGAGACAGATAGGACTATTCGACAGAACTTCTCATCTTAATGCTTATCACTTTCCCAAGTAAATTGAAATATATTAGGGGTGATACTGGTTATGTGTGCCAGGTACTACTTTAAGTAACTCACTTAAATCAGCCCTAAATCATCATTATAGCGCTGAGAAATGAGTAAGTAAATATCTCCATTTTACAGATGAGACTGAGCCAAAGAAAGCCTAAATAATTTGCTTGTTGGGATTATCAGGTCTTACTCAGTCTAAGACACTTGGTTATAAGAAGCATTGCAGAGATGGCTCACTGAGTAAAGTGTTTGCTGTGCAAACGTGAGGACCTGAGTTTGAATCCCCAGCATCTGTATAAAACCTGGGCATGGTAGCATTGCCTGTAGCCTCATGCTGGGGAGGGCGTGGAGGAAGTACGGGGGCCTTGGGGGTTTATTAGCCAGCCAGACTAGCTGAATGACAGACTCTAGGTTCAATGAGAGACCCTGTCTCAAAAAATAAAGTGGAAAGTGATAGAGGAAGACTCCCAATTGTGGCCTTTGTAAGCTGTGCATAGGTGAGTGCACCTACAAACACACATGCACATACACAGCATCCAGTTCTAGACATGTTAAAATGTAAAAAAGTGATCCCCTTTGAGCTATAAAAGTATATATTAGAATACCAGCACTCAGGTAGAGTCAGAGACAGGCAGATCTCTGAGACCGAGGCCAGCCTCCTCTACAGAGTGCCAGGACAGCCAAGGGTACACAGAGATACACTGTCTTTTAAAAAAAAAAAAAAAAAGATTTTTCAAAAGATTATATAGTGGGCATGGGGTGCATTTTGGGAGGATGGGTAGGAGGAAGGAAGATGAAGCCGGCCTGGACTATATCGCAAAACTCTTCTCAGTACACCAAAAACAAGAGACCCCCCCAAAACAAAACTCTTCTCAGTACACCAAAAACAAGAGACCCCCCAAAACAAAACTCTTCTCATACACCAAAAACAAGAGACCCCCCAAAAAACAGTGGTTTTAAGACTACAGTATATATCCATCAGGTTGGTAGTGGCAGTAAAGGCCTGTAATTTCAGAACTTGGAAAGTGAAGACAGGAAGAGGAGGACTTCAAGGCCTGACTGGACTACTTGAAATACTTGAGTTCTTGCCTCAAGTAAGACAAAAGACGAAACAAAATAAACAAAAAATTAGAGCGTCTTCAAACCATCTTTTGTCTTTTTTTTTATTGTAGTTAGTTTATTAATTTATTTACTTTTGGTGTTTTTTTCCTTGCCTCGAGTTTATTTGTAAAAACAGCATAGGACACTGGCCATCTGCTAATAGTGTGTAGGCAGGGGTGTCCCTGCAGTCCATCTGTCTTCACACTGGCGGGAGCCTTTTCTATGGGGCCTTCACAGGGGCATGGGCACCTTTGGGAGCCTTAGCTAGAGCTGTGGCCTCTGCCTTGGTTTGAACCTTGGGCTTTGGTTGGGAGAGCCTACGACCCTTGGCCGTGTAGCTTCGAATCTGCTTCTCAAGCTTGGGGTGCGATGAAAGCCAGGCAGCTGAGTTTGCAGCTGGGGCCCTTTGGCATCTTGAGCTTGACCTGAGGCTTCACAGGGGGCTTGATGGCCTCTGCGCGTGCACTCACTGCCTTTGCATTGTTGGCCTACATCACCTTCAGGCCTTTCTTGTTGTGCTTCTTGGCAAAGCCCACGTTCCTCAGAGCTTGGGGTCAACCCCCTTAAGAGATTCGTAGCTTTGTGACCAGGATTTCTTGATGCCATTTCTGTGCCATTTGTGTGGTATGGTTCTTGGACTAGGCCATGTCTGCACGGTAACCAGCAGCTCCCGCAGCACTTAGGACTGGAAGAGAACTACTTTTGGTGTTTTAATATAGGGTCTCTCCTAGCCCTACCTGTCCCGGAACTTACTGTGTATGTAGACCAGTCTGACCTCAAACTTGGAAAGATCCTCCTGCCTCTGCCTCCCAAGTACTAGGATTAAAGGCATATGTTACCATGCCTGGCTTTTATTTTTATTTTTAAGATTTATTTATTTGAAGTATATGAGTTCAGTGTAGCACTGGATCCCATTATAGATGGTTATGAGCCACCATGTAGTTGCTGGGAATTGAAGTCACAACCTCTGGGAGAGCAGTCAAGTACTGTTAACTGCTGAGTCCCCTTATTTTGATTTTTAAAGGCATGGTCTCTTGTAGCCTAGCACACCTAGAATTGGCTATATAGCTGAGTGAGGATGACCTTGAACTTGATTCTTCTAGCTCCACTTCCCAAGTACTGGGGTTGAATCTGGTGCTGTGTATGCTTAGCAAGTGCTCTACCAACTGAACCTCACCTCCAACCCTAAGGAAGTACTTTTTAAAGTAGCTCTTAGTAATTTAACTTCTTTTTTCTTCACAGTGTTTCACTCGAGGATTTGAGTACAAGAAACATCAGAGTGATCATACTTACGAAATAATGGTAATGGCGACATTGAAACTTTCATTCCTTTTTCAAGTATTTAGACTGAGAACTAAGTCTCCTTCTCCATGTATCTCTGTCCTTTTTCTCTTCTGAATTTGATAATTATTTAGTAGCCTTTTTAGTTCTTTGTAAACTATTAAACTATTTAAATATAAAAATGGCTGGAGAGATGGCTCAGCAGTTAAGAGCACTGGTTGTTCTTCTAGACAACCTGGGTTCAGTTCCCAGCACCCACATGGTAGCTCACATCTGTCTGTAACTGCAGTTCCAGAGGATCTGATACCCTCATACAGACATACAGGCAAAGTACCAACACATATGAAGTTTAAAAGCCCACTATAATAATGAAGAACCCTGTTACAATAAGTAAGCAAATAGACAAGCAAACAAACAATAGATTGACGTAGCTGGTCGATGTGGCTCCTGCCTGTAAATCCAACTTTTAGGAGGGTTGCCATGAGTTCAAGGTGAGCGAGGAATGTAGTATAAGACCCTGCGTGCTGGTTTGCATGAGTGGCCCCAGGCATTTGAGCATTTCATCTCCATAACTTTTCTGTTGCTGTGATGAAACACCATGGCCAAGGTAACTTATACAAGGAAGGGTTTATTTGGGGTTACAGTTTCAGAGGGATGGGAGTCCATCCATCATGTTGGGGATCATAGCTGGAGGCAGGCAGGCAGGCAGGCCTGGCACAGAAGTACCAGCTGAGCTCATATCCTGATCCACAAACGGGAAGCAGAGAGATGGATATGACAGAAACTTTACGCACACCTCCAGTGAGAAACCTCTTCCAACAAAGGCCATGCCTTCTATTCCTTCCCATACAGCAACCAAATAGGGACCGAATACTCAGATGTCTGAGACTTACAGGACTCATTTTCATTCATCTACCATACCATCTCAACAAACAAACCAACAAATAATAGGCTGCAAAGATGGCCTGTCAGTTTTAAGTGCCAGCTGTTCTTGAGGGCTAGGATTCAGTTCCCAGCACTGATTCTGGACAGCACAACTCCCCATAACTGTAGCTCTAGGGAAACCTGATACCCACTTCTAGACCCCATAGACACCTCACTCATATGTGCACAGAAGTGTGTGTACACAAATCCATTCGCACACACATAACACATCATCATCATCATTGTTAAAAGTAAAGTAAATCTTTAAAAAAATCAAGATAAAAAGAGTCTGAAGAGACAAACTGAATAATAGACCAGAAAAGACTTGACTCTGATTGAGTAATGGCATTGCCACCTTTAAAGAAAGAGTGCTGCCACTCTCCCAGCCCTGGCCAGTTCAGTAAGCCAACATGGATAACAGAACTTCGCCTGAAGTGCCAGAGATCAAATCCAAAGTCAGGGGAAGTTCTGTGTTTTCAGAGCACTCAAAACAACTAAAACAAGTTTTCGACACACCCTCTGGTACAGTTTTTCTTTCAGTAGTAATTTCATAGTGTAGGTTAATCATTTGGCAATGTATTGGTTTCCTACAGTTGCTGTTATAAATTATGAAAAATTAAGTAGCTTAAGACAACACAGATTCATTATTGCACAATTCAGCAGGTCAGCAGAGCAGTGGGCTTACTGGTTTGTGGAAGGTCTTGAGAGGCAGAAATTGAGGTGTTTGGCCAGCCTGGGCTTTTATCTTGACACCTGGCCTGGTTGGGAGAATTATTCTTGGTTCATTCAGATCATTGGCAGAATTTACTGAGGTTGAAGCATTGGTGCCTCTGTTTTTTACAGGCTAGCTGGCTTTTGGCCAGAATTTGTTCTTGGCATTTAGAGGCTGCCTGGCTCCTAGCCCCCTTTTGCCATATCTAAAGCCACTGACACTGGAAGCCCTTGAGGCCTTCTGATAAAGTGCTTGAGCCTTTAACCTCCTGACTTATTCTGATTACTCTAATTCTTCTGCCTTCCCTTAATACTTACAAGATTTTTTAAAAATTTAATATTTTATATGTTTTGGCTGCATATATATCTGTGTGTTCCTGGAGGTCAGAAGAGGATGTCAAATCGTCTGGACAGTTGTGAATCACAATATGGATTCTGGAAATTGAACCTATGTCCTCTGGAAGATAGCCAGTGTTCTTAACTACTAAACAATCTCTCCGGCTCCTCTCTAATACTTTTAAGGACTTGTATAATCTCATTGGACTCACTTAGATAAACTAGATTTGTCTCTCTACTGTGCTACTTGGTAGTAATTTTAATTCCATATGTAGAGTGCTTAATTGTAAATAATTTTACCTGCAATGCCTAGTGCTTGGTTAAAGAAGAGACAGGAATTTTGGGAGAAGTGCAGAATATGTTTAGAATTCTGCCTACTATGTAATTCACAGCATACTTATGTGTGTTTTATAAAAGATTAGAAAGAAGCTGGGCGTGGTAGTGCATACCTTTAATCCCAGCAGTTAGGAAGCCGAGATAGGTGGATCTCTGTGAGTTTGAGGCCAGCCTAGTCCTGGGTTCCATCCTTACTGCCACATAAAACCAGACATAGTGGTACACAGAAAGGACCTGTGAGTACTTGGGACATAAGGTAGAATGAATGATCAGTAGTCAAAGGTCTTTCTCATTTTCCACATTGTAAATCGGAGGCTAGCCAGGGCTACATGTGACCCTGTTTCAAAAGCAAAGTAAAACAAAAGCATTCAGAAAGAAAATCAACAAGAATTTGATCATTTGTTGGCTCCTGCTAGTGTACCTGCACCTTTAATACTAGGAATTATGTTCTAGACTAAAATCAAAGAAAAGCAGCTAAAAGAATTTTGGGAGAGCAACTAGCTGCCTTTTTTTTTTTTTTTACATTTTCCTGTCTCTCCTTTTAAAAAATATTTATTTTTATTATTTTTGATTCTGTATTGTTTTTATTATTTTTGCTTGCATGTGGGTATGTGCATGTGAGTTCAGATGCGAGCTCAGGCTAGAGACATCTGATCGTTTGGAGCTGGAGTTAGAGTTACGAGCCACTTGCCATGGGTTGGTAACCAAACTCAGACCCTCTGAAAGAGCAGCAAGTGGTCTTAACCACTGAGTCATTTCTCTGGCCTGCAGCCTCTTTTTAATTTTTAAGGTTTTTTTTTTGATGCAGGGTCTCTCATGTAGCTTAGGGTAGCCTCAAACTTGTTATGTAGCCAAAGACAGCTTTGAATCCTGGATCTTCTTACCTCTACCTCCAAGGGTAAAAAAAATAAATCTCATATTAAATATAAATAAATTTATAAATAAATTAAAAATAAATTTAAAATTTTTAATTTATTATAATTTAATACATTTTTATTTATAAATACATAAATTTCCTATTCACTAATTGGAACAATAACCAAAATGTTCTCCCTTTTGCCAGTTGTACATTGAATGGAGGGTTGGAAAGTCAGTCAGAGCAGCTTCGGATTTGAGTTCATTTCACCAAAGTTACTATATCTTCAGAAAATTGATTCACTTTTTCAAATCCACATAAGAACATCTAGAATCAGATTTTGTTATTTATTTTATTTATTTTTATGGTTCAGGGTTTAGATCACATGCTACTACTGAGCTACATCTCCAGATTTATTCATTTGAAATGGTAAAATAACGCCTTAGGAGATAATTACATAGCTTGGGTAGTTTGTAGTCTTGGTCAGCCACTGGAGGAAAGTGGACTATGAGCTCTCCTTTGCTATTGCAGGCACCACGTCTTCCACACAATGCTAAACAACACTTAGTTCTTACTAAATCATCCTTTCTCATATGCTCACCACCCATACAAACACCTTTCCGTGATCTGAACTTAGGAGAGCCTCTGGGGACTTCTGATACTCCCTAGCTTTTATTAGCCAATCTTAGCTGTTGCAACAGATCTTTCCTTCTATAGAAGTGATGACCAGCTTTTGGCTTTCTACACTCTAAGCCTCTAACGTCTTGATTCTTTGCAGCATGAAGCATCTGATAGCTGTAAATGGTTTCAGTACTTTTCTCATCTCACAGTGCTGTGTTTTCTGGAGTTACTCATGCTCTGGTGGGTGGTGCATTAATAGATTTCTGAATTCTGTAGTTATTTTTGTCTTATAACTCTTAGGACATTGAGCAAGAGAAGGCAGCTCCTCTACCACACCCTTTATGACAGTGATTCTTAAACTCTATTTCCTGGGAGCTTCATAGAACTGTAGATTTCTAGGTCCCATTGTTAAGAGATTCAGACCCACTTTGGGTCAAGGATTTGAATGACATTAAACATGGAAACAGAAGAGAAGGAGGAGGAAGAGGAGGAGGGAGAAGAAGATGACAAAGATGCCTCCACTGCTGCCCTCCTCCCCCTTTTTTTCTTCTTTAAGTCTAGTGTTATTCAGAAAAGCCTTTTTTCCCCCTTCTATACTGTGGAAAGTTTGTATTAGAATATAAGTTGATAAAGGGTAATCAGTGTTCTAAGATGATAGGCCTTTTAACTAATGTGTGACTTTTCATACTTACATGTCTTTATGGTGCTCGCCAGGTTGAATGTAATTGGTATGAGTTTAATATGCACGTGGACTCTGAAATTTCTCTCTCAGATCTCATAATAAGCTCATATGGTAGACTTAGATCAAAATATGTTGCTCGTTAATACTGTGATTTTACTAATAGAACAGATTTTACAGTCACCAACAGAAGCTATAGCAAGTTGTAAATGCCTATGGAATCAAAAAGCTCATATTATTTTTTTGTTTTACTCTTCTTGTGGAAACTTTCAGACATACACGAAAGCAAATAGTGCTTAGTTCTTTATTTTATAGTTGCTGCCTGAAAACTTTGTGGCTTAAAGTAGAAACTGCATTTTTACCTCCACAATTGCTATGGTTCAGGATTTCAGATGAGGCCCAGAGCAGTTGGTCCTCAACTCTGCATCCTGGACTTGTAAGTCCCAAGTGCCTTTTCATAGTCCTCTGGCACCTCATTATAAGGGCAGCATTTTACTTTTCCTAACTGCCACTCAACCCAAGACCAGATCTGCATTGTCTCCAGCCCACTGCCCTTCATGAAGCCTCTACGAAGTCTTCACCACTACAATTGTATGATTGTAATTAAAGATTGTAAGTATTGGAGCGATACTCCATTGCATATCCATCTCCTTTTTATGATCCCCTTGCACATTGCCCAGATTGGGAGCTCTTATGAGTAAAATTGTATTGCTTTCTGTATTCATATATTTTCATTCTTCCTGAGTAAATAACCCAGGTATAATGAGTACCGTGTTTACTTGGTGGCTTAATATAAAAATAGAAGCTACTAAGCCTTAAGTCACTGGCCCAGCCATCTTAAGTGAGGATTCTGGGTTTATCAGTAGGAACATTGAAACCATGTACCTCCTAGAGTACTTTCCACTTTTCTGTCACCAGCTTTTTTTTCCAAGATTTATTTATTTTTATGTTATGTGTATGGGTATTTTGCCTGCATGTATGTCTGTGCACCATGTATGCACCAGAGCAATTGGTGCACAAAGGCCAGCAGGTGCTAGATCTTCTGGAACTGGAGTTGCAGTGGTTATGAACTGCCATGTGCATGCTGGAAGTCAAACCTGGTTCCCTGGAAGAACAGCCAGTGCTTACCACTCAGCCATCTCTCCGTCTCTTAGGTATTACTAGTCCCTTTCCATGGTCTTTGATCACTTTGCAGAATCTTTGATTACTAAGCGATACTCCATCTCCTTTTTATGATCCCCTTGCACATTGCCCAGATTGGGAGCTCTTATGAGTAAAATTGTTGTAAACGTTCTTAGGTATTGCTTTCTGTATTCATATATTTTCATTCTTCCTGAGTAAATAACCCAGGTATAATGAGTAGGATGTATTGTTGAACTTTCAATGAAATGGCTAGAACATCTTCCCACATGGTTGTTTATAGTACACCTGTTGATTATTTTACATACTCACTAACATTTGGCATTATCATCTTATATATCTTGGTGGATATATATAGCATAGTGTTTTGTTTGTTACCGTTTTCTGAGACAGTCTCACTGTGGGACCTAAGCTGGCCTCAAACTCACAGTGGTCCTGCCTCAGTCTCAAAAGTGCTAAAATTTAGGCAGGTACCACCGCACACTCCCCACCATTGATTTATTTGTTCCTTTTAATTTTTATTTTTAATTATGTGTATGTACATGTGTGCCCACAGAGGCTAGAAGTGTCAGATGCCCCTAGAGTTGGGATTACAGCACTTGAGAGCTGCCCAATGTGGATGATGGGAACCAGACTCAGGACCTCTGCAATAGCGCTGGAGTTCTTAAAGTCTGAGTCATTTCTCAGCCCCTGATCTCTTCTTGAGTTAAAACTTTATTATTGAATTATTTTCCAGGTAGAGTCTCTCTGTATCCTTGGCTAGCCTAGATTTGCTGCATTGGCTTAGGCTAGCCCAAATGTTCTATCTTGATGCCTCAGCCTTCTAATTGCTGGGATCACAGGCATTTGCTGCCATACCCACTTGACATTATTCTGTTGGCTTGTTTGAGAAAAGGTCTCCCTTACTGTATAGCTCTAGCTGGCCAGGATCTTGCTGTGTTGACTAAACTGTCCTGCCTTTGCTTTCTTGGTGCTGTGATTATAGCTGTCTGCCATCACTCCCAACCAGCTTGTTTTGAGAGAAGCATAAAGTCCACACATTTCAGTCTTCTTCTTGCTTCCCTTTTGCATATCTTTTATTCTGTGTGGTTCTTTTATCTCTTTGGGGTTTTTTTTGAGACAGGGTCTCTCTTTGTAACCTTGGCTGTGTAGTCCTGGAACTTACTCTGTAGACTAGACTGGCCTAGAACTTACAGAGATCCACCTGCCTGTGCCTCCCAAGTGCTGGAATTGAAGCACCATGCCTGACTTTTTTTTTTTTAATTGATTTCCTTTAAGTTTGTGTGTGTGCACTCACGAGTGTGTGCACGTCCCTATACATGTACACATGTGAAGCAGGTGCCTGTGGAGGCTAAAGCTGTTAGATCTCCTGGAGCTGGAATTACAGGTTCTTAGCTACCTGACATAGGTGCAAGAAATCAAAGTGTGGTCCTCTAGAAGAGCAGTGTGCACTCCTGATTGATGAACCAATAAATATTATCACCCATAATCACTATGTAACACAGCCAGAAACATTTATTCTGTTCAGAAAAAAAAAATTAAGCATAGCTATGTTTTACTAGAAACTGTCATAGCTGACAGAGGTAGGCATGAAGTAGAAAATAATAATACATCTCAGGGGAAATAATGTATCTGATGGTGACAGTCTTCGTTTGTGTGGAGGGGCATGGTGATGTTTACACATGTGCGTGGTGATACACATGGGCATGTGTGCACACCTATATATGGGGGCCAGAACTTGACACCAGTTGTCTCCTTTGACTTGGAGACAGGGCATCTCACTGAATCTGGAATCAGTGATCCTGCCTTCTTCTCACTGGGATTACAGATGTGCACCGCCACATGTGGTGCTGGCTTTTTAAACCACGTACTGTATAGTTGAAACTCATGCATGTCATTCCTATCCCTGTTCCTAACCAAATCTGTTTTTCTCCTTAGACCTCAGACTTCCCTGTTCTTGATCCCAGCTGGACAGCTCAAGAAGAAATGGCCCTTTTAGAAGCTGTAATGGACTGTGGCTTTGGAAATTGGTAAGAATTTAGTACTGAGTATTCCTATTCTCATAGGCCCAGCAACCACTGTAGAAACATAAAAGGAGAGAGCTTAGAAACCTGCTGCTTCCCTGATGGCCAAAGATTCAGAAACAAGTTCTCATCCATGTACACCTCTTCTGGCCTGGAACATCCCAGAATGCACCATGCTTATTGGTTTCACGACTGAGCAGTTCTCATAGGTTACTTTGGTTACATCAACACCAAGATTGTTCTTCCTGAGTTGTAGAGAAGTACAGGTTACTAACATATGTATTATATTGCTCCCTTCTAGTTATACAGATAGTTTTCTGGGCAGTAGGTTTTATTTTCTGGGCAGTAGGTTTCAGATTTATTTCAGTGAATCAGACTTGAGGTGGATAGTCATAGCTGTCCTGAGGTTGAAGTTTCACAGCTCTCTTAACCGAGTTCTGTCCTTAGCTTTCAAACTGCCTTACTTGAACTTGGTGGTATTAAACAGGTATTCTTACTATTGCCCTAGGATGCAGCACCACTTTTAAAATCTATATGTACATGTCAGGGCTTAGGGTGGGAGTTTGCTTGTCTGTGTGTGTGTCAGCTAGAGATTGATACCAAATGTCTTCCTCTTGTTTGCCCTCCAGATTTATGTACTTTTTTAGATAGGGTCTCAGTGTAGCCCTGACTGGCCCGGAATGCTATGTAAACCAGGCTGGCATCCACCTGCCTCTGCCCTCCAAGTGCTGGGATTTAAGGTGTGTGCCATCGTGCCTGGCTTGTATATCTTGCATGTTCCAAGATGCTTTCTGTTGGTATTTTAAAGGCTTATTCTTTATTTACATATTTATTAAATTTATTTGCATGTGTGTCTATATGAACATTTGTCATTGGTGTTCACATGCCAAGGAGGCCAGAAAAGAGAGTTATAGGCAGTTATGAGCCACCGAAGGAAATACTTTTAACTGCTGAGCCAGCTCTCCTGCTGTCTTAGTGAGGGTTTTACTGCTGTGAATAGACACCATAACAAAGGCAACTCTTTTAAGGACAACATTAAATTGGAACCTCCTTACAGGTTCAGAGGTTCAGTCCATTATCATCAAGGTGGGAGCATGGCAGTATGTAGGCAGGTGTGGCAAGGAGAATTGCTGAGAGTTCTACCTCTTCATCTGAAAGCCACTAGGAGAAGGCTGGCTCTCACATGCTTAGGAGGAGGGTTTCATTGCCCACCCCCACAGTGACGAATTTCCTCCAACAAGGCCATACCTCCTAATAGTGCTTCTCCCTAGGCTAAGCATCTTCAAACCTCCACACCTGCCCCATTAAAAATTTTTGTAAGTCACCTTTATTATGGTGTGTGTATATGAGCACATACACTTAGAGGTCAAAGGACAACTTGCAAGAATCATTTCTCTCCTTCCACCTTTTGGAGTGCGAGCTGTTTCCTTTTTTTCTGTGTAGTCCTGGCTGTCCTAGAACTTGGTATATAGGTCAGGCTGGCCTATTCAGAGATCCTCTAGCCTCCATCTCCCAAGTTCTAAGATGAAAAGGCTAAACTACCACACCAGCTCTCTCTTAAAAAGACGTTGTCTTACTCTATATTCCTGCCTGATCTGGAACAGACTACGTGGATCATGCTAGCTTCAAACTCATAGAGTGTGCCAGCTGCTACCTCCTTAGTGTTGTTATTATAGGCATTGTCACCATGTCTGGCTCCAAGGTGACTTCTTATTTACAGCTATTCTTTCTCTAGCCTACCTCAGGGAAATGTATAAATGATGGTGATAATGATTGAAACAAGGTTTCAACTATCCGTCTCAGGCTGGCCTTTGAACTCAATTGTAGCCAAAGATCACCTTGAATTCCTGACCCTTCTGCCTCTGCCTCCTGAGTGTTCGGATTATAGGTATATACCTCATGTCTGGGCTTCATGTGTTCTAAGCAGAAGCACTCAACCAGCTGAGTTACATACCCAGACTAGAAATGTATGATTATTTATAGTCATCTTCTTTCCAGTGGAAAGGAAAGTTTCCTTTATTGCTTCTCTATCTCAAAGTAGAGGAATTTGGGATATCAGTGGTATATCTGTCTCACTGGTTTGCTGACATCTACATGGAGGTATCAGATTACAGATACTGTGTTGATTTGACTGCAAATATGAAATGAACAAACCAAAATTTCAGTGGTCTATATGAGTAAAAAAAGCTCCTCTCTTTCCACATTTCTCTAGGCAGGATGTGGCTAATCAAATGTGCACCAAAACCAAGGAGGAATGTGAGAAGCACTACATGAAGCATTTTATCAATAACCCTCTGTTTGCATCCACCCTGCTAAACCTGAAGCAAGCTGAGGCAGCCAAAACTGCTGACACAGCCATTCCATTTCACTGTAAGTGCCTGCCTGTTTGGGTGAGAGGTAGTCAGCCCATCCTTGGGCTTCTCCATAGCCAATAGAGAGATTTGATGACTTCTGGAAGGGCAGAGCAGTTTGGTATGATGGCTGTTGAGTCAAGGTTATGCTATGGGAAGGAGGAAGCACATCCCAGAGGTCAGAGTTGTAGCCTCCTACTCTGCATCTCTTGGAATATATTAATTAACATTAATGATTGCTTCTGTAAGGTCATACGTCCAAAAGGGGCCAGTCTGTCTATACTGTTATTTGTTAAAAAGCCTTATCATTCATTTGGATCATTGAGAATCAGATGCAGGACTTGCTTACCAGGATTCAGTACTGCCTCTGTGTTAAGTCCAAGGAGTACTTTGTTCTTTTTATTTACTTGGTTATGGCAATGAAGCAACCTTTTTAAATCTTAGGTGCCTGTGGGGATCAGTAGATCTTTTAAGGGTAACCAAAACCTGATGAGTTAACAAACTACTGTCTACCATGGATGGCCCAGAGCACAAGTGACATACATAAATGCTTTCCCATTGGCCTCCTTTTCCTCACTTCTTGGAAACAACTTTGTAGCTGACACCTCAGAGGTTACAGCACCTCCTGTTTGTGTAGTGCTTGGATATTAGCATTCAAGTCCATGTTTGTTCCTAATAGCAACCTAGTGAAATAAATATAACAGATGCTTTTGTGTTACACAAAACTAGGAAATTCAGACACTTTAAAGGGTTGAAAATTTTGTACAAAGTTGTAAAACTTATTTGTTAGGACACGCTGGCCTCAAATTCAGAGATTGGCCTGCCTCTGTCACCAACCTGCTGGTGGTAGTGTTTTATTTTGTGCTGAAACAGAGTTTTTCAAACATGTAGAATTGTAGACTGGTACTGGGACACAGTTTGATTGACTTCCAAATCCAGGATGTTTGACGTCTCAGGTTGATGAGATGTGTGAATTGGTGTGGGTGCTGAGGATCAAGGGAATGGAAGTTGGCAGGATGCTTGGGCTCTGCAACACCGAAGGAAAGATCTGTGTTTTTGTTTTCTTTCACTTTTCATTCATTTTGGGAAAGCAAAAATCAGAGGACCAGGCTATAGGATGGCTCCCATGTCACTCTTTATAAAACCTTTACATTTGGGCTGGAGTGATGGCTCAGCAGTCGAGAGCACTGACTGCTCTTCCGGAGGTCATGAGTTCAATTCCCAGCAACCACATGGTGGCTCACGGCCATCTGTAATGGGATGTGATGCCCTCTTCTGGTGTGTCTGAAGACAGCTACAGTGTATAGGCATATAATAAATAAGTAAATAAACCTTTGGGCCGGAGCGAGCATGGCCAGAGCAAGAGGGAGAAGGGAAGGGGGAAAACAAACCTTTTACATTTATTCTTATGGATTCTTCTTCTCTAATCTGTTTCGGATGTGATACCCCACACCTGTAACCTAGTACTAAGCAGGCTGAGGCAAGAGAATTATGAGTTTGAGGCCACCCTCAGCTTCATAGTGATACCCTTCCTTCATATCCTTTGGCCTTGACTCAGTTGTGTAGCTGTGTGTGACCTTGATCTCCTGATCCTCCTGTTTTTGCCTCTTGGATGCTAGGATTGCAGACGTGTGCCATCGTACCATTTGACATTTTCATGTAAATGTCTTATTAAGAAAAACCCATTGTTTGTTCCAGCTGCAGATGACCCTCCCCGGCCTGCCTTTGATTCATTGCTGTCTCGGGACATGGCAGGATACATGCCAGCTCGGGCAGATTTCATTGAGGTAACAAACACTTGTTTTTAGCATACGATAAGGAAAAACTTATGAGGTTATTATCTCTTACTAGAGGAAGATTAGGATTTTCAGGCCTGTGGAGTGACATTTACTTGTTCCTTTTCCCAATGTGAGCACTCTTACATGTTTAGCAGTGACAGTTCTGAGGGAGAACCAACTTGGTAGGGTACAGTGGTGTTGCTCCCACTGACTTCTTAGGTGTGAAATGTCTGTAGTTGTCATTCCATGGTGAGGGGTTTTCAAAGGTTTGCTGTATCAAAGTTGATAAGCCAAGGACCTTGTGACATTTTAAGCTTTTTCGATTATAAAGTTCCTGTTGCATCCAGACTTTGGTGTTACTGTTTGAAAGAAGCATACAAACATTTTTTGAGTTTTGGATAGGCCTGGGTTGTACCGTGAAAGCCTGTCTCAAAGGGGGGAAAAAGTAGCATAGCTTAGATAGGATATAAACAAAACAAATAGATACAGCTGTCTTCTAATAAAAGTTTATTTCCCAAGCTGAGGGCTGGGTAGTGGTTGTATATACATGTGTCCATTGAAACTCTGTTCCTTACTTAGCTATGGAAGTAAAGAAAATAAACATGGAAGTGGTCATAAGCTCTAACTTGCTATCTGAAGTCATCTGCAGTGCTCTTGGAGATAGGGGTATTAAACTAGAGCCCAGCCTGCCACACCCAAATGGGCGTTTTGCTCACAGCAGTGGGCATGCATAGCTACCCCATAGTCATCCTCTTCCCCGAACTGTCTTTGAATAGACTACTCTGATCTTATTGAAAAGTATAGGTCGTATTAGGACTAAACAGATCCCTCAAAAGGTGGTAAAAGAAAAATGAATTCATGCAGAATACTTGAAGGCCTAATGAAAGATTCTCTTTGGAATGAACACTATTAAACATTTTTAGACAATAGGCTTGGCTTGGCTTCACTCCTAGTATTGTGGTATCTCAGTGCCCTTTTCCTATAACTTTCCCTTAGACCAGTATCTTTGCCCTTTATCTGATTTACTACTTCTTAGCAAATATCTTTTCTTTGCATCCAAAGCAAAGCTATTGTAAAGGCATTACTCAAAACTGATGAGTTTGGGTGTTCTTCTCCTCTAACAGGAGTTTGACAATTATGCAGAATGGGACTTAAGAGACATTGATTTTGTTGAAGACGACTCGGACATCTTACATGGTAACATTTATTTTATCAGAGGCTTATTAAATACAAATGTTGATGACACGGTGCTGGATGCTGGGATATAAGGACTAATAAAATATGTCCCTTGCCCTTAGCAAATTCAGAACTTAGTGGATGGGCTGGTGACACGGCTCAGTGGTAAAGTGTGCTCTAGGCCCAGGGTTGGATTCAGGCACTACAGAAAGCCAAAATCTAGTGGTTAGGTTGCTGAATTTACCTTCTTGCCAAGCTTTGGCCTGTCTGACTCATGATGATACTAAGAATATTGATCACATAATAGAACTTGGGAACTATCTGGTCCCTTGAGGTGTTGATTACATAGCTCTTGCCTCTTTAGGGAAACAGTACACAGACCTTGGATTTCAGTTGTAACTGAAGATACTGTTCACCATCATTTGTTCACACATAGTTAGGAGATGGTCAAGAGTGTACTTTAGATGAAAATTGGGAGTTCTTACTTCTCAGCACTGTTGATTTTAAAGTTTATTATTATTATTATTATTTAGATAAATATTTGTGTGTCTGTGTGTGCGCGTGTGCTTGCATCTGTGCACTTATATCTGGAGGTCAAATGGCAACCTTGGGAGTCATTCTTCAGGGGCTGTCCTATCTTTTTCTTGAGACAGTCTCTCATTCTAGCCAAAACTTGCCAAGTAAACTAGGCTAGATACACAGTGAGCCCTGGGTATCTCCATCTCCCCAGAAATTAAAAGTATATATCACCAACCCCAGCTTTTCTTTTAAGTGGATTCAGGTTAATTAAGTGGATTCAGGCTGATTCTGTCTCCAGCTCCTGGGTGCCGCATTTACTGGAATGTGTCACTTTCCTCCACACTAGAGACCGAGTGTTGTGAACTGTATGATACACAAATGCCTTTAAAGAGAATATTTCAGAAGCACTGGAGATCAAGGGAGTGTCTTCCTGGCCGCACACCAGGGGTACCTTGTTTATGGCTCCTAGCCCTTGCAGTAGCTTTTCTGGCAGCATAACCATGGCTGACTCATGTTGCCCCCAGCAATCTCTCAGAACAAGAAGTAAAGGAGTCCAGGAGCCCCAAAGACCCAGGAAGGAATAAGAAGGAACTTTATCTCTCCACAGTGGGGCACAGATTGGTGGAATCAGGACATTGATTCAAGCTTGGGCTTGCTTCTGAGTCACTGTGGAATCCTGGGCAAGTCCTTGGAGTCCTGTTTCTTTTTGTCCCATATCAGTAAGGAATGACACTGATTCGTCAGGGTGTGCATGTGTCCAGTGGACAATGGTGCGCAGTGCAGACTGGTGTTTTTATTCCATACCATTGCCAATAGGACTGGGCATTAGCAACATTTCATTTAGGCTCCCTCACTCGTAATACTGAAAGGAATTTGGGCTAATGCCAACAAGCTCTTTCTTTGAATCACCCAAAGATTTGTGTTGATTCATGGAATTTATACAATAAAGTCAGCTTCATGGTCTATTATAAAGACATGGGTACAATAGAGTGATAGCTAATTGCATTCCAAGTATACCAGAAGGTTCCTAACATGGGCCCAGGAACGCATGTGCTAGCTATATAGCAATATCTGAGGAAAATAAGGAAGTTCTGAAATCTTGTAAGTGGTACTTTCTCCTACCTTGTTGAAATAAGCTATTACTGATTCAGAAAGAAACAAAAGGACTCATTAAGTCTCTGGTCTTATGACATTGTGAGATTTCCAGATAGATGCTTAGTGAGCCCACTGGGCTCACCTCCTTTCATCTGTGAAAAAATCTGTCTAAATATGCAGACAGCCCCTTTCTTAAATGTCCCAGTGTCCTAAACGTATGGGTGAATCATCTTTCTGGTTACTGTTCCGTAACCCAGGGAAGCTGGAGGCACCAGGCACTGTGCTGAGTCAGGGTTTGCAATGCTTCTCAGGGTTACATGCTAGCATAGTTTGTGCTCCCTCTGGCTGGTTGGTTTTGGACTAACTCTGTAGCCAAGGCTGGCTTAGAACTTGCTCTGTAGATCAGGCCGGCCTGGAATCCTGTTATGTCTGATGTTTTCAAGCACTGATATTTCATTCATTTGCCACCATGCCAAACTTCCATGCCATCTCTATGTGAAAACTTCACTTCATCAAGGTTTCTTTGCCAGCCATGGACCCCTTTTATTCTCCACAGTGTATTTCTTTTATTTAAATGCCCAGCTTTTAGATCTTTAACTGTATACCAGAGGTCCAACTAATCTTTCTGCATTGACTTGTTACTGTCTCTCATTTTATAGGAATCCAGTTGTATATGCATAGGTGGTTAGATAGAAGTGCTATAATAATACTAATATTAATACTACTAATAATAGCGAAGACATATTTCATTTACTGTTTGCCAGGTGCCATTTTAAGTCCTTCACGTGTATGATTTTTTGTTTTCTATTGGGACAGGGTCTTGCTGTGTAACCCAGGCTACTCTCAAACTCTCAGTTTTTCTGCTTTAGCCTACTGAAAGGCTTTATGCACCACTTCACCTAGCTCTTTGAAGCCATCTAACCCTGTGAGTTGAGAGTTATCATTATTTCTGCTTTACAGATAGAGAAACTGGAAAGGTCAAGTAATCGCCTGCTGTATACAAGCAGCAAGTAGCAGAACCATTCCATAGTCTGTTCTTGGCATTATACAATACTGACGAGTTTTTGTTGTTTTGAGGGTGGGTTTTTTTTGGGGGGGGGGTAATGTTTAGTTATATGTGTATGGTATGTGTGTGCATGCGTGTGTGCCATGACACTAATATGGAGGTCAGAGGACAGCTTGCATGAGTTGTTTCTCTTCCACCATGTGAGTTTCAGGGATCAAACTCTGATTGTCAGGTTTGGTGGTATGTGTCTTTACTACTGAACCATCTCAGTGGCCCCTTGTTTTGTTTGTTTGTTTTTGGATTTTTGAGATAAAGTTTTATACTGTATCATAAGCTAGCCTCAAACTTATAGCTGTTCTTCTGTGGTGGCCTTCCAAGTGCTGGGATTAGAAGCGAGAGCCAGTGCACATACGAAGTCCAGTCTTCACATCCTTAATATTTTTGTTGCTTTTTCTTTCCTTGGCTCACATTTGTAGTCTTATGTACCCTCACCACATGGAGAGGTGAGAATAGATAACATTCTCTTTCTACATTCAAAGAAATATGCAAAGTTAAGTAATTTGCCTCTGGCTTCTTGATAACTGACTTTAATCATTAGGTTACATAGGTTCCATTTATAGAATTATTTTGTGCATCTTGGCCAAAAGCTTGCAGGGGCAAATAACTGTTTTGTTTTGTTTTGTTTTGTTTTATTTTTCAAGACAGGGCTCCTCTATGTATTCCTGGCTGTCCTTGAACTTAGAGATTCACCTCCCTTTGCTTCCCAAGTGCTTGTATTAAAGATGTGTACCACCACGCCTGCCCCTATTTTATTGTGTTTTTAAACTATTTATATGTATGTGTGTGCATGATAAGGCCAGAGGAAGATGTCAGGTGTCTTCCTTTATCACTATTAGTCAGGGATCTCTAGAGTCAGAGAATGTATGGAATGTGTCTATATGAAGGGAATTTATTGTAATGACAGTCTGCAGTCCAACTAACCCAACAGTGGGCAGCTGTGAATGGGAAGTCCAAGAGTCTAGTAGTTGCTCAGTCTACTTTTAATTTTTTTAAGATTTATATTTTTAGCCGGGAAGTGGTGGTACACGCCTTTAGTCCCAGCACTTGGGAGGCAGAGGCAGGTGGATTTCTGAGTTTGAGGCCAGCCTGGTCTACAGAGTGAGTTCCAGGACAGCCAGGCTACACAGAGAAACCCTGTCTCGAAAAACCAAAAAAAAAAAAAAAAGATTTATTTTTTTGCAGGGGGACATACACCTTTAATCCATTTTACACTCATTTTATAGAAACAAGGACTCAGTATGCAGAGACAGGAGAATCTCTGAGTTTGAGTAGACCAGGACAGCCAGGACTATGTAGAGACTTATCTCAAAAACCACCATAAAGAGCTTTCTCTTTATTTTTTAAAATTATGTTTATTTGTGTGTGTGCACAGCTATGTCCACACGAGTGCATTCGCCTACAGAGGCTAGAGATTGTTGCTTTCCCCAGAGCTTGAGTTACAAGCTATTTTGAGCTACCAGACATGGAAGCTAGGAACCGAACCATAATCCTCTGCAAGAGCTCTTAACCATTGAGCCATCTCTCCAGTCTCACTCAGACTCCAGTTGAGAATGACCTTGTACCTGACCCTCCTACCTCAGCCTCCCAGTGCTGGGATTACAGATGTGGCTCAGAGAGTTTTGCTTCTTGTGATTGTCTGTCTATGACCCTGCATTAAGGATTTTGATTGGCCTCTCTGCAGTTAAGTCCTCTCAGTTGATTTTCTTGCCAAGCAAGCAGTAAGTGCCTTCTGTCAAGAAAACAGAAACATGTTGCTAGCTATTTTGAACAATGTTAGAAATACATTGCAGTGGGAAGGAGCTGCCTCTGTCTTCTGCCCACTTCTTAAAATATTTTAAGGCCAGCCATTTGGAAACTATCAGTCCCCAGTGTAATCACAGGGCAACTGTTCTTCCCCCAGAGCTGAGATTTCAGGACCTGTGTCAGTGGGTAGATTCTGGGTGGTTCTATTTAATGGTCCCTGGACAGTTTGTCTGGCAACTCGCAGGCCCTCAGAGGTTTCACAGAGCCTGCCTTCTCCTTCTCATCCTGCTCTGCACCTCCCTGGGTTGTTATGCTGTTAAGATCTTGCAGTCTTTGCTGCTGAGTGTGCTTTATAAGGAAGGGGGTCGTTTCCAATACTAATTCTTCTCTGGGAGAATTCCAGCTCTCCTCCCATTTAGGCTGTTTCTTCCCTTGTTGCCTAGAGCCAGTGGCACTGAAGTGATCAGACAGTAGAACAAGTGGTTAGCAGTATTTATAGATTATTTTTGTAGTACAGTCCCAGGGTTACTTCTCTTTTAATTTAGTCATTCCTACACAAGTCTCAGGAAACAACCAAGTAAAATTAGCATTTTATAAAATTACAGAAATGTTTTTATCAAAATTATCTCTAATTTGCAGTGTCCAGGATCTCCAAGATTCTTCTCTTCTGTAGAATATCTAAGTGGATAGGTAGTGAAAGGTTGAAAGGACATAAATATGGGTATTTCCACCATGACGACTTTTGTTCTTCTGTTTGGAATTGTTTCTTCTCAGTCCTTCTGTTCTCATAAGAAACTTCATTATAAACTTTGTATGTGGTCACACTATATCAGAGACTTGTTCCCTTCCCCTTTCCACAGCCTGCCCACCAACCAGCTGTAAAAAAAAAGGCAGAGTGTGGATTTTCCTGGATTATCAGGGCTATCTCAAGTCAAGAAATGTTTCATTCTTAAATATGTAATACAGAGTGTGGTGGCACATGCCCTTACTCGCAGAGCTGGGGAAGGAGAAACAGGTAGGTCTCTGTGAGTTCAAAGACAACTTTCCAGGCTAGCCAAGGTTACATAGTAAGATTGTCTACAAAAAGAAAGTAGGTAGGTAGGTGTTAGGATTACATGTACCACTGTGCCCAGCTAAAATTTATTATCTTGCCCCCAACCTTCCAGAATTGTACAGGGATCAAGACTTTTCTTTGCCTTCATACAATTTAAAAAAAAAATTGCTTATTCTTATGCACCATTATATTGTAAGGGTCCATGATCTGCCAAAGAATGATACCCCAGACTCAAATAGTATGCAGAGGCAAAGAGCATTTTATTCTGCAGAAGTCCAGCATGCTGGGGTCTACCATTTACCAAGATGGAGACACCCAAGTGAGCTTGAAGGCCTGATTTAAAGTACATTACGAGAATTCCTGGGAGGGGTAGGTGACCTTTATCCTAATTGATTGGCTTTATATCTAGGGACATTCCAGAACCCTTGTTGGTGGGGAAGCCCTAGCAACTGTTACTGACCCATTGCCCTTGCCTCAGGCCAGGTGTCAGGGCAGCTTCTGATTGGTGACCTTGGGTTTTTCCAGTAATTGCCTAGACTCTGGAAACAGATCTAGGTCTAGTCTCCTGAACTGCCAATTTGAAGCCTGTCGTGGAGTCAGCCTGTCTCAATATTCTGTTCTCTTACTTCGTTGGTCCTATTTTTCTCCTTTGATCATATAGTTTGATTTGAATAGAAATGTGGGTTTCAAACTGTTCTGTGGAGGGACCTTCAAGGCTGTTGTTGGGAAAGGTACTGGCCTATAGTAGGAGATTTGACTTACTGTGCCAAATAAGATTTTGTTTGAAAACAGTGTTTAAAATTAATAGAACATGACTTATTGCTGTCCTGGGCTAATCTTGAACATGAACAGCTGTATAAAGGGTGAAGATGAGATTGCATTGCTTTTGAATTATCAGCATTCCAGGAGCTGTGGGTTCTAACTTGGAATGAAGCTTACCTGTTGAAAGATAAATGAGTATTCCCAGGCATAGTCAAATTCATTGCTGGAAAGACTGGTGTATCTTTTAGACTTATGTTACCTGACACTTGGATTGTGCACTAGTTGTTCGAGACATGTGGCGGGTTGTTTGCGATGCTGAGGGTCTTACTTCCTTGAATGTACTCAGTAATAAAAAACACAGATACCACACTACATTTACACAATGCTGAAAGACATAACAAGTTCTTAAGATAGTTCTAGAGTGTGCTAAAGTCATTAAATTACAGTGCTTTCGATCTCTTCATGAAGAGTGGTTATTAAGCAGTGCGGTGCTAAGTTATATGCTACTGAGGGCTTCTTCTAGAATTGTTAATAATTAGTCTTCACTTTTTAACTCTGGAGGTCTTCTAATTATAAACTGCCTGTGCAGTTTTTTTGTGGGGGGGTGGGGGGTTTCAAGACAGGGTTTCTCTGTGTAGCACTGGCTTTCCTGGAACTCACTCTGTAGACCAGGCTGGCCTCGAACTCAGAAATCCACTTGCCTCTGCCTCCCAAGTGCTGGGATCAAAGGCGTGTGCCACCACCGCCCGGCTTGTTTTTTTTTTTTTAATTAATCATTTTGCTCGCTTACATTTCAAATGATATCCTCCTTCCCTTCCCAGTTACCTCTACACCAACCTCCCCATCCCATTCCTCCCCCTCTCCCACCCCTACCCCTGCATGCAGGGTTTTTTGTTTTGTTTTGCTTTGGGTTTTTTTTACCTTTTAAGTTTTTATTAATAAACTATTAAGCCAGGTTTAGGATAGGACTGGCAGAGGAAAAAAAAGTAATGCCACTAACAGCTAGCCAACAGGTGGAAGGTTCATTGTTTTTTAGACAGGGTTTCTCTTTGTAGCCTGGCTGTCCTCAGACTTGCTCTGTAGACCAGATTGGCCTTAAACTCAAAGATCCCCCCTGCCTCTGTTTCCCAAGTTCAGGAGTTAAGAGTGTGTGTCACCATGCCCAGCTTCATTGTTTTTCTAGCAGCTCTGGACCCGGTCACCTGCATTTAGATCCCTGATCTTCCTTAGCAGTGTGGGGTCTGGGGCTGGTTGTTTTCTGAGCATGGTGTAGTGGGACCATAGGAGAATAATAGGAAACACAGTGTACCATGTAGAGCTTGAGCTTCTGTAAGTAGTGGAGTGTAGCAGAAGAGTTAGGAGCAGGGGAATTGCAATACAAATTGTATTGTGAAATAATCCTCACTCCCATTTGGAGGCAGGGAGATGGAGAAGGCAGGGAGCACAGTCGGTATGATAATGTTCTTCTATGAGGTACCGGGATGACAAGCAGGATGCCTGGGTTGATGGATGGGATTAGGCAGAAAGCGATGGCTGCCTATGTAGGAAGAGGGGAAAGAGGTTACAGGTTGGACAGCTAGCTTTACTGTAATGCTGTTAACCAAGGTAAGAGTTTTAAAAGATGGGAAAGAGGGATAAATATGTAAGTGCTGTGGACACCATGTGAGCAGGGTTATCCAACAGGATGTAAAGCTTAAAATGGTTGTGAGCGTTTTAGATCGTGTAATCTGGTGGAATTTGGAACCCTGGAAGCTGAAGGGCTTACAGGAATGAGGTGAGGAGTGAAAAGAGACAGGAACCTTAAGAACTTTGGAGGTGGAAAGAATGTGGTGGGGAAGGAAAGAGCAGGACAGTCACCCTGATTCCAGCTCTCTCTCTTGTTCACTGACACCAGAGCTAGAAGGGTTGGGGCATGAGTAAGCAAGGCATGGCTTTCCAGTGCTTCAGCTGCTTAGTGTGTCTTTTCATTCAGAGTGCAGAACTCAGCAGCTGAAAATGCTGTTCCAGCAACATGCCAACGCTGTCCCTCAGGGCTGTCCTTCCATTGTCTCTTGAGCTGAACCCTGTGCCATTCCAGCAGTAGCACTTTCCTAGTCTGGGCTTGGTTGCTAGTGCTACTAAAAGAATGGTAACAATATAATGGAGAAATTTAGTGTGCTCAGATATTTTTATAGAATAGTTAAGGTTTGGTTAAGCCAGGTATAGTAGCACATGCTTATAATCCCAGCTCTCAGGAGGCAGAGGCCAGAGGATAGCTGTAAGTTCAAAGCCAGCCAATATGGCAAAACTCTGGGTCAACACCCTCCTTTAAAATACTTGTTTGGCAGTGAATTTTTGTCTTGACTTTCATTTTTATGTTTATTGTTTATACATACATTTGTGCTTATAGCTCTGAAGATGGCTGTGGTGGATATCTATCATTCCAGGTTAAAAGAGAGGCAAAGACGAAAAAAGTAAGTGTGGAGAAGCCGTTACGTTGATTGTGTGTTGATTGACTGTTGATTGCATGTTGTCCATAGGAACGCTCTACTTGTGGCTTACCATGTGACCTTGTACTCATCACCTTGGGTGTAGTATGTGGAATAGGGTTTGTCTGTTGGCCCTGAATTTCCTGAAACTGATCTGTAGACCAGGCTCAAAGGAGATTTACCTGCCTCTGCCTCCTGACTGCTAGGATTAAAAGTGTGCACCACCACTACCCAGCTTTGATCCATAAGTATTTTAAAGAAATTCTGGCAAGTTTTACTTTTCTTCCCTTAGCAGACCAGAAGTAAACACTCAAGGACAGGAAGTCTAGCTCAGCAGCTGTATGAGGCTCCACAATCAATCCTTAGAACCCACCCCCAAGCCGGGCGGTGGTGGCGCACGCCTTTAATCCCAGCACTCGGGAGGCAGAGGCAGGCAGATTTCTGAGTTCGAGGCCAGCCTGGCCTACAGAGTGAGTTCCAGGACAGCCAGGGCTACACAGAGAAGCCCTGTCTCGAAAAACCAAAAAAAAAAAGAACCCACCCCAAAAATATTTTGCTCTAATTTCCATAGTAGGTAAATAGATAAACAGAAGACAGATACATACATTAAGACATAAAAATTATGAAATCTTGACCACTGTATTGCAGTGGCTAACAGTTCAGAAAGGTATGCAGAGTGTGTGAGTGTGTAGGCATGTGCCTTGGACACAGACTTGTTTGTTGTTACAATAGTACTAATTTCTAGATTCATTTGTATCCACAATAAAAAGATGTCATTGAGAGAGACTTGAAGGACCACGATGTCATCTGTCGTGATGCTTTCTCCAGCATGTCTGGAATAGCTTCTATGAGGCGCTGCAGAAGCTCACAGCTGCTCCCTCAGAAGCCTCAATGCTAGTCACAAACATCTCTGGTAAAAGTTAGAGGTTCTGGATGTGTAACCGAGTGTGGTTTACTTGAATTTGCTTTGTGTAGCACTCACAATTACAGAGTATTGTAGAATTTGGTGTTGAGACTTGCTGTTAAGTCTTAGATTCATGATTTATGATTCCATTTAGATTCATGATTCCATTTAAACATGGTCAGTCTGTGTTTCAAGTGGCTTCTAAGTATGTAGATGCTTAGTATGCAATCATTGTGTCCTTTCTTGGATCTTGGCTAGCATCTCACTTAAGTGACTGTTCTTACTTCTCATTTCTACAAGTTCTGTAGATTATCATTATATTGACAGATTCCTTTCCCATCTAGACAGACACATGTTTTTCAGCATTTGTCAGCAATAACTGAGTCATCTGTGAGTCTTCTATGTCCCAAGAGGACATAGATGTGTCTATTTGGAGCAGTGGTTCTCAACCTTCCTACTGCTGTGACCGATTAACACAGTTCCTCATGTGCTGACCTCCAACCATAAAATTATTTTGTTACTACTTAATAACTGTAATTTTGCTACTGTTATGAATTGTAATATAGATATTGATAGGCAAGATACCTGATATGTGACCACCCCCACCCCCACCCCAAAGAGATCATGACCCATAGGTTAAAACTACTTATTTTAGAGGCTAATTCAGAAGTGTGTGGAAACAGACTTCTGGACCTGATATTCCACCTCACAGAAGACACAAATGTGGAACTTTAAAAAAAAAAACTTTAATTCATTAATTTATTTTGTTTATTTGAAGCAGTGTTTTTCTTTGTAGCCCTAGCTATCCTGGAACTGGCTCTGGACACCAGACTGGCCTCAAACTCAGAGAGATTTGCCTGCCTCTGCCTCCTGAGTACTGGGAGTAAAGCTGTGTGCCACCACTCCCCAACCTGAAACTTAGTTTTAATACATAGATTATTGTGTTTTTTTAATTCTAGGATTATAAGAGATCATGGATTAGTCAACCTTAGAAAGTTCCGACGTGAGTATGACCTGATGTTTTTATTCTGAATTCTTCTAACATTGTGGGAGTGTGCATAATCCACATTGCATGCTAGCTAGCATCACTTAGGAAGAGTTAAAGGTTCTGATCCTGGGCTGATGCTGTCAATGACTAGTAAAGAGTGTCCAGCATATTGGAGGAGATATTGATTCCTTGCACAGAAACCAAAAGCAAAACAAAACCAAAAATTTTGGAGGTAGCTCTGATCCATAGTGACAGTGAAGAACCATTCATTTATAGTCAACAACATTGCCTAAGAATTAATTGTTATAGTAATTACAGCATGAGTATTAATAGATCATTTTCTAGACAGTCTATTTTCAAAACTATGTGTTAATCATAACCTTGGTCTTCGGGTTATAAAAACATTTCTGTATAGCTGGAGATACAGTCAACAACTAAGAGCACTTGCTGCTCTTGCAGAAGGTTGGGGTTTGGGTCTCACAACCCACATGGTGTCTTGTCACCATCTATTTATTATTTGAGTTCCAGAGGACTTGATGCCCTGTTTTTACCTCCGTGGGCACACATGTGCTGCACATACATACATGAAGGCAGAGCACTCACGCAATTTTTTTTCCCGGAAAAATCAGTAGAGGGGTTGAGGGAATCTCAAAACTGCCTCAGTGTGGTGTAAATCAGCTTGTCACACTGGGGTATTCCAGGTGAAATAGTCTTTGGTTGGTTGGTTGGTGTTTTGTTGTTTGTTTTTTGAGATAAGATTTGTCTGATTACTCCGGCTGGCATGGAAGTTGCTATTCTAGAGACTTGTGATGGTCCTCCTGCCTCTACCTCAAGGCTTACAGGCTGGTGCTCCTATGCCTAGTTGGATGGTTTCTTACATCTTTGCTTTCCTTGTTTTCCTACAGTAATCTATGTCAGAAATTTTGGCCAGTATTGTTTGATAACACAGGTTCTGCTTTTTTAATTCCCTTTACCTTGTGACAGCAGTGCCTGGTCTTGTGCCTGGTCCCGTGCAAATTAAAAGGCATGAGGAAGGACATCAATAGTACTAAGTAGTAGGGACAATCTCTATGATAACATCCTTTCGTGAGGTGCTGTGATGCTGTAATTATGATTAATGACTTGTGTTCTCAGCTGTTCTGTTTGCATGCTGTCATGGGCACCTTAGTCATGTGAGGTTAGGAAAATGTCCTTATGTTTCACTTCCTGTTTTAAAAAATAATGCCACAAACTTAGAGGTCCTTACATTCTCTGACATGTTGTGTTTCGATTCTTTAGTAATGGAACGGCGGTATCCCAAGGAGGTCCAAGACCTTTATGAAACAATGAGGAGATTTGCCAGGATTGTGGGGCCAGTGGAGCACGACAAGTTCATTGAAAGCCATGCATGTAGGTGGTTTTTGGAACTCGTGTGTGTGTGTGTGTGTGTGTGTGTGTGTGTGTGTGTGTGTGTTTGTGTGTGCATGCTTGAGCATGAAGGGGAGGAGTGGGAGGGGAGAGAGAGATGAGATTTAAAGGCCAGGGGAATTGGGATTTGCTGGCCAATACCTAGCTCCAGGCTTACTGAGAGACTGTCTCAAAGGAATAAGGTGGAAAATGATGTTACGGGAACCCATGATGTCATCCTATGGCATCTGTGCATGTGTGCACCCCATACAAAGACACACACACACGAGACACACTCACACCTACATCAAAGAGAGAAAAAACTTTAGTAACTTACAAGTTAGTAGAGGGTTTTTGTTTTTTGTTTGGAGGAATTTTTTTTTCAGGTGTCTTTTGTTTTTGTCTTTGTTTTAGAATGGGGTCTTGCAATGTATGTAGCCTAAAACTTTCTGAGTAGTCCAAGCTTAGCTCTGACTTCCAATCCTTTTGCCTTCACCTTCCTAGAACTACATTACAGGTGTGAGCCACCATGTGTAGCAGTTTTTACTTCTTATAGGACATGCCAGGTATCTTGAGAAGCAGAAGGAACATGAGGAACCATGTTATCTGTGTGACCAGCCTCAGCGGCTTTCAGCACCGTGGTCATCCAGCGGTGGTCATCCACAGTCATCTGATTGCCCACACCCTTCCCTCTTGACCATGAGCTGGTTGTTCTAAAGCCAATTCCAAATACTGTATTTGTTTTGCCTATAAACACTTTAGTATTAGAACTTGTTTAAGCCATGGGAACAGGGTTGTTGACTTGTGGAAATGATACTTCCATCTTCCCCTGGCCTTTCTCTCATGTTCCTGAGATCATCCATCCCAGCTGTAATTGGATCTTCCACTATTTAAAAAAAAAAAAATTGAATTGCTTAAGCAGAAAGGCCAAGGACTCTGAGGCAGCTTGCACTGGGGCCTTATTTCTGTTCATGAGAACTATGTATTTATTTGGCTCCTTGCCAAAGACCAGCCTCGACATGGAGAGTAGTTCTTAGAGAAGAGGTGTCTGGGAGCAGCAAAAACAAATGACTAAAGGAGTTCTTAGAGAAGAGGTGTCTGGGAGCAGCAAAAACAAATGACTAGAAGTCAAATCCTGGGTTTGTGTTCTGCTGGCTCCAGCTTTTCCAGTCTGCTTCTCTCTATGTTCTGCTTTCTCTCTGTCGATATTCTGCTTGCTTGTTATTCTTTTTCTTTTCTTTTTTTTTTTTTTTTGGTTTTTCGAGACAGGGTTTCTCTGTGTAGCCCTGGCTGTCCTGGAACTCACTCTGTAAACCAGGCTGGCCTCGAACTCAGAAATCCGCCTACCTCTGCCTCCCAAGTGCTGGGATTAAAGGCGTGCGCCACCACTGCCCGGCCCTTGCTTGTTATTTTAAGAGATCTCTCTGTCCATGTCCTGCTTCTTTGTGTGTGTGTGTGAGTTCTCCAAGCATTTCTCTCTTTTTATTTTAAAGAATTTTCTGGATAGCTCATCTCTTGCAGAACACAGGTCCTGCCTTTTATTTTACATATGAATCCAGTCATTTACTCCAGGTTTTTCTTTTGTTTATCTTATGAATCTGCGTCCAGAGACTGGTGTCCTTAAGAGACAACAAGCATACATTTTTTTCTTAACATTGCAGAAGAATTCAGAGATCTGTTTGCCTTTGTTAAGCACAGATTATAAGACACTTGGGTGGGACCCTGCCCTGAAATTACCATTTTTACCACACCTGGGCCTGGCCTTGCTCTGGTGCCTGTCTTTGTCTTTCTGACAAGCTGGCTCATAGCGTAGCTGCCTTTGTTCCTTTAGATTCATGAAGCCCCTCATAATTCATATTGCATCCTTATATTTTGCATAGTTGAGAAATTATATATATATTGAACTCATGTATTTAGAGCTCTTTCCCATAATCCTAACGGCTGTCCTGAAGGTCCCAACATTTACCATTTTGTGGAGATCTAGCCACATTCTCAATTCCTGGACTCAGTCCTGTTTGTAATTCTCATGAAGTCATTTTCGTAACAGGGATGACATTCCTAGGAGAATGAAATGTATACATTATTACACAAACAAACCTTACGCCCATAGCAGCATCAACACTCATGGAAGCTCACATGGGGCCCCTGTCCCAGAGGCAGGGACCATGTCACTCTTTTCCCACCAGGTCCAAGCCTTTAGTTCTGAGAAGTTTTATGTTGTATTGTTTTGATTTTCTAGAAACATTTTTTTGCCATTGCTCTCATTGTACAAATATTTCTTAGGAAGCATCCTAGGCATTTTTCTTAGCCAGGTTGATTGTCCTGGGGAAACACCTTACTTGGTTGTCAGTGTTTGTGTGGTTGGTATCGAGTGACTATTCTTTCCTTCCTGTCCTAGTTTATATCATTTCTGGCATATGTGTCACTACAGAGAACCACACCCATGGATGGCTTTTCCTTCATCCCATGTTTGAAAAGCACCCATGTTGGAATTTTCTATCACAAAATAACCCAGCAGTGTAGTCTGAGCTGTGTGCTCAGCAGCAATTACTGGTTTATGGAATATGCAGTGCTTTTAGGTCCCTAGAGGAAAAGAAAGCAGGGCTTGAGGAAAGCTTTGGCCTTCCTCATCCAGAGGCAAACTGCATCAAAGAACTTGACTGTGTGAGTAGAAATGCTAACACAGTAGGTGTCAAAGGAATATTTAAATTAAAAACAAAACCAAAACTTTATTTTGTTTGAGACAGGGTTTCTCTGGGTAGTCTTTACTGTCTTCAAATTTACTCTGTAGGACTGTCCTAGAACTCCCAGATATCCGCCTGCCTCATGCTAGGATTAAAAGTGTATACCACCACCACCCGGCTAAAATACTATGAATTGAGCCGTTTTTTTCACATTTATAGGTGTCTCCTAAAGTCCTAGTTGTTGCCTCTGGGGATGACATTTGTACATATGGTGGGATCACTGAATCACACCTAACTGCTCCTTGGTGTTGATTTTTTTTTTTCTTCAATTTTTCTCCTTTGTTCTCCTGGGGAAACAGTGGAATTTGAACTCCGAAGGGAAATCAAGAGGCTCCAAGAATACAGGACAGCAGGCATTACCAATTTTTGTAGTAAGTATGTTTCCACTACCTGCAGTATCAAAGTGCCCGTGACTCTCAAATACAAGAGGGGACCTCTTAAGTCTTGAAAACTTAACAAAGAGCCTTTCAGATGAGTTTTTAAACTTCCTAGTACAGTTTCATCTGTTTAGTTCCTATGAATAGCATCAGATTATCAGGATAAAATAAAGTTATGGCACACAGCAAAAGAAACACTGCTTTAGAGTTGGGAGTCTGCTTTGACTCTTTTAAAAACTTTAGCTGGAGGCTGGAGTGGAGAGATGGCTCAGTGGTTTAAGAGTACTGACTGTTCTTCCAAAGGACCCAGGTTCAATTCCCAGCACCCACATGGCAGCTCACAACTGTCTGTAATACGAGTTCCAAGGGATCTGACATCTTCATACCAATGCACATAAAATAAAGTTAAATCAAAAAAGTTTTAGCTGGGCAGAGTAGCTCATGTTTTTATTTCCAGCACTGAGGAGGTAGGGGCAAGTAGATCTCTGTGAGTCTGGGGCCAGCCTGATCTGTTTAGTATAATCTGTCGAATGAGACCCTATCAACACACACAAGAGAGTGAGGTAGGGTGGGGTATATGATTCATATGTTTAATCTCAGCCTTGTAAAACTTACTCATATACAGCCTAATCATTTTATTTACCAGGCTTCTACTAGGGTATGATGCTTACATCCAGTTTACTGAAGGTGCTGGCCATAATTGTATTAATAGCAGTAAATATCTTAACATTTATTTAACGTGTACCAGGTCTATGGGGTACATTTCACCTTCAAGTCATTGACTATACGATAAGCTTATGGGGTGTTGTCACTTCAAATTAATGAAGAGATTAAAGTTTAAAGAGATTATTGAGATAGTTACTAGAAGAGTCAGGGCATAAGGAAAGGCTGTGCCTAGGCAGCGTGGGCCTGAGGTTGGGGTGCTCTGTCAGTTTCTTAGAATTATTGAAAGCACTGGTATGGTTGATGTCTAGAAGACACTGAGGAAGTCTACAGCTGAGCAGGATGCATATGTGGACCCCGATGACTTAGCTTGGTTGCCTGGAACTGGTCTTTGCCTGTGGGAAACAGAGAGAGGTTGCAGTACAAAGAGGGCTTTATTGTTGTTGTGTTGGAATTGGTTTTGATGGAAGAGTATATGCACTCATATGCCCTTAGCACTATATATATCTGATATATAGTTTAATGGTATAGGACTGTCTTAGGACACTAAAGCCCTGGGTCAGATGAAAACAGTAAAACTATAAGTACTTCCAAAGGCAAGAATGTGAGTGACATTGATTTGTACCTTTGAGAATCTTCTTTCAAAAATGTCAACTCTCGAAAGGGAATAAAAATGCTCAGTGTAAAGGGAGATTCCAGATGCAGACATACACTTGGAGGAGGCCAGTGTTTGCCTTGCCTGCCCAGTTAGATTCCCTTCTGCTCTTGTGCTGCCCAGCAGTCATGTGTCCTCTACCCTCCAGGTGCCAGGACATATGATCACCTGAAGAAGACACGCGAGGAGGAGCGCCTTAAACGCACCATGCTCTCAGAAGTTCTCCAGTACATCCAGGACAGCAGTGCGTGCCAGCAATGGCTCCGCCGGCAAGCTGACATGTGCGCAGTTAGTCAGGGCCGAAGGAAGCACTCCTTCTGGCCTACTTTGGCTTTCTCATATATTTGTGGACATTTTTGTGGGTATTCTGGATAGAAGAGTAGTTAGAATTTTTATTAATCTAAAAACTATAAAGAATTGGCAGGCTTAAGAAACAAAACTGGTCATATGCAATTCTCTGTTCCTTTTTTGTTTTTATTTTAAAAATTAGTGAATTTATAGTTGGTTGTGGTGGTACACAGTAACGCCCTGTCTCAAACCCACTCCCACCCATATATCTCCCCACTTAGATAGTAGTGTGATTTTGTTGTTGTTGTTGTTGTTAAAATTCTCCTCCCCCGTAAATGGCTTTAGTGGTAGCCCCTGTTAAGAGCCCTTAACAAAGGAAAAGTTTTTCTCCTTGGAATATACTTTCTTTCCTGCACAGTAAGATGTGCTGTAAAAACTCATGTAGTCTCACTCTAGCTTTTTTGGGGTAATCTTCCTGATAAATGCACCCAGTCTGTGAGTGGTTTAAAAATTAACTTCTTTGAGCCGGCCAATGGTGGCATATGTCTTTAATCCCAGCACTTGGGGAGGCAGAGGGAAGAGGATCTCTGTGTTTCAGGCCAAGTTCAGGCCAGCCAGGGCTACACAGAAAAACCCTGTCTCAAAAAAACAACAAAATCCTTCTCTGATCCGACCTAAGTTTGAATTCCCTTTCTTTGTTTTAGTGATTCTGGGCTGAGTCCTTCTGTTCTGATGGCCTCTAACTCAGGTATGATTCTCAGACTAATGTGAGAGGTTTTGTGTGTGTGTGTTGTTGTGTTTGTTTTTTTTTTGTCTTGTTTCTTTTTCAGCACTGGAGATTGAGCCCAGGATTCTCTCATACTGCACTATGCCCCAGCCCAGAGCAAGTGTGGACTAGGATAGTTATATTTCAAGGGGTTATGGGGACACAACTACCCTCCTTTATGTAGCATTGTTCTTTGGTGGAGTGGCTATAACCAGCTGTTGCCACAGTTTGGACAACAGCATACTTTCAGACTTCTCTGTCAGAGCAACTCAGAATGATGCTTCTTTTTACTGGTGTTTGCAGTCAGGACTAGAATCGTATCTGTCTCAGAGTTGCAGTGGGCTTGGGTGGTGCTACATGAAGAGCTTTGTATTTGACATAACAGCAGGTTACTTGCCAGAAAATCAAGGATTTCTTGTAAGTTAGAGATTTGGGGAATTTCTGTGTCTGAGATTTACCCCTTTTTAAATTTGCTCTAAGTTGACAGTGCAAAACTAAGCCAGTGTAGTCTAATGGTTCTTGGTAACTGTTGTCTGTGATTACATATTTGGTGAAGATACTAGTTGTAAAGTTCCTGACCAAAATTGTGGTCCTAATCACCACTTACCCTTGCCCCATGACAGCATTTCTCCTAATCTGAGTATCCAGATCTACTGTCACCCAGTTGCCAGTTCACCATTCTCTGTAACACAAACCGTTGAAATTTTTTCTGTAACACTAACTATGATGATACTCATCTGAAATCCCAGCACTGGGAGACTGAGTTAGGAGGATGGAAAGTTTGGGTCTAACATGGGCCACATAGTGAGACTTTGTCTCATAGAAAACAAAATCTCAGTATTTTCAGGATCTAACAGTGCTCAGATGCAGGCACTTCGTAGATGATTGTTTACCTTTGTTTCAAGGAACTTTTTTTAATTTAAATATTTATTTACTTTATGTGTATGTGCCTGAGTTATACACAGACACACACACACATACACATATATGTACCACATGTTCCTGCAGAGGCCATCAGGTCTTCTGGAACTGGAGTTACAGAAAGTTGTGAGCTCCCTAATTGAGTCATGGGAACTGAACCTGGATTCTTTGCAAAAACAACATTTAAAAAATTTAATATTTGCTAATTAAATTGAGTACACAGCTTTTTTTGGGTTTCTTTAATCAGCACTCATTCACCATTTCCTCCTAAACTGATGTTAGCCTGCCTGCCTGCCTTCCCCTTGTGTCAATGTTGAGATTCTTGGCTCCCCTTTATGCTCTGAATTGTTCTTCAGTTAGTAAAGGCTAGGAGCCCAGCATCCCTGACTGTAGCCTAGCCTTGGGAGACTTTTGAGGTAGTACATGATTTTATCTCCATTTCTGAGCATTCAGGGTAAGCCCTTAGCCCATTTGATGTCCCTGAGAATAAGGTATTCTAGAACAAATTAAGCTGTTCCTTCCTTCTGCCCTGTTCCAGTGCTAGTCGTCACAAAACTTACCTCATTCCATCCATCCCCACCTGAGCATTCATCCTAAACATATACTCAAATTAAAACCAGGGGCAGGTTCCTCAGAGGGAAAGATGCTTGGTATGCAATGTTGGCAACCTGGTAATGCCAGAAGGCTAGAAGGAGGGACTTAACACCAAACAGTTGTCCTCTGACCTTCACCTCTGTGGCCTGAGCACCACACACACTTATGATCATCATAATACAATTAAAAACAAAAACAAAAAACAAAACCGACTCTCACACATGAATCCTTATATATTGGCATGGCCTGGCTGCCTCCTGCTTCGGTTTGTTTCTCTGGCATGAAGTTGGCGTTGGTCTCTTCATTACCATATAGTATATATAGCATTTGGCTTGTTACAGTGTGGATCTTTGGTGGTGGCTCTGCCTTTGATCTGAAGGTATATAGTACTTGGTTAATTACCATGTGTGCCTTGTCCTGCTGGAGACTAGTGACATGACAAGAGAGCATATCTCCTGAAGGATTCCTATCTCCATTCGTCAGTTGTCAAGACAGAACATAACCTTTCTATACAGGATGAACATTTGGTTCCAGAGTTTAGAGTAACTTGTTTGAGAGAGACAGATAGCTAACGACTCCAGTATGCTGACCGGTCATTGAGAAGCAGGTGTGCGTGATCATATCTGTATCTTGATAGAGCAGAGAGCACATAGACTGTTATTTTTATTTCAAATGAATGTTGGAGTGACTGTATTAGTAGTTACTTTTTTGTTGCTATGATAAGACACCTTGACCAAGGCAACTTATAAATGAAAGGTTTTATTTGGCCTATAGTTGCAAAGAGTTAAGTCCATGATTGGGGACAAAGGCATGGCAGCAGGAACAGCTGAGGGCTGTCATCTTGACCTGCAGTCGGGAAGCAGAGACTGGGAATGACAGGAGGTTTTTGAAACCTCAAAGCTTACCACCTCCCCAAAGTGACAGATGTCTGTTAAGACCACACCTCCTAATCTTTCTCAAACAGTTCCACCAATTGGGCCTAGGCATTTAAATATCAGCTTGTTAGAACAGGTCTCATTCAAACCACTACAGTGCCTGAGAAGCTAAGTAAACCAGCCTAAAGGAGTAGGTCAAGGTTTCTGTTTTACACTCGGACAGTTACACCTGTGTGAAATATTTGTTCTTTTGAATCTGTGTCCATAGGAAGACGAAGTGCACCACCATTGAACCTCACGGGCCTCCCTGGTACAGAGAAACTCAATGAAAAAGAAAAGGAGGTAATAAAAGGGAGGGGGAACTGGAGGAAAGAAAAGACGGCTGATAAATTCATTGAATTCTCATTAAAATCCATTACAATGTCAAACCTATTTTACTGCACTTGTCTGACGTGCACAGCTCTTGTCTGAGAAGTCTGGGAGATAAAGCTAACCTTGGCAAGCACCAGAAAACTGTGTTCATTTTGTAGCTACCTTTCCCCTTTTAGAGAGAAGTTCATGCAACACTGTCAGTTAAATAATAACAGTAGCTGCCATTTATTGAGCATTTAATGTAAGTCAAACTTTTCGTAGACCTAAAGTAGCTTTTACATGAAACTAGGACTTTCCTATTAAAATGGTTGCTTTGAGAAATTACAATGTAACCATCACTTAAAATGTTTTTGTAATTGTCTCCACAGCATATTTATAAGCATAGGGAAAGTAATTCAGTGCCATATATAGTTATATATTTGTTGTGTTTTTGAGACAGGGTCTCACAATGTAACACTGACTGGCCTGTAACTAAATCCCTATATAGTGCTGCTGGCCACAGATTCAAAAGATATCTGCCTACCTCTGTCTCTCAGGTGCACTGGCACACACAAACACACCTCTAACACGTTAATTGATTAATTTTGATTTTAAAAAGTATCGTTTCTTTAGCATTATAATCAGAAAATTGTCTCTGTATTGTTTTTTCTGCTTCTAACTTTTAAATTGGCACGAGTGTGGAATATATCTTTAATTTTAGCACTAGAGAGCCTGAGACAGGAAGAGGTTTTAAGGTCAGCTTAGGCCTCATAGCAAAGAGGCTATCTCAAAATAAACAAAAGTCTACTGGGGTGGTACTCTAATCCCAGCCCTTGGAGGCAGAGGCAGAAAGATAAGGCATTCAAGTCAGACTACAACACTTAGCTATCTCCTCAGTTCAAAGGCAACCTGTGCTTCCAGAAACCATGTCTCAAAACCAAACCACCCAACAAAAAACGTAACAGAAGAGGAGCTAGACTCTTCTCTTACTCCACTGCAGTTCCTAGTGTCTGTCTCCCCACCTGTTGGCCCTTAGCATCTGTTTATTTAAGAAGTCAAGATGCAGGGAACTTTACTAATCATATTGTGTATTCATCAGAAATAATAAACATTTTAGGGGGAGTTAGAAGTATGTGTTCGCCAGGCGGTGGTGGCGCACGCCTTTAATCCCAGCACTTGGGAGGCAGAGACAGGCGAATTTCTGAGTTTGAGAGTTCGAGGCTAGCCTGGTCTACAGAGTGAGTTCCAGGACAGCCAGGGCTACACAGAGAAACCCTGTCTCAAAAAACCAAACAAAAAAAAAACAAACCAAAAAAAACGTAAGAAGTATGTGTTGAAGAAACGCACACAACAGTTTCTCAGTGTGTGTGTGTATGTGTGTATGTGTGTAATGGTCTGGAATTCCAAGCATCTTTTTACTGCTCACCCATATGATGGTGACTCAGAATGCTCCTTGTTGAGTAATGGCAGGTGAACTGAACCTATTTTCTGCAATCTCAGTAAAGGTGACCTCCTCCCCATGGTAAGAGATGGTAAAAGCATAGGCTAGTCTCTTCTGCTAATACCAATGATGAGTCTTACACTCAGGAATCCAGTCACCTGCAATGCCACCACTCCTCAGTGCTCTGATGTGCTTTATATCATTTCCTTGAAAAGTGTCAGAGTGGCACTAGGCGTCCACCCCAGGCATTTAGCACTCAGCTTGTGAGCAAGCCTGGCAGCTCCTCGGGGACGTGTGTGTGTCCCTGACTAGGCCCTTGAGCCAGCCGTCACTTGCTAAGGACTCTCCTGGCATCACATCCTGCCTTTTTCTTTCTGGGCGTCTGTCTCCAGAGAAGAGAGGAAGTGGAATGTGGTCCAGCCACTCAACAGCTCCCATAAACAGTTGGAGGTTGATGTCACTTTTTTTCAAATGCATCTTGAGTGTGTGAGGGGAAAGAAAGGGGCATGTGTGTGCCATGAGATGCTGTGGAGATCAGAAGACAACATGAAGAAGTTGGTTTTCTCTTTCTACAATATGGGTCCCAGCAATCAAACTTGGGTTGCCAGTCTTGGTGGCAAATGCCTTTACCTGATGAACCCCTCCAACTTCCACCCCATTTTTATTTTGGGGTTGCTAGACCTGCTGGATTAAATTGTGAGAATGATAGTGTTAATGTTTATTAAATTTGTCCTGCCTTACAGCTCTGTCAGGTGGTGAGGTTGGTACCTGGAGCCTATTTGGAATATAAGTCTGCTCTGTTGAATGAGTGTCACAAGCAAGGAGGCTTGAGACTGGCACAAGCAAGAGCACTTATCAAGATAGATGTGAACAAAACCCGGAAAATCTATGACTTCCTCATCCGAGAAGGGTACATCACGAAAGCCTGAGTCTCTGTGCTCGGCAGTGCAAGCCAGATGGAACATGGCCAGTCCAAGGACAGTGTACACATTCCAGAGACTTGTGTTTGAGTTGGATTCTTACTGTGAGAAGAAGGAGAGACACTGGGAGTCTAAGTGTGATAACCTCTTTCTTCTCTGCACTCTGTAAAGTGCTCCTGTTGGGAGTGTAGTGCTCCAGGCTGTGCACTCACCAAGTTATTAAACACAGTGGGCACTCATTCCTGGCACCTCTTGTAAGTCAAACAGGAGCCGCAGGACCTCACGCCGTGGCTTTGGTGGAGATAGAAGGGAACCAAGCCACAGCATCTCATCCAGGAGGCCAGCTCGGACCCACGCACTGGAGCAAAGTTCACTCACTCTGCATTCCCGTCTTGCAGGCAGATTTTAAATGAAGGTTTTTAGAGCACAGGAAAGCCTTTTCTTCCAAGGATTTTTTCTTTTTTTATGCTGACATCTTAGTTTATTAGATGAAGAGGTGGAAACCCCCCCCCCATGGTCTGTCTGAAACTTCATTTTAACTGTAATGTCTAGCTTTGTACTGTGCAGTCTGGCTGTCTGATGTGCAGTCGACTCTTGAGGAGGTGGCACCGGATATAAAATGTCTCTGTTATTTTTAGAATTAATGGATTAAAATGTTTTGCTATTTAATTTGTGGGTGTGTCAGATATTCTGGTAACTTAAGCACAATTTGTGTTGTTGGATGCCCGCCTCAACACGCTGCACTGTCTCTGCTCACACGTGTGTCCCGTGTCCTGGTCTCACCTTTTTACCCTGGGTTTCCCAGGATACCAGGCCCATGAGGATGGAGATGATGCAACTAACCCAGCTCTGCTTCAATTCAGAGCTGAATGCTAATTTCTCAGTGGTGAAAGGCTAGCCTGCAATAAAAGCTGCTTTTCAAACACAAGTAAAGCCGCTTCCTATGAGACTCACCAGCTGTGGGATGAGTAGTTCTGCCACATCTGAAACATGGTCCTCAAGCCAAACTCAAAGTCATGCTTATCTCGCGTCTGCTGTAAGCAAAGTTGCAGGTAGGTATCACTTAGACTCTGTACAAATCACCCCCAGTAGCTAATTCTTTCACTCCTTTAACGTTCCAACATCCAATGAAGATGTGCTTTGTCAGAAGTGCATCATCACACTTATAACTGATAGAAATGTATATGTAACTTGCTATTAGATATCCAGAGAATGAGAAGTTAGTTCACATTTGACAGTTCATGGGGTAGGGGCTTGGCATGACCGAGAAGTCAGAGGGCTACTCTCCATGTCAGTTCTTGTCTTCCGCCATGGGTTCTGAAGAGCAGACTCATGCCATCAGGCTGGTGCAGCAAGCACTTCTGCCCAATGAGCATCCTCTTGGCCAGAAAAGAACGATGTCCTTTCCTTAAAAAGGACAACTTTTGCAGGGCGGTGGTAGTGCACGCCTTTAATCCCCAGCACTTGGGAGGCAGAGACAGGCGGATTTCTGAGTCCGAGGCCAGCCTGGTCTACAGAGTGAGTTCCAGGACAGCCAGGGCTACACAGAGAAGCCCTGTCTCGAAAAACCAAAAAAAAAAAAAAAAAAAAAAAGGACAACTTTCTGCCTTTTTACTGGGTTATTATTTTGTTTTTGTTTCGTTTCTTTTCTTTTTCTCTCTCTCTTTTTTTTTTTTTTTTTTGAAAGCGGACTTGAAGTTGGATGAGCAGGGGGGGGAGTTTGAGGAGGAGAAACAAGATCCAAATATATGAGAAAAATTTTTTAAAGAGGACAACTTGTGGAAATGGTTTTCTTTCTTTAGTAGTCATTCTTCTTAGAAAATGCATTTTATCACCACCATCAACCCTGGTTGCTTATAAACAGATTCCATTCTGCTGTGAAAGGTAATCACTGTTCTGAGACTTGGGATACAGTAGACTCCAGTGTTTGGTGATATTTGTTGTAGTGTGAAGAGTTTTAATCTTGATTAAGGAAAGCTTCCTGAGAGGAAGGCTTTTGAGGCCGAGATGAAAGAAGGGGGGATGGCAGATGGAAGTGGGGAGCTGTTCTAGACAGAGAGGAGGATGGGGTGTAGGCAGCAGTGACTGTGAGCGACTGGCCAAGAGATCTGGTGAGGACACGGGCCAGCCATGGCCTCCCAGTCTGGAGGCTGGAAGGACAGACTGAAGCCTGAGGAGCAGCTGCATGCTGGAGAGGGCTCGGGGATAGAGCTGTCGTCACAGATCTCTAGATGTCAGAAAGCAGGGCTACTGAACCCAACCTTACACAATTCCAGAACTTGTGTTCTGAAATTTCTCAAGCCTTATTTTGAGTAAGGCATTGTCTGCTTGTTTTGGGTTGGGGGTGTTGTTTTTTTTTCCTCATTTTTGAGACATGTTCTTACTGTATATCCCAAGCTGGTCTCAGATTTGTAATCCTTTTGCCTCAGTCTCTCAGGTGCTAGGATTACGGGTGTGTGCATCTATGCCCATGCCTAGTGATTACTTTTCCCAAAGGAGCTGGAAATTGAACAGGCCATGCTCTTGCCTGGCTAGTGCTGCATTTCCAGTCACAAGTCCCTGGGCAGGAGTCACTGGATCATTCTCCTTTACATTTATTTTAGAAAAGCACTTACTGAATTTGAAATGGCTGTTCCAATTTCCATCTGTGTTCTTAACACCTAGACTAGGCTACCTAGTACCAGCAGGAGGCCTTTCATTAACATTGCATGCTTCTCTGCATCCACACAGGGTTAGCTGAAAGCCAGCTACAGTGATAGTGCTTCCTCCTGTCCTGATCAATTCAGAAAAGAGTTTACTCTCCAAATTTCAACCCCCCTGCTTCTGCCTCCTGAGTATTGGGGTCACAGCTGTGATCCCCTGCACCTGCTCATTCATCTGTTTTAAAGGATCCGTTGGAAATACCTTTAAGATGCATACTGTGTTGTTCACAAAATACACAAAGCCCAATCCTACAATTTATGTGTATGGCAATTTATGTTTGAATTGCTAATCTGTACCTGTTTCTATCGTAGACAGCCTCTACCAGATCACTCCAAAAGAACCAGTTCAAGTACAATGTCTGTGGCCTAGCTAAGATAAAAGGTTTCTTTTTAGTGGGATACCAGCCTTTGAGTCCCACAGGCCCTGTGAAATCTTAAGGAAGCTAAACAGGATCTTAGCTAAAATAAGATCAGAGCAGCCAGGATAGTCAGTTGGGGAATGAGATAAAACAGTAAAGAACAGGATGTGTGCAGTGATACCTGTAATCCAGCACTCAGGAGGCAGAGGCAGGGGGATTGCTGCCTTTGAGGCCAGCTTGGTTTTCACATCCACTTTCACTATCTAATGGCAGGGAAGCTCTTGTTGATTGTCCTGGCTTCTAGTGTTTGAGATGTTCTACGATGGAAATGTACCAACTGCCCATTGATTTTTGTTGACCCAGCATTCCAGTGACAGATATTTGCAGGAAAAGATGACTGTCTTGCATCTGACATTAAAACATTAAAATCCCTTCCTCATAATGAGTTTCTCTTTTTTTCCTTTTTTCTTTTTTTCCTTTCCTTCTTTTTCTTTCTTTATTTTTAAGATAGGCTTTCTCTGTGTAGCCCTTGCTGTCTGGTATTAAAAGCAAGCACCACCACTGCCAGGCTATGATGAGTTTCTTGTTACACAAGCATCTTGTTACTAGATTCCTCTCCCTATTGAGAACAGGAATGAACTAGAGCGAAGAATACACATTCCTAAAACTTTCAAAAACACAATACAGGAAAAAAAAAAAGGAATCCAACAGATGTAGGCTTGAAGGTCACTTGTACTGGATTTACATTTGAAAACCCTATGGTTAATCTTTGCCAGCCCATATTGTCCTGTCTCCTTTAGGGCCAGATAATTGAGTCTATGCACTTTCTGCTTCAGAGTACAGGTGGTAGATTTCTTTGGCATCAGACTCAATTGTTAGGCTGAATTAATCTCGCATTCTTTACCAGGCAAACCTTTTCAGTTTGTATTAGTCAGGATCTCCTGTGGTCTGAGGTCTTACTTGACAAAATTCCAGTGACATACTAATAAGCCTCTGTCCATAGTTAACAGGGAACAAAATCAGCGTCTTAGGAAGTGTGGGAAGAAGCTGCCATAAGGCTGGAGATGTAGCTTAGTGGGTGGAATGTTTGCCTAACTTGCATGAATCCCCTGGGTTCAGGTCCCAGCACAGTATAACCTGGGTGGTGCTGCATACCTGTAATTTCCAGACTCGGGAGGGAGAGGTGGGATCAGAAATTCAAGGTCAATCTTGAACTACATATGGTGTTAAAGGTCAGCTTGGGCTACATAAAACCCCATCTCCAAAAAGAAAAACCAACACATGAAGATTGGGAGGTGATGGCTCAATTTGGTAAAGTGCTTGCCTGGCACAAGGACCTGAGTTTGGATCTCCAGCATTCACATAAAATGATAGGAACAGCAACATGAGCTTGTAAGTGTGTAGCTGCTGGGGAAGCAGAGAGGAGGATCCAGGGGACTTGCTGGCCAGTAGACTTAACCAAATGGGTGAGCCTCATTGAGAGACTGTCTCAAAAAAGTAAAATATAAAAAAAAAAAACCAAGATGGAGAGTGATTGGGAAAGACACTGGTCTCTGGGTGCTCTTGTGCACACAAACACGAATATGTACACACACTTAAGCCAACCCTTTCTTAGAATTCTGAATTGCCATAGTCTTTAGCAGGCTGACAGCCAAATTCCAGCTCTTCACTGGAATGTTTCTCTTTGGAGGATTGTGTTGAATGCATTCCTCCTCTGGTTTGAAGTAATCAGTTCTCTCAGTGAAGACCAGAAAACCACTATGTGCTTCCTTCCCATTACCACTCTTCATTTACGGAGCTCCTTTAAAACAATAGCAAAAAGCATTTTTAAGAAATAAAGCGCCGGGCGGTGGTGGTGCACGCCTTTAATCCCAGCACTTGGGAGGCAGAGGCAGGCGAATTTCTGAGTTTGAGGCCAGCCTGGTCTCCAGAGTGAGTTCCAGGACAGCCAGGGCTACATAGAGAAACCCTGTCTCGAAAAACCAAAAAAAAAAAAAGAAAGAAAGAAAGAAAGAAAGAAAGAAAGAAAGAAAGAAAGAAAGAAAGAAAGAAAGAAAGCAAAGATGAGTTGTTGCAGAAGTTAATGTGTAAGTATCACCTGTGTGGAAACCCTCTAAGAAGCCTGTTTTTGTTGAAGTCCTTAATATTAGAAAGTTGTCAGAGCAAAATGGGCAGTTTCCAGGTAAATCATTACACACACACACACCTAAAAAAAACCTATCAAGGAATTGAAACATGCAGAAAGACTTTGATAAGCCCAGCTCCAGCGTACAAAGGGGCTTGGAGATGGGTGGACTGATTGAAAGTTTTGACAGCATGATGGGGTAAACAGTAAGATATCATGAGGATCTGCTGTTAGTACTGAAGAGGCAGGTGCTAGTGTCTCCACCTGTTTCCACCTTTGTCCCTGTCACAAGCCTCATCTTAACCAAGGCAAGCTGCAGCAAATAGAGCCAATCTGCTAGACCCAGAGGTCATTTATCTGCCATCCAGGCTCAGCTAAGCAATGTCAGCTTCACCTGGCTTCCCAGACCATCAACAACTTTGCCTGGCTCTGGTCATGCAGAGCTGCAGATTCAGACTGCCTGCCAGCTCTTAAGTCAAGGTATGGGTTTTAACTTCATGAACCAAAGCAAAAACAGCTTTTCAAAGTCTCCCAGGAGCGCCTCCGCCCCCAACAACTGCAGAGAAGAAGGCGTTTGTGGGAGAGAAGGGTAGCTATAGACGTCATTGCATCATCCAGATCCCAGCTGTGACCTGGCTCAGAGTTTTCCAGTTAAAAATAACCATGGCTTAGACTTGGGAAGAAAAAAGTAAACTGTTGCATCTCCATGGAAACCGGTGGGGGTGAAGCATTGGATTTCCAGCACATGTAACAAGATGGGGTGGATGAAGAGGCTGGGAAAAGTAGAAGCCCCGTGATGAAAGGTGATACCCCTAATTAGCATCCAGGATGTAGTCTGACACAGTCTCAGGGCTTTGCAAGAAGGATCTGTTTACAAGCACATATGCATCTTGGGCCTGTTCAACTCTACTGGAGACTTCCAGTCTTCCTATAACAGATTTGCTAGTGTTTAGCAAAGGGCAGAAGAGCAGGACAGTAGGTGCTATGGTACTATCCCAGAATCTCTGCTGCCCTGTCACTCACAGACCTTCATTTACATATTCAGCAGCTTGAGATGACACAGATCAAATTTCATAACCAAAGAGGAGTCTCCAGACTTCAGAGCTGACGTGTACATTTCTTTCTCTTTAGCAGGACCAGGTTTTTCCTCTTCTGGTGTTTTAGGAAATTATGTAAAGCATCATTAATCTTAGCTGTCTTTAAAGGGGTGTCTCCTGTGGGGTGTGGTAGTGCACACCTTTATTCCCCAGAACTAGGGAGGCAGAGGCAGACCGAAGGTCAGCCTGGTCTACATGGCAAGTTCCAGGACAGCCAGGGGTACATAGTGAGACCTGGGGGGGGGGGGGGGGCCCAAAAAAGAAAAGATGTCTCTTACCATCTCTGGAATTGTCACCACTCTAGGTAACTGTACTTTGGGGCAATTATCTTAGTTTGTCTTTCCTCTTTTTAAAAATAATTTACAAGTTTAGGTTTATTTATTTTATTATTTTGTATGAATACATGTTTTACATGCATATGTGTATGTGCACTGTGTGCCTGGTGCTAGTGAAGGTCAGAAGAGGATATCAGATCTGGAACTGGAATCATGAATGGTTGTGAGCCACCATTTGGGTTCTGGGAGCTGAACCAGAGTCCTCTGCAAGAACAACATGTACTCTTAGCCATTGATCCATCCCTCCACCCCAGCACTGGTGTTTAAATAAAGAGTTTATACAGCAAATTACAGGAGGAGGAATATTGTGCACTATTGGCTTTTGGCGAGTGTTTTCTTTATTTGGTATATTGGAAAGATTTACACAGTAATCGCTGTTCACTATTGCTTGTTTTGAGATGTATTGTTGGGGCCTCAGACTTGCAGTGCTGAGGCTGGCCTTGAGCTCTCTATCCTCCTGCCCCTATCTCTCAAGTGCTAAGATTGTCAGCCTTTGCTACCATCCCTAGTTCCCTTGTTCCTTCTTTAGTACAATATGACCTTAGTCCAGATTTTTCACTTTTCAAATCTGAATCTTGGCTGGGTTTGGCAAAGATCAAGTTGGACAAAGTATATAACATCGCTGGTGTCTCCCCTTCCCATGGAACCTTTGACAGTTTAGCTGTAGCTAAACAAGAATAAGAATAGGATGCTTGTATGGCTTAGGTCAGATCCTGTTAGAATCACTCAGGGTCACACTAAGGTGCACTAAGAATTGAAAGATACAGAACAGATACTAAAGCAGATGTGAAGCTGCCAAGCATGCTGTTTATTTTGGAATCATCCATCATCACCACAGCCTTAGCATTGAATTAAGGCCTGAGAGTAGGGAGAGACTTTAAATTACCTAGTTATTCTAGCCATGTTGTAATGTCCCTCATACTGAGTACTTCAAGAAGCTTGAAAGTTATACAGAGGTGTACATCAGGATTGTAGTAACTGTTAAGCCACAGCAAATCTCCAATAGGAAAAGGCACAGTGATCCAATGGCCTAATGGATAACTCACTAGCCTGGGGAGCTGGGCTCAAGCCCTAGATTCACAAGGAGATTAGTTTGCTGGGTATAGTAGGTGGCACATGCCTTTAAACCCAGCACTTGGGAGACAGAGGCAGGAGAACTTCTGAGTTCCAGGCTAGCCAGGGCTACATATTGAGTCCCTATCTCAAGGGAAAAAAAAAAACAAAGAAACAAAAAGTGGGGCTAGAGAGATGGCTCAGGGTTCAGTTCCCAGTATCCACATGACAGCTCATGCCTGTTTGTAACTCCAGTTCCAGGGAATCCGACACCTTCACACAGATATACATGCATCAAAACACCAATGCACACAAAATAAAAATAAATTTTTAAAAAAAAAGAAGAAGAAGAAAAGCACCCCCAAATCAAACCTTGTTCACTGAGAGCCCTGATCACTACTGTTTTCCTGTCTCAAGGATGACCTCAAAGCTGGGCCAATTTGCCAACCAGAGGCTGAGACATAAATAGAAGATGCAAGCATTCTTTTTTAATTAAAAAGTGTGTGTGTGTGTGTGTGTGTGTGTGAAGGTCAGGAGAAGGTACAAAAGAGGACACTAAGTCTCATGTAGCTGGTATTGCAGGCAGTTGTAAGCCACCCAAGGTGGGTGTCAGGACCAAACTAGCAGCTTCCCCTGGGCAGTATGCATTCTTAACTGCTGAGCCATCTCTCCAGCCCTACAAACATTCTTCTTAGAAGACACATGGAAGTCAACGTAAAGAGCAGTCACTGCCCAAGCAACTAAGAGTATTCTGGGGGAGGAAGACATCAGAGTGGAATCACAGTAGAAGTCTTCAGCCTCTGATCTCTGTGTCTAACCAGGCCTCCCCCTGAACAGAACACTGCTCCAAAGTACCACTTAAGTGGTTGTGGCCAGGAGGATCCAAACCTTGGCTGGGTACCTACAATCTGTCCTGTTGTAACTGATGGCTCCTAAAGTAATTGACATTCATAAACACATATTTATGGCTAGAAAGTGCCAATCCATTTGCTACCTGTAACTATTTAAGTTTGAAGTGACCCAGGTTTTCTGGCACAGGCCATAAATCCTGGCATTGGGAAGGCAGAGGCAGGTGGACCTCAGGTGAGTTTGAGGCTAGAGGCTAGCCAGGGCTACACAATAAAACCCTGTCCAAAAAAAAAAAAAAAGAAAAAAGAAAAAAAAGAAAAAAAAAGGCAGTTCTTTTGGGGCTGGCAAGAAGGCAGTTAAGAGCATTGTTCAAGAAGTCCTAGGTTCAACACTAAGCACCCATATGGTACCTCACAAACACCTGTAACTACAGTTCTAGGGGATCAGCTGCCTTCTTCTAGGCCCTCTGTGGACACCCAGCACCCACATGGTGACAGACATACATGTAGACCAAACAGTCACATAGATTAAATGAATACAATTGAAGTCACCAGGCTGGGGGATAGAGTTCCGTTGGTACAGTGCTTGGTGGCCATGCACAGAGACCTTAGGTTCAATCACCAGTACTATAAATAAATACATAAATTTGAATCAACTAAAAAGGACTAACATTAGAAAATGAGTTCCTTGGTCACACAGGCTGTATGTCAAGGGCTTGGAAGCCAGCAGGGGCTCTTGGGGTGCCTGCGTTCTACAGAGAAGACATGTCAGCCACCCTTTCTACTTAAACTCTCCATCATTACAACACACTACGCAGTGAAGGGTCTCTATTCACACAAGCTTGCCTCTCCCTTCTTAGGTTAGGGTGTGACTTTTCCAGGAAGGCATATATCCCATAGTCCACAGAAGATGTCCTCCTGCTCCTTGTCACCACCTAGAGCTTACTCATGTGCAAGTAATAATGTAAGCGAAAAATTAACCCAACAAACAAAACTGGCTGGAATTTAGGGAGTGTGACTGCTGCCGAGTCACAAAGTGACTGAAGGACTGGAGGTTTTCAACCTGTGGGCCAAGACCCTTTCATATGGGTCCCTTATCAAATAGCCTTCGTGTCAGATGTTTACAATATGATTCAAAACAGTAGCAAAATTACACTTATGAAGTAGTAACAAAAATAACATTATGGTTGGAACTATATAACTATAACATGAGGGACTGAATTAAAGTCTGGCAGCATTGGGAAGGTTGAGAAGCACTGTAGAGGGACATGCAGAAATGAAAGCAGCATTCAATCCCTTCCAGTAGAGATTTTTGCTATTTTTACCCTAGCGTTGTCAAAAGCAGGTCATGAAGCAAACTGCCGGAATAATACAGTGCCAGGAAGATACCTTTCCCAAACAGTTTGAACTCTGTGCTTTAGCCTAATTTTAGTCTACTTGTGTTCTTACATTAAAAGGTTAAGGCCGGGCGGTGGTGGCGCACGCCTTTAATCCCAGCACTTGGGAGGCAGAGGCAGGCGGATTTCTGAGTTCGAGGCCAGCCTGGTCTACAGAGTGAGTTCCAGGACAGCCAGGGCCACACAGAGAAACCCTGTCTAGAAAAAAAAACTAAATAAATAAATAAATAAATAAATGGTTAATTTTGCATAATTTTAAAGCGCTGATGCTTTTTGTGGCATCAAATCTCTTCAGTCTAGGCCATTTTAGCCTTCCCTGGATTATCATTAAAATGCGTTTGGTGTTATACTTTCCTCTGGGAAACAAAAACTTCTAGATATTCCAGCACCCACAAAAAGACTCTGAATCCTGTTGGCCAATGGAGATTTAAAAAGAAAGTAAATAAAACAAAATTCTTCAGGTTTTACTCAAAGACATTAGAAGCTGTTAAGTAAGCCCTAAGTGCCCCTAAGCTCTCTGTCCCCTCACCCAAATGCAAGAATACTAGTTTGACTTCAACAGTTCTGATGTCAGCGATTTGCTACAGCGGGACATGGCTTGGGTGAGCACAGGACCGAGCGCCAAGTCAGGACTCCTGGAGTCTGACTCACTGTAGAGGCTGGAGAAAGTCGTTCCTACCGCCCCTGTGTCGCCCCTCAATTCTGCTGGCAAAGAGAGAGCCAAGTGGCGCTAAAGAAAGTCAGTTTTGAGCAGGGCGGTGGTGGCGCACGCCTTTAATCCCAGCACTTGGGAGGCAGAGGCAGGCGGATTTCTGAATTCGAGGCCAGCCTGGTCTACAGAGTGAGTTCCAGGACAGCCAGGACTACACAGAGAAACCCTGTCTCGAAAAAAATT
>NW_021604658.1:793198-825523 GCF_004785775.1 Grammomys surdaster | reverse complement strand
TACATCGGGGTTGGGGGGTGTTGGAGAGTTCGATAAGACAGAGACCGAGAAAGATAGACTTCCTCCAGAGTTGAGAGCAAATAAATCTCAAGGGATCCACAAATCAGCCGCGTTGTACTTAGGAGTGTGGGGAGTGTGGGAGGGTACTGTCAACATGTCAATGGTTTAGGGGTCTTTAACTCCTTTGGAGTTTCCCCAGTTACTGGAACAGCCCTCACCTGTCAATCAAAACCCACCCAGCAGTTGATGGAAGAATTAGTTAGGGTGTGATGGTGTACTAGGGAGATTAAGAGAGAGGCAGGCAGATCTCTGTGAGTTCAAGGCCAATCTGGTCTACATAGTGAGACCTTGTCTCAACAAACAAGCAAAAAAGAGTGAGTTTGCCTCCAGCCTTGGGTCCGCACCCGGGGCTGTCTCGCCCGGGGGAGGAGGCGGGGGTGGCTGAGAGGCGGTGATTAGTCACTGGCTGCTGCGCTCACACCTTTTATATTGTCTCTTCCCGCAGTTGCCTCTGCATTTGGACAGATCCTTCGAACGCCAGCTCAGAAGCTGGGGCCGGAGGACAACCTCGCAGAGAGGAGTAGGGGTCTGCGAGTAAGTCCAGGTGAGTAGGAATCGGGGCCAGGACAAACGGCCCGCGCCGCAGCGCGCACGCGCGGCGCCCGGAACCCACGCGCGTCCCCGCCGCGGGCCCGCGCTCGGAAGAGGGCGGTGGCGCCGGGAGCGGGAGGTGCGCGAGGCCGGCGGGCAGAAGCCGTGAGCCGCGCAGCAGCGCGGACCCTAGAGCCGCCGCCGCAACCGGGACGCTCGGTACGAGATGCGGGGGAAAGCCAGAGGGGCCTTGGCCCACGCGACCCTCGGTTCTGCAAACTTTGTGCGGGTGTCCGGCGACCTCAGGGCGGGAGAGGCTGGGATCCCCGAACCCAAGCTGGCAGGCGTCAGCATGCACCCTACGACTGGCCCCGCCAGCCCCTGGAAACACTTGGCTTTCTGCAATGCCAAGTACTCAACTTGAGCGTCTCTCCTCGGTGTTAGATTGGTGTGCATAGTGCTCACATATGACTCTTGTTTCTCCTAAGTATCCTTGCTCTGGAGCGAAGTTGAATTGTGCTGGGCTTGGGGTAGGGGAGGGAGCCGAGTGGTGTAGCCGCTTTAGGATTGTATAACTACCTTGTATTGAAGTGGATGTTGCCAGTGGCATCCGCTAATGTTATGGTAACTGGGCATCTTGGAGACAAGAGAAGGCGGGGTTTTTTACCAGTAGTCTCCCAGTCTAATAATACTAAAATACGACGCCTCGTACTTTCCACTCGGGAGAGCTCTACGTATGGCATTTGTTTTATGCTCTCTGGTTAGCTTTCAGTGGAGTTTCTAAGAGGTAGGTGCAGGACTCTGCTTTCCCGTTTTGTAGATGTGAAAAACGGAGGCAACAATTCGGATTCTTAACTGACTTTAATGAAATGTAGACCAAGAGTTTTAAACGCAGTTTCTTGCAATTCTTGCTCCAAAGTACCAACTTTGAAGTTTAATGGGATACCAGAACATCCTCCCTAAGGGCAATGAAAGGTCGTAGAGGCCAAGGGTCAGTAGTCTGCAGCTGCAGGCCTCTGCTACAAAGCTGGGTCCCTCGGACAAGATGCAACTCTTTTGGTGTTGTATGTATTCTTTGCAAAGTTGTGTGTGTTTAGGGCTGCAATTTGCCGTTGTCTTTTGTGGATTCATAAAGGGCACTTAATCTTGATTTCCTTGAGAAACAGAGGAATGAGGCACCCCCAGAATGAGGCACCACCTCTTCCTTGCCAGAGACACCTTAAGAATTCACATGAGGTCAGACTAGGGCCGAGAATCCCTGGGAGGAGGGAGGAAGGAGCCCTGCACAGGCGGCTTGACACATGGGCCCCACTCCTGCCTCCAGCTCTGACTCACCTTCTGACGCTTGGGGGAGGAGAATAGCTGCTTGGTATTTTTGGCTTTCCCCCATAAAACGGGAGACAGTTGGCTTCATTCGAGTCTTCTCAGCATCCTTTTCGAGCGCAGCGCCTCTGAGCTTAGTTCTCCTCGGAAACCTTTGATACTGGCTGACTGCAGGTATGCATTCTGTGAGATCCTTTAATAGATCTGCATACAGATTTACTGCTAGAGGTTCTAAGTCTGGGAAACCCTTCAAGACTTTGGGATTAAAGTTAGGGTTAAGAGAGAGCTTTTAATTAGGTGTATGCCTTTGCATGAAGACTTTCTTTCTTTTTTTTTTGTTTTAACAAGATGGATTAAAAATATTTTCCCAGCATCACAAAGGTTTCGCTCATTCCGTCTGAAAAATTAGAACTTTACAGATCAGGTCATTGTCTTCCTTTAATCTTCTAAAGAATAACTGTGTGTCTTTCTGTTGGTTTGTATCTCCTAGACTCTTCTTAGCATTTTAATAGATGTGTATTTGCATAAGTGATTTGCTAACAAAATTATCTTAAAGTAGATTGGTTCAGTTTATAGCAATTTGGTTTTTGTCTAGAACAGGGAGCATTCTTTTTTAGGTACAACCGATTGAAAAATTATGTTAAACTCTGACAGCACCTTAGTATTTCTCTGAGCAACAGGCAAAAGGATCTCGCAAACAACTTGAAAGTAATTGAATCATTGTGATGCTTGGTTTTACTCCCAGGTGCAAAATGGAAACTTTCCTATTAATACACAAACATGCGAGACCAACAGCAGCCGGATTGTCTTTGCTCAGAGAAGACACAAGAGGGAGTGGAAGGCAGGGAGAGTTGCTAAAGCAACCGATGGCCTGGGTATAAACTTACAGAGCTGGCATTTAAGGTGGTAGCTTCATTATTTATGATAGCTTCACTGGGGTGACACGACAGAAAAGAAAGCGTTAATGGAGAAGGGTGTCACAGCTCAAATTGGTGATGACAGAAAAAGGGTTCATCTGACAGTTCATGTCAGCAGGTGCATGACTTTGAATAGCAAACATTTATTAAGTAGTTCTGCTGTTCTAAAGGCATCGGGCTGAGTGCTGAGGTAGAAGGCAAATGAGGGTCACGACCTTAGATGCAGCTGAGTAATAGTGACATTGAGAGAAAAAAAAAAACACTCTCTTCTGGGAGCAGAGAGTGGTTCTTTTGTTTGTTTGTTTGTTTTTATTTTTTGTAGTCAATGATATATTTACTTAAGCTTTTAAATGTGGCTTTTCAAGATAAAGGAATAAAGTGAATAGGTAACTTGAGTTACTTTAGAGAAAGATGTAAGGGTAACCATAGCCAAGACTCAGACTCCAACTATGTGTCGTCTCCCCCCCCCCCCCACGCTACTCTTTCAGGGCAGCTGATTACTGCACTGACTTTAAGGGAAATAATCTCCTTTGTCTATGGCTTTTACCTCCTAAGCATAAACCTAAACAGCACAGCTGTTCATGCCCCTTTCACCTTTACGCAACTTTCTTGTTTATTTTTGTTTGTTTGAGACCAGGTTTTTATGTATCCCTAGTGTTCTTGGAACTTGTTCTGTAGACCAGGGTGGCCTCAGACTCACTGAGATCTGCCTGACTCTGCTGCCCAGCTGCTGGGATTATAGGCATTTGCCGCAATACCAGGCTTAGATTTTTTTTTTCACTGGAGATATATATAGTGTACATATTAATAATTGGGTAAGATTATGCACTATAATGTTTGAATTTTTAATTCCTATGTTTATGTGTATGTTTGTCATGCTTTTCAGCTGCATGTCTGTCTGTGTACTATATTTGTGCCTGGTGCTAAGGGAGGCCACAAAAAGGTGTAAGATCCCTAAGACTAGAGTTAAATATAGTTGTAAGTTGCCATGTGGAGGCTGGGAATTGAACCTAGGTCTTCTGAAATGGCAGCCAGTGCTCTTAGCCACTGAGCCATCTCTCCAGCCCCTGCGCTATGATTTTTAAAGATTGTTGTTGATATTGTTGTCTGAGATTGTAGTTGGTTCATTTTGGGGAAAATATTACTTGTCAATGTCAAATGTTGATGAACATTCTAAGTTGTTTGTAACCTTGGGCAATTATGACTAGTCCTGGGTCTGGAGTGATGCTCTTTTTCTAAAGAGGGTGTCTCAATTTACATTCCTCTTGTGGTGTTCACCTTGAAGTCTTAGGTCACTCTGTTGGCTGTTTAACCACAGCTGGCTTGGATGTTTAAGTGAATATGTGTCATGAGGTTGGGGGTTAGTATGGTTCCTGTTGTATAATGCCCCAATGTGTTTGTGTGAGTGGTTGTTCTATCTGTATGTTCTATCTGTATGTATGTACACCACATACCTGCAAAGGACAGAAGGCATTGGGTCTTCTCGAACAGAAGTTATAGACAGTTGTGAGTCATCAGGCAGGTGCTGGGAACTGAATCAAGGTCCTCTAGAAGAGCAGCCAGTGTTCTTTAACTACTGATCCATCTCAGCATCTCCACTAATGTGTTTCTGTTTACTCATGTTAAGGTTTGTGGTTTGAGCCAGGTGGATCTCATCTTTAATCGAAACAATTGGGAGGCAGAGGCCAACCTGGTCTTTAGAGTGAGTTCCAGGACAGCCAGAAATACAGTTTCTGTCTCGGAACAAAACAAAACAAAAACTAGCCAGGCCTCGGTGGCTGGTGCATGCTTTTATCTCATCACCCTGGAGACAGAGACAGGCAGATCTCCAGTTTGAGGTCAGACTGATCTACAGAGCAAGGTCCAGGACAGCCCGAGGGTTACACAACCTGCCTTTACAAAACAAGACAAAAAGTTCTATGGTTTGGGTTGACATACACCAGAAACAGTTTTCCCACTGTACTTAGTTGAAAAATACTCAACAGACACTTTATTGATTTTATTTGACAGTTTATAGTTACAGAAAATTTACCTATGCAAAATGAGGTTCTAAAAATAGAAGTCTTTAAAGGCCTTGAGTGACTCCTAATTCTGGTGAATGTATGCTTTGTGCCCTAAAGGTGGAACTCAAGTATGTGAGGTGGGTGTGAACCCAGACCCAACCTCAGTAAAGAACTCTGAGGACAAGGACGGACACACTTGTGTGTGCAAGTCCCTGTGAGGCACAGAACACAGCTGCACACAGCACCTATGCTACAGGAATAAATGACATAGAGTTGTTAATATAAGCTTTTCTCTCACCCTTCATGTAAGAAAAGGCAATTTAGAGGATATTCCATATAGAAATGTCCCAAGTTCCCAGCACACCCTTTATTAGGCTTTGGGTTTGCTGGCTGGATTTAAAGGTAGGGATGTGTGTGGGGGTGAGGAAGGAGAGAGGGGATGAAGTCATCTCAAGGCACTGACTAAATTCCAGTCCTTATTTAGTGCCTGTTACATATTCTCTTGGTCCTGAGAGCATAGGTTCTGAGGCCTCCCAGGAGACCCCACAGCCAGAGGGTGATGAAAGAGTGAGTTCAGAGCGTGAAAGCCATGGATCCTTTCTATTCTGGAAGGCAGATTAGAAAACACTATAGTGCTTTGCTTTCAGGTTTTATTTACATACACCACATATACTTTTTAAAAAAATTTATTTATCTTCTGCAATCATGTTTTGCCTGCACATATGTCTATGTGATCTTGGAGTTACAAATAGTTTCGAGCTACCATGTGGGTGAAAGGATTTGAATCCAGGTCCCTTGGAAGAGCATTCAGTGCCCTTAACATCTGGACCGTCCCTCCAGCCCCCCCCCCCAATACATTTTTACTTGTAAAATTTTGTTCCGTTTGTTTCAGATCTTGGCTTTCAAGAAGATAGCCCTAAGAATAGGATTAAAAACTATTGTCGGGAGAGAGATCCCACTGGTGTGTTTTGATAACCCCTTGACTTGGCAGCTGCCGCCAGTCGCTTGGCAATGACTGGCAGCTGCCGCCAGTCACTTGGCAATGACTTGTTAGTGAGGCTGGCTCAGCTCATCTGGATGTGTCAGTGGTGAGTCTGACAAGAGAGCACGTCCTGTGCAGTTGGTCAGTGTTAGCTCCTCCTTCTCTCCTGTAGTCTCTGGAGGAGGAAAGGGGCCTTTTGAAATCCATGCCCAGTTAGGTCCCAGATGGATGGCCTATGGCATTTTTTTTAATTGTTTCTTATATTTATTTTTGAGATTATATCATTGAAGATTTCTTTTTTCATGAAGAATTAAGCCAGGTGTCGGTGTCTCAGTCCTGTATTACCGGCACTTGGATGTCGGAGGCTGGAGGATCAAAAGTTCAGGTCGGCCTCTGAATGACATCAAACTTAAGTGTCTGCCATGTAGTCCATTGTTGCCTTCCAACATATTTATCACTGTTTATGATACTCTGTGTGTGTGTCACAACAGTCTAACCCCAGTTTTAGGTAATATGATGCCCTCTTCTGGCCTCCTCACATACCAGACACACATATACCTGACACACAAAGATGTGCGCAAAACACCCCACAAATAAAACAGTTTCTAAAAATTAAGACAGAAAAATGGAAATTAGTTTGTTAGCACTCTTTTAATTTGGTATAAACTCCACAAGCACACACAAGACACAAACTATTCTTTGGGGGAGAGGGGTCAAGCTTGCTGCTGGAGTTGTTAGGATTCTGATCTGGTCCAATTGTACATCAGAGGGCAAGCTGACCAAGGAATGGTTGGAGGGCCTTCCTGTGTGCTTAATTCTAATTTACGAACCCCTTTGTCTTCCTTAAAGTAATACTGTGGCCTTTTGAGGACCAAGGTCTTGGGACCACACCTTCATTTTTCTGGTCCTGCTTCTCGGGACAGACAGTCAGCTTTTCAACCTTATGTGCTTTCTCATTGGACCTTTCAGGAGTCTTTAGAGTGGCTGGTTGGCTGTGGTCAGACCAAGTGGCAAATCAGCAATGCCCAGCTGGTGGCAGAAGATCCTGGTCCCAGAAAGGTTACTCATGCTCTCTGTAGAGGCTGGGAAAGCCTGTGCACCTCCATTGCCCTCTGATCACAGGGTCTGGGAACCCTGGCAGAGTGATAGTGAGCCTCCTGGCTCTCTGTAGGCTCCGGTGGCAACAGTGGGGAAAGTGTTTCTGGACACTGCTGCCATCCTGTGATCTGCAGGATAGCACCTAAGTTTGCATTTCTGTCAAGCTTGTGGAGAGGGCCCGTGCTGTTAGCATTGGGGCCCCTGCAGAGTAGGAAGGGGCAGTAACAAAAGGTGGGCTTTCTGCATCAGGAATCTGGAAATGAGGCTCTTGAAAGGCAGTAGTGGGGGCTGGCAAGATGGCCTAGCAGATAAAGGTGTGTGCTGCCAAGGCTGAAGGACCTGTGTTTGATCCCAGGCCCCCAAGTGGTGGAAGGAGAACTGGCCTCTGACCTCCATATGTGTGCCACGGCAGGTGTATGCCCAGACACATGTATAATACACAAATTAAATGTAATTTAAAAAGTAAGGCAATAATGACAGCTACCTTAAGTGGATTAGAGAAAGAAGCATATTAGTCTGGCCAGTGAGACTCCATCTGCCATGATTTGGATGTGTTCTCCTGAGGCTTGGGTTTCAGTGTGGCTGGGTTGGAGGGTGGAACTTGGAAGATGTGGAGCCTGCCAGAAGGTAATTAGGTCATTGGGTCATCACAGTCAGATTAGGGATCGGAGCTATTTTAGAGTGGGCTCTAAAGAGGGTGACTGGACAGTCAGCCTGGCTCCTTCCTGGTCTCTGGCTTTGTTGCATCTTTCCATGTCTCCCACCTTTGCCATGATGCAGCTAGAGGCTGGAAAGATGAAGCTGACCATCTGTGGCTTCAAAAACACCGAGCTACATAAACCCCATAGAGGAGGGAGATTGAGATAAAGCCCTAGGCTTCTTCTGGGTTCTACCCTGAGATATATATCCAGCTCTTTTCTGTCCGTAGCACCCAGCCTCCTGTATTTTATTACAGCAATAGAAAATGTACTAGTATTTCTCCTTAAGGAACAACTGAGTTCTCCACATTGCTGGCTGATTTTACTATGCTTTAATCCTGTCCTTCTTTGCATTGCTACAGTACCTGTTGTTTGCCTTCACCATTTGAGCCTTTAACGTTTGTCTCTTTCCATTATTCGGTTGTTTTTAGATGTGTATCACACATCATTTCTTCATGATGATCAAATTCTGACAGCCTTTTTTTTTTTTTTTTTAAATTTTGGAACAAAGTCTAATGTAGCCCAGGCTGTCCTCAAACTCACTGTATAGTCGAAACCTTCTTCCTGCCTCATCTCCCAAATGCTATGATTATACATATGGCCGCCACTCTGTGCTTCCTAGAGAAAGCATGTACCTTTAAGGATCTGTTCATAGATTCCTGTAGGCCAAGAACCCAGATAGACCTGGTGTAGAGGGGATAACTTGTGTTTGCTTCATAATGGCTAGATCCTCAGTGGGCAATAAAAGTCAGGTGACATGGGGCCTGGGGCTAGGCTCATGTTCAGGTGTCTTACCTATGTAGTCATTGATCAGCTGGGACTTCCCCTGGGCTATTGGCTGGACTTCCCACATACAGCCTGATACACTGTTGGACTAGTTTAGGCATAGCATCTGACTAAGCCAATCCCAGAAGAGCTGGTTAGAACCTCACCTTAGAAGCCTCATTTCTGTTAAATTCTTTTTGTTGTTTGTTTTGTTTTTTTTGGTTGAGGTCTTCCTAAATCTGGATTTCCAGAGACATCAGCCCCACCCTGGGAAATATCACTGAATGTTAAATGATCCAGTAAACACAGCTAGGTGAGAGTCACACTTAGGTTCTATCTAGATCAGGCACAGTGGCGCTTACGTATAATTCCAGTACTTGGGAGGGGGAAGCAAGATCACAGGTTCAAAGCCAACATAGGCTACAATAGATCTTATCTCAACGTTAAAAAAGATTAAGATTCTAGCTGGGTCTGGTGGTTTAGGTCTGTAATCCTGGCAGCTTGGGAAACTGAGGCAGAATTGTAATTTCAAGAATTGTCTTGACTGCAAAGTGAGCTCAAGGGCAGACTGAACAACTTAGACCACATCTCAAAGGGCTGAGAGATTAGCTCAGTGGAGAGTGCTTGCATGTGTGCTGTCTGATTCCCAGGACTCCCAAAAGGAAAAGAAAATTCCAGGTTATTCCATAATTCCCTAGTGTAATGGTTATTCCTGGTTGTCTACTCGACTATATCTGGAATGAACTACAACCTAGAAATGGAAGGCTCACCTGTGATCCAGATCTTGAGTCTGGAAGATAGGTTTCCTACCTGGATCTCGACATAGAGATCTTGAGGTATAGTGGCCATGATAAGCTTAGGCCTAGGCAAGATAATACATGCCTTCAATTCGAGGAGACTGAGGCAAGCAGATCTCGAGTTCAAGGTCAGCCTAGGACAAGTAAGTTTTAGATCCAGACATGGCGGTACACACCTTTAATCTGGGCCACACCTTCTGCTGGAGGCCTCCCTCTACGTGCTTGCACTTACTTGCCAGCACATCTGTTGGAATCTACTTCTACAGAAGACCAGCTGAAACAACTAGCCTCATGGGACTGAGCAACTACTGGATTCTTGGACTTCCCATCCACAGCTGTCCATTGTTGGGTTAGTTGGACTACAGCCTGTAAGTCTTTACGTTCCCTTAATATATACATTCCATAAACTCTGTGACTGACTGACACCCAGGTTACCTTGTGGTACCTGAATGAATACATAGTTCCTTGCAGTCTTTTTTTCTTCTTGCTCATTGTATCCCAGTGAGGATGCTCAGTGGATAGATCATATAGAACCAGTCTTTGCTTTAGCCCATGTTGACCTGGAACTCAGAGCAGTCTTCCTGGCACAGTCTCTCCTGAGTCCTGGGATTACAGGAATGAGATACACCTGGCCTAGAGCCAAACATCTTCAGATTTGTGTATCACTATTGACTTTTTAAATTTTTATTTTATGTGTACTAGTTTTGCCTATATGTCTGTGTAAGGATGTTAGATCCCCTGGAACTGGACTTAGACGGTTGTGAGCTGCCATGTAGGTGCTGGGAATTGAACCTGGGTCCTTTGGAAAAGCAGCCAGTACTCTTAGCCTATGAGCCATCTCTCCAGCCCCAATTTTGACTTTTTAGCTCCCTGAGCCCATCAAATGGAGTGGCCATCTATTCCTGTGAAGATGTTTTTCAGTTGTACTTAGCTAGTATCATTCACTGGGTTTAGCAGATGTGTCCATAGGATGTGTCAAGGGGATGGTCAGCCATTGGTCCGTCTGTACCGGTCACACTGTACCGGCATTTGCTTGGCAGCTGTTTCCCACTCAGGGATTTTGCAGCTGAGCTGGGTGGAGCTATATAAAGTGTTCTGCTTGTTCTGGGTTTCGTTTTCTGAGATATCTCACTATGTAGTCAAGTGCTCACTAGCCTAGGCTGGCCTCAAACCCACAGCAATCCTCCTGCCTCTGCTTCCCACATTCTGGGATTACAGGTGTCTTTAGTTTCTTGTGTACTGTGTCCTTGTTCAAAAACACTTGTATCATTTCGTTTGTCTGGTGGCAAAAGCAAAATGACTCCAACCTCCTACTGCAGACTGTCAAGGTGTCAGTCCGCTCACTTTTTACAATTAAGCAACCCGGGAGTATATTTTTTTCTTTTTACTCCAACATGAATACTATACTACATGTTAGAATTTTATTCTTTGTTGTTGTTGTTGTTGTTGTTTTGAGACAGGGTTTCTCTGTGTAGCCCTGGCTGTCCTGGAACTCACTCTGTAGACCAGGCTGGCCTCGAACTCAGAAATCTGCCTGCCTCTGCCTTCCAAGTGCTGGGATTAAAGGCGTGCGACACCACCGCCCGGCGAGAATTTTATTCTTTTTTTTTTTTTTTTTAAGATTTATTTATTTTATGTATGAGTATACTGTCACTGTCTTCAGACACACCAGTAGAGGGCATTGGATCCCATTACACATGATTGTGAGCCACCATGTGGTTGCTGGGAATTGAACTCAGAACTTCTGGAAGAGCAGAGGGTGCTCTTAACCACTGAGCCATCTCTCCAGCCCTAGAATTTTATTCTTAATGTTCTGTCAAGTGGTTTCTTAATAAAAGATTATTGAAAGTATTTTGGTTTTTAGTTTGAGCAAATGGTTTATGCTGAGTGTGGTGGCCTATACTTGAAATCTAAGCACTTGGAAGACAAGTCAGCCAGGCAGTGGTGGCGCACGCCTTTAATCCCAGCACTTGTGAGGCAGAGGCAGGTGGATTTCTGAGTTTGAGACCAGCCTGGTCTACAGAGTGAGTTCCAGGACAGCCAGGAGTATACAGAGAAATCCTATCTTGAAAAGCCAAAAAACAAACAAACAAACAAACAAACAAACCACAGAAAAAAGACAAGTCAGGAGTTCCAGGTCAACCTCAGCTACAAAGACAGTTAAGGGCTAACCTGGGCTACTTGATATTGTTTCAAAAACAAAGTGACTGTCAACTTTCCAGTGGTGCACATTTGTGATTTAATAGTGAAAATAAATGAGAAAAGTAATATTTATCACAATGTAGGCTAAAATGCTCTGGTCTCATTTCTTAAAGAACTAGATAGATGCTTAGCAAGGAAATGGATGAAATGTGATTGTATAACTTTTTGAGCATAAAAAAGTAAGTTTAGGGGCTGGAGAGGTGGCTCAGGGTTAAGTGCCTTTTGCTTTTGCAGAGGTCATACCTGCAATTCCCAGCCCTCACATCAAGTAGCTCATGGCCAGCTGTATCAGGGACATCTCATGCCATCTTCTGGCCTCTGTGAACACTTGCACACAACCACACAGACAAACCTCATATGATATATATCCTTGCTCTGGCATGTACTTTGACCATAAAGCTAGGAATATTTCATCATTTTGTTTATTTACAATTTAAATTAATTACATTTTAATTAATTACATTTTGCCTTTCCCTTCTTTTCCTCCAGTCCCTCCTATGTTTCATTCCCACTCGTGCTGAGTCCACTTTTGTTTGGTGCGTCAGGCTAATAATCACTTTGTACTGGACTACCAGTTGACTCATCCCTGGAAGAGATTCATTCCTTCCTGAAGGTTTTTGTCTAGGGGTGAGGCCCTGTGAAAAACTCCCCCTTCCTCGTTAGTTAGCGTGCCTATTGATACTGTCATTGTTCAGGTAGTGTTTATGCAGTCATTTCTAAGAGAGGCAGTGACACAGCAGACTTCCTGGTCCTCTGGCTCTTAGAATTTTTCTGCCCTGTCTTCTGTGACCTTCCCTGAGCTGTGATGTAGATGTATCCCCTGGGGCTGGCCTCCCCACAACCCTCTGATCTCTGCACTGTGCCCAGTTGTGGTTTTCTGTGTTAGTCTCCATTTGCTGTCGATGAGGGGAGGTAGCCACATTTATCTGTGGGTAAAGGGTAGATTTAGAATGTAGTGATGCTGCTCTATCAGAATGGCAGTAGTAGGTTCTTTTCTAAGGCCCATGACCTCACTAGCCCTGAGAAGCTGGCTACATTTCTAGTATGAGGATGACTTCCCTCCTGTGGGCTTGAAGTCCAATTAGACAGCTGTTGGTTGCACCAACATGTGAGCGCCACTCTATTACACCTTTGTCTTATAGTGCTGGTTGCTGCTGTGCTTTATTGTCATAGCTGGGCTATGAAGGAGGCTTCCAGGTTAGATCCAGCTCAATATCTAAGTCCCATGTTCTAAATGTGTTGTCTTCAGCAACGGGGGCTTAACATCAACCTCTGAGAGGCATCAAAGGCAACAGCAAGAGTCAAATTTTGTTTGAGTCATTTTTGACACTTGACCAACAGCTTAAAAGATCTTGTTATTGGTACTGGTTTTGTAGTCTATGGTTCTTGTGGAGAACATTCTCAGCTCAAGAGACATAGCTTCAACAGTATTGTGTGTGTGTGTGTGTGTGTGTGTGTGTGTAGTGTGTATCAAGTATTCCTCCCCCCTCAAAACTTCCAAGATAGAGCCTGCTCATGTCTTTCCATTCCCCATTCATTCCCTTCTTCATGAGCACCCATATCCTACAATTCTTTTCAATATCCCCGACCCCCAACCCTCCATGGTCTCAGCTAGGAATATTTTCCACCACTTTGCTGTTCTCTCTAGCCCTCCTGCACCTCTGTGGCCACTTGGCCACTTGGCTACTTTCTGTATTTTCAACGTGAGAGAAGATAAACAGCCATTAGGACTTTACACCTTTAACTGCCCAGTCTAGTGGCTGCCAGCACTACAGAGGAAAAACAGCTTTGGTGAATGCTCTGAACGGGCCAGGACTTCCAGACATTCTCAGCCACATTGGCACTGATCCGGTGTGGATTACCAGTGTGCAACCACAAGACAAATCCTACATGCCCAGAGCTCTGCAAGGGCAGCTGTTACTAGTTGGTACAAGACTAAGATTATGGCCCCTGTGAGACTCTGACACTAACTTTGTTACTAGTGCTTGACACTTAACGTTCAGAGGCCAGCATCTCAGTAGGCCACCCTGTTCCTGAACTTGCTGTGCCATCCTTCCATGGCTGCCCCCGACGGTTACATTATAGGTGTGCACTGTGCCTGGCATCTCTCTGACATCTTACACCCACACTCAGTTTTTTGCTTTGAGACAGTGTCTTATGGAGATCAGGTTGGCCTTGAACTTAACAGACATCTGCCTCTGCCTCCAAGTGCTGGAATTAAAGGTGTAAGCCCCCAGAACACTCCTCCCAACCTACTGTGTTTGGTCTGCTTCTGTGCCTTTGGTGTCTCCTTGTTATTCCCTTGGTCAGGAACCATGTTTCCCTCCAAAAAAGCAGCTGCACAGCTGCTTGGGAAGGCTGGTGTGAACACGGTGGTGTGTGGTGGATGCTCCTATAGGTCAGTGTGCAGCAGTGGAGGGCCTGTTCACTCAACCCCAGGATAAACTTTGCTCCATGTGCACACACAGGCTAGACTCTTAGCAGACTTCTTGTCTCCCAGCACACTTTCTGTGCTAATGATATAATACCTGTGGGCTTTTATATTCTTTAGAGTCAGGCCCTGCCTTTAGAACTGGGTCACACTAGGCTGCTTATGCCCAAGTCAGGGACAGCTCTTTGATGATGCCCCTCTGCAGTGAGAGGAAGGTTCTGTGCTGTTCTCACTAGGTGACAAGCAGAAGTCCATCTGGGCTCAGCCTTGTCTGTCACTGTTTAAAGGGGTCTGTCCCGGCTGCTGCTGCCAGGACACCATGATGAAGGCAATGAGGACACAGCTCCCCACACAGTCCCATAGTGCATGGGGCAGAGCTACAGGCCGCATTGTTTTTGAGCTTTCCTGGCTTTATTTCTCTGCTTCAAGTTGCAATCACCTCACCCTGCCCAAACTTGTATTTTCCAGTCTGTAAGGGGCAAGGGCTTGTGAAGTACCTGCCCTCTGAGTACTCGCTGGCAGAAGGTGTTTTTCTAAACCTTGTAGCCAGCTTTGGCATTTGGAGCAGGTTTGCTGGCACAGGACCAAGCGGTGGCAGCAGGAACAGAGCATCGTGTCTGTCTTGCTTGGATTCTGCCTGGAGGATGCACAATCTGTCCTCTCTGTCCACATTGAGTGCAAGAGCAGTGACAGGCAAAGTTGGGCCTCCAGCCTGCCTTGCACAGCCTGGGCCTATGGAAGACCACCCTGCTGAAAAGGCTTCCAGCCTGGGTATCCAGTTTCAGAGGGCCAGTGGCCTCCTGGATGCAGGATTATTTGGGAGAACACAGGCTGAGTCCCTTCTAACTAGGCAACAAGATAGCCGCATGGGGATTTGAGTAGAAAGTCCTCAGCATTTTGAGTTTTGGGTTTATTACTTCTGTGATTTTGTTCTTTAAAATTAAGAGGCTTCTGCCAGGGGAAGATGACAAGCTTACCTTTTATGTCCAACACACACACACACCCCTCCTTACATCTTCACCTGTCTTCTTAGACTGCTTGCATCTGTAGTCCTCTGTGGACCAGTCATGGGCCAGCTCTGATCTGGAGGGAGCACCCCAGGCTTGGTGCAGAGTGCAGTATGTGTGGGGGTGTTCCTAAGTGGTACCACACTGGCATCTACTGCTTCAGTGGTTCTGACTGTCCCTGACCAACATCAGCAGAACCTAGAAAATTCAATCCTGCTCCAGAACCACAGAAAAAAAAGTAAGGCCCAGTGGTTGGAGTCCCAACATACCTAACAAACCTCACAGGGGATTCTGATAGGAAAGTCACTGCATTGTGACAGAACTAAACATGGATTTGGGTATAGTATAAGATCTCAAGTACCCCAGACTGGCCCTGGACTGGCTATATAGCTGAGGATGATCTTGAACCTCCACCTCCCAAGTGTTGGGATTACAGGCATGAGCCACTTACGTGCGTGGTTGTTTGCCTACCTGGATGAATGAATGTACATATGCATGCACTGTGTGCATGACTGCCCACAGTGGCCTGAAGAGGGCATCATATCCTAGAACTGGAGTTACAGAGGTTTGTGAACTATCTTATGGATGCTGGAACTGCACCCCAATCTCCTGGAAGCTCTAAATTGTTGAACTGACTGTCTAGTCTCTAGGGTGGTGGTGGTTTACATTTCTTTGTTGGGTGGGGCACACCACAGCTCATGTCAGAGGTCAGGACAACTTGTAGGTGTCAGCTCTGTCCTCCCTGATGTGAACTTTGATGGAGCTCAGGTCCTTGGGCTCAGTGGAAAGCACCTTTGCCTGCTAAGCCGTCTTTTTAGCCCCAGGACTGTGTTTTTACTTTTGCCGGGGTGGATCAGGGAAGTCACATATGCCAGGCAAACACTCGAGCATAGAAGTAATCCCTAGCCCTAATCTTTTTTTTTTTTTTTTTTGGTTTGGTTTTTCGAGACAGGGTTTCTCTGTATAGCCCTGGCTGTCCTGGAACTCACTCTGTAGACCAGGCTGGCCTCGAACTCAGAAATCTGCCTGCCTCTGCCTCCCAAGTGCTGGGATTAAAGGTGTGCACCACCACCGCCTGGCCCCTAGCCCTAATCTTGAAATTATTTTATTCTATTCTTTTTGTTTGCTGTGGGGACAAGGACTCACTGTGTAGCTCAGGCTGTACTTGAATTTATGATCCTTCTGCCTTCTGTGTTATGGGTTTGCCGCATCGTGCCCAGCTTTCTAAACTGTCTGAAAGGGTTAAACCTACATGTCATGTAACCATCTTTACTCCTAAGTAATTAACCAAGGGAGGGCATTTGTTCATACAAAGGTCTGCCCGTGAACCTCTGTAATGGCTTTACTCACAATAGCCTGAAGCTAGGAACAATCCAGTATCCACCAGTATGTGAGCAGAGACATCACATGTTGTATTTGCACGATGGAACACCATTCAGCAACAGTTATACTCAGCATCATTAACCTCAGTCCACGACCCCCAGATGTGCAGGACTCTTTAGATGATTTCAGAGCTAAGTGTGGGGACACTGTAATTCCAGCACTCAGGAGAGTGAGGCAGGAGGATTAAGAGTTTGAGCCTAGCTTAGGCTACCTAGGTGGTTCAAGGCTAGCTAATAGTTAGCCAAGGCTGCATAGTAAGAGTCTGTCTCAAACACAAACCTCAAAAAGTAAAATGGGGGTGAGGGCAAAGAGGAATGTGTTATAAGGGAACGTGGGGTGCTGACTGGGAGGCCTGGGAATCTTATTTTGAGGTCCTGTATCTGGAGTGTTTATGTCAAAACTATCAAACACTGGGTAGTTATGTCAGTTTATACATTTGCATGCAAGCAAAGCTGTAAGCAAACATGTGTGATGCTTATCTGGGTGAGGCGGGGGATCTTTGTGGAAAAAGGGGGATCTCCTTTCAGGAGATGGTCATGGTTCCTGTCAGGCTACATAATGGACAAAGGCTAGACAGGGAAGAGAATGAATTTTGAGTTTGCTCTCCTACTCAAGCTTCGAGCATTGCTGTTGGTGGCCCTGTCATCTGTGAAGCTGCCCTGGTCCCATGTCTGAAGACAATGCTCCTAACCCGACACCATGCCACCTTGGGCTCCTATACCAGGTCACAGATTTCACATCCCCAGTCTCTTGCTCTTCTTCCTGTGGTGACTTCAGGCCCAGTTCCTTCTGCTCTTGGGGTGACAGAAGGTGCCAAGAAGAGGCTGTGTCAACCTTACATCTTACAGGTCTGCAATGCCTCCAATGGTCTCATGTAGTGTGGTCCTTGTATTACCTTTGTTTTTGTCATTGCCAGAACTGTACCTAGTGTTTGCAGAGTGTGGACTTATACATCCAAGTCGCAGTTGGTTCTACTGGCATATTCTTTAAGTCACACCAAAAAATGTTCAGCAGACCCCTGCTTCCAAAATTCATCCCACATTTGATTTAGCAGCAAGAATCCAGGAGGAATGGCATGGGGCTTCCTGACTGGCTACATCCTTGCCTCTTTGTCTTCCTGCAGATCTGGTTTGTATTCACTGTAACCAGCACTGCTCCCAAGACCTTCTGGATCCAGACCAAGGGCTCCAACTCACTGGAAATCCTTAGCACGTGAGTAGCCATTTTTATTGCTACTATGCAAACTGGGATGAGCACTCTGGTTTCCTGTGACATCAGACAGGTGTTACATAAGTGTCAGGATGTACAAACTATGAAACAAGTTGGTTTGGCAGTAAGAGATTGATTGGTATGTCTGAAATCTCAGGAAACTAATAATTACAATAATTACCTTTTCTTCTTTGAGACATGGTCTCACCTAGTAGCTCAGGCTGACCTGGGATTCAAATCCTCTGCCTACGACTTGCTACCATGCCCAGCTCATAATTTCCTCTTCTGTAGTTATAAATATATACCAATATTTTATAGAAAACACTTTACTAATAAGAATATAGATTTCAGATACTGAACTAAATTAATGTGAATTCCAGCACATCCCTGAACCCAGTAGAATTCACTTGAGAGCTTAGACTTGGCAGAAAAGGGTAAGGTTATCACTTATTGTACCCAGGGTCAGCTCAGATAAATTCTTATTTAGCTGATTTGATAGTAATAAAAATCAAAGACCATGCATGACCTTCAAAGCTGAGGACTTAACTCCTGTGGTACTGACTAGCATATTAAGGTAAGGCGGGCCCTGGTTCACTAACAATATATGTTTCTTTCTTTCTCTCTCTCTCTCTCTCTCTCTCTCTCTCTCTCTCTCTCTCTCTCTCACACACACACACACACACACACACACACACACACACACACACTGTGCCTCCAAATTGCCTGGGATTATTACCATGGAAAAGCCATAGTATAGTATAGTACTTTAACCAAATTAAAAAAAAAAATCAACATCATTAAATTAAAGAAGTTAGTGTCTTGGGCTGGTCAGATGGCTTAGCAGATAAAAGTCCTTGTTGCCAAGCCAGTGACCTGAGTTCAGTCCCTGAAGCCCATCTGGTAGAAAGAGAGAACTCCCATGAGAGGTCTTCTCACCCCTCCCCCATACACACAGGCACACAGACATACACCATACAATAAATACATATATAATTGTATTTTTAAACAGCGAGGAACACACACAATGCGGCTTCCTTTTGCCAGTGTCCAGTTTCATCATTCTGTAAAGGTAGTTTACTACCTACCTTGACTGTGACATCACTCAGGGTTAGTGAAACACAGGAGTGAGAAGCACGCAGTCCCATGGCTCTGTAGAGTACAACACTTCAGATTTCTGGGCACAGACTGTAACTTAGTGCCAGTAGACTTGTGTAGCCAGTGTGAATCTGGGTTTGATTCCCAACCCCGAAGAACTGAGGAATGGCCCTCCCTTCAGGAGGACTCCGCCAGATGGCTCTTCAGGAACCAGTCAGGCGTGTTTTCTGTCTTTTAACTTTTTCTAAAAATAGGGTGACTATTTTCACTGAAGGGATTTAAAAAAAAAAAAGCATAGTTTCATATTGATTTTACATTTTGGCATTGCAGGCTACATCTCCTAATGGCCAATAGAAAATGATTTATTTACTTCCTGTAAAGCATGCCCTCTGCCTTACTTCCTTTCTCTTCCCTTCCCCCAAAGCCCTGGAGGTGGTGGCTGTGATGGCTGTGGTGGCTGAGAAACACGTAAAATTCTGACAGTTACCTGTATCTTGCAGGAAGGAGGCTGCAGTCTTGGATTCCCTGGTGGAGGACGGACTCCACTGCTCTCTGGTCTTGCCCCCTGATGATGAGAGTGTGACCACTGGCATCTTCATGAGCTCCAGAGGTCACAGCACGCTCCCACGGACTCTCATGGCTCCTCGGATGATCTCCGAGGGAGACATAGGAGGCATTGCTCAGATCACCTCCTCTCTCTTCTTGGGCAGAGCCAGTGTGGCCTCCAACCGCCACCTCCTCCAGGCCCGTGGCATCACCTGTGTCGTCAATGCTACCATCGAGATCCCCAACTTCAACTGGCCCCAGTTTGAATATGTGAAAGTGCCTCTGGCTGACATTCCTCATGCCCCCATTAGACTGTACTTTGACACTGTGGCTGACAAGATCCACAGTGTGAGCAAGAAGCATGGGGCTACCTTGGTGCACTGTGCTGCAGGCGTAAGCCGCTCAGCTACCCTCTGTATTGCGTACCTGATGAAATTCCACAATTTGTGCCTGTTGGAGGCATACAACTGGGTGAAAGCCCGGAGGCCTGTCATCAGGCCCAACCTGGGCTTCTGGAGGCAGCTGATAGACTACGAGAGCCAGCTCTTTGGGAAGTCTTCGGTTAAGATGGTACACACACCCTATGGCATCATTCCAGACGTTTATGAGAAGGAGTCCCGACACTTGATGCCTTATTGGGGGATTTAGTGTTGCCACAGCTGGCATCCACAGCCCCTCAGCAGTACCAGCATCTGCCACACACCATCTGTTCCCCTCTTCCTCTCTCTGGTTCTCTGGAGAGTGTTTCTACACTGGGTGTTCGGGTTTAAGAGATGCGGAGGGGAAATATGTACGTTGCTAGTGACTTTTTTTAAAACTAGCATTTTGAAATAGTGAACATGAGAATCTTTAACTGGCCTTTAATCATTTGTAACAACTGGAACAGTGTAGGACACTGTTTCTGCTTTCTTTCTGGCTCCTGCCTTTTAGGAGCCTTAGCAGGTGCAGGAGGAGCCCGTTGCAAACATCAGTTCTGGCCCTGATTAACCCTCTAGAGACCAGCTTTGCCAAGGGCTGCTGGCTGGACAGTTTAGGGAAGATCAAAGCCAGCTCAGTTCCTGCCAGATTAGTCTGGTCCTTTTCCTCTATTATTTGATTCTATAAGTTAAGTTCACCATTGTTGTTTAGTTGATAAGTGGTTATGATAAAATCTGTTGCAAAGACCCTCTTGAAATCAGTGTGCCCTGGGATCACATTAGCATTATTTTTAATAAACTTGCTTAACATAAGCCCTTTACTAATCGTTTCAGGTGTGTGCGTGCTCATGTGTGTCTCGTGTGTCGGTGGAAGAAAGTCTCCAGTCACTGTACAACTGTGGTTCTTACATAGGGCCATCATGGTCACTATTTAAAATAGAAACCCCAATGGAATCAGATCAGCAACATTTCACGTCCTTGCTGATGAGCAGAAATCAGTATCATCTGAATGTGGGAACAGTGTGGAGTAGGTAGTCTAACCTGCAGCTCCTGAGCAGTAAGATCCAACTGTGCATGTGGGCCCAGACAAGTCATGTCCCAGGTCAAAAGGTCAGGCACTCCTGGTGGCATGCACACACACTCAGAGGTGCTGAGTTCCATTTTTGTCTTGGTTAAAGTGTCAAGTACATCCTCAAAGAAATGGAAGCCATGCCTAGTAACACAAAAAGCCTCTGTCTACCGCAAACTCAGCAAAGATGATGGCTTCCAGTAAACCTGCCTGTATGGCTTGTTAGGGAAGCAGCACAAGTTTTAACAAGCTCTTCTCTGTTTGCTCTCCTGTGAGTGCTGGGAGGCCAGGCAACCCTCAGAGTATTTTATTAGCCAGGCCGTGTGTTCACAGAACGGTTTTCTGGCTTTTTGATCTGTTTTAAGGAGACACATGCCCTTGACATATGTAATTGAATTCTATCTTGCAGATTTTATCTGGTGTATGGCACTGGGATCCCATCAAAAGCTTACCTTTTCGTTTATACTGTATCTACCCTTACATGCACCCATCTTTATCTAAATAGGAAAATTTGAAACGGTTTCTCTGGGAAATCAGAGGAGCATACATGCAACGTTATCACATGACCAAACCCGATCTATGGAGTCTGGCTTTTTTAGCATGAAAGCATGAAGTCAAGCTTTAAGTCAGTTTCTGACTAGGAACCCCTTAGTAATCACTGTACTGCAAGAAGAAAATACTTGCTGCCACTCACTGTGATTAAGACAAACCTTGCTGTGAAAATCCTGACGAGGGCTGCAGAGAAGGCTTGGTCAGTAAGGTGCTCACTGTGCAAACATAAGGACCCGAGTTTTACTCCTAGAACCCACATAAAATATTGCTAGGTATGCACTCCAGCTAGGGACGCAGGTAGGCTGACTCTGCTCCTCCAAACCCAATCCCCCAGTCTCATCACCAGCTCTACAGCAGAACATTGGCTGCAGGTTCCTTTCTCCTTGGCTCCATCTCCAGTGGATCCCACAGATCCTCTCCTCCTAACCTCCCTCCCTCCCCCCAGTTCACTGCTGTGTCCCAGCTCCTCCCACCCCAGTCCAGCAGGTACCCCCTGGGAGCCCTCAGGCTATTCTCACAGGGGAAACAAGTAGGCTCACTGTACATCTTCACCTCTCCCTCTATTCCTGCAAGTTCAATCCCCAAGTCTCATTCCCCGCTCTGTAGACCTGCTGTGGCCTCTCCTCACTCCGTCCCCATTCTCAGGGACCTCTGGTATGGGAAGATAGAGAGTAAATTACAAAGAGAAACACCAAGCCAGCCACAAAACCTTTCATCTACTAAAACGGTGCCCTGGGTGCAAAATATGCTAGGGTAATTAATGGTGGCACAAGACTTGTGGGAATAACCAATAGCTGATTTAAGGCCCACTCCATAAGACAGAACCCCCCAACCAGAAATTAGTCCAGAGGCCTACGGAGGGCTCTGGGAACCCCATGGAAGAGGAGTCAAAGAGGGTAAGAGCCAGGGGACACTAACAAGGCCCTCTAGACCAACTTGATCAGACTGAGGTAGCAAGCACAGGGCCCGGAACAGGCCTGTACCAGGTCCTCTGTATATAGAGTACGGCTCCCAGTTTGGTGGTGTTATGGGATTCCTAGATGTGTAAATGATTTTTTTTTTTTTGAGACAGGGTTTCTCTGTGTAGCCCTGGCTGTCCTGGAACTCACTCTGCAGACCAGGCTGGCTTCGAACTCAGAAATCTGTCTGCCTTTACCTCCCAAGTGCTGGGATTAAAAGCGTGTGCCACCACTGCCCAGCGTGTCTCTGATTCTTATGCCTTCTCTTAGTCTCCCTTCTGTTTGTCTTGTCCACCTCTGATGTGTTAGTTTTTGTCGAATTTTATATTTTATTATCCCTTAGAAGCCTGTTTGTTTTCTAATGAGAGAAAAGGAGTGGATCCAGATGAGGGGAGATGGGGAAGACTGAGGGAGTACAGGGAGAGGAAACCATAATCAGAATAATGTGAGAAAAAAAGTTTTTTGTTTTTTTTTTTTTTTTTTTTTTTTTTTTGAGAAAAAAAGTTTTTAATAAAAGGAAAAAAAAATAAGGCCAGGTGCAGTAGCACTCACTTGTAATCTCAGCACTGGGGTGGGGTGAGGGATGGAGCACAGGAACCCTGGGGCCTCTCAGCCAGCCAGGCAGGCCTACTTCTAGGCCATTGATCCTTCTAACCTTTCCTAAAGTCTCTTGCATCTCCTTGCTCTGCTCCTGGCTCCCTCCCAACCTAGGGAATGACACCCAAAGCTGTCCCCCGACATGAACATGCATACATAGGAACAACCCCCCTTCTCCATTTCCCCCAAAATCCCTGTAATCAAGAGTATCCTGTGAACCTGGTAGTCTATCACCTTCCAAGTGCTTTGTCCTGTGTTTGTCCTAGTGACCACATCTGTGGACTTTTAACCCAGCAAAGACCCGCAGTCAGGAGTGTTCCCTGCTAGACAAGGGGCTGTTTCAGAGCAGACATGCAGTTTTACAGTGTGTAAACACAGCAGTTGGAGTAGTTGTTTATTAGAGTGTACACAAGGGAAAAGCTACACACCATCTTTTAACATACAGGACCATGTTCCACATTGCACACCCAAGACAGCCGTCTCATGGTGGGCTTGCGACATTCATCGGATTAGCTGGGCTACAGCTACGACATGAGAGGTCACAGGTGACCTGTTTAGAAGCCACTTGCACTATGTTCACCATATAAAGAATGGAACTAAGTAAGAATTTACCGTAATGATACTTTGTTAAAGTATTTGTAAAGTTCTTTTTTGTCTTTTAAACTGAGCTGTTTCACATAAGCTCTATTTCTTGACTGGACTTGGAAAGGAGGGGGCTTTTCAAAATTATTTGGTGTGCCCTTCGCACAGAAGTGGTACCCAATCTAGACAAACCACAGGCTGCACACATTTTGACCTGCATTCTGGCATCTGTTGGGATGTCTACAGCAGGCATCAATGGCTCCTTCAGGACAAATGTCTGAAAATATCAAGAGTCCATTTGTTACCCGTTAAAGGGTGTTTGACCTTGAAGGTATTTAGAAGCCTTAGAGCAGATTCCAGTGCAAAGCATTTCCAATCTCTGTTTGAGAAATCTTTTTGATGACACATAAATAGAAAAACAGGGTATAAGACCAAAAATAAAAACCAAAAGCAAAACACCTAAACACCTAAAATACATATAGCAATACAAAATACTAATTTAAAATGTGTATCCCAGATGGTATGCAAACTAGTAGGCTCAGACGGAGGAAGCTCAGATGAGATTCATGCGCACCTTGAGGTCCTTCTGCCTCAAGCATGTCCACACAGGTCATACATCAACCATAGGACAGAAAAGGCAAGGCACGGCACCCAAACCCAAGTGCTTATTAGTCGCTATTCAAGCTGTGGGTGAAGCTGCCCGACACAATGCAGAGCGTGGAGAAGAGTAACCTTGGTTACTGTTTCCAAGGACACGGACCAGGCTCTTGGCTAACAAGAGCTGAGGTAAAGCTGAATGCAACATGAGTCATTTTAATACATGCGTACAAAGAAAATCAGCCGGCTAATATTGCACACTCCCTCTAACCCCTGCTGGAGGATTCTAACTAAGCCTTTGAAGCATTAAACAGTCAATAATTTTCATGGTAAAGGCTTTTTGCCTACGCCCACTAAATTTTCCTCTGGCACCTCCCAAGGAGTGACTAACCCTATGGTAAGGAATTTAAACTGAGGCATTCTGGAATACATCTAGGAGTGGAGACCATCTAGCTAACAGGTACTTAACAGATGTCATGGATACAGGCCACTGTGCAGAAAATACTTCACACAGCATTGCCAGAAAATGCCCCAGTGGTGTAAATGTGGCAAAAATGGGAGCATCTGTAATGCTAAGGTCAATCCCATTACTAATAATCTAGAGTACAGACTGGAGGGCCTACTTGTTACTCTGGGGCGTGAAGAGACACTAGAGGGGCCATTACAAGAGTGCGCTGAAAAGCAGCCTACTCTGAGTGTGGAGCCTCCACACTCCACCAGCCCTGGGGAGGGGAAGGCCATGTAGTCACAATGCAGACAGCTTTCTGAATGTCAGGAGCTGGAGATGATGTCACTGGGAACAGATGAGTAAACAGGCTCTTCAGCTCTTCACCTTGCCTTCTGGTCCACAGAAAGGCCGAGGAGAAGCTGCATCAACAGCTGAAAATGACCCGTGTCTTGGGGAAAATACAAAGGTACAAGATGGAACAGCAAGAGGCTCGTCAGGTTTTGTCCTGGAAGGGGAGGTGTGAACTATGCAAAAGCAGGAGTGAGACAGACAAAAGCCAACGTCTTAGACTTCCAAATAAAAACTACATCAGACAAGAGAAGCGTGTGAGATCCAGAGAGTTTCCCAAAGCCCAGACCGACACACCAGAGGAACAGCTGTCCCAGACTCCCTGGCTTCTCCTGGGAACAACCCCTTTTAACCACTTACGCTTCCGTTCTCTTGGTTTTATGCATTTTGTTTATCTGTCAAATTCCTGTACCAGTGTGAACCTTTTCCTTTGAAAATTCAGTGCTGTTGATAACCTATTTCCTCTGCTGCATCTGAGGTACACACACACACACACACACACACACACACACACACACACACACTCCTACCTTACTATTCCTCTCACTAGGCCAGTGGTTCTCAACTTATGGGTAGTAATGACCCCTGTGGAGGGTGTTAAAGTGACCCTTGCACAGGGCTCACCTAAGACCATTGAAAAACACAGATATTTACACTCTGATTCATAACACTAGCAAAATTGCAGTTATGAAGTAGAAACAAAAATAATTTATGGCTGGGGGGTCACCACAACACGAGGAATTCTATTAAAGCGTCCCAGCATTAGGAAGGTTGAGAACCACTGCACGGGGCCTAGAACTCCCTCTCACCCTGAGTTCGTTCTCAGATCTCTCCTGAAGTACTGCCAAGTCCAGCATTGATGGCTCCTAAGCAGTCTTCTTTGGGAATGTGGAAAGAGGTCGCTACAAAGAGATTTCAGTCCATGGCTGTTATGTGGTGGGAAAACACCATGCTTTGTGTCATGCTTGATGTTGAGGTAAAACAGAAGCTTCTCAATAAAGGCTCAAGGAGAAGGATGTGCATCCTGGACACAGGCTCTGGGCTCTGTCAAAGCAGGGAGGGCTTCCTTCAGAGCTGAGTTTCAGGAAGGGGAAGAGGGTGAGGTGCTACAGGAGGTGAATATGTGTCCTCCTTGCCTGTCGCTGTCCCATGGAGACAGCAGTGTTCTCTTTACCAGGACAGAGCATCAGTTTAATCACAAGCCTTTTTTATTCACTTCAAGTACTTAAAAGCTAAATGCAGAAAAATGTGTTCTGCTTCCTAGGGCCAGCCATAATGTTGGAGATATAAGCGAGTGCTGGCTGGAGACAAACTTGCGGACTCCGGTCCTAGCATAACTTGTTTTTCTTCTCTTGTTAATGTTTCACATACACTTCAGCAGTAGATTACTCCTCACAGAAAACTCTGGTCTGCATTTGAAATTATCTAAAGAGGACAAGAGAAACAGGGTATGGTGGCACAAGCCTGTCATCCAGCACTGGGGAGGCAGACATGGGAGGATCTATGCAAATTCAAGGTCAGCCAGGGGTATGCATCAAGGAAGGCCCTATCCATAAAAAAGAAAATCAAACCCAGTCACCATCGAACAACAACAACAAAACCAGAGGAGATAAGCAAGCAAGTATCCAGTGCCACGTGCAGTTTGGGTCTAGCAATTTATCTTAAGTCTCAAAGAGGGGCAGGCAGAAGTAGTGACAGAAGGTTCTCTAGTAGGACCCTAACCTCCTGGGGAATGCTTCAAAGAGACCGGTGGAGGGGACTTTGCAGTACTTGCATTCTATTTATTGATCCCTGACACCCTAAGTCCTGTGACAGAAACAAGCAAAAATCAGCTTCATTGAGCAGCTTTTCAGAGCAGATCCGGTAAGAGAAGGCCGGGAGGCTTGGGTTCAACACAGTTGATCCAGAAGTTGGCACAGCTGGCGTGGTACTGGTGTCCTCCATAGGCCAGCTTGAAACTGTCTGTCTCCGAGTTGAATGCCTGCCAGAAATAGAGAGATAGAGGCAAGTCAGGGTCTTCCTACATCTAAGAGCTTATCAGCAGCCACCAGGGGCGGGCGCTCCCCGGGGGTCCCCGAGGCGGAGGCCTGGATGGCACACAGACAAAAGCTGAGCAGGTGGCTACAGGATCCAAGTAGGAAAGCTTGATTTATTTTTACTGCTAATTAAAGGTATAAAAGTCAGTACTATCCAACCTAGTTTCAGCAAAGGGCCCAATCTTCACAGAAAAGGCAGGTAGAGGTTACAGGAGAGAAAAAGGGGCAGGACAAGGGAACTAAAATAGTCAAGGCCTGTGGGTAACTGGTTCCCTCACTTTAAAGGCCACCTTCCCTGGAAGCTGGCATTGCTGTAACATGTGACCCCTTAGGTGTGTGGCTAATTACAGTTCTATCAGTACTGAAAACATTTAAAAGAGCTAGAAATCAATTGATATTAACTCTTAAGGTCTTATGCAGCGGTTCTCAACCTGTGAGTCAGGACCCATGTCAGGTCACATATCGATATTTACATTACGATTTGTAACAGTAGTGAAATTACAGTTATGAAGAACCCACAGAATAATGTTATAGTTGGGGGTCACCACACCATGAAGAACTGTATTAAAGGGCCGAAGCGTTAGGAAGGTTGAGAACCGCTGGTCTAATGCCCATTGGGGGCTGACAACTGAGTGGACATACAAGAGCCCCCGCTCATCTGTAACTCAGTTACCCATGGCAGGTAACAGTCTACAGTTTGTTTTCTTAAACACCACAGGTCGAATCCTAAAACCCAAATGATTTGATTTTTTTATCTGTTATCTACTAAACCCTGAAGCTCTGCGACCTCATTCACTGTCTCTACAACTTCTAGTCTTCCAGAAGGTGCTGATTCGTGGCAGAGAGAAATGCCGACAACAGCAGAAGCTGATTAGCAGCCACAAGCATGCAAACAGGACGCAGTGGCCCCACAGAGACACATTAGCTGATTTGATAGAACATTATGGGGATGAGAATGAGTCAGTAGAGGATTCACAATTGGTACAGTCCAGGACAACAACAGAATTATCTGCTGGCCTCTCACACACAAGACTTAGATGGAGACACTAAAGTAACATATAGCTGGCTCATACTTTTTTAGGCTGTTCTTCTGCAGGCGGCTCTTCTTTCTGAAATGTTGAAACCATAAGGTCAAAAGAAAAAAAAAAAAGCTAATCAAGTCCCTGGAACAGGCCTCTTGCCTCCAGGTAAAGCCACATGGGCTTGGCATTCTCGCTCCCACCCACCCCTGTCCCTGGGGTGAATCCAATGCTCGGCTGGGAGGGAAGGACTCTGCTCACTCCTTCAGCATCTTCTCCACTACCCTGTGGAAAAAACAGATCTGCTTCTATAGACCTTTCTAGACGTCAGCATCCCCGCCTCTGGTCACAGCGCTTGCGAAGGGGCCAACATGCAGCTGCCCCTTAAATCATGTTAGGGATGAACCCTGCCAGCTGAAGGAGGAAGGCCAGAACTTACCCGGCTCCTGGAGTCCACATTTAAGAGACACACTCCACAAGCCAGCTCCTGGGCGTTTTTGATCCCAGGCCGTAACATACAGGAGGAAAAATCCAGTGAATTCTCATCTGGCTGTGGATGACAGGAAAGAGAGGTGAGGACATAGCAGTTTTAAATACTATTATAGGTCAACTATAAAATTAAGTCAACTAATGACACCAGAGCTGGGTTTCCAAAAATCTGCCAAGTAGCTGCTATGTTCCAGCTGCTAGCAATGCCAATGGGAATAAAACTGCTCCCTAGTCTTGGGACCTCGTAATCTAGAGTGGAGCAAGGCGGTGCGGAGCAGTGCAGGGCCAGCAGTACTGAGGTAAGTACCGGGGTAAGTACTGAGGCGCTCGACAGAGGCGTTTAGCCAAGAGGATGCTTCCTGGAGCTCACAATCATCCCACCTGAGTACTGATGATTCGGTGAGAGGAGAAGGTCAGTGGGCTGATGGGCTGATGGGTCAGGAGAGGAAGGAGAAGGGAAGAATGATTGACACCCAGCAGCAAGACACAGATATCTAAGCAAAAGGCCAGCTACAAGACGAAGTCGAGGGTGGGAGATGAGCCCAGGCGAGGGGCAGAGGAGGGGCCAAGAACATCAAGGATCCAGAAAGGAACGGAAGGAGGTGAGACAGAACCAAGCACACATTGCTGGCACCAACCTGCCTTCTCCTGCAGTGTCAGCAAGACTGGGGGTGGCAGTCCGCGGGTTTCAGTTAGATGACAGCAGAGCGGGAGGGGAGGAGGGCTCATTTCAAGGGCTGCTAAGGGGGCAGGATCTACAGGCCTTGGGCATGCATGTGCAGGCTGTGGATGGGAGGAGGGAGGCTTGGGCAGATTCTCATCTGCCCAAGCCTCAGAGGAGAGAACAGTTTGGTTCAGGCTGAGTTGCAGCTGGCAGGGTCAGAAGTGCAGGTGGTGGGGACCCAGGTCCAGCTAATGCTAGGAGAGATCCGAGAGTCAGCAGCCAGGGACAGTGAATGGAGTAACTGCCCGGCATGCTTTATGCTAAGTGCTATGCTCGGCTCTTCACGGGCATTATCTAGCTTATCCTTCCGAAAAGGACAAACAAATAACAAAAATCTAGTAGCTATGGTGAGTGCAGTGCGATGATTAAAGGGGCGGGCCTTAGTTTTGAAAGCAGCTGTCAATTTCTTAAAGATTGAATATGCATTTGCTGTACGAGCTTGCAGTTTCATATCTAGATATTTATCCAAGAGAAAGGAAAATATATGTCAACAATCTTGATCCAAAAAAACCAAAAACCAAAAAAAATCAAACCAAACCGTTCATAGCAACTGTATCCATATTAGCCAAATCTGGCACTAACAAATGTCTAGTAATAAGAAAATGGATAAACAAGTCGTGGCGTGTTGATATAATAGATGATTACTCAGCCAGGGAGCAAAGTGATATTTGATCAACATGGCTACATTTCAATATTATGCTCCTAAGCAAGCCAGATACAAGAATGCTAACATTCAATATTACTTCGCATTTATAAAGTATGAAAACAAAGGAATCTCTGGCTATGGCAATCAGGGCAGCCGTGGCTTTTAGAATCAGATCAGGGTTGATTACAAAAGAGATAAACTTTAGGCACAGACAAAAATATTCTGAATATTTTCCAGGCCTTGTGGCACAGGACCTTAATTCCAGTACTTGGGAGGCAGAGGCAGGTGGGTTTCTGTGAGTTGGTGGCCAGCCTGGTCTGCAGAGGGAGTTCCAGGCCAGCTGGGGCTACATAGTGAGACACCCTGCCCTCTTTAAAAAAAAAAAAATCCAATATCAACCAACCAAAAAACAAACAAAAACTTGAAAACTAGTTGTGAGCTGTTAGGTGGATGCTGGGAATTGAACCTGGGGCCTCTCTTCAAAAGCAGCCAGTGCTTTTAACCACTGAGCCATCTCCTCTGCCCCTAACTAGACTTAAGACTAAAATTTTGAAAGCTTCACTGGTCAAAGCCTTGGTGACTGCTGGACACAGGCTCATTTCTCAGTTTGTGTGCTGTTCACAGGCGATGGCTTTAGACACCTTAAAGATCTGCATTATTGACATTTTTCTCAGCTACTTTCATAAATGTAAACAGCCAGCAGAATAGTAAGTCAAGCTCCAGTGAAACACTTTCTGACTTCCATATTGTAAGTACCCTATCATGGCTTGAGTCTCAAGTTTGCTGTGTGACAGCATTAATCATGGAGCTGGGAAGAACTGCCCAGCAGCAGAACTACCTGGTGGTTGTTATACTGTCCAGAACCGCTACTCTAGGCGAGCAGCTGTCCGCATTTATCAAAAACTGCTCTGGTTTTAACACCCTCGTCCTGAGCACTAGGGACAGTCTGACATCATGTTACTGGATCAGGGACTATTGGAGAAATAATTAGAATAAGACCATAAGACTTGAAAGCAGTCAAATTAATTAATAAAATTCCTTGAATATCTGTTTACGGGGGGAGCTCAGGAAAGCAAATGAAAAGGGCACACTGTAGTGTGCCATGAGAATGGCGGACTCTGCATAATTACCCTGTGATTAAATTAATCTTCCAAATGACAAAATTAGCTCTCTTAGGCAGGCAGTGGTGGCACATGCTTTTAATCTCAACACCCAGGAGGCAGAGGTAGGTGGATCTCTGAGTTCAAGGCCAGCTTGATCTACAGAACAAGTTTCAGAACAGCCAGGGCTACACAGAGGGAACCCTGTTTTGAAAAACAAAGCCAAACTTAATGAACGAAAATTAGCCCTCTTAAACATACACCCATAAGCACAGGATTGTATTGTCGTGTCCGGTAGCAACGGGATACTGACCAATGGCCGTGATTACAAGTCATACCTGCTACAAGGGGCTGTAAACTGTAGACAACCATCGACTTTGATTGACAAGTATCTCACATACTCAGTAAAGATTAAAACATAGTTACAATGTATGTACCAGCTTCTCTTTAAAATTATTTTTATTTTATGTGTATGAGGGTTTTGCCCACATGTCTTTGCATACCACATGTGTCTAGTGCCACTGGATACTAGGAGAGGGTATCATATTTCTGGAACTGAAGTTACAGGTGTTTGTTATCTGCTGGGTGGGGGCTGGAATTGAACCCAGGTCCTCTTCAAGAGTAGAGTGTTGGTTTGCATAAGAATGGTCCCCATAGGCTCATATATTTGAAAGTTTGGTCATCAGGGAGTGGCACTATTTGAGGATTAGAAGGAGAGGTGGCCTTGTTGGAGGAAGTGTGTCACTGGGCAGTCTTTGAGGTTTCAAGAGCCCAATCCAGGCCCTGACTCTCCCTCTTCCTCCTGCCTGTGGATCCAGACGTATGGTTTCAGCCACTTCTCCAGCACCATGACTGCCTGCATGCTGCCATGCTTGCCACCATGAGAACAATGGCCTCTGAAACTGTAAGCCAGCCCCAATTAAATGCTTTCTGTCATAAGAGTTGCAGTGGTCATGAGGTCTCCTCACAGCAATAGAAGCAAGCCTAAGAGTAACAGCAAGTGCTCCTAACTGCCAGGCCATCTGTCTAGCCCTGTACCCCAGCTTCTTAAGCTGTGGGTTGTGACCCCCAAGATGTGGTCACTTAACTCAATATGGAAGCCACAGAAAATTGGCAACCGTAAAAGGTTTCTGAATACGCAGCCACCAACCACTGATTCGGAGTCGCGTGCTAAGGAACTGAGGTATGCTGGCAGCACTCCTCCGTGGTGTGTCCTATGACATCACTGCAGCCCTGGTACTGGACATACAACATACAGTGTGGACTACACATGCCGTTCATCACATGCCAGTGAGCGTGGCCTCCAGCACCTTGCTCAGACCCCAGATGCTGCTGTGAATTGGAGAGTTCTTACCGTATGTACATAGTTTTCTGTTTTTATAGAGACAAAATCCTTGGGCTACAGAAAATAAAGACTTTTAATATTTTTCTGCTGCCATTGTTTAGCATCTAAATATCAAATCTGTGTATCTTTCTTTTGCTACCTGTCACAGTTTGACTTAAAATTGCTGTTAAATTGCTTACTTGAGTTTAATTTTTAAAAAAAATTAAATGAATTTTGGTTTGGGACTAGTATACCATTTCATTTTTGTTGTTTCCTCTTTCTTCCTTTCTTTCTTTCTTCCTTCCTTCCTTCCTTCCTTTCTTTTTTTCTTTCTTTCTTTCTTTCTTTCTTTCTTTCTTTCTTTCTTTCTCT